>NC_133899.1:1380386-2070579 GCF_964199755.1 Larus michahellis
GCCCAAGCCCCATCCCGTGCAGGGACAACGTGACCCCCTTTGGGGGGGGAAGTCCCAAGGCAGGGAGGGTGCTGGCTCCCCCAGACGTGGGTGGGGGGAACTCCTGGGGTCCCCCAGTGCAGGGGGGCCAGGCTCGCCCCCCTCCAAGGCACAGGCGGTGAGATCAGTGATGGCTTCAGGCCCAGGGGAATTAAAGCTGGTGTCTGTGCCCCGGCCCCCCCGGCACCGCGGGGGCCAGGACCGCTGGTGTGGAGCAGGAGAGGCTCACCCCCCGCCCAGGGCAGCCGTCCTGCCATAGCCCCGGAGAATCCCAGCCCTGGCAAGGCACTGGTGGGGCAGGAGGGGCGATGGGGGGGGTCCCTCCGCTTTTCCTGGCTGGTTTGTGATGAGGGCAGGCGGGTGGGGGCCGGGGCCACCTACGCCAGCAGCCCCATGCGGGTGACCTTGGCCGAGAGGAAGGTGTGCAGGATGAAGACGATGGGCTTAGGGCAGGAGTGCAGGTCCAGCGCCTGCGGGGAGAGAAGGAGAGCGGCATCAGCCCCCAGACCGGCACGCTGAACCCCATGGGGGGGCACCAGGGGTCTTATAGACAGGGCCGGGGGCTCCCGACCAGTGGTCCAGGCAGCCGTGATGCTGCAGGGATGAGGAGAAGCAGGAGCCACCCATGGAGGAAGACACCCCCCCCCCCCCAAATCAGGATGTAAGCCCGGCTGCCCCCTCCTCACCAGCTCCCCCTCGGGGCCCCCGAAGTCCAGGTAGAGGGTCCTGATGCCGTCATCCGCCGACATCTTCAGCCTCTCGTAGGGGTAGCGGAAGAGGACGCTGCCGCCCGGCTCCTCCCGGCAGATGGTGAAGCCGCCCTCGTAGTGGATGGAGAGCTGCACCTCCTGCCCGCCCAGCGTGCAGCCTGCGGGCACCGGCAGGGCTCAGCCCCCCCTGCCCGCCCTGCTGCCGGCCAGAGCCCCCGGAGCGGAGGGCCCTGCTGGGCCACCCAGGTCCTCCCCCTGACGGCACCCCGGGAGGGAAGGGGGGACCCCCTGGGGTGTACCCCCCCAGCACTCACCCACAGACACCTCCTTGATCAGCTCGGCGGCGGCGTGGCAGCCCTGGACGAGGACGCGTGTCCAGGAGGAGAGGTCCCGGTGGGTCTCCACGCGGAAGACGTGCATCTCCACCCCCTGGCGAGAGCCCGTCCGGGTGGCGAAGGTGAGCTCCGAGCCCAGGGCGGGCGAGCGGCGGCCCGAGCCCGAGTGGACCAGCCTGGGGGTGGGAAATGGATGGAGGGGGGCGGTCAGGGCACAACAGCAGTGCCAGCGCCGCCCCAGCACCACGCCGCCCCATGCACATCAGCATTTCGGAGTCTCCCCCCAGCTCCAGTAAAAGGTGGAGCCAAAGCATGAGTGGAGGAGCTGGGTGCAGACGGGGGGAGCAGGAGAACGGGTCCAGCCCCCCTAGCCCACCTGGTAGCCACCAGCGGGTAGCTGTGGCAGGGGGAGGCCCAGGCGTCCCTGGTCCAGGGCATGCCATCGTACAGCAGCAGGTCCTTCTCCGTCACCGCCATGAGGACCGGCCGCCACTGCTGTCGCCCTCCGTCCAGTCGCGCCTGGAAGAGACGGTGAGGGGCACCAAGGGTGGCAGGCGCCCACCACCGCCCGGGCACCCTGCACCCCTGGCCGGGATGACCCCAAGGCAGCGGTTCCACATTGCCGGGCTCTCGGCAGCATCCATGTAAAGCCATACAAGGTGCTGCCGAGAGTATCCATCCTGGAAAGCCTCGCCGTGGGCAGCCCCCAGGAGCTCCTCCTTTTCTGGGGCCGAGCCCACCGCAGTGCCCAGGCAGGCTGTGGCTATCGGGCAGTGGATTCGCAGAAGAGCGAGGGGGTGACGAGCATCTCCAACTGGGAAATCCCAGCAGGAGAGAGGGCTGAGGGCACGGGAAACGCCACCTTCGCCAGAGCGTAGCCAGCCGGCCAGGGGACAGTAGGGTGGCAGAGCCCAGTGCCCAGGCGGGTGGCAGAGCTCTCTGGCTGCCACCACAGCCCCGTCAGCGCTGCTGTCCCCAGGGATGGCGCCGGTCCCCAGAGCGGCACCTCCAGCACAGCCCCAGTGGCACATACCTGCTCGGCCAGCCAGGCGATGTGCTTCACCTCCCTGCCGCCGGCCGCGGCGCCGCCGGTGCCCAGCATGGCGTTGAGCTCGGCCAGCACCTGGGGCAGGAGGGCGGCGATGTTGGCGTGCAGGGCCGTGAACCAGGAGTGGGCCGTCGCCGTGTCCTTGCAGCGCAGGATCAGGGTGTTCCTGCTGTCCGGCGAGTGCAGCTCGATCAGCCTGTGAGGGGACGAGGGGACACGCGGCGCTGGGCGGGACGGGAGCAGCGTGCCCCTGCCCAGCCCGGCAAACTGGCCGCACTGGTTTGGGGCTCTGGCCGTGCCAAGGAGCCTCCAGCACAGCCCGGTGCCAGCCCTGCCAGCAGGGAAAGCTGGGGGGATTTGCAGGGCCCCCCTTTCCGTAGGCAGGGGACGCTGCCAGCCGCCCTGGGAGGCCGGGGCAGGAGCACGGCACAGCCTCGGCTCCAGCCAAAATCCCCGGACTTTCCTTTCACAGCTCAGCGGGGGAAGCGGGAGGACCCGGCCGCAGTGAGGGGCAGCCCCCAGCCCTGCGCCAGAGGGGTCTGTGGGGAGCGGGGCCCCCCATGCCAGCAACCACCGGGCTTGGGGGGGAGCGTGTGCGGGTACCCCCTGCCCTCACCTGTTCTCCAGGTCGGGCATGCTGAGGTTCCTGGCAGCGAAGCACATCTTCAGGGGGATCACCTTGCGGTCGCGGGGGCCCTGGTGCTGGGGGGAGCCCGAGTCCTCGCTGCCGCTCAGGCTGGGCGAATGCGGGGCGGCCCCCTCCCACGGCAGGTCCGACACCAGCGAGGGCTTCTTGATGTAGGGGGTCACCTCCCGCATGAACTTCACTGGGGACGGGGAGCAGGGGGGGACACATTAAGGCCAGGCAGGTGTCCGGTGCCCCTATGCCACAGCCCTGCACCCCAGGGATGCTCTGACTGTGGGGGTGTCTTGTCCCCCCTGGCATGCACGGGGGGTTGCGGGACCTCCCCCAGCAGCACCAGGGAGCTGAACTTGCCCCCCAGCATCGTGCCGCAGGCGGGGGACACGCAGCAGGAAAGGGGGGACCCTGCCTTCCCCCCCAGGGTGTGTGGCAGCCCTGGGGACCGGGACACGGCCCAGAGGGTCCCACCCAGCCCCGAGACAGAGACAGGCGCTGGCGGCTCATCCCCGTTGCTGACGAGGGTGTAGGAAAGGGAAGGCGGCGCAGCACAATGGTGCCGGGCAGGAGGTCAGGCTGCAGCCCATCCTGATCCACCCCGGCCGCCGCGCTGCGAGGACAGACACTGGCCAAGTTTCCAGCTCCGCAGGCGCTGACGGCGAGCTGACCCCAGGCTGCCGCTCGCGCCTGCCAGCAGCCTCCCTCCGCGGGACGAGGAAGAGGAGGGTTTGCAGCCAGGACATCCCGGCTCCACTCTCCTCTTCAGGCCGGGAAGGAAGGAAGGAGGCACCGGCTCCTATTCCCCCTGGACCGTCCCTCCCCAAGTACCACCCAGCCCAGCCAAAGCGGAGCCCCGGCCAGGCGCCCGCACCCCGGAGCCCATCCCAGCTCCAGATGGGGTGAGCCACGGTGCCGCCGTGGGCTCACCGAGAGCCAGCGGCTGCATCAGCCACCACGCTCGGGGAAAGCCAACGCCTTCAAGATGTCAGGGAACGTCAGCGGAACCGCCTGCCAGAGCGGGGATGAGGCCGCGCGGAACGACGTGCTCGGCCAGCCAGGAAAGCTGCGAGTGAGTGCCAACAGCAGCCTGGGACGCGGCGCCTGCAGCCGGCGCTGGACCCCCGCCACCGTCCCCCCCCTCGGACACGGCTCCCCAGCCAGTACGCATGGCGCGAGAGGGTGGTCTGCCTGCGCCGAGCCCCAGCAGCCCATCCCCAAAGGAGGAACGTGCTGGGAACAGCGACGTCCACACCCCCGGAGCAGCGGGGAGTTGAAAACAAACAAAATAAAGCAAATAAAGCTGTAATCCGCCCTGGAGTGAAGCTCCCCGCTGCTCGGGGAAAGCCAACACCCCACCGCAGCCAGGCCACGCAGCCCACCGGCGCTTTGCCGGAGCGGGAACGATGGTAGTGGCAGGGTCCGGGTCCCGCTCTCGAATGGTCGTGGAGCTGCTGGACCCCACGGGCAGGTGGCTGCCGTGGCCCCGGGCTCACCCACGGCAAATCCCCCCGGCGCGGGCGCTGACGCCCGCCTGCGGGGATGGGGAGCCGGCCTGTCCCCCGCCCTCGCGCCGGATCTGCTGATCCGAGCAGCGTGGCGGGGTGGGGATGTGCTGCCACGAGGTCCTTGTCCTTGCGCGGGCAGCAAACGAGTTAATATTAGCCTCCCGCCGCACTGATCCCGGGATTACCGCCGTCCCCGCGCACCCCTAATCCCGCTGCCTGGCCGGGCAGGACAGGGCAGCGCCGCAGGGCAGTGGCAGCAGCTCCCGCTGTGGAGCCGCTCGGCAGATGTTTGCCAGATGTGGGCAGCTGCCTCCAGCAGCGTCTGGGAGCTCGGCACCCTCCAGCCAGCCCCCCCAGCAAGGCTCCAGTCCACAGTGCCAGCGCTGACCTCCGCCAGGGCATGGCCACCGCCTCCCCGAGAGCCCTCGGAGCAGGGAAAGCGAGAGGCTGAGCCCTGCAGCCGGCGGTGCGGGAGCCCGAGCGCCGTGCCAGGGCGCTGCCGGAGGAGCATGGGCTCGGTGGGGCAGCAGCCACGCTGGTGGCTCTCAGCAGGCAGACGCTGCCAGGCTGTGCCAGCTCGGCCACCGTGGGAATCGCATCCCAGCAGCGAGCAGATGCGTGGGACCACATCTGCCAGCAAGGACGGTGGCAGATCCAGCTCCCTGCTTTGCAGGGGACGCAGCTATGGCACATGCAGGAGCACGGAGCACCCCGTGCCGGCGGGTGCAAAACTAGCATCAGGGTGGTGGCACCTGCAACCACCTCTTCTGCTTCTGGCAAGCCGGTGGCCGGTGCACGGCTACCCCAGCAGCAGCCGCTGCCGCCCTGCCTACGCGCTCACCACAAAGGAAACCCAGCTGCTGCCTGCGCCCCTCGCCCGACCTGCCGCAGGAAGGCGGCTGCTCCGGCTGCACAGCAATGCCGGGTTAGCACCGGCCTCGCCGAGTCCCTGCACAGCGCCTGGACGGCATCAGTCCGTCCTCGGGGCCAGAGCCCCCTCCTGCCATCGGCACGCGGAAGGGAAACACCGCAGAGGTTTCCCCACGTTTGCGTGTGGGTCGGTTATTGCAACCGGCCTTCCCCTTTGCCGGCTGCTGGGCCAGCCCGGCTGCTGGCCGACAGCTCTGCCTGCAGCTCCCCCACAGAGGCGGAAGGGCTCCCTTCCCCCAGTGTGCTGGAGCCTGCCGTGCACCCACGGGCACCCTGGGGTGCAAACCCAGCGCCCAGGGCAGGGGCTGCCAGCCCCACCGGAGTGTTGGTGCAGGGCTGGTGATCCCACGCTCCACCATCGGCCCCGACACCTGCCCGTGAGCTCAGTTGCCAGGGCAGTCGCACCTCCGGGGGCTGGTGAGGAGGGATGGGGTGGGACGGCGC
The DNA here is from genome assembly GCF_964199755.1 of Larus michahellis. NCBI lineage: Eukaryota > Metazoa > Chordata > Aves > Charadriiformes > Laridae > Larus > Larus michahellis. Next base: position 1,386,038 of record NC_133899.1, read on the forward strand.
AGCTGAGGTCTTCCCCAGCTCCTCTCCGGGGTTGGCAGTTGCCAGCCAGCCACCGGACAGTCCCCCCGGGCCGTGGGGCAGCTGCAGCCATCGGATGATCAGACTCACGGCCCTGCCGGGAAGGGAAGGGGCGGCTGCCGCGACGCCCGTGCCCGTGGCGGAAGCAAGGGACAAACAGGCCACGGGGCCGGAGCTCCTGCGGGACAGGATCAAACGGACGGGTGGCGTGAGATGGGAGTGGGGGGAAGGATGCGCGGGGGAGATGGCAAATCCGGCAGGGGGGAGCCATGGGGACTCTTACTGCCTCCGACGGCAGACTCCAACCAGCCAGGTGTTTAAGTGCCAAGCCCAACGCTGCAGGTCCACCTCGGCCCCCACAGCCCCCCAGCAGTGGCCGAGCCGCACAGAGTCACCCTGGGCCAGCTGCAGCCTCGCCAGGGAGCCCACCTGCCCGCCCTCGTACCAGGAGCAGGTGGGTGAGCAGAAGCGCCTGCCACCGGCTTCAGCCCAGCCCAGCCGGGCACAGCCGCGTCCACGGAGCAGCCCCACGTACCAGGGGACAGACAGCCGCGCCAGGACAGCAGGACAGTGTGTGTGGCACCATGGACCTACATGGGCCATCCTGACCCACAGCACGAGGGGTTTACGTCCTCCAGGCTGCCTAGGACATGGCACCCCCCCGGCACGAGCCCTGTGCCACACACCGCTGGGCCAGGCGGGTCCTGCCCGAGCTTGTCGGGCTGCTGGGAAACAGGTCGGGCAGGAGCCGGCGGCTCCGCCAGGCCAGCCCCAAGCCGGCTGTGCCACGGGCACAGAGCCCACAGGGACACGGGCAGACCCCAGACCCACCACCCAGGGAGCCATAGCCCTCCCTGGGGACTCGGGGGGCACAAGCCCCCACCCCAGGGGCTCCATCCACAGAGCTGCCATGGGGGGACACCCTGCCCTGGGGGGAACACCGCAGCTGGGGGACCCCAGGTCTGTCGCGGGGGACCCCAGGTCTGTCGCGGGGGGCACAGTCAGCAGAGGTGGCCAGTCCTTGACCCCAGCTGGGATGGGTCCCCATCCTGCCGCAAGCAGGAGCACCCCGGCCGCGGAGGGGACACCCCTGTCCCTGTCCCCAAGGCACAGCGGGACCCAGCACGGGGAGTGGGCGTTTTGGAGGGGGACACACACGTACCCCGGGGTGGGGTGCGGGGAATGGGGTCCCGCAATCAGAAAAGGGGCCCAAGAGTCATTCCGGGACCCCGGTGACAGAGGCAGGGGGGTGTCGTGGGACCCGGTAACGGGGTGGCGGTCACTCGGGAGAGGAGGGAGGAAGCACCGGGGCGGGGTTAGCCCGTACCTTCGAGGATGACCTCCCTGCCGGCTCTCTTCAGCGCCTGGACGGCTTGATCGTGGGTGGCATCCCGGAGATCGACGCCGTTAACGGCGAGGATGGCGTCGCCCAGACGGAGCGCCCCGCTCCGTTCCGCCGCCAGCCCCGGGAAGATACGTGAGATGAGCACCGGCATGCGATTCTCCCGACCTCCCTTGATGCTGATACCGAGCCCTCCCGCCTCCGCCTTCACCACCCGCACCCTCCGCACGCAACCGGGCGCCGCCTCCGCGTTGCCGTTAACCACGCCGTTAAGCACCGCCGCTTCGCCGCCTCCCGGTTCCGCCGTCAGGCTCAGCGCTTCGCCGCTCAGCTCCGCCGCCACCCGCACCCAACGTTCCCGCAGCAGCAGCTCCAGCAGCCCCGTTTTGCATGCCCGGGTCCACACGGCCATGCCGCCGCCGCCGCCGCCGCGCACCGGGAGAAGGGGGCGTGGCCTAGCGGTGGAGGGGGCGCGGCCACTAAAACCACGCCCCCCGCCCGCATGGCGCGCCGCGGTAGGCTCGGCGCTAAGAGAGAGGCGGGGCTAGGACGCCCCACCCCTCCCTCCGGCGCGACCAATCGCTGCAGCGGCGGCTGGGCCGCCGCTGCAGCGATTGGTCGCGCCGGAGGGAGGGGCGGCGAAGCCCCGCCCCGCGCTTAATTTCCCGCCCTGCGCTTTATTTCCCGCCCCTCTCTCCATTTCCCGGTCTCCGCTCCCGTATTTCCAGGGGTGCGAGCCGTCAGCCGTTCCCAGAGCCCAAATTTTCCCCGAGCCCCTTCCTCCGGCATGGGGGACGCGTCCTTTGGGGGCGCAAGGGGGGAAAGGAAAGCACGGGGAGCGCCCAAATCCCGCTCCCCGCTGGCACAGCGGTGCCGTCCCCGCCCTGCTGGACGCTGCCAGGCTTCAGGAATAACTGGCCTTCAGGAATAAATCCCCCTGCCCCAGGCAGAGTCCCAGTGGCCACCGAGACACCCGGCTGCTGGCCAGCACGGGGAGAGGGAAGCCAACACCGGGGACCTGATGCTGCCCAGAAGGGCAGCCAGCGAGAGGGAAGGACAACGGGGGTGCCACCTTCTTCCTGCAGCCCGGGGGAGGGACCAGCGCTGGGATCCTACGAGGTGTCTGCGTCCTCGTGCTCAGGCCAGCACCTCCGGACACCACGGAGCCCCGCAGGGCAAGGACGAGCCCCGAGCCCGCAGCCGTAGAGAACAGTGGGGTTTATTCCTGCAGCACCCCAGGGAAATCAACACCCACAGTTTCTGTGGCTGGAGCAGCTCTTTCTGCTCTCAGGTGCCAAATTTCTTCTGTTGGATGGGCAGCGGCAGCTGAGTCTTGAAGTCCATGATGGGCCGCTCCACCATCACGAGGCAGTTCTCATCCAGCAGATCCGCAAAGAGCAGGGGCTGTGGGGTAGGGAGGGGGCAGGAGATGAGAGCCGGGTGCTGGCCCCCCTCTGCCTCGGTTTGCCGGGCTCAGCCGCGCAGAGCTGCCCTGCAGCCGGCTCCGGCTTAGCCGAAACCAGGGGCATCGCTTGGGGGGTGCGCTGCAGGAGTTGCTGGGCGATCGGAGCCCAAGAGACTGCAGCAAATGCCGTCACTGTGACAGGGACAGAGACCAAACTCTGCTCTCCTGCTCAGGCGCCCAGTGCTGATACGGCACCGGCAGCAACTGGCCACAAGAGCAGGTGAAGCCACAGGCGCAAGGCAGCCCCCCGAGCCCCGCTCCTCGCCATGGCACATGCTCACTGACACCGTCACCCACCTGGAACTTCTTGCAGATCTTGAAGGCGTGGAGCTGCCGCTGCCTGGCGGTCTCCGGGAGCTGCTTCAGCGTGCTCTGGTTCATCAGTAGGGCACTGTTGTCCGGCAAGGGCTGTTGAGGAGAGCACAGGGCACATGTCAGTGCTGCCTGGACCACCACCACCACCACCACCACCACCTCAGTGCTGCACAACCCCCCCTCTGCTCCCAGCAGGGACAGCACAAACCCAGTCCTCCCAACCAGGCACGCAGGCTCACCAGGGACTTGTCGAGGACACAAAACATGTAGATGTCGTGGAGCAGGATGTGTGAGGGGTTCTTGGGGTTGAAGGTGATGTGGGTGATGGGCGAGTCTCTCTCCAGCCAGGCCTTGTGCAGCCCGCTGTTCTGCACCATGCGGCTCCAGGCCGTGTACTGCTTCTCAGGGATGCTGAACTCGAACAGCTGGAGAGGGGAGACAAGGTGGCTTGTGAGGTCTGGTCCTCCCCGGCATCACCCCCATGCCAGCACACAGGCAGCCCCTGCTCCAGCTGGGCTGTGAGCTGCAGCTCTCCTGCCGAGCGGTGTGGCCAGAAAACCCAAAGGCCAAGGAGAGAGCCACGGGGAAGGGAGCAGGGCCATGAGGGCTGCGACTGGGAGAGCTCCTACCTGCTGGTCTGAGTAGGCGATAACGAGGTTGTTGGTGACGGGGTGGATGGCGAGGGCCGTCACTGCACAGTTGTACGTGGGCACTGTACAGTGATGCTGCAAGGCAGGACAGCACGCTGATGGGAGCAGCCGGGGCCGACCCTGACCCTCCTCTTCCCACACGCCCACCCCCAGCCCTGCTCCAGGGATGCAGCGATCACTTGCAGGAAGGGGTCCCGTGCACCGAGCCCACCCTCACCTGGTCCCCCAAGGCAGGAGGGCAGCAGGGTTCATTCCTGCAGCGCCCTCTGGCACCTGCCCCTACCTTGAAGCATTTCAGGTTGTAGATGTGGATTGCCCAGTCCCCGCCAACTGCGGCCAACCAGTGCCCATCTGCGCTCACTGCCAGCAGGTAAACGGCGTCGGGACACCCTGCAGAAACACGCTCACCAGCTGTAATGGGTGCTCAGGTCTGCAAGGAGCCCCAGACCACCCCCAAGGGACATCCAGACCCAAAACCCCCCTGCTGATCTGAGTGCCCCCGCTCCCCTACCCAGGTCAGGCTGCAAGGGTGGCATAACCACAGGGCAGAGGCTGCCCGGGTGGAAGGATTCACACCCCCCAGCGGAGAAAAGGGGGGACATGCTTGGCCCTGTACACCCCCCTGCACCCACAGTGGGGATGGCACTTGGAGCCCAGGGACCCCCAGCACCCACCCAGCTCCCCACCAGCCCGAACCTGAGGGTGGCCGAAACATGTGCAGGTGTTTGCAGCCCCCCGGCTCCAGCAGCTGGAGGACGTGGACAGAACCTCGAGCAGAGGCGATGAAGAGTCTGCCAGAGTCGGCGGAGAACTGGAGCTGATAGGCCGGTAGCAGCAGTTTGGGCACTTTAGGGACCTTGAAGGGAGCAAAAGCAGTGCTGGCAGCCACCTACCACTGTCGTCCTCGCTCCCACGCATCAGCCTGTGAGCAACGCTGGCCATGCCAGCCCCCCCGAGACCCCACAGGCACCCACCCACCCTCCCTGGCAGCGGGGCGGCCTGTTGCCCTCCTCACCTTCTTGACACTGACGCTGTCGCCCTTGTATTGCACTCGGTAGAGGTGGAAGCGGGAGGCTGTGGAGTAGGCAACCCAGCTGCCGCAGGGTGAGACGCAGCTGCAGTAGATGTGCTCCGGACCCTGGAAACGCAGAGGGGCTTAGCGGGGCCCATGAGATCCCCTGACAGGCTGGCACACACAGCTCAGCTGCCAGAGGGAGAGCAGAGGCTGCCAAGCCCCATTCTGCAGCGGGGCAGGCACCAGGGTGGGCCCTGGCCCCAGCTCAGCCCTACCTTGCTCTTGAGCTGCACGAGGTGCTCAGGCATGCGGCACAAGGGAAGGACCTCGCCATCCTTTCCTGGGATGACAAGAAACCACGTGGCACATCAGTGACGGTGGGAAAACCACACGGGTCCTGCTGAGCAGCAGGGGATCCTGGGGGAGCAGCGCCCAAGGGAGAGCCCAGACCCTTCCCCAGCCTCCCCCAAGGCTGAACTCCCCAGGGCCTTGTCCAGCTCCGCTGGAAGCACGAGAGCGGCCTCCCACCAGCCGCGCAGCCCATACCCAGGTACGCACCGTGCTGGGAAACGCAGCCCTGCCCCTGGCCACCACACCAGCACAGGGCTGTGGGGAGGAAGGGGCCCAGGCTAAATCTCCCCTCCACCGGCCAAGCGCAAGACAGTTCATGCCCAAAATCCTGCAGGCAGCGCGGGCACTGCCACAGGGCTTGTACCAGAGCCGGGCCTTGCAACTCACCGGTCTCATCGGTGGAGCCAAGTCTCCAGAGCTCCAGGTGCTGGGAGAACTGGAAGAGAAGCAGCCGGGCTTTCCTGGCACAGGAGACGAGGCGTCGCTGCGTGCAGAAATGGGCAGACTGTCATGAACCCACAGCCTGGCAGAAAGGGCTGGGCCAATGCCGAAATGCCCTGGGGTGCTGGAGACTCCAGGGCGGGGGAGAGAAAGGACTAAGTCCCGTGGGATAGGAGCCCAGAGATGGAGACCCAGCAGGACCAGCAAGACGAGCTTGCCGACTTCTACCCTCTTGCCTGCTCCAGACGCACCAGGGCCAGGGAGGGGACCCAGTGGGGCAGGGAGAGACAACTTTCTCCCGCAGGAAGAGCCAGCCCTGCCGGCCTGCCTTGCCAGACATGAGACCCTCCCCTCAGAGCAGCACTCACGTGGGGGAAGGTGAATTTGCGGAGCGCTGCATCATAGCCCTTCTTCTGCATCTTCTCCATCAGTGGGCGGATCACCAGCTGGGCATCCAGGCCTGGAAGCCAAGCAGAGGTCAGCCAAACCGGTACCAGGGGGAGAAACCCAAGCCCTCCTTGTGACCGCGGACCGTCCTACCCCCAGAGATGAGCGCTGTCGAGCTGTGCGCCACGGCTCGCACATCGTGGGTGTGATACTGGAAGGGCTTCGTCCGCACCCAGCGCTTCTCCAGGCTGCCTGTCTTCACCGGCAGCAGCTGAAACTGGTAGGTGGCCCCAGTTGAGGTGCCCACGATGATGCTGTCCTCCTTCTGGTGAGAGAAACGAAGCCGGGGTTTGCGGGAGCAGACCGGGAAGAACAGGAGGGCAGCACCGGGAGGCCGGCAGGGACCAGCAGCCTCTCTCCCAGGCCAAAGGCAGCGAGCCAGGCAGCTCCTGCCTGAGCGCCTCCAGCCCTGCACACAGGAGACCAGAAGGGCCCCAGATGCCTGGAAAGGACTCGCCTACCTCTGACACAGACAGCGAGAGGACGGCTGAGGTGCTGACGGTGTGGGACTCCTGCAGCGTCCCTCGTTCCCAGTCCCAGAACTGCACCCTCCCAAAGGAGTCTGAGGTGACAACGGTGCCGCTCGAGAGGAAGGCGATGCTCCACACGATGCACTCGCGCTTCACTTTGTGCACGTGGTAATTCACCATGATCCTCTGGACAGTTTGGCCTGAGATGGGGGAAGGATGGTTAGGGGTGGCAACAGGATCCCCCCAAAGCACAGGATGTGCCAGTGCTGACGGTCCCCGGGGCAAGAAACAGGCGACAGGCTGGGCTCAGCTCTTGGGTGCACGTTACCTGAAGAGACATTGAACACACGTAGGGCATCGATGGAGCCGGCTGCTATGTGAGTGTCTGACGGGTGCCAGGAAAGGCACAGGATGCGGCCTGTGGGAAAGGAAGCTCCAGACGTGACTCCGTAGACTCTGTCATCGAGACCAGGGCAGCGGGACAGACAGGAGGGACAATACCACCACAATACCGAGCCCTCCCCGACTCACCTGTCCGCCTGTCCATGTTCCGCTCGAACTGGATTCCCCCGGGCACGACTTGGAAGAGCTTAATGGAGCCGTCCTCACAGCCGATCTGCGGGAGGGCCGGGGTCAGTCCCGGCGGGGTGGGCAAGCCCTCTCCGGGGGTGGCAGAGCCACCCCGCTCTCAGTCCCGGTCACACTCACCGCCAGCTGCGTGCCGCTGCTGTTGGCCGCCATGCTCCAGATGGGTCCCCCGCCGCCATCGACCGAGTGGGCCACGCACAGCCGGGACAGGTCGTACTCAGCGATCTCCCCGCCGAGGCCGGCACCGAAGAGCCGGTCCCCCGCCGCCCAGCACAGCGCTTCCACCGACCGGGCTTCGTTCCCGGGGATGATCTGGGGAGGGATGCTCGTTACCCCGACGCCCGGCCCGGTACAGCTCGGTGCGGCCCGGCCCGGCCCGGCCCCCTCACCTTCTCCTGGAAGTAGTTGGCGGCGAAGTTGTAGACCTCGACGGCGCCGTCGGTGCGGGCCAGGGCCAGGCGGGCGCCGCGGGGCTGGCAGGCCAGGCAGCGGACGCCGGCCGGCACCAGGCCGAAGAACCGGACCCGGTGCACCTCGAACTCCCCCATCCCGCACCGGGCCCCGGCCCCGCTCCGCCCCGCGCGCACCCCACGTGCGCGCGGCGCACCCGGAAACGGAAGTGGTGGCTGGGGGAGGTCCGACCGGAAGCGGAAGCAGAAGCGCAGCGCGGCGCGGCGGGAGATTCGGGCGCTGCGGGGAGGCGGCTGCGGCCCGTCCGGGGGTGCGGCAGCGGAGCCGGGGGGAGCGGGCCGGGGGCTTCGCCGAGCGGCCGGGGCTGGGTTGGCAGTGGAAGGCGGGAGAGGCCCGGCCCGCGGAGCGGTCCGCCCCGGCCCGGTCCCGTACCCCCGGGGCCGCTGGAGGGCACTAGCGCCCCGCGCAACGGCGGCCCGAGGCGGGGGGGGGCTGCAGGGTCTGGGGGGGTGGGGCGGTGTCTGAGTATGGGGGTTTATGGGCCCCGGGAGCAGCAGCAGAGCCTGGGAGGGGGGGACTGGGCACGGGGATACCGGGGAAGGCCTCGGTCCCGGCGGGCTGGGGGCTCCCCCCACAGCAGGGCCTGCCCCGTCCCTCCCTGCACGCTGACCGTGTCTCTGCCGGTACTTTGCAGGGCCCGGAGTATGGTGCAGATCGTCATCTCCAGGTGAGACCATGGCGGGCTGCACAGCCCTAGAGGGCCCGATCCTGCCCCCGGCAGCGCCTGGCTCTGTGCCCGTAGCCCCGGGCAGGGTTTGAGCCGCTGGGTGAAGCTGCCTTTCTCGTCCGCAGCGAGGGTGCTGGAGGTCTGGCGCAGTGGGTGCTGGTGGAGCTGCAGGGTGAGGTTGAGCCCCGGCAGAGCGGTGGGCTGGCAGGGAGCCTCCTGGGAGACCTGCACTACACCCGCGAGGTGAGGCAGCCCACCACCGCTTTACCGGGGATGGCCCCGGCAGCCAGCGTCCTGCCCATCCTCACCCTCCGCCTCTTGCTTCTCTCTCCAGGGGGTCCCTGTGCTCATCGTGGGCCATCACATCCTCTACGGGAAGGTGGTGCAGCTGGAGAAGCCCTTTGCCGTCCTGGTGAAGCGGGGAGCTGGAGAGACTGGCCCTGCAGGGCCGCACACGCACTACACCGTCACCGCCCTCATCAAAACCAAGCTCCTCTTCAAAACCCGCCCCAAGCCCATCATCACCAATGTGCCCAAGAAAGTGTGAGGACTCGGGCTGGCGGCCATAAGCTCCGCTCTGCTGCCGGGCAGCCCTGGGTGGGGCTTGTGGAGATCCAGGGTCAGCCTGGCCTTGTCCCTGCTCTGGCCGGAGGGCTCCAGGGCCAGCTTGGGGTGCTGGGTCCCATGTTCAGGCACCCAAAGTCCTTCCTGTGTCACTTTTTTCTCCCGTAATGACTCCCCATTTCTGAGAGCTGCTGAGCTCTGGGGCACATCCCGGGTGAGATGAGTCCTGGTGGGCAGTGACCTCCTCTGAGCCTGGGCAGAGCTGTCCTGTGCTGGGGGCTGCTCTCACTGCCCAGACTCGTCAGTTCCCAGTGTGCTGCTGTCTCTGCCTGTCCCCCCGCCTGCAGCGAGGACCCACAGTGGTGCCAGCACACAGATTGTTCTCCCTGCCACTATATGTCCCCCTCAGAAAGCACCCCTGCAGCTGTGGGGGCAGCTGGTGCTGGCAGAGTCTGACCCCCTGTCTGGGCATGGGCTTCCCCCCACGGTGTCGGCACAGGGGGACCAGGGCCACCAGCCTCTTCTCCACGCGCTGCCTTTTCTCTGTGCAAGTCTTTATTTTTGACAAATCCATCAGGATATAAAAACAGACTTTTCCAAAATATGCAAAAAAACCCGCAGGTTAAAAAATAAATAGATTTACAAACAATTAGCAATAAGTATGAATACCAAAGAGCTACAAAAGTCTTCTAAAAAACCTCGTATTAAATTAAACAAAGCAATTCTAAATGCTCAGTTGTAGAAAGGTTTTTAAGCCCTGAAAAAAAAAAAAAAAAAGAGGGCCCAGGGGAGACGACCGGGTGAATTCCCCAGGGAGGGGAAAGGTTGGGAACCGGCTCTTCCCCGCCCTCCTCTGCATGCCCGAGCCCAAAACCCAGCGTCTCCCCGCTGTCTAGACAGATGCCGGGAAGGCAGCGGGGTGGGTACGATGGGGCCAAGCCACGGCCCCGGTTTCCCCTGTTTCTGCATGCCGGGGTCCCCCCCTTGGCTCTTTGGCAAAGCTGAAGGGAGGTGCTGCCCTCCCGGGGCAGCCGGACCCCCCTGAAAGGGGCTGGAGGGAGCCGCGGGGGGCTCCCCGTGGGTACGTGCCCGCACATACAATGGCTGCGGGGCGGAGGCAGGCAGCACCAGCCAGTGGTGCCAGCACAGCGCCGGACGGAGACGGTGCTGCGTGGGGCCGTTTTGCCATAGCACCGTGGAGGGGGACCGTCAAGTCCCCACAGAAAGCACCGAAGGGTGGGAGGATCCAGCCGTGGCGATGGGGTGGGGGGAGCCCGGCCAGCAGCGCTCCGCACGGCTCGCCAGGATGCTCGGTGTGGCCCAGGGCTGGGGGGACGCTGCTGTCACCCTTGCAGCACCGAGGCTGTCCCCAGCCCAGTGACAGGCAGCCCCGGCTCGGCCTCTCCCCAGCCAGCAGCCTGCTTCGTACAGAAAAGTGAAAATAATAAGAAAAAACCCAAAAACAACAACGAAAAAGCAAGACTTGATCAGAAACGCCGCGGCGGGCGCGCTCAGCGCTGCCCAGCACCCAGCGGCTCAGTGCCGGCTGCGCCAGGGCTGGTGGCAGGCGAGGAGGGGACCGGTAGCGGTCACCCCTTCCCCGGCACATGGGGCCACCCCGGTGCTCCCCGCAGTCAGACCTCGGCGAACGCCAGCCCACACTGCTCCTGCCGCTTGCCACAGCGCCGGGCCACGATGGCCAGGTAGAGGGTGAGCAGGGCCACCCAGTAGCAGGCGTAGAGGATGGCACCCGAGATGAGCAAGGCCACCTCGGTGTCGCTGAAGAGGTCCTGGCTGTAGGCGGTGTAGGCCAGCCCGCCCAGCAGCACCACCACCCACACCGACACCGGCAGCAGCCCCACGAAGTTAACCACGATGGTCCGGCGCCCCGACGTGCCCCAGCCGGACTTGTTGATGGTGGCGATGGCGAACATCTTGGCGGGCAGCAGGCTGGACATGTAGAGGAGGGCGTAGAGGGACATGAAGATCATCTCGGCGTTGCCCCGCAGGAAGCAGGCGTAGGTGGCCTTGATGATGCCCACCAGCTGCACCGTCAGCAGGAAGAGGAGGATGTTCCAGATGCGGCCACGGTAGAAGAGCTGGATGACGGTGGCGATGAGGAAGAAGGGGAAGAAGCCCGTCACCACCGACTCGTAGGTCATCCAGAGGTGGTGCTTGTGGAACCACAGAGCGTTGTAGAGCCACTCGCGGAAGTAGGACTTGCTCCAGCGGGTCTGCTGGTTGAGCCAGCGCAGGTAGCGGGTGGGCGTCTCCGTCAGGCACTTGGAGCGAGCCGTGTACTTGGTCTGGTAGCCCAGGCTGAGCACGCGGTTGGTGAGGTGCCGGTCATCGCCGAAGCTGCACTTGCTGCCCAGGAAGGTCTGGTGGTACCAGTCCTCAAGGAACTGCTGCAGCAGGGCGTTGCGGTACATGCCCAGGGGCCCGCTGATGCACTGCACGCAGCCGAAGTAGGACTGGCAGGCACGCTCCACGTTGAAGGCCATCCAGTACCGCACGCTGCTCAGGAAGGAGATCCACGAGTCGTACTTGTTCAGGATCTGGGGAGGGGACGGACGTCAGCCCCGGCACCGCTGCAACACCCCCCCAGCACCCTTGCCACCCTGGGGTGCCCTCCCTCACGGCTGGGGTACCTGGACATCGCCGCCAACGCCACCAACACGGGGGTCAGCCTCCAGGATGCGGAGCATCTCAGCGGTGCAGGCGGGGTCCAGCACCGTGTCTGAGTCACACACCTGGGGGCAGAGGGAACGTCGAACCCCGCTCCCGCCGCCCACGCGCGCCCGGCAGACAGCCCAGCCCGCAGCCGGGCAAGCCCGAGCCACGGCCGGCGAGACGAGGCAGAGCTCCGGAGACCGGCAGGCGGTGGCAGGGAGCGGAGTGCCCTGCGGTGCCCGGCCACTGATGCCCCAGGCCACCCAGCCCCAACACATGTCCCAGACACTGGCACCACAGTGGGACCTGCCCCGGCCACCACCCCTCACCCACGTGTGGGAGCCTGGCACCCCGCACCGTGCCACACTGTCCCACAGGGTGACACCAGCCTGGGGCAGGGCATGTGCCGAGGAGCTGTTGCAAAGTGGTGCAGGCAGGGCCACCCCAGTGGCACTTCACCCCCAACCCCGGTGCTGGTGGCTTGCAGCTGGTGCGCGGGGCCAGATCCAGCGCCAGGCAGTCGGGTGCTGCCGCGGGCTCACGGAGCTGCTCCTGCTCCTCCCGCAGCCCCTCTGCTCGGCCATGCGTGCAGGGTGCTCGCTGCCCGCATCCCACCCCCCCCCCACACCCCATGCATCCACCTGGATGTAGTCCACGGAGTCTCCGAGCGCCCGGAAGGCCGTGTACATCACCTCCCGCTTCCCGCCCCACTTCTGGAGGATGCAGGAGTAGGTGGTGCCCCGCACCAGCGCCTGGACGCGGGCCAGCCCTTCCCGCAGCCCGGCTTCCGTCTCCCCCTCGCCCCACACATGGAAGTTGCTCCTCCAGATGTAGCTGCCTGAGTGCTCGGAGCCCATCACGTCGTGGAAGATGTCCAGCATGTAGGTGTCATCAGGGCCGTTCCCATCCACCACCATCACTACTTTGAGGTCGGGGAAGGCGATGCGCTTGACGGAGCGTAGGCACTTCTTCAGGTAGTCGGGATCCTCCTGGTAGGCGGCGATGCAGAGGGCCACCGAGCGCCCCAGCCGCACCGGCCGCCCCTCGCCCCGCATGCGCCGGTGCTCCAGGAAGGCGAAGAGGCTCTGGATGAAGAGGTGCAGCCCCAGGATGGCCCCGTAGAGCCCAAAGGAGAGGTAGTGCTTCTCCGTGTGGATGAACTGGTACCCCGTGACGTAGGCGGCGAGGATGCCCCCCAGCACCGCCAGGGCGAAGAGGCTGGTCCCCACGACGCGCAGGGCCGTGGAGAGGCTCACTGGCATCTAGGGGGGACCAGGCAGCGTCAGGGCAGGGCCACGGGAACAGCCCACATCAGGACTCGCTGCCTGACTCCCCAGAAGGCGAAAGCAGGGGGACCCCCACTTGTCCGCTGCCCAATGGCCACCCTGTCCCTCACTGGTCATCGGTTTGGGGGTGAGACCTTCCCGGTGCCTCCACGGAGTCAGGAGAGGTGTGGGGGTCCCGAGCATCCCACTGTGTGTGGTGCCCGCACCCACAGCCCAGCCCCATCCAGCCAAGAGGGGATGTGGCCGCTCCTGGACCCCTGGTGGTGGCCGGGCAGCGGGGCCGGGCTGGAGGACAGGGAAGGGCACGGGGACACTGGGGACCCGGACCCAGGGTGTCTGCAGGGGAGAGACTCTGCAAGGGCACGGCCACCCAGAACCCCCAACAGCCTGCGGCGGGACCCCCGGCAGCGGGGGGCGGCAGCTCCCGGACCCGCACCCCGCTGCAGGATGGGGACCCGGGGACGGGCAGCGCCGGCAGCACGGGCAGGCAGCGGGCACCCGCTCGGGACTGCGGAGCTGCACGGCGGGGCACGGCGGGGGGGCGGGGGTGCAGGCAGGGCGCTGCAGGCAAGGGGGTGCAGGCAGGGGGGCACGGGCAGGCGAGGGGGTGCAGGCAGGTAAGGGGGGGGGGTGCATGAGCACGTGGGGGGGTGCAGGCGGGGCGCAGAGCCACCGGCAGAACCAGCCCCCGGGACCCCCGTGCCACCGGCAGCGCCACCCGGTCAGCCCCCGCCTCCCCGGACCCCTCCCGGGCCCCGCAGCCCCCGGCTCCCCCCGGCCCCGCAGCCCCCGGTGCAGCCGGTGCCGGCTCCGCGCTCTCGGTGGGGCCGCGGCCGGTCCCGCAGCACCGCCCCGAGCAGGCACCGGCGGGGCCGGAGGGTAGAAGGAGGGACCGGGACCGGGACCGGGACCGGGACCGGGACCGGGACCGGGACCGGGACCGGGACCGGGACTCACCGTGGTGGTGCCGGTGCCGCCGCTCGCCCCGGCCGCCGCCGCCGCCGCTGTGCGCCCGCCCCGGCCCTCGCAGCCCCTTATACCGCGGCGGGGCCGGCACCGCCCGCAGCCCGCGGGGGCCCCGCCCGGCACCGGCACCGGCACCGCCGGCACCGGCACCGCCCGGTACCCCCGGCACCGCCCGCAGCCCGCGGGGACCCCGCTCGGCACCGGCAACACCTGGCAGCGGCCCCAGCCCCGCACTGCGGGAGCGATGAGCGGCACCGGCATCACCCGGCACCGGCACCGGCATCAGCCGGCGCGGCGGCAGGCACCGCGGGCACCGGCACAGCGCCGCGCCAGGGACCGGCCACGGCTCCTCATCCAGAGCAGCGCCGGGCCACCTGGGGACACCTCGGAGTCACCCCATGCCACCTCCGGAGGCCACCCCGTCTCCCCCTGTTTTCCTGCCCCACTCTTGGGGCCCCTCTCGTGATGCCCACGTGTAACCTCCGTGTCACCTCCCCATGCCACCGTGTCCCCCCCCATGGCTATGAGCCACCTGGGGATACCCAGGGCCTTCCCCACCGTGTCACACTGTCCCCATGGCTGGTGGGTTACAGGGAAGACCAGGGCCACCCTGGGGACAGCAGCCATGTGCCAGTCACACACAATGTCCCTGTGCAGGGCTGATGGCAGGGGACAACCAGCCCTGGGAGGGACCACACTGAGTCCAGCGGAGCTGCAGCCTCGTCTTTGGGCTCAAATCCAGCACTTTTGGGTTCCTCACCCTGAGGAACCAGGTCATTGTGTCCTGCTGGGCTGGCAGCTGGGTGCGAGGTGATGCCGGGATCAGGCCCGGAGCCTCCCAAGCCTGGGAGCCGGGAAAGGGCATCCCTCCAGTGGGAGTAGCCTGTCCAGGTGGGTCCCCCTCAGCTGAAACCCCCGGCACCGTGGTGATGCCAGCTGGAAACTCCCCGCTGTAGGTGCCAGTGCCCAGAGCAGGTGCCAGGGGACTGGTGAGCCCGGGGACGGTGGGGACAGAGCAGGGACCCGCCAGGACCCTCAGCACCACCGGCAGGTTCCCACGTGGCTCGTCTGAGCCCTGGTGGGGTGTGGAGGTGCGAAACCCAGCGTGGTGGGGTCACAGCTGGCATGGTTGTGCCTGTGCCGTCGCTATGGTGCTGCTGGGGGCACATGGGGTCACCGTGGCTGCAGGTGCCCATCTGAGGAAAGCGGGGAGGGGGACAGGGGACAGGGGCAGCGAGTCCCCACCCCACAGCCCTCCCCAGTGCCCCTTGGTGGGGACCCGGCCCTGGGGTTGCCCCGTGACCCCTTACCTTCTGGTGCGTGGGCAGCTTGCTGGGTGTCCCTCCCCGCTGCCGGCCGGCGGCTGGCCACAGGAGCGCTGCCCAAGGTGGAAACCAAACTCTCTCCTCCAGCACAGCCGCCTCCTTGTTCCCCACAGCAGGACGGCTAGCGGCATCAAAAGAGACTTTTCATTCAAAAACCGTCCTCTGACGCTGGCGGCAGGCCCTGGGGAGGCACAGCCGGTACGGCAGCATCCCAGCGCATGCCTGCATCCCGGCACCGGTACCGACACCGGCGTGGGCTGGCGGCAGCGAGAGCGAGGAGGAGCGCTCGCTCGGCCGCCGCTGCTCTCCGGCGAGGACAATGCACTCCCCACTGTCCGTGCACACCCGGCCAAGCGGCACGGCACGGCACGGCACGGCACAGCGAGGTGTGGGTCTGGCGCAGGCGGCTTTGCTGGGGGTGGAGACACAGTCTGGCACCCCCAGCCTTGCAGGGAAAGGGGGTGCCGGGACCCTGACACCAGCCGGCATGGCACAGGGCAGCCGGGACACACGTACCCACGGCCCTGCGCAGCCGGGGCAGGGCTGTCCGGTGCGAGGGGGCTGCCCAGTGAGGGGGGCTCCGAGCTGGGTCCCCAAAGTGTCCCTCTGGTGTGACCCTGCAGCACCCCTGTCCCCAGCCCTGCTCCCCCCGCCCGGTGGGTACACAGCAGCTCTCACAACAGGATGGGGACCACAGTGCCGCAGCACCCACAGGGGCTGCCCTGGCTAGAGGGAGAGGGGTGACCCCGATGCCGGCACGTCCCCGAGCACACGGCAGCGAGCAGTGGTCCCAGCCAGGCGTCCTGCAGGATCCTGCAGCCCCTGGCCGTGCTCCTGGGACATGCGGCAGCCCCGGCACGGAGTGGGCTCCTGGTGCCATGGTGGAAGGGCCCCATCCCCAGACCCTGCGGTGAGAGTGACCCCGGGAACGGGCACAGGGTGGGCAGCGCTGTGCTGCTACCGGCACTGCGGAGGAGGATGGGTCCCCCAGCGCAGCCCCTCTCCCAGCACCGCGGCCCCACTGCTGCGGCAGAGCAGGGGCTCGGCAATGCCGTTTCTATTTCCCTCTGGCCCCCCAGGAAAATCACTCAGATTTGGCTAAAATCACAACATTTAGAAGCAGGTTCAGCTGTTGTCATCCCTTGCCCATGGCTGGCACGCAGGAAGGTTCCCTCCATGCCCACGGGCACGTGGCAGCGAGTGTGCAGGTGTGGAAGAGCTGCTGGCCAGCTTGGCACTCCCAGAGCCCCCCAGCATCCCCAGGACCCCCCCAGCAGCCCCACAGTGTGAGCAGCCGGCTGCCTGCCAGCCCCTGGGGTGCGCAGCTGCCCACACTGGGGGGTCAGACAGCAGAGCTCCCCCCTGGCTCCCCTCAGGGGCAGCCATGGCACATGGTGCTGTTTGGCCACAGGGGAGCCCGAAGCGCCGGCCCCATCAGCTGCTCCCCCAGCCCAGGGCTGTCCCTGGGGGATGATGCCCACCCTCCCGGGGGACCCAGGGGCTCGCCAGGGCCTGTGCCACTGCTGCCACCCCAAGCGTGCAAGGGCGAGCACAGCCAAGCCATGGGCCAGGACATGGCCAGGATGGCACCCGGGGGCTTTGCGTGGCTCCCAGCGATGTGACTGACACAGGGCTGAGCATGTCTCTGTTTAATCCCCTGCAAACAAGCCCTCGCTGCCCTGGCTGTGGGGAGCCCAGCGGCGGCTGCCCGCCCTCCCCAGCCTGCAGTTTCCTCCCTGGCTGGCACCTGCCGGCAGCGTCCCGAGGGCTCAGCAAACCCTTCCCCTCAGGGAGCCGCTTGGTCCAGATGCTGGACCAAAGAGTTCATTTCTGTGGCCTCGTGCCGCTATGGCAGCACCACGATCTTCTTCTCCAGCGTCTGCGGGGGGAAGAGGACCCTCCTCATCACCGCGTCCAGCTCCTCCAGAGCCAGCTGGGCATGCAGCACTGTCGCGCCGTCGGGCTCGGCCACCACCACGTGCTTCAGCAGGCGGTAGAGGTCCCGCAGGACATCCTGCAGCACCTGGGCAGAGCGGGCAGGAGAATCGTCAGCACCCGCCGGCGTCTCGCCCGCACCCGCAACAACCCGAAACGCAACCCTCAGCATGCCCCGGCAGGCATGATGCTGCCCCTTCCACCGACGCTGCCGGTGCCAGGACACGGCGGCACCACCACCACCACCACCCTCCTCCTCCTGCCCCAGGCGTGAGCCCCAGCCCTCCTGTGACTCAGTTTCCTCACACGCCAGCAGTGCTGTCCGGCACAGCGGCGCATCGCGGCATCCCTCCGGCATGGGGGCACGAGGGGACGCCGAGATCCCCGCTGCAGGGATTCCCGTGGGGAACTGGCCGTTTCCTCCATGGGAGCTGAGTCCCAACACGCTCATTGCTGGGAATCGGGGAGGGAGGACATGGCCAGTGGAAAAACTGGGCATTTCCAAGTCAAATCAGCGATGAACAACTCCCACGGCTCCCAAGAGCTGGCACTGCCCTGAAGCACAGCACTGCCCTGTGGCACAGCCGAGCAGCTCAGAGGGACACCCCCACGAAGTCCCCTCTACCCCACGAAGGATCGGGTGCTGAAGGAGCCCTGCAGGGGGGAGGGACAAGCTGGAGGTCCCGTTCTCTCGGGATTTTCCCTGGAAGCTGCCTGGGAATGAGCCCTGCGGGGGTAGGGGCCATGCCCGAGGTGCACCGTACTGGTGCTGGGTGGATGTCCAGGAGCCTGGCGGAGGCTTCCGCTGCCTGGGGGACAAGCGGGGAGGTGACCCACCTCGGTGGCCTTCTCGCTGAGTCCCCGCAGCAGCACCACCACCACGTGCACGGCAGCTCTTCGCACCTCCGCCTCGGGGTCCGTCTTGGCTATGGCTGTCAAGCAGGAGGTGACCTGTGGGGACAGGGCAGGGGGCCATCAGCAGGGGCAAGGGGACACGGGGGGACCTGGCAGAGCAGCTGGCCACGGCCCCACCTTCGGGACTCCCCTGGGGTGGTGGGGATGTCCCTCGGTGGCCTGGAGCTGGAGGATGAGGATGGGACCCCTGCGCCCAGCCTGGGGCAGCCGTGCGTTCCCCTGCCGGCACCCAGCTTGGAGGGGATCGGCTTTTTGTGGGGCGCAGGGCACTGAGCAGCCCTCCCTCTCGCAGGTGCTGCGCGGCATGCAGATGCCTTAGAAAGCTTTATAAAAAGCAGGCAGAGTCGAAGGAACCTAATTAAACGCCCGGCAGTGACAGCCGGGAGAATTAGCAGAGCTAGCGTGTTCCCGAAATAGCTGCGTGTGGTGCATTGGCATCTCATCAAACGCTGCCGGTACCGATGCCGAGGGGCTGCGAGCGGGGACTGGGGAGAAAGCCCGAGCGCTGCATCCCTGATGTCTCCTGACCTCCCTCCAGCTCTGGGAGGCACCAGAGGCCGAAGCTCCGGCTCCCATGGGGGCACAGACCCACCGGCACGAGGGCTGCCGGACCGTGATGCCAGCACCTCCCAGCAAGCCGCCCTCCAACCTCCGAGGAGAAGACCTCCGAGAGCCAGGTTCATCCCACTGGGACCACAGCTCCGGCAGCCGTATCTCGCCAGGAGCCCGCAGCCGGGGCAAGGGCCGGGCAGCCCTGCCAGCCATCAGCTGCACATCAGTTGCAACGTGATAATGGGAAGGGTAACGAGGTCTCATTAAGTGGGAGGAGGTGACTCTGGCAGGTACTAAGTGTGCCCCCAGGTCTCCTGCACTGAGTTCCATGGGTGGAGCAGGCACCGCCGCATTTCCTTGGGCTATCGCTTCCCTGCACAAGCCACATTGTTAGCTGATAATAAAGCTTTTAGCCCTAAAAATCAGGGCTATAATTTCCTGAGCATTTTGCTTCAGGTCCAATGACTTTTACACTCTGCAATATCAGCAAATATCACTCGTGTCCTTTACGGAACCCCCCCAGGCTGTTGTGTCCCCAGCAGCAAGCGCTCAGCACCCCAGCACTGCCAGCTGCTAACGAACCGCCCTCTTAATGAGCCATGGCCCCACGCTCCCCAGGCAGGGACCCAGGGAAGGGGCCGGCAGTGCCGGGATGGAGCCGATACCTCATGGACGATGGAGCCCAGCTGAAAGCCAAGGCGCTGGCAGAGCTCGCCCAGGTTGGAGAGGCTGCTGGCCCGCAGCGTGCTGTCGGGGTCCCGCGCGCCCCGCAGGAAGGCCTGGACCAGCGGCTCCCGGTGCTTGAACACCACGTCCCCTGCAAGAGAGAGCAGAGCGGCACGTCACGGGCAAGGAAAACCCCACAGCGCCTTCCTGCCAAAGCCCCGGCGATATCGGGAGCAGCTGGATCACCCCCTTGCAGCACCAGAGAACAGCTGGATGCAACATCTGGAGCACGGCTCCCCGGTGCGGGGAGCTGGCACACACAGACCCTCGGCGGGGACTTGCCGTGATGCCAGGGATGAGGACACCGCGGCACAGTCCCCCAGGCGCCGGCAAACCCTGACGGCACACACCCCACGGAAAAGACCTTTGTCTGGGGCCATTTGGTGCATCACAGGTCGTCCCCCTCCCGGCTCCCGCGGGGCCGTTCAGAGGTGACCGCAGATAAAGCACACAGAAACGAAGTGCGAAGCCCAAATTCTCACGTAATTCAGCTGCACAACCCCCCCCCCCACTCCAATTAGCACACGCAGGCGCCGGCGGATGTGTGAGCCGCCTAATTAGAGGTCGGCGTGCCGAGCCCGTGACCGGCATCCACAATCACCCAGCACAAGAGGTGCCCCAGGACGGCGGTCACGCGTCCCACGGTGCGGACACAGCTCCCACCGGGCAGGGGCTGCTCCGGCCGAGGGGAGCGTGGGGAAGCACTCGCCTGGGAGGAACTGAGGAAAGGAGGAAGCTCTGCCAGGCTACCTGGCCCACCAGCTTGGTGGTTTCCCAGCTCTCCCAAGCCCTGTAAACCCCTCGGACCCCATTCTGCAACCGATGGAGACAGTGGGATGTGCGGGGATGCCCCAGGATGCTCCGGGATGCAGGGACGGGAATAAGCCCCGTGGGCAGTGGTGGGACCCCATCACCCTGCGTGCGGGGGCTTGGGGCCACTGCTGCGAGGGGCTGGGGACGGGCCAGCCCCTGCACCGCCGGCACGCCGACAGCCTGGCAGCACCGGCTGAGCGCAAGGAGGGGAAGTACTGATGCGATGGCCAAGGGCTGGGCAGGAACAGGGAAGGCGGCAGGCAGACACGTCCGTCTGTAGGACTGTCCCATTGTAGCTTCACTGTTCCTGCATGGCCAACCCTGAAACCAACGGATCACGTGCTTGGAGGGGCAGGGATGGATCCTGCATGGCACAGGGCAGGAGAGCTTGGGGCGGCACCATGATGCCAAGGCCAGCCATGCTTCTGGGGGAACGCAGCCTGCTCCATGCTTGCACCGTCAGGAGTTGGGATTACGGCAGTCTGACCAGCGCTGGATGGTCTGCGCATCCAAGGGCACACTGGCCTCATGCCAGACGGCCACAGAAGGAGCACGGAGCATTCCCCCTTCTGCAGAGAGTAATGCACATGCTCCCTGACGGAGGAGGAAAAAGGTCGGCTGTGGCGCACCTGGAGCAGATTTAACGGGTCTGCAGTGAAAGCTAACAGGGTTGGTGCAAGGTCTCCATGAACCCTCATGCGGTGCTTGGCCCCGTGTTGCTGGAGGCAGAGGAAGGGCACCACGCGCTTGGGATGGGGCTGCCACGCGCTTCCAGCCACGCTGCCCATGCCAGACGTCTGCTGGGCAATGGGTGCCCGCTGCAAAATCCCCTCCTGGATGGGAAAAAAGCCACTCCAGAGGGATGGTGGGCAGGGATGGGGACAGGGGTAGAGCAGGAGGGAGGCACAGCCATCCCCAGGCAGCCGCAGGAGAGCTGCGAACCGCAGCAGCGCTGCTGCACAGAGCAGAGCGTTTCTGGAAGCGCCGGATAAATCCTCGCTCTTGAATCCTGAAGCTTTGCAACAATAACAACTTCATGCGATTTGTTCTATAAATACGCAGGCGAGCCAGGACGCGCCGGAGTTGCTGCCCGCGGCAGAGGCACCGTGGGGAGGGGGGAGAGCCGCGGCGGAGGCCGTGCCCACTGTCCCGCTGCCAGCCGTGCCGTGGGCAGCTGCCGAGGGAAACCCAGCGCCGGGCAAGGCAAGGGATGGACACACGGACATCGCCCAGGGGCCTTCAGAGACCGAGAGGCTCTGCCGCCGCTCACACCGCTCGCTGGAGCTCCATGGGGAGGAGACGGGGGTGCTGGCCCGTGGGATGTCCCATCCCCATCCCGGCAGCAGGGCAGGGGAGCGGCGCTTGTCCCGGTGGAACACCCGCAGCCAGCAGAGCTCAGGGATGCCACCATGGCCAGGGGACTCTGTGGTGGTGGCTGTGCCCTGGAGGAGAGCTCCATCAGGCCAGGCAACTTCTGTCACAGCCAACCCGGGGAACAAAGTGCCCGGCCGGTGACCGGGGACCTCCACCTGGCTGCCCGGGCAGCAGGGACACCAGCTGCCACCTTCCCTGGCTGTGGCCACATGCTCTTGCTGGCCTGGCCTCCGCCGGGGAGAAAGAGGAGGCGTTTTAGGACATGTCCCAACAACAGCTGCCGGAAAGACCTCATCCAGCTTTTCCCCCTCAGCCCTGCGTGTCCAGGCGCTTCCCGGCAGCCTCTGAGCCCAGCACTGCCAGCCGAGGGGACGGTGGGCTGCCGGCAGGATCCACCACCCTGCTCCTGCCCACCGGGAAACCAGCTGCCCTTCGGCTTCCAGCCCCCTGCGGTAGGGCTGTGGGAGCTGGTTCTCACCTCCGGACAACAAGAAGCCCCCGATGGCTTCGCCCCCCGGGCCTGGCTGCATGGCAGAGAGCAGTGAGGGGCGAGTAGTGCCATGGGTGCTGGCAGGGGCCAGCACTGCCGTGCCCATGGACGCGGCTGCAGACTCACCCAGTGCCCGGGTGACACGCATCAGCACCTCGCCCAGCTTCATCCTGGTGATGGTGGCCGTGGTGTCCTCCGTGCCCCGCAACGGGCACCCGTACCGTGCCAGCAGGACAGGCAGGATCCGCTCCGGATACTCGCTGGAGAGCAGGGCAACGCCTGGGGGGAGAGCGAGAGGAAAGCGTGGGTCAGGGCCAGGCTCGAGGATGGCACGTGCCACCACGCTTGGCAGAGGAACCGACCCAGCGTCCTTCATGCAGCCATCACCCGTGGGACCCCCTGCACCCCCCCAGCCCTGCAGCCCCTCTGTGCAAAGCCACAGCGCCATGGCAGACCAGCGCCAGGTCCAGCTGGGTGCCAAGCTGAAAAATAAATAATTTAGCAGTTGGCAGCAGGTGCCCACTAATTGCTGCTGGTTAATGTTGCTTGACTGAGCGTTGACTCGGCATGCCGGCCATCGGACACTGCGGGGCTCGCCCCAGGCTGGCCCAGCGTCGGGGCAGCCGGGGACCACAGGTGACACTCGGGCACAGTGTCTGGTCGCTGCTCCCACATCCCTGCCACCGGGCAGACACTGCTGGTGTGTCCTTATCCTTGCTGGGCCTCCACGAATTCCCTGGGTTTGCCTGACCCAGGCTGGGAGCCAGAGCCCGGGCAGCGGGCACCTCTCCGATGGGGAAAGGCAGCTGTTCTCCAGGGAAAGGGCGAGCGGCAGAGGCTGCCCCAGCAGTGCCAAGCGCTGAGTCAGGCCGAGCCCTCCAGGAGCAGCTGCCTTCACCTCCAACCCCGTTCCCCAGTTATCGGAGGGTGCCTGGCATGGGTTACCCTCCACAAGCCCCGGCACGTCTGGTGGGGCAGCCACCTCTCCTTTGGCAGATCTCCGATCGCTGGAGATCGTCCCTGGGATACCCAGCGGTGCTGCGACAGCCAGCTCTGGTCCCAGCACCAGCACTGCCAGCTGGCGGGCAAGCCCTGCCGCTGCGGCGGGGAGCCCGACCTGGGCGGCGGGGAGCCCGCCTGGCACAGTGGCCAGCACCGCACGCCGCAGGTGCCACCGCCAGCGCGGCGCAGGCTGTGAGTCACCACCGCAAGGAACCGCGTCAGGGTTAATCACAGCCGCAGCCGGGCTGCGAAACACGGAGGCAGCTGCACAGGGTGCATTAATCACCCGGGGATGGTTGAAGCGTTTGTGTTTCACCTGCGGGGCAAGGACAAACCCATCCCACTCAAGACCGTACAGGCAGAGGGAAGCACAGTGATAAGCTCCTTTTCCAGCTAATGCTGAGGGTTACCTTCCCAACAGCAGCCGAGGCTCCCGGCGGTGCCGGTATCGCTTCGGGCCATGGGAACAGCACCTCCCTTCCAAGTAACCCGGCGCACCACAACCGGCCGGCACAGCCGGCGCACAGGACGCTCGCGTCATGCCGGCTGCGGAGGCACCTGCCTGCAAACCTCAATGGGCAGCCCGGTGCCATGGGGCTGCGCCGAGCGTGCTGGAGCAAGCAGGGACTGAGGATTTCCTGGGAAGTGGCGTGAGGTGCTGTGGCACTCGGTGCCCCCAGCAGCAGCCCGGCGCAGGCAGAGCTGCTCTCCTGCCAGCCTGCTGCCCCTCACCTCCTGCCTGATGGACAGGACCAGCGGTGGGGCTGCGCAGGTGCCCGCTCCTGCTGTCCCCCTCAGCGGGGGCAACAATTTCCAAGGCCATAAGAGGTGATGGATCTGGAAACCAACCTGGAGAAAGCCACCGTGGTTCCACTCTCACGTGGCTGGCCAGCACCAGTCGGTTTTGACCACCTTGGCTGGAGCAGAGGGACGTGGCAGAGCCCCGGTACATCCCATGGCCCCGGCTCCTCGTCCAGCCTCAGCTGAACACACCGGTGAGCCAAAGTGTCAGCGGAGCAGGACCGGGGTGCCGGGGCCATACCCACACAGCACTGAAACCGCAGCCTGCGCCCAGGAGTGCTACCACAGCCCCAGGCCAGTGGCACGGACCCGGCATGGGGACGGTAACTGGCTCCCGGGTGTTCTCCCGGGGGATGCCCCGAAGGTGAACCTGCCCAGGGCTCCACTGAGGAGGCACTTGTGGTCTGTGCAGATCAGCAGTTCAGTCAGAGGGTAAATGAACTAATTACCCACTGAGTAAGCACAACTGGGAGATGAAGCCTGCCGGCTTCGGGAACGCGGCACAGAGCCTGCATGCCGCTCCAGGCTTGACCGAACAGCACGAAGGCAGGAGATGCTGAGCCCCCACGGCCAGCTGCAGCTCCGCTGTTCTTTGCTCTCACTGCCCAAAGCCCCACCAGGCACAAACCCTTCTATGAAGCACCAGCACTCGCCCTGGACGGACATCACTCACCTTGGATGGCGGAGAGGTAGACAAAGGCGTCCTCATGCTGTATGTTCTCCAGGAACACCTGCATGGAGGGGGGAGTGCCATCGGCAGCTGCCCTGCACCAGCTGGGAGCACACGCAGCAGCCCCGGTCCCTCCTGCCTGGCACCTTCAGCTGGCGGTGACGGCAAGGTTGGAGGGCTCCGATCATATCATCATGGATGATATGATATGATCCCCCAGCCCACTGGCACACTCAGCCCCAGCTCTGCACCACGGTGCAGGATGGGGACCACGGCAGGAGCCTGGTACCTGGAGGAGTTTCTCCTGAAGCCGAAGTGCCTCTGGGTCCCGCTGCGTGATGAGGCTGGTGAGGTGGCGCAGGGCGGCTGCCCGGCTGGGCGGCTGGGGGTCGTAGGCTGACACCAGGAGCTCCTGGAGCCCAGACGGGGCCAGGCTGTCGGCACACGGGGCTGGAGCGGGACCCGCGGTGACGGCCTCGTGGCTCACACTCTGCTCTTCGCTCCTCTCCCTGGGAGCCGAGAGGCTGCTGCGGCTCTGCTGTGGTGGTGCCTGGCCACCCCCTGGGCCTGGGGCTCCGCCAGGGGTACTGGCAGGGCTCTGCACTCCTGTCTCCGGCTTCTTCCCCAGCACGCCGTCGGCAGCGGCGCCCACTGTCCCGGAGGAGAAGGCTCCACGGGTGCAGATGGCAATGCGCAGGTCTGCGGCCAGCTCCTGGGTGAGGGGCTCGGGGTAGGTGCGGGAGAGCTCTTCCAGCAACGGCACCAGCCGCTTCAGCACGGCAAAGTCGCCAGATTGCAGCTGTAGGGGGAAGAGAAGCAGCGCTGGCACAGCGGTAACGGGATGTTTGCTCCCCGGGATGCTCCTGGCAAGGCAGGCAGGCAGCCCAGAGGTGCACAAGCCACAGAGAGCATTTCGTAGCCCCGCAGCAGCGCCAAGCTGGCTTCCTTCCATCCCCACCCCACGAACACCACCCCACTCCGTGCGCCGTGAGCTGCTTTTGGGGACAGCGGTGCCCCGTGGCTCCAGCGCTGATCCCAGCCGTGACCCCGCACCAGCCCCGAGGTGCTGTGGGAGAAGGTGGGAAGGACAAGAGCCCAAAGGAGAGCGATGTCCGTGCCGAACCCTCGTGCCCAGCATGGGGGCTGAGCTGGGGACATCCCTCCCACCGTCCTGCCAAGGCCACCTGAGGCTTGCCTTCGGTCCAGCCTGGAAGGAAGCTCCAGGCAAGGCAGCTGCGACATGCCCCGAGGCTGCGGCGCCGGAGGGGGAGAAGTTCCTGCCCTAACCTGCATTTAACTACTAATCCCAGAAGCAAAATCTGCAAGATGTGAAA
Organism: Larus michahellis; assembly: GCF_964199755.1. Taxonomy (NCBI): domain Eukaryota; kingdom Metazoa; phylum Chordata; class Aves; order Charadriiformes; family Laridae; genus Larus; species Larus michahellis. Next base: position 1,411,704 of record NC_133899.1, read on the forward strand.
AGTGATGCTTTAGCGGAGATTCTGGGGAGCTTGTGGACGTCTATGTAAAAAAACCCTTGGCCGCTGAAATCCAAACAGCTTTGCAGCTGCCTCCAAAAGCTTTTGCATTCAATTTGCTTCAATTTGTTAAGTTGCTCCCATTAACGCCAGAGCAGGAGCAGAGGCTCCCCTGGGAGGGGGCCCATTAGAGCTGCGAGACTCTGGTTTTAAGCTTTCTTCAACTAAATAATGACTCTTTTCCCAACGTTAGGAATTTAGCAATACGACACAATAAATTATCTTTTTGCACCAACAGTTGGATTTTCCTTTGGGCGAGTCTGGGGATGAAGCAACCCCAGCAGCTCAGTGATGTAAGTGCCAGCCGGAGCGATTGCAGCGCACTAACGACCGTGCGATCGCTCCCCGATGGCAGTTCAGCCGACACCGCGTAACGGGGTACCCGAGCAAGGTACCGCTTTCATAGAGGATTTCCAAGAACGGTGCAGCCCACACCGGGAAGTCTGTTGCGCTCCAGAGATGGAGCCCTTGGACGTGTCGGGATGTAGTGCTGGTATTTAAAGACAGAATCACAGAATGGTTCAGGTTGGAAGGGACCTTAAAGATCATCTCGTTGCAACCCCCTGCCCTGGGCAGGGACGCCTCCCACCAGACCAGGCTGCCGAAAGCCCCGTCCAGCCTGGCCTTGAACCCCTCCAGGGATGGGGCAGCCACAGCTTCTCTGGGCAACCTGTTCCAGTGTCTCACCACCCTCACAGTAAAGAATTTCTTCCTAATATCTAATCTAAATCTCCCCGCTTTCGGTTTAAAACCGTTCCCCCTCATCCTATCGCTGCACTCCCTGATAAAGACACTGTATGTGACTGCACTGCTCTGTTAGCGCCTTCTTAGAAGCAGATTTTTTTTATTATAAATTAATTAACCGGGCTCTCAGGGGTGCCCTGCCCGGGACTGCACCCTTGGCCAGCACCCTGGTACTGCTCTGAGAAAAAATTACGTATATATCTATATGTATATATATATATACACATCCATACGTATACACACTCTCTGGGATTAAAGAGAGCCCCCAACCTGGGGAGCACCCAGACCCCAGAGCACCGACTGCGGCCCCCCTCGGCTGCAGGATGGTGCCCGGTCCCCCCCCTCCCCACAGCCACCGAGCACCCCGGCTTCGCACCCTCACCTGGACGGCTCCGCCGAGCATGGCGGCCACGAGCCCCATGGCCATGGCGAGGGTCTGCGTCTCCGCTGCCGCGCCGGGGCCGCGTGCCGGGCTGACGCAGGCGCGCTGCAGGGTGGCTGCCACGAACTCCTCCACCTGCCATGGGAGAGAGTGGGAAGAGCGGTTAGGAGGGGAGACCCCCACGGCGTTCCCAGAAGGCTGCCGCTGCCTCCCCAGAGCCGGGCGGCTCTTCAGCTCTCGCTGTCTCTCTTTGCATCTATTTGAATTTTTCGAGCCTGAGCCTTTCTCTAGTACAATTTTGTACGAACCCTTCGTGTTTCCTTGTTGTTGCCACCACCCTGACCTTCCCTCTCGGACCCATCCCAGTACCTTCCCAGCTCCCTTGCCATCACCCTGCCCAGGTGAGCCGGGGAATGGCTGGGGTGCTGGTGAAGTCCGGCTGTGGATGCAGCAGGGATGCAGGAGGGATGCAGGAGGGAGCCAGGGCTCCCAAGGTGGCCGCGGGGGTGCCGGAGCCCTGAACCGCTGCCCACCCCTCCGGCATTACCACAGAGGGACCAATTCCTCAGGGTCGCAGCCCCCAGCCCCACACCGGGCTGTCTGAACTGGTGGGTGAGGATTTTGGGAGCAGGGCTGGGACGGCGGCTGTGCCAGACAGATCAGTCCATCAACGGCCGCAGCACCGGGCTTCAGCACAGGCTGGGCAAGCTCACGCTGCCCGTCTGCCTGGTGTCCAGCCCTGGGACAGGGCGGTGGTTAAACCACGGTGGCTGCTCTCGGCAGCAGAAGCCCCCATGGGGGCTGCAGGGGGAGGGGGAGGCAGCCCAGCCCCTTCTCTGCCTCCCGTCCTTGCTCTGACCTTGCCGCGCTGCGGGATGGGAGCTGGAAAGCCACCTGGGATGGGTCCGAGAGCAAAGGTGGAAATTGTGCTAGAGAAAGGCGTGGGCTTGGAAAATTGGAGTAGGTGCAGAGACAACAGAGCTAAAGAGAGCCCAGCTCCGGGAAGGCACCAGGGCTGCAGCCCTCCGGCACACGGCACAGCAGCGACGGCCAGACACGGTGTCAAGCACAGCTCAGAAACACTTAATTACAACAAAAATCACACCTGCCTGCACCCCCCGCAATTTCTGGGGAAGAGCACAGCCCCTTCCCTGCCCGGGCCAGGGTCACTCCCAGCCACTCGCCCTTGCCCAGGACGGCTCCAGCTCCTGCGGCTGCCCCACGGCTCCCTGCTATCAGACACCATTTACCCACACGCAGCCCACACTGGAGTCCAGCCATTTACCACACACTCCACATTTTGTGATTTTTCTCACAATACTTGTTTCCTGCCCGTCCCCCCCCCAAGCCCATAATGATCGCGCCTGGCTGGCATTGGCCTTCTCAACACTTGGCACCAACCCCTTTGATCCCACAGGCTTCCTGCACTTCTAACGGAGCTTGAAATTAGTGAGTTTATTTTCCCCGTTACTTTGCCAGCTGCACTGGCACCGCACAGCTTGGGGCGAGCTCACCAGCTGCGGTGGCACCCAGGCACCCAGCCATGCTGGGAAGGGACTGGATCCTCCGTAACAGGCGTGTTGCAAAATAAGAGGACATTTCCCATTTTGGAAAACAAAGTAGGAGGGCAACAAGGTACTATTGCACCAAACCCCACACTTCCAGCCTCCAGGGCACAGGCACTGGGTGCAGGCAATGCTTTTCCTCATCAGCAGAGGAGCCGATTGCTGCCAGCTTCGTTAAGCACATCCCTACTGCAGCGAGCAGGGAGGCTCACAGGGGCTGCGGAAAAGGCTTGGGTACCTTCTGGGCTGATTAGTTCAGAAATAACTGCCGTCAAACGGCAATAATAGGGAGTAAAAACAAGTGTCGGAACATCTGTTCTCACAAAACAGTGACACACAAGCTGAATGGGTTGAAATTGTATTTAATAGGAAAAATAGGAACATCATACATAAATAACCTACCAGTAGATAGCTACTGAGAAAAACAAAAAGTTTTAAAAACATCCTAATCTAGAAGGAAAGAAAAAACATCCTAATCTCAAAGGGAAAAAATGCTTGAAAAATAAAACATTGGGACACGTTTCTGTCTTGCACAGGAGGCGAGCATCCTTGGTGTATTAAGGCAATCAAGTAAATCTCATGAAACTCTGTTGCGAGGGGCAGAAATGGTAAATAAAATATATTGCGCAATTGAGGGCATCCACAGCTACCACCATTCCTGGGGTCTGGCTTTGGGAAGAGGGATCCCGCTTGCTCCAACCCCGTTACGTACAAAGCCAGCCTCCAGAGCACCCACAGCAAAAGCAAACGGCCCAGAGGGAACCCCGTGCTGCAGAACCCGCTTAAAATCAGCCCTGCCACGGCTGTCCCCACCCGCGGGAGCCCTCCCTGAGATACAACCCCCAGGTGGAGGTATAACGGCTTTTTCGTCTGGGATTCTTTTTTCGGTGGTTGTTTCTTTTTATGCTAGACTGGACGGCTGGACTCAGAAACCTGGGAAAATCCTTCCCCATTTCCCATCCCGACTTTCTGATGCAGGGAGCAGGAGCTGGTCCCGCGCGGGTGGGTGCGATGGAGAGGCAGGTTAGGACAAAGCAGTGCCGGCTGCCGCACCCACCGGCGGGCGCCGCAATGACACCGGCTGGGTCCCCTCTGTCACTGCAGAGCGCACACAAAGACTCCTTTGTCCCGAAGAGAAAAGTGAGGAAACCTGCGCTAGCAGTGACCCGCTCTGCTCACGGCAGCCACAGTTAACTGCATAACCAGGTCACCGAGTCAAAAAAAACAAACAACAAAGCAGGATGAGGAAGTTAAAGTACATTGATCAGCTGGGGAATACCGTGCTGCCCTTGGTGCCCAAACCTTCCCAACCTGGCACGGCGCAGGACTGCCGAGCTCCTTCAGCGCTGCTGCGGCGTGGGCTCAGGGCGGACGGAAGTGCCATATTTTAACAACCATTTTTGGTACCAGGTTCAAGGAGCCCCCGCTGGCCTTCAAACGACATTGAATAAATTTTGCAGCTGCCCACTCATGAAGACATGGACAAGCGCTGACTGTATGAGCACGGCTATGCCAACCCTGGCGACAGGACATACCACTCAGTGTGCGCATCCCAGCAGCGGAAAACAGAGAAGAGCCACAAATGGCCTATTCGGGGACAAGGAGCAAGTGGGACGTGGCGGCAGTGCCATGTCACGTTCATCCCACTGGCAGCCCAGCTACTGCAGCTCCCCGAGATGGCTGCCAAGGCATGCCAAAAACCCAACACCATGGATAGGCAGCAAGCACTCCCTTAAAAGGTCTGTCAAAATAAAGACGAGAAGCTGGCAAGTCAGAGTCCTCATGAACACACAGACTACTTTCTTGGCTTTTAATACACAACCACGGACACAAACATGAAGATGTCTGCTGGGCTGCTCCCTCCTCTCTCTGCAGCTGACTCTGTCCTTCCTGCTGGCACCGCACAGGATGGTGTCTTGTTGAGACACTTGCAACTGAATCAATAAACTGCTTTTCCTGGGGATGCTCTAGCTTTCTCCAGCTGTTTCTTAGCCACTGTCTCCTTAGAGCCTGGCAGCCCGGAGCTTGGTCTGCCACGCGCTCCGGGGCTTTGCCATGACCAACCTGAACAATGTCTGTGAACACGGTGTCCGAGACGCTCTCACACAGCGTGGCTACAAGCTGCAGGACCAGCAGCTTCCTCCTCTGCGCAGCGTGGTACTGCTCCAGCTCCAGCAGACTCCCTCCAGGCACTGCAGCCAAGTTTGAAGACGCCTCATCTTCCGCAGCCACGCAAGTCAGCGCCTGCCGGGAAGGAAGCACAGGGAGGAAATGGTTAAATACAGGTAAATCACCATGCCAGTGGTCCTGGGTGCAGCAGGTTTGTGCTACCCACACCTCTCCCCTGCTGCAAAGGGCTCCCAGTTACCTGCCCCCTTCCAGCCTCTTCTCATTCCACACGCAGGCCCTCAGCAGGCCAAACCCTCACAAACCTCTGTCCCCATGGTCACCACACAGAGCACCACCGAGCACTTCTCCTAGGGCCAACCATGCTCTGGGCTGTCAGGCTTGCTGGGTCTCCGCTTGAACCCTTGCTCTTGGCAGTGGCTGCCCACAAAGGCACCCGGATCCCCCGTCCCCTCTGCAGAGCTCACGCTGGCTTCCTCACGTGACCAGGACCCTCCACTTGGTACCATCAAGGTCTCTGAGAGCTGCCCACAGCTCCTGGGTGTCCCATCTGTGTCACAGCAGCGTCCCTACACTCAGGATGCTGCAAACCCCACACAACTATGGGACAGGGCTCTACCTGCCAGCAAGGGCACAGAAAGCGCAGCCCAGCCCAGGAGGGAACCGCAGGGGCTCAGAGTGGGATCAAAGGGAGAAGGTGCCCCACTAGAGCCAAGGAAGTAACAGGGATTATTCACAGCCTCAAACACACCATTAAACTTCAGACATGCTCCTGTCGTCAAAAGAGCCCAGGAAGAACGAGAGTTAACCCCTTCAGGGACCAGGGCTGCCTCCCTCTCGCAGGCTCTCCTGCCCCACATGCAGCAGGACTGCTCCACCACACGCCGTACCCTGGCTCAGCGCTCCTGAGGCACCTAAGGGGATCCTCAGTCCCCTTTGCTGTCTGCTACAGAGACCGCTTGGCCCAGTGTTCCTGCAGATGTGCCCCAAACAGACCCTTGCCTGCCCTTACCTTCAGGCAGCGGATGAAGAAGTCTCCGGCTAGACCACTCTTCTGGCAGTGAGACAAGAGCTCCACCAAGTTCTCCACACGGCTCTGCTCCAAGGAAACCTTCTGGTAGAGGGCCTCATCTTCATCACTGAAACAGGCCACTGTGTCACCAACAGAAACATACCCACACCCCCTCCAGGGCTGGCTCTAAACTACTCCATGGCAAGGCGAAATCCCCCCTTCTGCCTTCGCTTGGAAACCTCCCTTCACAGCATTACCAGAAAGCTGAAGCCTGGAGGCACCTGAGCCAAACTATTGCTCAGATCATTTGGTCTACGTGATCACGCACTCAGTTTATTAATTAACCTGCATTCATTAAAGGAACAACATCAACAGAAACCACAGGCACAAAACACACGTTTAGTCCAGCCATCCTATAAAGAACAGGATTAGTGCTGGCTAATTTCTGCAGTGGTCATAGCCATAAAAGTACGACAGACACTGGCAGAGCCACGGCTGTTAAACAGTAATTTTAAAGTATGCCCAGTTTAACCAGTGCAGATCCGGGGCAGACCTTCTTCTAATTCAGGTCAGGAACAGATTGAAATGAAACCAAAACAAGCGTATTTGTACCGGGTTCTGTTACGGGTGCGCACAGCTCCCAGCACACCCACCCCAGGGACACTCCTGGGCAGGAGCTGTGCGGTCTGCCTGCTCGATAGCGCTGCCCTGGGCTTGTACTGCCAAACTAAGAGCTACCCCTCTCTATACTGTATGTCACACCGCTGAACAGTCCCAGTTTGCGTGGCTGGAGTCTAATGGCTGCAGTTTATTCCCCACATGGCCACGCTCTGCCTCTACTTGTAGAGACCATCTGCAAGAGCAGGAGGGGAGCTAAGTCGCTGGCTCCACCACACTGGCATCACTAGAGTCCTTGCTGCAACGGTGCCACTTGCGCCTGAGGGATTCCACTTGCTCCACACAGCCGCGATCTGTCACAAGACAGGCCCAGGCTGGAGGGCAGAAGCTGAATTTGGGGAGTGTTGGGACTGAAGGAGCACATCCCATTCCCATACACCCAGCAGGCAGCACTAGGGACTTGGGAAATGCACACAGAGAGGGCACACTAAGGCTCAGACACACCGTGCTGCTTTTCAGGGCTGAAAGTCAGAGCTCTACACCGTGTACGAGGAACCCGGAGGCTCTGTGGAAGCATCGCCTGCCCAAGCTCAGTGCAGACAACGGTCTACCTGGGCTCCTGGGGGACAAGACCGTGGTGGGATGGCAACAGCAGCCCCATGTGCACCTGGGCACTCTCTGCCAGACAAGCCGTGAAAAGCCCCATGTGCTGAATGATGCCTGGGCACTGCCCTCCATGCCGGGCACTGCCCCAACAGCGCTCACCTGATGGTCTCCTCCACTGCGATGGTGGCACCACCCTCGCTGCCCGCACGGAACCGGCACCGCGGGTGGAGGGCACTCACGCTGCTGTTCAGCCCTGCAAAGCCTTCCAGCACGGCCAGTGACTCCTCTCGCTCCGACTTCTCCAAGAACCACAGCAGGATCTCCTGGCACGGGGAGCTGGTCAAGGAGAGAGAAAACAGTGGTGACTTTGCTGTGCCTGCTACATCCCTCCCAGCAGCACTGCAACGGGACCATGCGTCTCGGGGTGAGGGAAAAGACAAGAGTGCTCTGGAGCGGCTACGGAAACTCCTTGGGATGCTCTGGGCTGACAGCTCTGGCAGCTGAAGGCGTTAGTGTCAGTTTATAAGGGGATCAGCAGCACATCCTGTCCTTCTGGCGTTCCCAGATGGAAGGATCTGGGTCCTTTGAGATTTCAGCCCAGCGAGGAAGGGAGCACTCTGTCTGAACAGCATGTCTGTACAAGGACAGCCGCTTCCACACAGCCTCAGCCTGGTGTTCCACGCCAACACGACAAAGCACAGAGCTGTCAGCTGTGCCAAGGAAGAGGAGGAAGGAGACAGGGAGCACTGTAAGGTGGCACGGAAACCCCTGCCAAGGAAAGATGCAGGTTAATGAGGTGGAGTAGGAGCACTGTGCCAGGGGTCTGGAAACCCGAACACTTCCAGGCAGCTGTGGTTTTAGTTACCCCTGCCAAACCCTTTGCAAACAGAGAAGCGAGCAGTGACTCTGTTCACCCAGCAGCAGTGTTAACTTGGCTTGTTCTACAAACTTGTCACAGCACTCACTACTCTTTGAAGTGATTAATGATGTCTTTAATAATAGCAGAGGCTGTGTCTACACAGAACTTTGAGGGAAAGCCTCCAGTACCCACACGCCATTATCACCAAAGCAAAGCGTAAACCCACCAGGAGTGTATTCACTAGGCTGGTCCAAATTCAGGGCAGCCCACGGAAAGGCTGGGAGGAGAAAGGAGAGAGGACAGCCAGCACCTGGTGACCACTGTCCCTGCCACTGTGACTGACACACATGGTGCTTACCATCACACAGCAGTCGTGGGGGAGCTGGGCACAGCGCGAGGGACAGCTGCCGAGAGGCAGGTCCTGCACATATTGGAAGAGAGTGATCCCAGATCACAGAAGAATGATCTTGTATTTCCAAAAGCCAGCGCTCAAGCTGTTTTTATCTAGTTTTTATCCCATTTCTAAATCCCTGCTACACAGATCCCTCTCACACCCAGCCAGGTCCCAGCGTCACCATCTCTACCCACAGACCACCACAACCCCTGCTCCTAGGCGGGCACTAAGAGTTAACCTGTGCTCCCAAGGCACCCACCGGGCATGCTTGCCTCTACACCCAACATTTGGCTTCAGGGAAGAGAAAAACTAACAAGAGAACTGCTTCCTCAGGCACAGGTCTGCCAGTAAGGTCATGTACTGTGCCTGTGCCTGCGGTTATTGCCTACTTTGAATGAGAGCTCTTCAGGGTGAGAAAACTGGTCTCAGCTTCTGTATATGCCCACACAGAGCACGTCCTTTGGAGGTGGGCAGAAAGGAGAAGACGAAACCCCAGAAGAAGTCATGCACAATCCTTCCTTACCGTAAGTATGACACATTCTGCTTGGCGAAGGAATAGAGGGAAAACACCACTCCCAGGACTGACTGTAAGGATCCCAGCAGCAGGCTCGAGCTGTCATTTCCAACCACATACACCTACAGAGAGAAGGGCACAGGGAGGAGAGTCAACCACCTGCATGGAGCAGGGGGAAGGCAAACAGGACAGAAAGCACGTCTCTGTGCAGAACGGCTGCCGACAGGGAGGACGGCAGAGGGTTTTCAGCCCCTGTTCCTTTCAGTCTGGAGCCTGTTTTCCCCGATTATGCCATATTCTGTATTAAAAGCAGCCTTCAGTACCATCTTTATTCTAGCATTTGCTAACCACATCAGGGCTCCAAGCTACAGGAACAATGCAGCTAGCTATTTGGGAAGTCTGCTGCTTAGGGGTAAGGTCTTGCATTACAGAGAGGTGCAACAGGCACCTTCGAATTAACAAATCTTTATGGAAATATTGCACCTGGAGCCAAATCTCAAATACAGAGATCAGTCCCTAGCAGGGCAGCTGGGCTGACATGTGCTGAGCTGAGCAAGCGGGTTGCAGGGACTTTGAGGAGGCTGCAGGGCTCCGCTCTTCTCCCCCATCTCAAGCAGCACCCTCCTGAATCACTGTCACTGCCCTCCTCCACAAAACCAGCTCCGCCTTCCCAGGCAAGCCACTGTTACCACAGGTAACACAGTCCTACACGGTTACCACACACAGGTCCTACCGTGCTGCCTACGGAGCACAGGAAAAACACCCACAGAATTCTTATGACATCGCATTTCCTTTTGAATCCTTTGAAAGAGGTTGTCCAAGACAAAAAGCCAGGTAAGATGCTTTCAGTCAAAGCCATAAAGCTGGGAAAACTCAGTTTAGAAAATCATTAAGTACCAAGCCTTGCCCAGCCAGACTCAGGGTTTAACTCAGGGTTGTTGTGTTCAGGTCCTCGTTTTAGCAGGCTGTCTCCTTCCAAGGGAATTCTCCAAGGGATTTCCAGCTGCGTCAGCTGGTGAAATACCTGCTCAGAATATGCTGTGCCTTCACACCAGAGCACTCCCCACACCTCGGACCTCCGCAGCTGGAGAGCAATCACCTGGTCCAAGGCTGGAAGTGCCCTGGGGACAGACCAAAGAGCTTTTGCCTGCTAGAGGCAGTGTGACAACCCAGGTAGGAGGGCTAGGAGGGAGATTGTCCTGATAACGTTCTGCCCTGCTGTATTGATGCAAACAGACCTTTTTTCCTGTGCTAATCCCTGTGGAGCCATTCTTCCTAACCAGAACCTTTTGTACACAAAGCCGCCCTGATGAAGCCCCAAGGATGGTTTCCCACTCAGCATCAAATGACACTTGCTAGGCAAGAAACCCCCGCAAATCCTCTGGCTGGAGTCTCCGTCGCTAATCTGGCTGCTGTCAGGCCTCCAGCGCTATGCCATTAAGGAGGGATCCGCCCCAAACTCCCCCAGCACTCGCATTGTCAACGGCAGCCACAGAGCAGCCCTCCAGACTGGTCTCTGCCTGCCAGCTAGTTACAACAGATCATTACTACGCAAAATACTACAACAATCACAGCATTTAAGAGCTTAGCCTGCCTAGGGGCATGCCAGTAAGCAAGTCACCAGCTTCTTAAAATTGAATTCCTGGGTTGGAGATGTCCTTCTGGGTTGGAACGCGCAGCAGAAAGCTGGGCTGCTGTCAGGGCAGGCAGCGAAACCTGCAGCGCGGCACTGGTGATATTAGTAGGAACAGTGGAAAAAATGAGCTATGAGGGAAGGTTTCAGAAGAGCGGCTTCCACAGAACAGCCCTGTTCCTTCATAGGGAGCAGAAGAATGCACCCCACCTCTCCCCCAAATGCCAGAGACAATACTGCACTGCTGAACACCCTGCTTGTTGCTGCGAGGGACCCCTTGCAGGAAGGAACTCCACAGACAGTGCTAAATCTGCGCCGTCCTGCACACAAGATACTTCCTCTAACACAGAAGGTGCTCTGATTGGCAAAGCCAGAGCGCTTCTTTGATGAGATCTGACTTTCCTTCCATTTTCCTGAACCCTCCCCATCCATCAGCACCTGAACGGGGCTGGGAGAGCTGCTGAGCTTCAGCAATCCCTCCTGCTTTGGCAGCTGGGCACACAGACCACCTCCGAGGATCCACTGCCGCCTCCAGGCACCCTCCTGCGCCAAGAGCAGCTCCGGAGGGCAGGGCAGCAGAGGAGGTGGCTGGACACCCAGCAGCAGCAGCTGCTGAAGGATTACCCACACACAGTTTTAAAATTAAACTTAATGCACACGGAAACCCACTCGTCACAGGGTTCAGCTCAGAATGGTCCCTGCAAAACAGGCTGCTCATTTTTCCTTACTTAACATTATCATTTTACCTTTCTTGTCCAATCATAGAATCACAGAATTGTTAGGGTTGGAAGGGACCTGAAAGATCATCTCGTTCCAACCCCCCTGCCATGGGCAGGGACACCTCCCACTAGATCAGGTTGCTCAGAGTCCCATCCAGCCTGGCCTTAAAAACTTCCAGGGATGGGACAAGACAGCCTGTAATGCCTTTAGCCCCCTGAGAGATATCAGGGGAAGACGAACCACTGGGGACACCCCGTGGGGACCAGCTGCCCCCCTGGTTTCTGGGACACGTGAGGTGAGGACACAGCCACTAACAGCATCTCGCCTGCAGCTGAGCTGCTGCCCACCCTCCTTTCCCCATACCCACACATGCTCCGTGCCTCCAAACAGCAGCCACCAGGATAACCGTGCCAGCTCTCCCACCTCTCCCCGCGGCTCTGTGATGCCTCTGAGCTCACCTTCACTCTCTTTTTCACCCTGGGGACGGCTGAGCAGCCTCAGAGCCACACTGAATCTGTTCGCTTCACAGTGCCCACTGCGAATGCCTCACTGCCAACCGGCTGCACAACCACCCAGCGATGTGCTGGGGGCCCTGCCAAGCTGCCCTGACTGCAGGGCTGAGCAGTCCAGCACAGCCGGCCGCTTGCCGATACCTCAAGTGCCCTCTTTTCCAGGTCACTCATTCAGAAGCATTTTGGCCCGACACAAGAGCTGGCTGCAGCCCATCCCTCCGCCAGGGGTAAATGCTGCAGGAGCTGTAGAAAGGCTTCCAGCTCCAGCACTCTGGCTCAGGCTGCCCTCTGCAGACCTCAGAGGCAGGGAGAGCAGCTCCCAGCATGTTCTCCCTCCCACACAGGTAGCACTGGGCTGAGCATGAGCTGTATTATCCATGCTCCACAAGGAGGAAACTGAGGCACAGGGGCATTAAGAGAAGGTGGGCTGGACCACAGCCCAGGAGGAGAGCTCAGGCAGCCTCTGAAGACTCAGCACACGCAGGATTCCCTGTGTTCCGTCCTTCCCTCTGAGCAGCTGCACAACTCTGATGCTGGAAGGTGAGCGGCATCATCTCAGACTGGGACTGACAACCCAAACCCACACATGCTGCAGCCAGCGGTACTCCTGACTAAGACCTCCTGCCCACCACGCTGCCTGCCCTACAATCACAGCCCGAGTCCTGAAGCTGCTCTGACAGTACACCCAGACACAACAGTCCTGTAAGAAGCTGCAAAATTTAGCAATGCTCGAAGTCTTGCTGCAGCTCATGGAGAAAGAGGATATGAAAGCACCACGGAGACTCCTGGTTACCAGCCCACCGCTCAGACACTGGGAAAAAACAACCAGCAAGAGCTCACTGCCATATCAGAGTGTTTTGGGGTGAGAATGCTTGAAAGGATTCAGGCAGCGCCTCTGGTATCCAGCATAAAGCTGCAGTCCTGCCAGTGCAGTGCTGCATACAAGGTTATTCCGTGCAGCTCTTGGCCTCATCTCTGCATCACGACTGCGGGCAACGCTGGTTTTTGTCATGGTCTAAGACACACACTGAACGGCTCAGAAAGTCACAAACCAACTCTCACTCAGAGGAGTTTTCTCACCTGCCCTCAGGCCCGAATCAGACACAATACCTTGAGCACATCTTCCACACAGCTGCCGAGCTCTGCCTCTGTCACCAGCACGGTCCCTGCTGATAAATCTTCTACTGCTAGCTCTGAAAACAAAGGGCAGAAATATCAGCCCCGCAATGTGCTGAGGAGTCTCCAGCAGAACAGCAACCCCACCATGCCCAGCACCAGAAAGCACTTTGATAGTTCTCTTGCCTTCCCTCTTCTCCCTCAAGGCAGCATGGGAAGTGATGAGCCCTCGTTAGCTGCGCTAAATATTACTGCAGTGTTGTAAACTCTGCAAGGTTACAAGCAAATCAAAGCAGACCACAACTTCTTGATGGATTCTTCCCCAGAGAGCTGCTTGGTCAGCGTGGGGAACCGATGGCTTCCGTCCGGTAGCCCAAAACAAGACTGTCAGACTGGGGAGATTCCCAAAGAGCAAATGGCAGAAGCCCCACTATTTGGCTCTCACGCTGTAGTAATTTGACTCAAGTGCTAGTAAATACGGTGCACCCAGCCACACAGACAGGCCCACAAGCAACAGAGCTGGGCTTGGACACTCAGCAGCCCAGGCACCAGCCCCTGAGAAAATCCTGATGGAAAGACAAAGATCAGCAAGAAACCAGATCCTTCTCCAGTCTGGGGCTTGGCAGAGACCAGCCGGTACCTGCTGTCTCGGAGCACCGCAGGAGCGGTGCCAACAGGGGCTGGAGCAGGTGCTTCTCTGCCAGCTGAGGGTGCTCTTTCGCCATGGTGAGCACCGTCGTGGTGGCCACTCGCTGGAACTGGCGTGCTGTCAGTTTGTCCTGGATGTGCAGCAAGTCCAGAATCTGGAAGGAAAGTCAGAATGAGTCCATGATACAGGAACAAAGATCAGCAGCCCCTTGGCAGGGGGGGTCGGGGGCAGGCCGACTCCTTGCAGCCAACAGCAGAGATTGAGGAGCCTCCTATGTGCTGCTTTGCTGGACATCGGGCATGACGTTCCACATATGGAAGAGCCAGTCTCCTTCCCAGGCACACGTTAATGCAGGGGGCATTTCTGGGCTCAAACCAAGAGCCTGCACCATTCCCCCAGCCAAAGGCTGGAAGGAAGAGATCCTCAGCAGAGCTCCTCATAGCGCACTGCTGAACAGCTCGTGCGATCAGGCAACATAATCCAGCATTTCAATCAAATATGGAAAATTCAAGAGTCGGGTGGAAACGCGTCCCGCTGCCAGAGCAGCAGAAAAATGTCTCCACGTTGTTCTGGCTCCAGGCAGGCCGCGCTCAAGCAGAAACAACACTACTGTCACTCTCCAAGCCAGGAGCCGGCTCCGCGTGCCCAGCCAGAGCCAGCGTGCTGTGGGGAGAGAGGGACCTACCTGGGGACACACCAGTCGGTAGTAGTCCTCCAGGGAAAGGCACTGCTGTGGGCAGGAAGCCAGGATCTTTGCAACCGTGTCGCATTTTCTCCAGTCCACAGCTGCTGCTTCAGCACCAGCGCCACCTGCTATACCAGCAGAAAGCCAAAATCAGCTCAGACTGACAGCAAACGGCAGGGCCATTTCTGGCTGAAGCCAAATGTTTCTGGCCCAAAATTGGATTTCTAGCTTTTATTATTCTCTTCAGACCAAGCACCTTTCAGGTGACACCTGAATTTAATGACAGAAGAGGGAAAACTACTGTCCAAGACCTTTGATACTGGAAAACAACTGCTACAAGTTGGTATATGAGCCAAAAGGTGGAGGAGGGTGGTCATGCTTGGATGGTGTCATCAGGTTGGTACTGGCTGGAGGAGGCTTTGGCACTTAAAACTGTGGGATTCAGCTTTTAGGGAGCAACAGTTTCTCTCCCTGGCAGGAAACGAAGCAGGGGAGCAAGGCTGCCGAGCCCTGGAGCAGGATGGGTCTCACTCCACCTGCAGCTGCTCACGGCCCAGCACCGAGCACGGCTCCCTCCAAACCGGCACCAGCACAGCTCCTTGGAACAAACCGTGCTACACACACACGAGGCGCAACCCCATGGAGGCATAAACAGACTAAATTAATTTGGAGGCTTTCAGTCTGGACCTCAAACATGACGGTGTACTCTCAACTAAAGGCATTTGCAGTTGGAAGGCATTCATCATTTGGGAGTTCAACACAGTCAGAGGCAAAATGTGCGTGAGCGTTACAGACTCAGCTTGGCCTGACAAAAGCTGTTTCCCATTTCAGTGCTCTGATGGCACTGTCTTTCCTGGGCCTCTCATGGGATGGAACGTCTCAGACACATCATCACAGTCTCTTTTAATCTGCCATCCTGGAAGCCAAGAGCAGCGTCAGAGCACCCTACTCACCGCCTGTTCCCTCCATGATGCCCCGAACCACAGCCTGAACCCCGTTGGGTCTCATTAGCCTCTCGGAGAGCAGCTGACCACAAAGGCGCCGCAGCCACGCTGGAGCCTGCACGAGGGCCGGCTTTGTTTCTTCCCCGGGAGAGGGAGGACTCTGAAAGGAAACAAAGGAGCAGGCTGAGGAGCGTATTTGCACACTCCTGTGCAAACCCTCACTAACAGGCAAACAGCCTGCACGCCGCCCTGCAGGACTTCAGACAGGAGCACAGGACGGGGAAACCTTTTAAATAAATCACTTCTTCATCCAGCGGCACAAAGCGAATTAGGGCTTAATGAGAGAGGCCAGCCTTCCCAGGAGCATCCCCTCATGCAGAGCTTCCCTCCTTTAATTAAAGCCTCTCAGGGTCACGCAGCAGCTCTGACTGCCTCACTACCAAAGCGGTGCACAGGGGACTTGGGCGACAAGTGGGGTTCGATGCAGGTGAGGGGCTCACAGCGGTGACCCCTGCCAGGACCCGGCACAGAGCGCTGGGCTGCGGAGGTGGCACCAGGCTCCCTGGTCCAGCAAAGCAATTCCCCTGGGAGGGCACAGACAGCAGAGCTGCCCACAGGCTGCTGCGAACCCACAGAGCGAGCGGTTAGAGCTGAGGTACTCGCTTGGATGCCCCGAGGAGGCAGGCTGGCACTGCCGCACTAAGGGGGGATAAAATAGAATATTTTCAGTCGGAAGGGACCTACAACAATCATCTAGTGCAACTGCCTGACCACTTCAGGGCTGACCAAAAGTTAAAGCATGTCATTAAGGACATTGTCCAAATATCAGCTTGGGTTTTAACCAGGAGACCCCCTGCTTTTATGTGGAAGAACCACCGCACACACCGAGAACACTGCCCCACACAAGTGCCTCGTACGGACCCTCTGTAGCCCTCGCATGTGGCACGGCCAGCTTCTGCCTGCTCGGGAATCGCGTGCGATCCCAGCCCGAGGGTCAGCGTGCGGCACAGAGCCAGCGGGACCCCGGGCTATCCCGCCTGCGTGCCAGCAGCTCCTCATGTCCTGACCCCAAACTGTGACTTGGCAGGTGGGAACGCACCCACCCACAGCACCCACTTGGAGCTGGGATGTGGTCCTTTCCCTAGGGACTCTCTAAACACGACGCTAAAGAGATTTCCCATGTCTCCCCCGCACTGCCACGAGGCAGCCTTCAACATGGCCACGAAGAGCAGCCAGTGCCGAGGCAGCACCGCTTCAAGTGGGAAGGGGCAGGTTCTAGAGGAGAAGGCGTTTTTCTCAGCCAGGCACCGCTGATGGAAGTGCCGAACCCAGGTGGCACGTGCCGCAATGTGAGTCCCCGAGTCCCCACACAGCCCTGCGCAGCTGCTGCTGCCCGAGCGACACACACACCCCCAGCAACTTCACCCATGCGTCCGCACAGCGCTCAGCGACGGGGGTGCTGCACCAAACTGGTTTTTAAGGGTGTGAGAACACTTCCAGGAGAGCAGCAAAGGCACCCTCAGCGCGCCGGCACGCACAGTCCCAGCATGGCAGGCGGCAACGCACCCCCAGCGCCCCACGCCGGGGCTGGCCCCGCTGACGCTGGGTACCTGCTTGGGCCGGCCCTGCAGGACGAGCAGCTCCCGCACTGCCAGCGGCTGGTAGACGCGGTCCAGGACATGCCGCAGGGTCTCCCGGCACCGCGCTCGCTCCGCTTCTGAAACACCCTGGAAAAAACAAACCCCAGAGTGGCGAGGGCAGCCCAGCCACCGGTGCCGACCGCACGCTGGTGTCCCTCCATCCCCTCGCCGGGCTCCCACCCCTTCTCTGGCATGGAGATTAACACGCACGGCATGAGAGGAGTTGCCACTGGGGTCAGCAAGCGGGAGCCCAGCGTAGCCACGGGCCCAGCCATGGAGTGTGGAGAGGCGGCTGGCGGCCCTGACGTGTTTTTGGCGGGGTCGGCACTGACCGTGTAGGGGGAAGAAGGGCCCCACAGACCTGACTGTGGGCGGCGGGGCCGTGTCCCAGCAGGCAGAGGCCGGCGAGGAGGAGGCCGAGGTGGCGGGCGAGGAGCGGGCCGCCCAGCGCCGGGTGCTCGGCCAGCTCAGCCAGGGCGACGGTGGTGGCGTGGAGCCGGGCCCCGCGGGCGGCCGGCGGCGCCGGGGGCGTCGCGGGGGGTCCCGGGCGCTGCCCCACGCCCGGCGGCAGGTAAGGCACCAGGCCCAGCCCCACGGCGGCCCGCAGCGCCCGCCCCACCGACCGGCCCTGCGCCACGCTCAGCGTGTCGGCGCTGGGCGGCGGCGCGGCCCCGGCCCCGCAGGCGGCGGCGGCGGGAGCGGCGGCCAGGGCGGCCAGGCGCTCCTTCAGGCACAGCAGCAGCGCCAGCAGCCCGCAGGCGATGGCCCAGCCCGGGTCGCTCTCACCCGCCGCCCCGGCGGCCAGCGCGGGGGCCCGGGACAGCACGGCACGGCGCAGGCCGCGCAGCGCCGCCCAGCCCGGCACCAGCCGCAGCCGCTCCTCCAGCGCCGCCGCGTTGCTGAGCAGCGTCTCCGGTCGTAGGGCGCTCTCCGGGCCGGGCTCGGCCCCGCCATCCCGCTCACCGGGCCCGGCGGGCGGCCGCAGCAGCAGCTCCAGCGCCTCCACCACCTGCTCTGGCTCCGGAGCCAGCTCCGACTCCGCGCTTCCCGCCATCTTGGGGCCCGCCGTCGAGGGGCGGTGCGTGCCGCCCCGCCGCCATCTTGGGGAGGTCGGGGGACGGGGAGGAGCGACACCGCCCGCCGCCATCTCGGGGGCGCCGCCCGCCCGCCGCCATCTTGGGTAGGGCGGGGGGTGGCGGCGCCATCTTGGGGGCCGGCCTGAAGTGGGAGCGGCCTGGGCTGCTCGGCGGTGGGTGCTGCCTCTTGCTCACAGCAGCTCGGGGCTCGTCTGCTTCCCAGCAGGGAGCGCAGGGGACACAGCCGTCGTCGCCTGGCGCCGGGGTGGGAGGCCGGCGGTGTAGGCCCCTGTCCCCACAGGTGTCAGCAGCACCAGCCCCAGTGGCAGGTCGGGTACTTCGGGGGAGTTGCCATCCCCAAGCACAAGCTCTGTCTGCATCCATCAAAAATTAGCAGCTTCCAGAGCGAAACCAACAAGTCTATCTACAAAGGGAGACCCTAAGCGCCTCTCCATATCGTAATCGGCATGTGGAGGTGTGCAAGGTGGGCGTTACTGCCTGCACTCAGGTCAGTGGCCAGACCTACCTTTGCAATAAACAGCTTGTGTGTGTGTTGCAAAGCACGTAAATTAGCAACTTGCCTGTCCAGGGCTGTAAGAAGGCAGGACAACTGCAAATCCTTTGCCAGGCTCCGAGGCTGCTGCGCATTCAAAAGCCTTCAAGCACTGTGAGGTGTGTTATTCTTCCGTGTTTCCTTATGGGGCAGGGCCTCTGAAAGGGGTCACGGCCATTACAGGGTTGGACAAACATCAGAGATCTCTGGCGTGGACCAGGCACCGCGCGCACGCTGCCACCGCCATAAGGCACAAGCCCTGTTTTATGTCCTGCTCCTTTCCCCAGGGCCTGCCCAGGCAGACTCCGCACGCCCAAGACAAAGCCCTGACCTGCTGTTAGCTGCAGCCCGGCCTCCTCACAGGCCCTGGTGATGAGAAAACACGTGCTTTGGATACAGATCCGTTCCAGTTCCAAAGAGGCAGCAGCAGCGATGCCGCCCCGAGGAACAGCTCTCCATGGGGCAGACCTGCCTCCGAGCACAGACAGCGACCACCAGCGGAACTGTACACAGAGAAAAGGGCTTTTGGTTTTCTTAAAACAATTTATTATTTCAATTTTATATAAAAACCATACAATCAATTAATACTAGACCACTGCTGGCTTCCCAGCCTGCATCAGACCCTTTTCCCATGATAAAAAAATACAAACCGTGACAACAGCTAAACAGAGTTCAGAATTTCAGTAAAGCCGTTCGATTTCTGAAAGCGCCTTTCATTGACTGCACAATAATTAAACCTGGCGTGACACAGAAGGAAATCATATCATAATCTGGTATACAGAAAAATAGAAATCTGCCTGTAAGTATGCTATCAAATATAATTCCCTCACATATAGCACGTGACAGCACATCTTTGGTCTGCATTTATGGATCACCTGGCCCTGCTCCGGCAGAGGTGTGGTGCCGGGGCTGCACTGCTTCTCTGGCGCCAGGTTGGTGGTTGTGTCAGGGCTGGGAGCACGAGGTATTTCGGAGAGCGCCAGAGAAACCATTTTTCCCCCCACAGCAAAGGCAGGGAGGTGGTGGTGGGGGCTCTCCCCACCGGGGATGAGGAGCTGATCCTGCCCTGCGCAGCCTCGGCTCCGGGATGGGGAAGGGACTGAATATCTCCATGCCCTGCCTGGAGCTGAGGGGTGCTGGGAAACACACAGGCTCGCCAAAAAACACCCCCAAGCCCCCGTGACCCTGAGCTTCCCCCGCATTGATCGAGGGGGATGTGGGCAGCAGGTTGAGGGGTGTTGGAGGAGTGCTGTTCGCCTGCTCAACAGGCCAAGACCGACATGAGTCCAGTGGGGTGAAATGAGGTGAGCTGCCTGCAACGGGCGGCTGCCAGCCGGGCTGGGGCCGAAGGGGGGTCCTAGTCGTCCTCCTCCCCGCCGCCATAGAGGTCCGCCAGCTTCTTGAAGCGGCTGCCCCAGTCGTTGAGGTAGTCGTAGTCCTGGTCGCAGTCGGAGGCGGAGGAGTTGAGGGAGCTGAGCGAGGTGGCCTCCGAGCCGCTGCCCTCGTAGTCGAACACCAGCAGGGAGTCGTAGGGGGGAGCCGTGGGGTCCGTGTCGGCCGCCTTCAGGTTCTGGGGGGGGCAGGAGGGGTCAGCACCCGTCCCCTCCAGGCTGGAGACACCACTGGCTGGGGAACCCCCCCAATGGTGCCTGCATGGATGGGGGCTTCTCCCCACAGTCCAACCCCAGAGCACTGTGTGGGGTCAGGGCTCACCTCATCGATGAAGTTTCCGATCTCATCAGGGTTGGCAGGTCGGGGCCGGTACTGGGGGGCGGCCATCAGCGGGGGGGCCACATCATTGCGGATCACCTCCGGGCGGGCGTCCAGGCCCCGGTGCAGCTGGCTCAGATCATAGTCCTGGCATGTGGGAGAGACATGAGGATGTGATGCTCAAGGGATGCCGAGGGCACCGCCACACTGGGACCTGCCACTGGCTACCCCAGGGCAGGAAGGACCGGGGGCACCGCGGGCACTGGTGACCACAGTGGGGGCTACAGGGGGAACGGGGGTCTACGGCAGCCTTGTGCACCCCAAGCATCCGTTGTGGCTTGGGGAAGAAGGACACTACCCGCCACAGGGAGAGTGCCACAGGGACCCCACGGGCAGCGTCCGTCCTGGCACAGGAATCCCACCTGGTCCTCCTCGCCGCCACCCTCCTCATCGTAGTGGTAGACGTTGTCCCTCATGTCATCCTCAGGCGGGAGCAGCGGCTCCTTCACCACCGTCCTCCGCCGGGCGAAGAGCAGGAGCAGCAGCAGCAGGACTGAGCAGAGGGCACCGGTGTCAGGGCAGCAGGGTGAGGGTGGTCCCATCTCCATCCCATCCCCATCCCATGGTACTCACTCAGAAGTGCCAGGATGCCCCCCAGGATGCCCAGGATGGCAGGGACACCCAGGCCACTGGCGATGTACGCTCGCCGCTCGCAGTTTTTGGCTGGCCCTTCGCAGTCACACACCTGAGCTTTGACTGGTGTCACCTGCGCCTTGCCCTGGCCATCCGTCAGCTTCAGGAAGATGCTGTACTCCCCTGGCTCCAGCTCCTTCACCAGTTTCAGCACCAGCATGTCTTGCAGCAGAGAGAGGGGTTGGACTCACAGGCAGGTCCCAGCTCCCCAGTTTGGGGACACCCTTAGCACCGGTGCAGGGCTTTGCCGGATGGCAGCTCCCCTGCCCGGTGCCCATGGCGGGGGCCAGGACCAGCTGTGCTCAGGGGAGTGCAGAGAGACGGGGGGTGCTGGGATCTGGCCACCTCTTGGCATCTTCCCACCGCCCCAAGCCAAGGGCGGGTGGTCAGGACAGACCAGGTGGCACCTACCTTGTCCAGTCACCCTGACGGTCCAGTTGGCGCCAGAGCCATGCTCCAGGGCTGCATGGAAGGGGTAGGTGTTGGGGGGCAGGTCCTTGTCGACAATGTTCAGCGTCTGCTCCTCGGGCTGACGGCTGCAGATGTCGAAAATCCGGGGCTCTGGCATGGGCCCATTGTCATTCACATCCTGGAGGAGGAGGAGCAGCGTCCCCGTGCCGGTGGCATCCGGCGACCCTGTGGGACCAAGGATTAGAAAGGCACCTGGGGAGGGGGTCCCAGCCCCAACAGCCCGGGGGGGCAGCAGCAGCCCCTTCCCAAAGGGCAAGGCAGGGCGCTCCTCACCATTGTCCACAGCCAGGACGATGGCCTTGTAGGTGCTGTTGATGGCGTGCACCGACTCCCGGTCCAGCGGCTGGGTTGCCGTGACGATGCCATTCTCGGGGTCAATGGCCAGCCACCCCGCGGGGTCACTGCCCATGCGGTACCTGGGGCAAGCGAGGGGTCAGCGGGGGAGGATGGGGCGTACGGCACAATGGACACAGCACAGCCCCTCGGGCGCCCCAGCACGGCCCCCCACCACTGCCCCCCCCACTCACGTGATTCTCTGCCTCTGACCCTTGTCAGGGTCCTGGGCCGTGTAGGAGGTGACCTGGTGCCCCTGCGGCAGGTCCTCCATCACCTCCACCTTCTTCACTGGGGGCACGAAGACGGGGGCTTCATTCATATCTCCAACCACCACCAGGACGCTGGCGGTTGAGAGCGGCAGGGTCACGGTGAAGGGGACGGCGTTCTCCACCGTCACCACAAGGCTGTATCGGCTCTTGGTCTCGTAATCCAGGCCCTGGGGGTGGACAGGAGATTGGAGCCAGGGTAGTGCCGGTGCTGGTGGGGAGGCAGCCAGCGCTGGGGCAGCTCTGTGGTGGCAAGACCCACCTTGGCGGTTTTCAGGATACCATTGTTGGTTTTGGGGTCAGTGGTGATGCTGAAGTCACCATCTGGGTCCCCACTTTTGATGCGGTAGACAGCTTGCCAGGCAGGGGAGCCCTGCATGTCCTTGTCTGTCACATGCAGCTGGGTCACCACCACCCCCACTTCGTTCTCGTTCACTGTCCCCTCGTACTGCAAGAGATGGGATGGGGACGGTCACCCACATGGTCCCAGGCACCCCGAGGTGTGGGGGCTCATGCCACAGCGGCCCAGAGAGGGCAGCAGCTCGCAGGAGGTGGCTTGGATACCATGTTGGGGTCGAAGACGGGAGGGTTGTCATTAGCGTCAGTGACTTCCACAATGGCAGTGGCAGTGTTGGTCAGGCCAATGCCCTCCTGGTCCGCAGCCTGGATGATCAGCGTGTAGTTGGGAGTGGTCTGCAAGACAAGATCACCATGTTTAGGGCAGAGACAGGGTCTGGGATGTTCCCCTCCGAGGCCATCACCTGCCTGCTCTTCCACCCTCCTCCAGCCATAGCATTTGCTGCTGGCACAGACGCTTGCTGACACCCCTGCTGCCTGCCCACCCAAAGGGCTGGCAGTCCACCTGCTCCCGGGGCTCGGCAGGGCTGGGGTCCCCTGCACAGGTCTCCAATGGGCTCAGGACTGCAGACCCCCCCAGAGCAGGGGACAGTGACCCAGAGACAGCAAATCCTCTAACTGGCTGGACCCCAGGGCTCCGGCATCCCTGGCTCCCCATGGCAAGTCCCACTGCAGAGCTGCCACATGGTCCCCCGAGACGCAGCAAAGGCACCCACCTCCCTGTCCAGCCCTGTGCCGATGACGCTGATGATGCCCTTCACCGGGTCGATGGTGAACATCTGTTGTGCACTCTTGGGCTCCTCACTGAGGATGGAGTAGCCGATGATGCCGTTGTTCATGCTGATCGCATCATCTGCGTCCGTGGCATTCACGGTCATCACGGACGTGCCTGGGGACAGGGACAAGCAGGGGAGATTTTACTCATGGGACAAAACCCACTGGACACCCCGGCACAGCTCTGGCTCGGGGTTCTGCGCGGTGCCAGCTGCAGGGCCCCCAGCTTGCCGGTCCCCCACGCACCCGGCTTCGCGTTCTCCTCGATGTATCCGATGAAGACTTGCTTGGTGAAGACAGGCCGGTTGTCATTCTGGTCCGTCACGGTGATGATGATCTCCATGGGGTCCTCCACGGACTGCCCGTTGGCTGACACGGCGTGGGAGAAGAGCTGCGAGGGGCACCGTCAGCCCACACACAGCCCCGGGGACTGTCTCCCCCCCGCCATCCCGGCCCCCCACTCACGATGTATCTGTCGATCTCCTCCCGGTCCAGTGGCTTCGTCACTTGCAGCCACCCCGTCTCCCGCTCAATGGTGAAGACGCCCACAGGGTAGCTGTCTGCCCCCTGCCCCGTGATGCTGTAGAAAACCTTGGTCTCCTTGTCCTTGTTGGATTTGATCTGGCGATGAGGCGGAGGGGGGGTTAGAGGGGCCCTGGCACTCCGGGGACACCCCTGCCCTGCGCCCCGTCCCTGCAGGGCCACGTACCTGGACCACCCTCTTGGGGAAGGGCCCCCGGTCGTTCTCAGGGCAGTTGATGGGGGGGATGACCCAGTCTCTCTTCTGCCGCCGGAGGCCATGGCCAGGCTCGGGGAAGGTCAGCACGTCGGGCGCCGCATCCTACAGGAAGAGCGGCTCGGCTCGGTGCCAGCACTTTGCCAAGCCCCCTGCGCGCTCTGCCCCATGGAGAGAGGTTGTGCTGACCCCAGGGAGAGGGGCTGCGCTTTACCTGCTGCTGATTGCGATGGTGCCACCGCCTGCGCAGGGTCACCCTGGCCAAATGCTTCTTGCCTGTGGCATCCCAGGTGTGGACAGAGAAACTGATCTCCCGCCGCTGGAGCTGCAGGGGCCGGGTCGCAGAGACGACGCCATCCCTGCTCACCTTGAAGCGTGTGTCATCCGAGAGGTACAAGGCACGCCGCTGCTCACCGCAGTCCGCAAAGCTCACTGGGGACAGGGAGAGCGGGTGGGCAGGGGGCCACTGGTGCTGCTCGGGGGAGAGCCGGCGAGGGCAGGGCAGGCGACGAGGCACCGTGGGATGGGCAGCCGGCAGGGCACGAGGGTGCAGGACAGTGTGACATGGGCACACACAGTGTAGCCATGTCTCAGAAGGACCGTGGGGTCACAGATGCAGCGTGGTTGCACGACGCACGGTGCTGCATGCCCTGCTGGGATCCCGGCATCGGCAGGGTGTGCGGCACGACACACGGCGCATCCCTGCCGTGGCTGTGCTGTGGGACCGGGCATGGCACGACCTGCTGTGCCATGGGATCCCTGCTGGCTCCTGGCAACGGAGCAAATGGCGCTGAGCACAGTGCGTCCCTGCTGTGTGCAGCGCATCCCCGTCTACAGCACCGCGTACGGCACATCCCCCTGCGCACGGCACCGTGCACATCACATCCCCACGCGTGGCACATCCCTGCCGTGTGGCACATCCCCATGCACGGTGCACCCCTGTGCCACAGCGTATCCCTACGTGTGGCACGTCACTGCTGCCATGCCCATGGCAGTGGGCAGAGGGTGCTGCTGCTCCGGCTGCTTTTCAAATAAAAACAAAGGCAGCGCCCGCTCACCTGCGCTGGCACCGTCCCCTGGCCAGGGGGACGCTGGCGCCTGGCCCTGGCGCCACAGGGCACTGCAGGCCACTGGGTTACGGTGCCCCAGTGCCTGGGGACCCGTGGGTGTCCCCGAGCACTCACATGGCTGCGGACCACAGCCACGCATCTGCGGCAGGGACAACCCAGGCTGCAGGAGGGGGACACCAACCCAGCCTGCCCAGGCACGGCAGGCACCCACCGCAGACCAGGGCAGACGGTGTGGTGGCGTCACCAGCCTGGCACCCTGCTGGGGTGTGGTACAAGCTGGCCTCGGCACGCAGGGACCACCGCCAGCCCCGGGGGGAGGCTCCGAGCGGCACCACGGCGGTCAGCAGGCGTCACATGAGCCGGGGCCGCGCTGCTGAGAGCTCCCGAACAAACACCCTTTGTCTGGGAGATGGTTTGTTTGAGCCAGCGGCACCCGGGATGGAGCCCCTGCCAGCGCAGCCGCCATCAGCCCCGGTGTGACCCGCAGCGCGCAGAGTGGGTGCCGGGGCTGCACCGTGGGAAGGCGACGTGCCCGGAGTGGGAGGGAGCGCAGGATGCCCAAACACCGGGCAAAAGGCCGCTGCCGCCACTGCCAGGGCTGGTTCCGAGCCCAGTGGGGTTACGTCAGCCCGCGTGCAGCCCAGGAATTCAGAGGTGGCGGTGGCACGGAGGGTGGGGAGCGATAGCCGAGCCCTGGGCTGGGGGCTGCCCCCCTGCCCGCCATGGTGCCCCTGACCCAGCCCGGGAGGAGCTGCCGGTGCGGTGCCAGCCCAGCCCGGCCCCGCAGCAGCAGCACCCCGGATGAAAGCTGAGGATTCGGGGAGCCGGTGGGGCCGGCTGGGCAGGAGCGTGCCGGGGCAGGCCGGGTGCTGCCACAGCGAGGAGAGGCACCCCGGCACCTGTGGGCGCAGACACAGCACTCGGCACCCGGGACCTGGCACCGTGCTGGATTGGTGCAGCGAGTGGGCAGCGCTCAGCCCCCAGCCCCACGCTGGGTGCAATGAGTGCTCAGCGCCTGCTTTCCCCCCTCCCCGCCCGGCCGTGCACAACCTGTTTTTCCGGCTCCTCGGTTGAAGGAACGCAGTCCCCAGCCCTCCCCTCTTGGGGCTGGGAGCCAGGAGGCCGCTCTCCTCTCCAGGAGCAGTAGAGCAGGAGGTGAGGAGAGCTGGGAGGGGTCCCTCGGGGGGATCCCCCCCTTCCCACCACTCATGGGGCACTGGGACAGCCAGACCCCACTGCATTACCAAGCCGCCGGCCAGAGCAGGGGGACAAGACCCCTCCTCAGGACGGGGACCAGGGCGGTCCCTCGTGCTACCCCACGTCCCACGGCGTCTCGCCGGGGCTGGGCACAGGCTGACTCACGGGCAGTGCTGGGTGCCACCACCCCGGCGGTGCCCGCTCTGCATGGGTTGTGCAAGCACGACTGTGCCGGGGCGGAAGCTGGTGGCGGCGGTGGCCGGGGAGGGGCGGGGGGGTTCACGTCACCCCACGGGCAATGAGGGCAAAGGCACTGTGAGCAGCACGTCCTGCCAGCGCACCCACTGACGTCACCTGAGTTTCACCGTGACTTCAGACTCTCGAGGTTCCCCCACCCAGGGCTGGCAGGGGAGCATCCCAGACCCCCTCGCGTCCCCCAGGCCTGGGGCCCAGCCGTCCCATCCCAGCCCCGGGGACGCTGCAGCCCCCACGCAGGTGTTTGCCTCCCTGTCCCAGGCGCCGCACAGGGCCTGTCCAGACCTGTTGGGAGGGAAAACACCGCGCTCAACTAATCAGCCTAATTACAGGCCGGCTCATCAGCCATGGCCTGGCTTTGGTGTGCTGTGTGGCGCGGGGGCCAGCATCGGTGAGCACCCACTGTGCTCGTCCACCCGCATGGCCGGGCATCACCCGGCCCATAGGGGCAGACGCCGATGCCCGTCCCCTTCCCTCCTCCCACGCCCCGTCTCCCTCTGCGACCTGAAACTGGAAGTGCTGGTGCTGAGACGGGGATTTCCAGCACGTCCCAGCTGCGGAGGCCAGGCCTGCGCAGGAGGGAGACGCCGAGGACACAGGGCTGCCCATCACCCTGGTATCGGGCACAGCCGTAATGGACACAGGCTGCTGCAGATGTGTGTCTTCGTTAATGATCAACCAGAAAGTTAACGAACAGGCAATTCCTGAGGTGTGGGGCAGGGTCCGGCTCCTGGCTTGATACCTGCAGCCGGGGTGAAGCCCTTCCGGAGCCAGAGGGGTTTGGGACACCCCAGTGCGGCACTTGGTGCTTTGCACCCCTCAGCCCGCGCCCGCTTGAACCACCCCCAGCAAACCGTGGTGCCAGCACCGCCGTCAGCCATTAACCGGTGCAGATGGCGAGGGGCCAAGCGCTGCCCCAGGAGCCTGCACCCAGCCACTGCACAGTCCCCCAGCACCAGGGGGTGCAGGTCACCCCAAGGTGGCAGCAGGTCCCCCCTGCCACGGCCAGGCAGGGAGGGCTCAGTGCCAGCACCCGCCACACCAGGACGGGGCTTTCATGCTGGCACGGTGAGACGCCACCGAGGCCGCGCTGGGGGCTCGGCTCCATGGCTACGAAAGGAGTTCGCCCCCCATGAGCCCTGGGTGCCGGGACCCCACGGGTGGGCGAGGAGCGGGGCAAGATGGGCGCCTGCGCAGCCCCACGCCCCGGCCTGCCAGCCCCAACAGGTCTGCGCCGCCTGAGTCAGCGCCACCCGCGCCGGCGCACCCCGGGGAGAGGCACCCGCTGCCCCCGCGCCGCGACGCCATCATCCCGCGGTGGGAGCACTAGTGCCCGCGCTGCACCGGCCCCTCAGGACGGCACCGCTGCCGGACACAGGCATACAGCCATGATGACCCCAGTGCCACCTGCGGCAGTGTCCGAGCCTGTCCCATCGGCCATGGCACCATCACCACCGTCCCCACGGCTCCGTCTGCGCAGCCACCCACAGAGCAGGGTAGAGACTGTCCCCATTGCCACCCTGGCACCACATGGGCATGGAGTTGGGAGCCATGGCTTCATCCCCCATCGCCAACTCCAGTGCCACGCACCCAGCCCGTCCCCGCAGCCACGGCTCCGTCCCCACGGCCACCCCTGTGCCACGCACCCAGCCCGTCCCCGCGGCTCCCCGCCACCTTACCTCGTCCCAGCGCCCGTCCTGCCGCCACGCTGTCCTGCGGCACGGTGAGGGCGAAGGTCTCCGCGGTGAAGCCGGGCTGGCACGGCACTGCCTGCTCGCACAGCCGGTGTCCGGCCTGCCCGGAGAGAGGGGTGAGTCCCGGCCCGGGTCCCGCCGCCCCGGGCAGGGTCCCGGGGTCCCGCCGCCCCGTCGCTCACCTGGAGGAGGAGGAGGAGGAGGAGGAAGAGGCAGAGCGGGTCCGGGCAGCCCCCACGCCGCCCCATGGCTGGCTGCCGGTGCCGGTACGGTGCCGGAGGGATCGGGGCGCTGCCGCCTCGGAGCCGCAGGTGGGTCCGGTCCCGGTCCCGCCCCGCAGGTGCCGGCCCCCCCTGGGGGAACGGCCCCGCCCCGCCCCGCCCCGCCCCGTCCCGTCCCGTCCCGACGGGAGGCGGTTCCCCGCCCCGGCCCCAGGAACCCCCGTACCCCCGGCCCCAGCCGTGCAGCCCTCGGGGCGCGGGAGCTCCGGGGGTGCCCGTCCATGGCCGTGGGGGTGCGAGGGGTGGCAGGAGCCGGGGGGCACCCACCCCACGGGTCCCGGCTCTGCGGGGGGTAAACGTCCCGCCCGGGTCCCCCACGGACCCCCCCCCCCCCCCCCCCCAGGATGCTGCGGCCCCGTCCCCTCCAGCACCGCCCCCCTCATCCCCCTCCGTCGCGGCAAAGCTGGGGGCGGCCCCGCGGCACGGAGAAACCCCCGGGGACCCCCGGTGCCACCCCGCAGCTCCCGGGGCTCTGGTGATGGTCAGAGTCCGGCTGGGGCTGAGCACGGAGCCGGTGGGAGGCACCGTGTGCTGGGGTCGTCCTGGGGCTGAGCCCCCGGCGGGGGGAGCGGGCAGCCCCTGCCAGCCCCCTGCCCGCGTACAGCAGCAAAACCCTTGGCCCAGTTGATTAATGGATTTATTTAGGGGCCTGGGGACGGGGAAGACGGGGTCACACTGGGGCCAGGGGCTGCTGTGCCTGCCTGTGCCAGCACCGCCACGCGTGGGGCGACGGTCACCCCGGGGGCACCGGCTGGCAGCCTGGGGGTCTGCAGGCAGGCAGGGCTCTGGCTGTGCTGGCGTGGGGGGAACTGTGAGGCCGGGAGGGATTTCCCACCAGTGCCACCGGTGCCGCTCCCACGGGGCATAGGGCGGGGGGCTCAGTGCCCGGTCTGTGCCCACCTGCACCCCATGGGGACAAGGCCACCCCAGTGGAGCCCCCCGCTACCAGGGGTTCGTGGGAACTGCCCCCCACATGGGCGATGCTGCGGCCATGCTGCAGGTACCACGCCAGGGCAGGGAGCAGCTGGGCGCTGCGGCGGGCAAGGGGGACGTGGTGGGGGGGATGGAGGTGGCCACACTGGGGCTGGGGTCAGCACCAACCCCTGGGGTGGGCAGCAGCTCCCCAGGGACCCCTCCCAGGGCACAGAGCCACGCAGAGGCTGGAGCATCTAAAAAAAAAAACCACATTCTTTATTAAAACTTACACCAGCACCCCCTCAACCTCATCCGTAGCATCACACTACCTTTATTTCATACATTTAAAAAAAAAAAATTAAAAGAATAACTGAGAAAAATAGAGGAGAGGAAGGCGAGGGGGCTGCCGCCGAGGCGGGGGGCACGGCGGGAGGGGGCAGCCCCAAGGCACAGGCAGCGGTAAGGCGTGGGGCAGGGGGAGGATAGCGGGGCCGGGGGGGTCCTAGTCGTCCTCCTCCCCGCCGCCATAGAGGTCCGCCAGCTTCTTGAAGCGGCTGCCCCAGTCGTTGAGGTAGTCGTAGTCCTGGTCGCAGTCGGAGGCGGAGGAGTTGAGGGAGCTGAGCGAGGTGGCCTCCGAGCCGCTGCCCTCGTAGTCGAACACCAGCAGGGAGTCGTAGGGGGGAGCCGTGGGGTCCGTGTCGGCCGCCTTCAGGTTCTGGGGGGGGCAGGAGGGGTCAGCACCCGTCCCGTGGGGGGGTTGGGGACACCACCGGCTGGGGGGCGCTCCAGCAGCGCCTGCATGGATGGGGTCAGGGCTCACCTCCTCGATGAAGGTGCCGATGTCGTCAGGGTTGGCGGGCCGGGGCCGGTACTGGGGGGCTGGCAGGAGGGTGGGGGCCACGTCGTTGCGGAGCAGCACCTCGGGGCGGGCGTCCAGGCCCCGGTGCAGCTGCCGCAGGTCGTAGTCCTGGTGGGGGGAGACACGATGGAGAGGGACAGGGTCAGGACACCCGTGGTGGTACCGACCCCCCCTCGCCCCCCAGGACACCCACCTGGTCCTCCTCCCCACCGCCCTCCTCCCCGTAGTAAAAGACGTTGTCCCGCGTGTCGTCCTCCGGCAGCAGCAATGGCTCCTTCGTCACCTTCCTCCTCCTCATGAAGAGCAGCAGCAGCAGCAGGATGACTGGGGGGAGCAGCGGCATCAGCAGGGACGTGTCCCCCCCCTCCCTCTGCTCCATGGAGGGGTGCAGCCCCACAACACTGGGACCCCCAGGACCCCCCACTCACGCAGCAAGGCCAGGAGGGCGCCCAGGGCGGCGAGGACGAAGGGCAGGCCGGTGGCGGGCTGGGGTCTCTGGGGACAGCTCTGCACCGGCCCCTCGCAGTCGCAGACCCGTGCGGTGATGACGGTGAGCTGGGCTTTGCCCGGCCGGTCGAGGAGCCGCAGGTAGACGCTGTACAGCTCTGGCTCCAGCGGTGCCACCAGCCGCAGGGTGACGGTGTCATCTGCACAAGACCGGCACCGTGGGTGAGGCATGGCGACATGCACCGGTATTGCCACCACGGCGCAGCCCACCTCGTTCCGAGCACCCCCCCGGCGTTACCTTCATCGCTGACCTCCACGGCCCAGCTGTCCCCCGAGCCGTGGCTGAGCTCGGCGCGGAAGGGGCCGGTGTTGGGGGGCAGGTCCCTGTCGGTGACGGTGAGGACTTGGGGCTGGGGGCTGCGGTTGCAGACGGTGACCTCCCGGGGTTCGGCCTCGGGGCCGTTATCGTTCACGTCGAGCAGGGTGAGGAGCAGGGTGCCGGTGCCCGTGGTGGGCGGCAAGCCTGCAGGGAGGAGCGATGATGGAGGGGGGATCCCCAAAACCGGGACCCTCATGAGGACGGGGGTGCCCCGAGTAGGGGTGGGGACGGGCAGCCCCCGGCACTGCTCACTGCCAAAGCCAGGCTGTGGTTCCTGGTGATGGCAGCATGTGTCCCTCACGCGGGACGGGGGAACAAGGGCCCCTTTCATCACAGCCCTCACCATCGTCCACGGCCAGCAGCACGGCAGCGTAGGTGCTGTTCTTGGTGAAGGGGGACTCCCGGTCCAGGTGGTCCCGCGCCGTCACAAGGCCGTTCTCGGGGTGCACGGCCAGCCAGCCCGCCGGGTCGTGCCCCACCAGGTACCTGGGGGGCAGAGGGGAGCTCGTCCCATGGCGGGGGGCGGTGGGGAACCCCCAAACCCCAACCCCAACCCTGTCCTCGCTCACTTGATCCTCTGCGCCTGGGCCTTGTCGGGGTCCTGGGCTGTGCAGGAGGCGATGGTCTGCCCCGGCGGCACGTCCTCCGGCACCCGGGCGAGCTGCACCGGCGGGTGGAAGATGGGCGCCTCAT
The DNA here is from genome assembly GCF_964199755.1 of Larus michahellis. Lineage (NCBI taxonomy): Eukaryota > Metazoa > Chordata > Aves > Charadriiformes > Laridae > Larus > Larus michahellis. The sequence continues at coordinate 1,443,243 of NC_133899.1, forward strand.
TGACGTCCTCCACGTTGACCGTCACCGTGGCGGTGGCCGTCGGCAGCTTCACGGCGAAGGGGGCCTCATTGGTCACAGCCACGTGGAGCACGAACTGCTTCTTGGCCTCGTAGTCCAGGCCCTGGGAGAGGGGAGGGGACGGGCAGCACCGCTTCACGGGCAGCGAGGCAGGGGGACGTGTGGGGGGACACGCACCTTGGCGGTGCGGAGGACGCCCTCGTTGCTGGCGGGGTCGGTGGCGATGGCGAAAGCACCTCCCTCGTTGCCGCGCAGGATGGAGTAGACGGCTCGCCACGCTGGCGTGCTTGGCTCATCCAGGTCGGTGGCAGCCAGCCGGGCCACCTCCCGCCCGGCATCGTTCTCCGGCACGGCCGCCTCGTACTGTGGGTGTGGGGCACCATCAGTGCCGCAGCCCGGCACGCACCGGCCTGGCACCGGCCTGCAGGAAGAGGGTCCCATGGGGGGAGACCCCACATTACCGTTTTGGGGTCAAACTCGGGGGCGTTGTCATTGATGTCTGCGATCTCAATCACCGCCAGCGCCGTCGTGGTGAGCCCCTCGCCGTCCAGGTCGGCCGCCTGCACGGTCAGCGTGTATTCCCGCACGCGCTGCGATGGACAGACAGACAGACAGACACCCCGTCAGCCCCCTGCCCAGGACCGGGGCCATCCACCCCGCGGTGCCGCAGAGCCCACCTCCCGGTCGAGGCCGCTGGCGATCACGCTGAGGGTGCCGGTGGCCCTGTTGACGGTGAACATGTGGGGATGGGGCTCCCGTGGCTCCTGGCTGAGGATGGAGTAGGCGATGACGCCGTTGTAGGAATCCACTGCGTCGTCCGCATCCGTGGCGGTCACCTGCATCACGGAGGTGCCTGGGAACGGGCATGTCCTGGTCACTGGGGTGGTGGTGGGACCAGGGACCCACGTCACCCATAGCAATGGTCCCAGGGCTCTTGCCAAGGGACGTGGCTGGCGGGAGGCAGAGCTTCCCTGCGGCACAGGGTCCTACCCGGCAAAGCTCCCTCCGGCACGGAGCCCCTGAAGACCTCCCGCGTGAACTGGGGCTTGTTGTCGTTCTGGTCCGTCACCGTGACTATGATCTCCATGGGCTCCTCCACCGGTTTGCCGTTCTCGGACACGGCATGGGAGAAGAGCTGCGGGGCGAAGGGGTGAGCAGGGGGAACGGCTGGGCACGGCGGCACCCCGCGGCACCCCCCGGCAGGGACCTACGTGGTACTTGTCGATGTGCTCCCGGTCCAGCGGCTGCGTCACCTTCATCCAACCCGACTCCTTCTCGATGGCGAAGACGCCCTCGGGGGGCGCGTCCGCCCCCTGCCCCGTGATGCTGTAGAAGATCTTGGTGTCTCTGTCCCGGTTGGATTTGATCTGGGAGGAGAGGCGGGGAAGGGGGTCAGTAACCACCCCCCCAGCAGCATCGCACCCTGCCCAGATGCAGGAGGGGTGGCCACCACCAGCATCGCTCCCACCCTTGATGGGCACATCTATGCCCACCCCCACCCAGACTGACACCCCCCCCCATACCTGAACCAGCTTTTTGGGGAAGGGGCCCCTCTCATTTTCAGGAACTTTGATGGGGGGGATCACCCAGTCTCTCTTCTGCCTCCTGGGGATGGCGTGAGCCATTGGTGCCTCGGGGAGCTCCTGTGGGATGGAGGGTGGGGGGAGGCCGGTAAGGGCGCATCCAGCCCAAGGTGGGGGTTAAGGGGACGGGGGGGCAGCCAGGAGGGTTACCTGGGGGGAGCGCCTGCTCCGCATGGGGAGTGGGGCAGGGTCTGGCCGGCCGGCAGCATCTCGGGGCGGGGAGGCATCCCGGGGGGGAACGGTGAGCGCCCTGCCCACCCCTGGCAGCCGCAGGGTGTCCCCGTCCTCCTGCGCCCCGACGTCGGGCTCCTCAGTCTCATATGCCCCCGCGCAGCCTCCGGAGCTCGCTGCGAGAGGGCAGGGGGTCAGGGCGGCCGGGGGGAAACCTGTCCCTGGGCCCCCCCAGCCAGCAACCCCAGGACCCCGCACCCCCCCAGCCCCTGGAGGCGGATCAGGCAGGGGATGCCGGGAGCGGCACAGGAGCAGGGGCGCGGTGGAGGTTTCGGCTTTGTTTCACAGAAGACGGGAAATTCCTGGGCAGGCAGAGCCCTGCCCCAGCCTCCCACCCGGTGTGTCACCCCCCTGGGGGCTCCCAGCCCCCCACGGCCAGCACATGGGGCACAGCACGGGCCTCCCCCACCCAGGGCCACGCTGCGTCCCCCTCGCTGGATACGGCCCAGGCCCCTGCACCCCGGCTGGGCGGCAGGATTAGGGGATTAGCAAAACTAAGCCAGCTCCGGCGGCAGCGAGAGGCCGCCCGGGCTCAGCAGCCGGGAGGGGACGGAGAGCGGGGCTGGGGGGCTGCAGACGTGGAGCGCGGCAAGGAGAGCTGTGCCCCACAGCTGCCCCACACCAGCCCTGCGGCGAAGGCAGGGCCCCTCACCCGGGGGCAGAGCAGCAGCAGCCGTGCCTGGAGGGCAGCACCAAGGAGCACTCCCAGCCACAATGGCGGCAGTAAGGGACATTAGTGGGGCTGAAAGGGGCCCAGCCACACTGGCAAGCGCCGCCGGGGCACCAGAAGCCTCCAGCATCCGCCATGGGGAACCCCCAGCCCTGCTCCCCAGCGAAGGGACGGGTGGCACGGTGGGGTCTGGGTCCACAGCCTCGCTGCAGCCCCCCTAAGGGGACCGGACCGCGCCGTGCCCTCGGTGTCCCTCCGTGCAGAGCCCCCATGGCACTGCGATGGCTCGCCCAGGCCATGTGCTGCCCACAGAGGGGGTCTGCAGCATCGTGGCCAGACCCCAGCCCCTGCCCGCGGCGGGGGCCTGGCAGAGCCCAGCTCCATTCCCAGCAGCCTGGCAGGAGCCGCCCAGCGGGCTCGGCCGAAGGCAGCGGGATGTGGCATCTGAAACAGGCAGAGGTCAGGGCCTCTCCTGGCATGGCGAGAGCACTTACTGCCAAGGAGGGCTTTTAGTGCTCCGCGGCCATTAGATGAGTGCTGGCTCTGGCCACGGTTCCCGAGCAGCCCCGCTCCCCCGGGGCACCGCCAGCAGCGGGCCAAGAGCCAGAGGCAGCAAGCCCCTTGCCCAGCCTCAGGCCGGGCCGGCTGGACTCTGCTACGGTGCCACGGTCCTGCCCACAGCCAGAGAAGGGTGGCCCCGGGGCAACCAGCCCCATCGCCAGCCTGGCGTCGGGCACCCACCCTGCAGGGACCCAGCCCTGCCCCAGCGGGCGCCCCACGGCTGGACCAGAGGCACCGGCATCAGCCGCCACCAGCCCCGCCGGGGCCAGACGGGCACCGCCAGCCCCATGGCCCAGCCCCATGGCCCAGCCCCACAGCCCGGGGGGATCACAGCCCTATAATGCAGGAGCCCGGCCAGCCCCACAGCCTGGCCCCACAACCAGGGAAGGCCTCGACCCCTCGGCCCAGCCCCACAGCCCGGGGACCCCGGCCAGCCCCACCACCCTGGGAAGTGCCAGCTCCCTCCAAAAAGCACCGACCCCGCGGCCCGCAGGGCCATTAGCCGGCCCCACATCCCGCCCCAAGACACAGCCCCACAGCCCAGGGAGCCCAGCCGGCGCCAGAGCCAGCCCCCCCCTCTGCCGGGGGGCAGAGCGGGGCCGAGCACGGCAGCGAAGTGGGGCCCCGCCGCCCCCAGCCCAGCCCGCACCGGGGGGCACGGCCCGCCCGCCCCACCGGCGCCCGGAGCCCCGGTCCCGGTCCCGGTCCCGGTCCCGATCCCGATCCCGATCCCTGTCCCCGTCCCGGCCCCGCCGCGCATCCCGCGGAGTCCCGGGGGGTCGGTCCGGGAGGAGCCGCGCCCCGACGGCGCCGGTTACCTGGTGCCGGGAGCGGCCCGCGGCGCAGCCCCGGGGGGGCGCACGGCGGGGCCGGGGGGGCGGCGAGTGCGGTGGCCGCCGGCAGGAACGGGAGGAGGATGAGGATGAGGATGAAGAGGAGCGGGCATAGCCCGGAGCGCGGCTCCCGCATGGCCCGTCCGCCGTCGCCGCCGCCTCCGCTCCTGTCGCCGCCCGCCGCGCCCCGCCCCGCCCGCTGCAAAGCGCCGCTCCAGGTGAGGCGGCGGCCGCGCAGGTACCGCCCCGCCCCGCCCCGGAGAGCGGCCCCCGGGACCCCGCAGTACCCCCCGGTACCCCCCGGGCACCGCCCGGTTCCTCCGTGCGGACCCTCCGCCGCCTCCGTTCCCCCGCCGCTCTTCCTCTGCGCGGCCCCGTAGGCATCCCGGTACCTCCGGTACCGCCGTGCGTCTCTCCCCGTGCCTCTGGTACCTCCGGGCGCTGCCGGACACCTCCCGGGCACCCCGGTACCCCCGGGCACCGCGTCCCGCTGCCCCCGCGGCTTCCCACGGCCCCGGTACCGGCCCCACGCGGCGGCTGAGCCCCTGCCGGCGCGACCTGTTCCCCTGCCTGGGGTCAGGTCCCCCCTCCAGGGACCCCCGGAGACACCCCCCCTGCCCGGGGACCCGGCACCCTGCGGCGGGGGCTCTCCCAGCACCCCCGGCCCCCCCCGGCGGGGGTTTGGGCTGCTTGGTCGCCCCGAGGGGTCCCATCGGGGCCAGCCGCAGCGTTGTCCCCTCCCCGGCACCCTGAGGGGGCCCGCACAGCCCTGGCCGTCATCTGGGAGGGGTCGCACCCCATGGGGTGTGGGGGCTCTGAGGGTCCAACGGCGTCCTCAGCGCCCTGAGAGGGGTCTCACTGCCCCGGGGGGTCCTCGGCGCCCCACAGTGCATTGGGCTGCTGCTGGGGGGTACTGGGGGGCACCCAGAGCCCCCTCCTCGCCTTTGGGTGCATGGGGCCCCCAGGAGCAAATCAGGACCCCGGGGTGGGGCCATGCGTGCACCCCAGTACTGCTGGGGTGGGGGTGCCCTGTGGCCCCCGTGGGACAGTGCCCTGGGGGTCTTTCGGGGTCCTCGGCTCTGTCCATTACCCCCCTCCCCAGCCTGGAGCAGCGTCTTGTGCGCTGGGCCCCCCCACGGGTCTCTCCCAGCCCCCCTGGCACACGTGGGCTGGCACTCAGCTTTCCCGGCAGGACTCGGCCAAGGTCATGGCTGGCTGCAGGGAAGGTCCCCAGCTGGTGTCCGGAGGAATGCCAGCACAGCGGGAGACATGTCGCCCTGCACCCTCACCCTTCTCCTCCTCCTCCTGTGGGTAGGACTGTCCCAATGGGGCTGGGGGCTGCTACGTGTCTGCAAGGGGGACAGCAGGACAGCCCCTGTGCAGAGCTCTGCCCCCTCCCCAGCCCCTCAGCCCTGCTCTTCCTGTAGGACACGGCGCCCGACGTGCTGACCTTCCCCGAGCCCGGCCATGGCCTCCGGCGGCAGAAGAGAGACTGGGTCATCCCCCCCATCAACTGCCCTGAGAACGACCGGGGGCCCTTCCCCAAGCACCTGGTGCAGGTACGTGGCCCTGCAGGGACGGGGCGCAGGGCAGGGGTGTCCCCGGAGTGCCAGGGCCCCTCTAACCCCCCCTCCGCCTCATCGCCAGATCAAATCCAACAAGGACAAGGAGACCAAGGTTTTCTACAGCATCACGGGGCAGGGGGCAGACAGCTACCCCGTGGGCGTCTTCACCATTGAGCGGGAGACGGGGTGGCTGAAAGTGACGAAGCCACTGGACCGGGAGGAGATCGACAGATACATCGTGAGTGGGGGACGGGGATGGCGGGGGGGAGACAGTCCCCGGGGCTGTGCGTGGGCTGACGGTGCCCCTCGCAGCTCTTCTCCCACGCCGTGTCAGCCAACGGGCAGCCTGTGGAAGACCCCATGGAGATCATCATCACCGTGAAGGACCAGAATGACAACCGGCCTGTCTTCACTGAGGCAGTCTTCCATGGCACCGTGCCGGAGGGGGCTGAGCCAGGTGAGACCGATGCCACCGAGCATCAGGAGACAGCGCTGGGGGAATGGGGGAGATGTCACCAATAACAACCCGCTCCCAGGCACCCCCGTGCTGCAGGTGCTGGCCACAGACGCGGACGACGCGGTGAGCTCCACCAACGGGGTTGTGGTCTACTCCATCCAGCGCCAGCAGCCGGACCATCCCCAACCCCACATGTTTGCCATCAACAGCAGCACCGGGGTGATCTCTGTGGCTGCAGCGGGGCTGGTGGCACAGGTGAGCCCTGGGCAGAGCTCCTCCCTCCCCCGCCAGCCCCCAACAACGTTTGGGGGTGACGCAGCTTCTCTCTGCAGATGGTTCCCGAATATACCCTGGAGATCCAGGCGGCTGACATGGAAGGGTATGGGCTGTCGGCCACTGCCACCGCCCTCATCAAAGTGAAGGTGAGGTGCCCAGCCCACCCCCGTGCCCCCCCGGCAGGCAGACAGGCAGGGTTAGACCATGGCGATGCTGCTGCCTGCTCCTGGGAGCCCCCGCATGCCTGGCCGCCAGAGCGCCGACGTACTCCGGGTGCTTTCCAGGGAGGGAGGCGAAGCCGGGATGGCAGCTCCGCTGCGGCTCCTCCTGGCCCGGCGCCCCGACATCCCACCGGGCTCTGGTCCACCAGCCCCGGGGCTGCAGCGCTGCCGGAGCGTGGGTGCCGGCGGGGCTCCCGGGCGCACCTCCCATGGGGAAGCCACCTGCGCCAGCTCAGCCCAGCTGGGGAGGAGCGCCCGGTCCTGCCGCAGCCCTGTGCCGGGATAGCGGCATCCAGCCTCGACAGCTGGGTGGGGAGAGGCTGCGGTGCCAGGAAGGGCGGCTGGGGCAGGGGATGGCATTTCACACGGTGCCGCGGGGCGTAGGCCGGACTGAGGGGCTGAGGGGGATGAAGGAGAGCCAGGTAAGCAGCCAGGTGCCCTTGCTCGCCTCTGTGCCTCTCCGGCGTCCCTGCTTCAGCTGGCAGCCGAGGCCTGGAACCGGTGCTGGGATGGCAGCGAGAGCTGGTCCCGCTCCAGGGAGACAGCGTGGCCCTGCCCGGCCGTCAGCAGCCCGGGAGCAGCAGGATGCAGCCCCCGGGTCGTGCTCTCACCCTGCCGAGCACAACCTGGGGGCTCCCAGAGGGGAAGGGGCCCGGCCGTCCCTGCCAGCGCTGCCCTTGACGCCGTGCTTGCTGCTCGCCCCAGCTGCCGACCCCAGGCAGCTCCAGAGCGCTTGCAGGGTTAATGTCCGCCCGCACGTGACACTGCTGGCAGGGCGACAGGGACGGGGCTGCTGGGACAGCGGGAGAGGACGGCTCCCTCCCTGGGTCCAGGCCAGCCAATTCCGCAGCCCACCTGGCCAGGCGGGTGAGCGGGGACCCTGGTACTGCCCCAGGCACGCAGCCCTCCGTCCAGGCAGGAACCCGTCAGGCTCCCATGCTGCGGGCGGCAGCAGTGCCCGGGGTGCGCAGGCAGACGCTGGGAGAGGCAGCGCTCTGCTGCAGGCAGGGCCCCGGCACCGCGGCCCCGGGGCTGGTGGAGCTGAGCCCCACCGCATGGGAAGGACGTGGGCGCCCAAGTCCCGGCCCTGGGGCGCAGCGGGATGCTGGGGACAAGGGGGCTGTGCTGGGACAGCCCCCGCTGCGTGGCCGCCAGCCCGGGGGCAGAGGGAGGGGGCCTACAGGCAGGCTGGCCAAGGACCCCTCCAGAGAGGGGCTGGGGGCACCCAGGGGCTCGGCCGTGGCACTGCCTGCCACAGCATAGCAGAGGGGGGAGGCAGACAGCGCTGCCGGGACACGTTCCAGCCCCGCTTACTCCTCTGCCTCAGGCCGAAGGCATGTCCGAGATGGTGAATGGCTCCCTGACCACCCACGTGCTGAACACAGTCACGGGGCTGCCGGCATCCAGCCTTACCGTCAGCCTGGCCCAGCTGCAGGAGCCAGGGCCGCAGTGGACGGAGGTGGCGCGGAGGTAGGAGAGCTGGCAGCAGCCAAACGGGCAGAGGATGCTGCTGCCTGTCCCCCACGAGCCAGCCGGCTGCCAGGACAGGCGGCTCGGGGGCCGGGGACAGCCACCGCACCGCAGCAGGGCTTGCTCCTTCTGATTTCAGGTGGACGGACCATGACGGGCGCTGCCCACCCTTCCTGGCTCTGGGGCAGGCCAAGGCTGGCACCTACAAGCTGCGCTTTGAGACGGCAGCGTACTGGCAGGGCCTGGGGCACACCAGCTTCTACCCCTTCGTGGAGGTACGGAGCGCAGGGAGCGGGGGACAGGGGCCACGGGAGCCAGCCATGGCCGAATCCAAAGGGGGAACAGAACAGGGGTCTGGGTGCCACGGACAGGCTTGTGGGAGCCGCCTGCGCCTTCCTGCAGCATTGCCCTCTCTGCTCCGAGCATCCCCAAGCTCTGGCTAGCTGAGCCCCGCTGGAGGGGGATCCCAGCCGCTGTCTCCTTGCTCTCCCCCAGGTCGTCTTCACCATCACTGACCCGGCCCAGAAGCTGCACATCCCACTGCTGATCAGCCCCTACTCCTACACTACCTACCGCGGCAGTTAGGGGAACGGCACGTCCTCCCCACCAAGGGATGCAGGTCAGAGCCGGGGGAACTCTGCCACCGACACCATTAAAGGCTTCAAACAGCACTGTTCGTCTCAAAAAATCTCCTTCCTGGGGGAAGCACACACACGGCTGCTGGAGGGGGAAAGGAGGGGAGCCCCAGGGGCAGGGAGTCCTGGGGGGGGCCCAGGCAAGCCCCAACTCCTTGCTCCGGCCTGCTCTGGTGGGTGGGATGCCAGGAGCCCTCCCGGTCTGGGGCCACACTGGCACCACTTGGTCAGAGCCGACCCAGCTGGCATCTGCCTGTGGCTGGCATCCCCCGTGGCAGGAGTCGGGGGCTGCTCCAGAGGAAAGATCCCCCCCGGGAGGGGAGAGAGGGTCCTTCAGGTCCTCCAGAAGGTTCACTGGGGTCTGTTTAATGCTGTGGAGCACCAACGGGGCACAGCCCTGCTCCCTCCCTGGCACGGTGTGTCCCTCGGTGCTGGCTGGCATCAGGTGGGCACAGCAACGAGTCCCGCGGGGCCCTGCCCCACTGCCTGCCCCGGCACGGGGCTTGCCAGGGGCTTGAAGCCCAGGTTGTCCAGGGGGATCCCAAAGGCTGTCAGCTTTGCCTCGAACGTCTGCAGCATGTCATTGTGCGCCTGCAAGAGAAGTGCCCCCCCTAGTCAGCCCCAAGCCCAGCTCCAGACCAGCCCTTCCACGCCTGGTCCTCTTCCACGCACGGGCTCCCTGCACCCCACTGCATGGAGCGGGGGACCACAACATGCCGTCTTTCGCAGGCCAAACAGGAATGGCAGCCTGGGCTGGGTCCTGCCTGGCCCAGGGCATGAAGCAGCTCAGCTGACCTGCTGCGCGTTCCCTTCCCTCTGCTCCATGCACAGCCTGGAGCAGAAGGTCCCTCTTCCACCCCCGCAAGCCGCGGCCGCCACCCAACAGCCCCCCAGCCCCTTCCCTCACCTTGCAGACTCGGGCCAGCTGGAACTGCAGGTCCTTGATGGTGGTGTTCTTGGAATTGAGCACGTCCTGCAAAGGGAGACAGCGCGTCAGGCAGCAGCTGCCCAGCCCCGGTGGCACGGTGGCCGTGCCGCAGCCGGGAGCAGCATGTCCGAGTGCACGGAGGAGCTGCTCCTTGGCGACTGAGCTGGCATCGGGGCCTGGTTCAAGCAGAGCAGCTCACAGCACGGCCTGGCAGGCGGCCACCACCCTGCTCCCTTTGAGCCAGCACTGCCAGGGACAGCCAGCCCCAGGCAGAGGACAGGGACCTCCCAGACCAACTACACAAGCGCCAGCACAACCCTGCCATCGTCGTCTGCCCTGCTGCAAGCGGGGGCGGGAGGCGACAGCAGCACCTGCTCCAGCAGCGCTGCCCTGCCGTCACGGCACCAGGGGAATTACAGGGAGAGAGGCTCCCCGAGAAGCTGCTGGAGGCAGCTGAGCAGAGGAATTCCAGGACCCTAGCAGCTGCCGGAGAGCTTGACGCCGTGACACCTTCCCAGGAATGTGTTTTCCTTCCTCTGCTGTGGCACCTGCTAGTAGGTGACACATCCGCTGCCCCATCCTACAGCCCCAGAGCCTCGGCTGCTGCTGTGCGCATCCCCAGGGCACCCTGGCAAGAGGATATCTGCAAGCTTCACTGCCACCCACCACAGAGGGGACCTGGAAGGGGACAGGCTGGTACAGGACAAGCGACAGGGCACTGAGGGGGTGGGCAAGCCAAGCATGGAACCTGGGTGCCCTGCCTCTCAACCCAACCCAGAGCAAGTGCTGCGTCTCAAGTTCTCAAGTTACGGCTGCGGCAGGCTCCAGGAATGTGGGTCTCCGAGCCTCCGCGCCGAGGCTTTCTGCATATGTATTTTTAGCACGCCAGACGTCGCAGAGCCCCTGGGAACCCATCTACACTGTCTCTGCAGCCAGGGAGGCCAGGCGAGGGTCACCGGCTGCGACACCCCATGCACAGAGCACCCCAGGTCGCTGAGGGACTGGCACACAGACGGCTGCTTGGCAGCACAGAGCGCTGGTGAGCGCTGCTCGGCCTGGGGCTATTCTCCTCGAAACACGCCCCACCTGAGGGAGAGATCAGTGCCAAACTCCGACACCCACACGCTCTGCTCTCGAGGGAGAGCCGGTGTGCCCTGCGGCACCACGCGTGACCCTGGGAGTGCTGGGAATGAGTGATGTGGCAGATACAGCCACGTAGGATGGGGACTCGCATGCTCCAATGTCTGCGTTCACCCCAGAGCAGCCTCTCCCCCTCAAGGCCAGCCTTTGCAGGGTCCCACGGCAGCGCACGGTACCTCCAGCTTGTGTGAGACCAAGGAGAGGGCACCCGGGTCGAGGTTGGAGCCTGCGAAGACCTCGCTGAGCTCCACCTCCTTTTTCTCCAGGACGCTGAGGAGTCCTTTCAGCTTGCGCTCCAGGAGCAGGTTCTTGAAGCCTGTCTTCTGCTGCACTTCGTTAATGGCTTTGGTGAATTTCTGATAGAGCTCATCTCGCTCCGCCTGCACCTGCTCCCAAAGACAGCACGCCTTCACACCGCTCTCAGGACCCCCAGGCTGGCAGCCACGCAGGGCTGGCAGCAAACAGGTCCAGCAGCTCGGCCCTGCCTGCTCCAGCGAGAGCCCAGCCGATCCCCACGGCACCTGCAGCCCGCGGGGAACGCAGGTGCTGGAGCACAGCTTCCCTCCCTCTCTCCATGGCTGGCACCTCCTCAGCACCTGCACTTCTGCTTCCTCCTCCCCACCGGGCATGGGACACCCCGACAGCGGAACGGGCTGACGGGCTCGCTGCGGCACTATTTTAGACCTCAGAGAGGGCCCCAGAGCACACCGGGGTCTCTCCTCTCCTCCTCGCAGCTGGTAGGAGTCCCTGGCTCACAGCTAGTTAATAAGTGTCCTAATTAGGACACAATCTCTCCTCCACAGCCTACTTCTGAATGCACTGAATATGTTGCTGCCTTAATGATGGATTGTTAACGAGGCCTCAGATCAATGTTCATATTCCTGGGGATTTCTACGAATTGCAAATGAGCTCTCTTCTGCCTCAACAGATTTATCTGGGTTAGCTGCGGGGCGGGGGTTGGGAGGAAGAGGCTGAGTCTGGGAGAACTCAGTCAACAGGACTCATCCCGAGCCGCCCCAGCATGGCAAGCGGGGGGAGCAACCGCCAAATGCCAGCAGAAGGAGGGAGCGAGCTGCGGCCATGGGTGGTAGCCCTTGACTATTGCTCCCCACGGCTCTGCCCCCGAGCTGCTGCTGCAGCCAGTCCCTCGCAGGCCGGGAGGGGACCGCTGGAGCGTGCATGATTGCTTAGCAAAGTACAAGGACAGGCCTGTCTGCTGACCGTGGGAGATGCCAAAGCGGTCAGAAGCTTTGTTGTAAGCAGCAGTTATCACACGGCTCTGGATTAGAGCCTCAGAAAGCCCTCAGCTAAGCACAGGCTCTCTGCTAAGCCCCCATGCCCAGTCCTCTGCCGAGGGGACAGGGTTTGGAGAGGGAAGAGGGATGCCCAGACCCTCCTGCAACTCTCACCTTACTGAACCTTTGCTCCAGCACTTCATGTTCCCACTGAAGATCCTTCAGTTCCTTCTGGGTGACTTTCAGGCGGGCTTTCGTGTTCTGCGAGTGGGAAGGCACAGTTAAAGAGCACGGGTTTCTCTGGGGGGTGTGGGGGATGTGTTCTGGCAAGGGAGGAGAGTGACCAGCAAAGAGATATGGGTGAGAAAACAACAGGCAGCATCCACACCAACTCCCTTCCTGCTCTGCAGCTGGGGCTACTCTTGTTTCTCACTGCCAGAGTCCCGGGAGTCCCATCTGAGATCTTATAAACCCCCAGCTGAGCTGAAAGGGACTCGAAGGACTTTGCTCAGCGATCTGGCCAAGCCAAGCAGCAGAGGTCACTGCTGAGCGACTCCCTCCAGGAAACAGCCAGGGTGACTCAGGAAAGGTCAGGATTGGCCACTCACCGTCAGGGCCTCCTTGTCTTTGTCATAGTGGGCCAGCTTCTTCTGCAGCTCAAACACCTGCTCCTGGGCCTGCTGCAGGGGCTCCTTCAGCTGTTTGTTCTGGAGCAGCACATCTGCCTTCTCCTTTTCCAAGTGATTCTCTTTCTTCTTCATCTCCTCTATCTGGTCCTGTTCTTGGGAACACGAGTGCCAACTCCTGGGGGCTGCCCAGCTCCTCAGAGCTTCCCACAACCTCCAGACACCCTCCAGTTGCTGGCCCAGCAAGATGCATCTCCCTGTGCTCAAGGGCTTCGCTCGTGTAACGGTGTACAGCCCTCAGGAGACCAGCAGCACCCACACTGCCACCTGGGAACCAGTCAGATCTGGGTGAAATCCTCACAGGATCGGTCCCTTCATGGAAGGGGGACACTCTGCAGGCCAGGCAAGCTACAGCAGGGGGGCAGGCAATACCTTCAGCAAGCTGATGAGAGCCAGGTTTTTGAGCGTGATATCGTTATAGTAGTTCTTGATGTCATTGAAGGCCTTCTCATGGTTCCTCATCAGCTCACTGATGTGGCTGTTCTTCCTCTCTTCCACCTCATAGATCTCGGTCTTCCTCCGCAAGTCAAGCTCGTCCCGCAGCACTTGCATCTTCTTGGTGTACTTGGCCTCGATCTCTGGGGGAGCACACAGGAGGCTGAGTGAGGACCTCCTGGAGACCCTGCGTAATGAACCCCATCTCCGTTAGCCAGCACCAGCCTGGTGCGTGCCACCGCAGCATTACTTGAGGACAGGACGCCCGTTAGCAGCGTCACCGCAGCTGCCACCAGCGTGCAGAGCAGTTACGCAGGGACCACAGAGAGCAGAGCCCAGAAATAGCATCCTTGGAAAGAGGGCATGGAAACGCTCCAAGTCAGCCTGTGAGAACCTGAAACGTCCCCTGAGGAGGAGACTGGAGCGAGGACTCTGCAAGGGCTCCTCCAGCCTCCCCATCCTGCAGCCTGGGGAAGCGCTGCCAGGCAGCTGCACTCAGCAGTACGGCCTGGCAGCAGCGACAGGCGCCCTGCCTGCGCCCCTCCGCTCGCACTACAAGCACCCGGCCTCATTTCGATCCTGCAATGCTGGGGGTCTGGCAGTCCCAAAGCACAGGGGAGCAAGAACTGGGGAGAAACGGACCAGAACTGGGAAGAAACTGACCACAACTGGGGGAAAACCAGCCCCCTTTTTGCTCAAGGCTCTGCTAGGGAGCCCAGCAGCGCAGCAGAGCTCAGAGGAGCCTTCCCTGGCACACTGACAAAGGGAGGCCATGCAGAAGCTACGCGCATGTCCTGACCTTTCACTTGTCTCTCGAAGTCGTTGCACAGCCGGGTGATCTCTTCCTCTTGTTTCTGTTAGGGAGAAGCTACGTGTTAGACGCAGACAACCAAATCCTGAGTCAGCTGCATCCTGAGGGATTTGCTCCTGCTCCCTGGGAAAGGCTCCCGACATGGCACCAATCCCACGTTATCCGTGCAAACGGCGGCTCGTAGGCTCTCCAGCTGCTCTCACAGCTCCCTGCTGCAGCAGAGAGGTTTCACAGGAACTGCCCCAGGAAGCCCTTCTCCCCATTCCTGCGGTGACTTTCTAGTGCCTCTAAGTCCATCTGTTACTGCTGCCTGCAGGAAACCCCATCCCACCCCATGGAGAGAGCTGGAGAGGCAGTCTCCTGCTCACACCCTGGGGCTAGGAGGCCCCACCACCTCCCTCTGCAGCAGAGGCACCTCACACACAGCCCCACCAGGGACATACCAGGCGCATGTTTTTCACCACCACCTCGTTGGCCAGCTCCCGCTCCTTCAGCTCCACTTTCAAGGAGCGCATGTCTTTACGCAGCTCCATTTCCTGGTCCCAGTGATCCTTCTGGGCCCGCTTCATGGACAGCGTGCCCTCCACCTTCAGCTCAGTGAGGTTTTCCTGGTGTTCATACAATAAGTGCTTCACCTTCTGCTTGTAAACCTAAAACCAAGCCACAGAACAGGTGAGGGGCTTCAGCAGAAGATACCCAGAGCTGGGATATTGGCCAAGACACTCCTGGCTTGCATCCTGCCCAGCTTCTCCTCCTCTTCCCCCTTCCCTCTCCTCCTCAGAGCTGCCCGAGGCTCACATGGAGCTTGAGGCACTCAAAACACCTTTAGCCTTCTCCCCTCCCACCTTGATCTCCACTTGATGCCGCTCCTCTGCCTCCTCCATCTCCCGGTCCTTGTTCCGCAGCTCTGCTCTCTTCTCCTCCAGCTGCCGGCGGGTGATCTCCCAGAAAGTGTGAATCTTGTCACGCTCCAGCTGGAAATAGTTGCGCTCTTCCCGTTCCCGGTCCAGCTCCTCCCGGAGACGCGCAACATGGTTCTCCAGCTGCAAAGCCAAGGGGAAGAACCAAGTAGGCAGAAAAGGAGGCCTCAGACAGATGCCTTTGCAAAACACCCATGGCAAGCCGTGTCGCAAACTTGGCAGGACACAGTGACTATTACTGGGACGGAGAAGCAAGATGTGCAAGATCTTATCCCAGGAGCAAGGTCCCCAGGTCAGGGCCATCTCCTCTGGTTGTAGGACACACGGCAAAACAAGCAGGACTTGGAGCAACGGAGAGGCAGCAGCTGCACCTTCCACCTCTGCCTGCCCTCCCCACACCTACGGATGCCTCCTGCCCCAGCAGCAACGCTACTGAGAGCGCAGCAGGCTGCAAATCACATCTCCAGGCAGAGCCATGACCCAGCTGAGCAGGCTGCCAGGGTTGTGGAGAAGACAGCAAGGGCACAGGACTGGAGAGCAGGGCGCCTGGGAACAGTGGAAGGGAGGGTGGGATGAGGGGGCTGCTTCTTGCGGAAACAGTGAGAATCGCCCCAGCCCAGACAAGCATCAGGCAGTAAAATGAAACCCGACTGCTTGTTTCTGTCACCCTCCGCCACCTGTCACCCCCGGAGCCAGGCACCACACAAGGGTCCTGAGCACTGTTCTGGCAGGCAGAAACGTCCTCCTAGGGGTGGGGTAGGGGGTGTGGGCTGAGAGACAAGGGATCTCTCACCTGCTCCTTGCTCATCTCCTCTGGGGACAAGACATCCACCACTCCTGGAGCTTTGCTCCCTTTCCCTTTTTTTCCGGGTTTCTTTTTGGGCGCCTAAGGAAAGAAAGAATAGTGCAGGAGGTGTGCGTGTGGCTTGGGTGCTGGGAGGAAGCTGCGCTGCTCAGTGCCCCTGCACTGGCCCAGGCCACAAAGCATACCTGCTCTCATGGCGGGGACAGGATTAGAAGGGTGACAGGGAGCACTGGCTGGTGCAGCCAGGGTACCCATGAGGAGCCTGGAAGCCTCTGAGACCCCCCAGGACACCCATAGCTCACGCCCAGCTGCTGCCTGCTCAGCTCCGCAGTGAAGCCCCGGGGAACAAAACCAAGTACCCGAGCTAATGCCTCATGAAAGTCACCGCAGCGCTGTGCACGGTGCCAAGGGCTCCCTCCCCTCCCCAGGAGTGGGCCGGGCCGGGCCAGGCCGGACCCCCGCAGCCCTTGGGGCTCCCTCCCCAAGAGCGGGCCGGGCCGGGCCGGGCCGAGCCGAGCCCCGCAGCCCTCCGCTGCCCGCACCCCCCGGCTCCAGGGGACCCTTCAGCAGCTAACACAGAGCCCCCCGCAGCCGCCCCAGGGCTCTGTCTACCCGCTCCCCGCCGGTCCCGGCCCAGGCCCAGGCCCAGGCCCAGGCCCCACTCTCACCATGGCGGCTGCCGCTGGCGCCGCGGTCTCCAGGCAACGGGCGGGCGGATCTCGCGAGAGTTGGGCGGTGGAAGGACACGCCCCCTAGCAACGCGGCGCCCCGCCCTAGCAACGGCGGCGGGGCCTGCTACGCGCCCGGGGGTGGGGGGAGCCATCCGGGGCCGGGGGGTCCCCGCTGCGCCCAGGGGGTGCTCGCTGGGACCGGGCCCGAGACCCCGCCGCACCCCCGGGATCACCGCTGCGCCACGGTCCCCCGTGTTCCCGCATCCCCGGCCCCCGCACCCGGGGTCCCCCGGCGCCCCGGCTCGCCCCCGAGACCCCGTCGCACGCCCGGGGTCCCCGCTGCACCCCCGGTTCCCGTGTGTCCCTCCTCGGGTCTCCTCTGCATCCCGGAACTGTGAACCTCTCCGGGTCCCCGTCGTGCCTCCCGTCCCCCGGACCCGTGCTCCCCGGTCCTTCTCCGCACCCCCCAGTCCCCCGGGGCAGGCGGGGCCGGTCCCGGTGTCCCGTCCCCCCCTCCGCCCCGGTCCCCGCCTCCGCACCACCCCCAGCACCGCCCCCGCCGCGGCGGGCAGGAGCGTGCGGGCTGCGGGCTGGCACCGGGCCCGCCCCGCCCAGCACCGGCACCGGTACCGGTACCGGCACCGGCACCGGCCCGGCCCATGGAGGCTCCGGGAGCGGCCGGCACCGTAGGTGAGGGCGAAGGCGGTGGGAGGAGTGGCGGTAACGGACCGGCGCGCCCATCACCGCGGCCTCGGTCCGGGCGGCTCCGCCAGCCGGGAGCCCGCAGCGGGCGGAACCGGGCCGGGCCCCGCGGGGGGAGACGGGGGGGTGCGGGGACCGTGCAGGGGGAGATGTAGGGCGGGGTGGGTGTGCAAGGGGCGGGTGTGCAAGGGGTGTGCCGGGGGGTGTGTGCGGGGATGCGGGGGGGTGTGTGCTGTGCAAGCGGGGGTGCCGGGGGCTCTGGATGGGGATGCGGGGGGTGCAATGGGGGGTGCGCAAGGGGGCTGCCGGGGGGGTGTGTGCGGGGATGGAGGGGGGTGCTGTGCAAGAGGGGGTGCGTAGGGCTCCGGATGGGTGTGCAAGGGGAGGGGGTGTGCAGGGAGAGTCCGGGATGGGGCTGTGGGGGTGCAGTGGGGTGCCCCCGAGACATAGGGGTGCAGTGGGGTGCCGGGCTGCGGTACAGGGTGCCTGGGGCAGGCTGAGGTGCAGGGGGGGATGCCAGGGCAGACACCCCCATGGAGTGTGACGGTGATGGTGGAGGGGTGCGGAGGGCTGAGGTGCTCAGAATCGGGGTGGTGGCCACGTCAGTGGAGCCTGGGGGACCCCAGCATTGTAGGGGGGGTCCTGCATGGCGACACAGGTGGTGCCAGGGCTCCCGTGCATGCCCATCCCTCCTGCATGTGCCCCGCACACGGCTGTGCCGTGGCCCCTGTCACGGTGGCAGCCCTGGCTGTGCCCTCCCGCGGCACCGGGCCCTTGGACGCTACCACCGAGCCAGGCACTGGCCAGGAGCGGGACCGGTCCCGGTGGGGTGGCCAGAGCCGGTGGCTGTCTGGCTCTGCAGTTTGACGTGAGTCAGCAGAGCAGCGTGCCGGGAGGTAGCCCTCATGCTGGCCCCACTCCGCACCAGGCAGCCGGTGAGCCCAGGCCGGAGCAGGGTGGCGTGGCCGTCAACGTGGCCGGCAGCGTGGCGTGACCATGCAGACGGAGGCCAGAGGGGATTTCTGCGGCACAGACCAGCGCCCCGGTGGGTGGGGGCTTCGGGGGTCGGGGGGAGTGAGGCCAGGAGGCTGCTGGTGGCAGGGGAGGATGCGCTCCGTACGGTGACACTGTTGTGTCACCCACTGTGGCTGGACACTGCGGTGGTGTGTGGGGTGGGATGGTGGGAGCGGACAGGAGCAGGCAGCCCCCATGTCCCTCCCTGGGGAGCTCTTCCCAGCATTGGAGCGGGCTGGGGACCCCGTTTCCGCCTGGAGGGAAGGTACCGGCAGTGCAGGATGCCTGGTCCCACCTTGTGGGGTCAGGACACAGCAGAACCGGTGTCAGGGCAGGGGTGTCCTGTGGCTCTGTTACCACGAACAGGAACAAAATGCTTCCATAGTGTCCCTTTCCGTATCCTGGCTCCTTTGGGTTGGGGGGATTTCTGTCCCCTGCTCCACTGCCACCGCCCTGGGGGGGAAGGAGGAGATGCCCTGCCCTTGGTGAGCCTGTCCCTGTGCCATCTTGCCCAGCAGCGCGGTGATGGCAGGGCCAGGTGGCACATGGTGCCAGGGTGCAGCCGGCTTCATCCTGCCTCAGCACCAGCCCCGGGTGGGCAGGAGACCCTGCGTGTCTGGGGCAGCACTGGGCGCTGCCTGGGCCCTGGCGTGGTGGTGCCCGGTGCTGCCCTGGGCACGCAGCATCTCCTGCCCACCCTCGGTGCCCGCTCAACCCCGGAGGAGCGCCCGGACACGTCTGTGCCACGACCACAGGCTGTGCCACGACGGCTCTTGCTGGGAGACAAACCGCCCCTTGTCTGGGCTCCGGCACAGGCCGCGCTTTTGTCTCACCGACACAAAGGGGCTGCGCGGGGCGGGGGGCGTGGGGCTGCTGGCTGCCGGCACTGGGGCTGCTGGGCCCCGGGCAGATCTGCCTGTCCCCCCTGGGGTCCCACCGCCCCCATCCCCTCTGCCGGGAAGCCCAGGGGGGGCAATGGGGCCCCAGGGGGGATCTGCTGTCACCGACGTGGCAAGTGTCGGTATCGCAGAACTCAGCAAGGAGACGCTGGCCCCGGAGCACCCTGTGGGGACCCCTGTCCATGGGCCAGCCCAGGAGCCCCCCACAGACCCCGTGGAGGAGCAGGGTGGCATCCCCATCCCCAGCGCCGGCCTGCTGCAGGTCACCGAGCGCAGACGTGAGTGTGGCCCTGCGCGGGCAGACGTGCCTGTCCCCTGGCATCCCCTGCCTGTCCCTGGGGTCCCCTGCCCACCCCTGGCATCCCCTGTGTGCCCATAGCATCTCCTGTCTGCCCCCAGGGTCCCTGCCTGTACCTGGCATCCCCTGCCTGCCCTTAGCATCCCCTGTCTCTGGGGTCCCCTGCCTGTCCCTGGCGTCCCCTGCCTGCCCTTAGCATCCCCTGCCACCACCTGACCGTCCCCAGGGTCCTTGCCTGTCCCTAGCGTCTCCTGCCTGCCCTTAACATCCCCTGCCAGCCCTCAGGGGGTCATCGTCCCCACCAAGCCCCTTGTCCCCCCCTCTCCCACAGCTCCCTCAGCACCAGCCCCCCCCCCCCAACTCCCCACCCCGGGCACCCACCCTGCTGCCCCCAGCCCATCCCCGGGGCCTCTGGTCGGGTCCCCAAGCATGTCCGTCTGCCCGCAGAGCCCCTGAGCAGCGTCTCCTCGCTGGAGGTGCACTTCGACCTGCTGGACCTGACAGAGCTGACTGACATGTCGGACCAGGAGCTGGCCGAAGTCTTCGCCGACTCCGATGAGGAGAATGTGGCCGGAGAGTCGCCCAGCGGTGAGTGCGCAGGGCCGTTCTCAGCCTGTCCGACCACCTGTCCACCCATCTGTCTGTCCGTCCCTCCCTGAGCCGTCTGTCCCCGCAGGGCTGCAGCCGCAGGTGGTGCCACGGGCCGGGTACCTGCGCTCGCCCTCCTGGACCCGAGCGCGGGAGCAGGGCCGGGAGAAGAAGCACCTCAGCGACCCAGAGCTGCCGCCGGGACCCCCGGACGCCTTCCTGCCCGCCGAGCGCCCGCGGGAGCCCTAGGGGCTGCCCCGGCACCGGCGGACGGACGCAGGGACACGCCAGGGGACAGACGTGGGGACACAGCAGTGCCAGTCGCCTCCTTTCATCCCCAGCACCGATGGAGCCCATCCCCGCCGCCCTGCCCGGGGGGGCCGGGGTGCAGGACTGATGCCGCGGGGGGGGGGGGGTCACCTCTCCCGGAGGCACGGCGGACCGGCCCCGGGGAGAGGCAGCCCCGGGGAAGGAGGCACGGGGCCGGCCAAAGCCGGTGGCCCGGAGCGGCCCCCCGAGCGGCGGGGAAGGAGCAGCCGGCCTCCCCCCGCCGGGACCCGGGGCTGCCCGTAGCCCAGCGCGGGGCCGGCGCGGTCCCGTCTGCCGCGGCGGAGCATGGCCGGTGCCGGTGCCCGCCCGGTCCTCATGTAGCAGCGTTTTGTTCCGGTAAAACCGACCGACCCACCACCGCCGCGGCTCTGCCCGTCTCCGTCGCCGCTGGGCGGGGAGGGGGGGTTGCGTCAGGGGAGGCGACCCCCGGGCGGGACACGGGGCTCCCCCGGGGGAGACCGGGGAAGGGGGCGGCGCGGGAGGGGAACCCAGCCGGCACCGGGGCAGCGCTGGCCGCGACCCCTCCCGCTGGGCAGCAGACCGGGAGCAGCCCCCGCCTTAACGGAAACCGATGACGTCACGCGACGCCACACCCCCGCCGCCGCCGAGCCACAGCCGGGACACGAGTGCTTGGGTTGCGCAAAGAGGCGTCGTTAATGCTACAGGAAAACCGGGGGGGAAGGGGGGGGAGCCCCCCCGGAGGCTCAGCCCCGGGAACGGGGGTGTCCGTGTGGGGGGGGTTGGGGGGAACTGTGTGTTTTCCCCCAGAATCAGCAGCGTTATTCCAGTAGTGTGTGTGGGGTGGGGTGGGGGGGGTGGGAGGGTGGCGCCCCCTCCCCAGCCCCGGCTCCTGTCTCCCGCCCTCCCCGATGCCCTCCGCGCAGAGATGGCGAGAGGCGTTTGGGGGGGCTCCTCTGCCGAGACCCGCCGTGCTCGCCCTCCCCGGCAGCGCCCGTGGCTCCGGCTCGGCCGCCATGCTCGCCCACGCCGCACGGCTGCAGGCAGCGCAGCACCGGACCCCCGCCCTGCGAGAGGCTGGGGTCCGGCAGCGACCTCCCCCCCCCCCAAGCCACGTCCAGGCCCAGGGCTGCCGTCCCCGCAGGCAGAGGGTCCCAGCTGCCGTGCAGAGCTGGGGGCCACCCCACACCCCAAGCGGCTGTGGGGCTGCCCGTGTCTGTCCCAGGGCCCCACGACAGGTGGGGGGGCGGCCATGGGGCTGGACCCCCCCCTCCTTAGGGGTCTGCCTCGGTGCCGGAGTCCTGGAAGAGGGATTGCTTGCGCAGGCTGAGCCGGGCGCACTTGGGGCAGGTGGTGGAGTTGTCGTAGTAGCAGTCCCTGCGTGGGGGGACAGCGCTGGGTCACCCCTCTGCACCGGCCCCAGCGCCGCCCGTGTCCCCCCACCTCAGTGCCGCATCGGCGCGCCCAGCGGGAGGTGGCCGTCCCCAGTGCGTGTCGTACCTGTGGAAGACGGCGGAGCAGTCGGTGCAGACGGAGGTGTGGCTGTCGAAGGGGAAGAGCACATCGCCCTCCTTGCAGAGCTCGCAGACGAAGCCTTTCGCCTGGCAGCGCTGGGGCGGGAGCGGGCAGAGGGTCACAGTGGTGCCCGGTGGGGACCGCGCCACCTCCCCTGCACGGCACTGCCCCCAGGGGAGCCACACCGTGGGTCATGGCTGTGTGTGCCTCACGGCACCGGCTCACCTCACAGTCCAGCTTGATGTGCTTGGCAAAGAGAGTATGGATCTCCGTCAGGGAGCAGCTCAGGCGACCGGCTTCGATGTCGATCAGGTCCTGCAGCGAGTACATCTCGTCGTTCTCCACAAAGTGCTGCCGGTCCTGCAGCTGCAGGCGGACAGCCTGTCACCGCTGTGCCCGGCTCTGCCGTGCCCAGCCCAGGTGCCCCGTGGTCCCGGGGTCCCTCTGGCTCGGCCGCCCACGCGGGGCCTGACCTGCAGCAGCAGCCGCGCCTCCATGGCCTCCTTGCAGGTGATGAAGTAGGGCTTCATGAGCAGGATGTCCTGGCGCAGCTTCTGCAGGGGGACGATATGGGATGGGGATGGGATGGGATGGGAATGGGACCAAGACAGGGAAAAGGGTGGTGGCAGGGGCAGGATGGGGACAGGGATGGGCATGAGATGGGTATGCCGTGGGAATAGGATGGGGATGGGGACAGGAATGAGATGAGAACAGGTTAAGGACAGGATGGAGACAGGGACGTGACAAGGACAAGGTCAGGCTGGGTCAAGTTCAGCCCTATAGCGCTTTGGGCACCCTGACCCCTGCTCTGCTCCCCCTTTGTGGGTGCTGCTGGGGTCCCCTCTCCCTCCCTACTCAGCCCACGCTCCCTCCATCATGCTGTCCCCTGCTGCCCACCCTGCCCGGTGGGGTCCCTTCCCCCATGTGTGGCCCCACCGCACTCACCCGTATCTCCACCAGCTCCTCCACGTAGTTGAAGAGCAGCGGGTTGATCTCCCGCAGCTTCAGCACGGGCCGTGACACCATCAGCGCCAGGTACCGCATGCTGCAGCGTGACACCTGCCCGTCCGCAGCCGTCACACGGTGCCCGGGGACACTGTCACCAGGCGGGCACAGGGCCATCCCCACCGCCACGACCCCAGGGACCCTCAGCACCACTGCCCGGGGACCCCATCACCGGGGACATAGCCCTGGGGACACGGACCCCCCTCCCAAGTGACCTCCACGCAGGGATGCAGCCCCAGGGACCCACATGCCCAGGGACACGGACCCCTAAGTGACCTCTACCCACCGACACAGCCCCCTGGGACCCCTGCCCGGGGACACAGCCCCGCAAGTGACCTCCACCCAGGAACACGGCTCCCCCAGGTGACCCCCCTGGGACCCTGGGTGCCCCCAAGCCACCGCCCCGCACCAGGGGCACCTTGCGGGGCTCGAAGTCCCAGTTGTGGATGGCGCGGGCGGGCACGACGGCCAGGTCGTTCCAGTGGCAGCTGCTGCAGTAGTAGAGGCCGGTGTAGTCGCACTGCCGGGCCTCGCTGGGCACCCCCCCTGCGGCGGCACACGCGCCGGCACACGCGTTGGCACACGCGCCAGCACACGCCTTGGCACACGCGCCGGCACCAGCACCACACCCTGCTCACCCCACGCCATGTGCCCTCCGTGGGACGCACGGCAGCACCCAGGGACACAGCGGGGCCCCAGCGTCACCTTCCCATGCTCTGTGCCCCCCCAGTGCCCCATAGCCCTGACCCCCCCAGCTCCCCATAGCTCCCAGCCCCACACAGATCCCAGAGGCCCAGTCTCCAGCTCCCCCCAGCCCCATGCAGCCCCCAAAGAAGCCCAGCCCCACACATCCCCCAGCCCCCAGCAGCCCTGGCCCCCAGGTCCCCCCAACCCCACAGAGCCCCCAGCCTCACAAAACTCCTCGTTCCCAGTCCCACACAGCCCCTAAGGAAGCCCAGCCCCACACATCCCCCATCCCACAGCCCCTCAAACCCACAGAGTCACCAAGGGAGCCCAGCCCCATGGAGCCCCCAACCCCCCAGCTGCCCCCAGCCCCACAAAATCCTCAAAAGAGTCCAGTCTGACATGCCCCCCAGCCATCCTGTGCCCCCAGGGGAGCCTGGCCCCACACATCCCCCAGACCCCAGCTGCCCCCAGTCCCACACCGCTCCTAAAGGAGCCCAGCCCCACTCCCCCCTCAGCTCCACAGAACCCCCAGCTCCCCCCAGCCCCACACATTCCCCAGCCACACACACTCCCCAGCCCCACAGAGCCCCCAAGGGAGCCTAGCTCCACACCCCCCTCAAGCCCCACACCACCACCCCCAGCCCACGCAGCCCCCAGAGAAGCCCAGCCCCACAACCCCCCCAGCCCCACGCCGTGCCGGCGCAGCCTCACGGAGGGAGACGGGGGCCCGGCACTCGGCGCAGCGGTAGTCCTGGCTGTCCAGCCCGCTCTCGGGACAGATGCTGAGCTGGTACTCGGCCTGGTGGCTGACCTTGGCCCGCACGCAGGGCTTGCTCACCAGCGGCAGGCACTTGCTGTGGCACCGGTAGTAGCAGCCTGGGGGGGGACACGGGTGGCCGTCGGCGTGGGGACGGGGACACAGGGGCGATGGGAAGAAAGGGGACGGGGTCCCGGCCCCCACCTGTGCAGGTGTACCAGGTCTGGATGAGGCCCCAGATGATGGTGCTGCACTTGTCACACATCTGCTTCACGCTCTTGCTCTTTTCCTTGTAGAAGCGATGCTCCAGCACCACCCGGATGTTGGGCTCATCCTCACCGGGGTCCTGCGGAGGCGAAGTGTCGGGGGGTGTGTGTCAGCGGCCATGGAGACGGCCTCTCCCCGGCCACGGAGACCCCCCTACCCCAGCCCCGGCCCCACCTTCAGCTCCTGCAGCTTGAGGCGGAGGTGGATGAGCCGCACCACGGCGTCCTTCTGCCGCTCCGAGTGCTCGGGCAGCGCCAGGATGGCCCGCTTGCACTCCTCGATGGCCTGACGCAGCTGCTGCACGTCCGACGCCAGGATCAGGCCCTGCCCGACGAGGAGGAGGGTGAGGATGAAGAAGGGGGACTGGCAGCCCCCCAGCCCCACCACCGCCAGCCCCATTCCGCCCCCCCCCCGGCCCCACTCACCACGGGGCGGGAGAAGTGGTCCTCGGCCAGGCCCAGGTCCAGGGTGCCCTCGGGGTCCCCCGGGGACGGATCCGGCCGCCGGGCTGTAAGGGGGTGAGCGCCATGCCGGGGGTGTGGGACCGGCCGCCCACCCGCGCCGTGGGGCAGGGACGGGGAGGGGGGACGGGGAAGGGGTGTCAGCACCCACCTGGGTCGGGGTCCCCCCCGTCGGGGCGCTCGCCCTGCTCGGGGGCCTTGTTGAAGGGGTTGAGGTGGGCCTGGCGGAAGCGGGCCAGCCGCTCGTCGTACGCCATCGCCACCGGCACCCCGTCGCTGTCACCGGCACCCTGTCGCTGTCACCGGCACCCCCACATCACCGTCCCCGCCGGACAAACCCGTCCCTCCGCCTCCCACGGCCGCGGTCCCCGCCCTGCGCCCGCCTCGGCCCTCCGGGTACCGTACGGCCCCCTCGGTACGCCCCCCCCGCTCCGGTGCACCCCCTCCGGTGCAGCCACCCCCGGTGCAGCCCCGACCCCTCTTTGCCCGGGCCCGGATGGACCCCCCCGCACCCCCTTATGGCACAGCACCACAGCACCGCCCCCCCCCGCGCCGCCCCCCCCCGTACCCCAGCAGAGCCCCCGGTACCGGGTGTCCCCCCCCTCCCCGACCCCCCCGCCCGCCAGGGGGCAGCGCCCCCGCCCCGCTCACCGCAGCGCCGCCCGCCGCGCACCGCCCCCCCGCCGGCGCTTCCCGCACGCCCCGCCCCGCCCCGCCCCGCCGCGATGGCGCCCCCTGTCGGCCGGCGGACCGCACCGCACCGCACCGCACCGCACCGCACCGCGCCCGGGCGGGGCCGCGCCCGGCGGACAGCGGGGACGAGACGCGGCGTCCCCACGCACCGGCACGGCCCCGCGGACACACGGCACACACCGCCCCCAGCCCCCGCACCCTGCCGCCCCCCGGCCTCCGCCCCACGGCCCACAGCCCCAGAGCTCCTCGTCCCCGCAGCCCCCACACCCGTGGTCCCTTATTTCTATAGCCCACAGCCTCATAGTCCCTTGTCCCCATAGCTCCCGGTCCCCAGAGTCCCCACACCTACAGCTCCTTGCTCCCGGAGCCCCCAGCTCCATAGTCCGTTGTCCCCATGGCCCCCGCCCCCATAGTCTCTTGTCCCTGTAGCCCCCGCCCCCATAGCCCCTTGTCCCCACAGCCTCCGCCCTTGTAGTCCCTTGTTCACATAACTCCCGGTCCCCAGAGCCCCCAGACCTATAGCTCCTTGCTCTCGGAGCCCCCAGACCCATAGATCCCAGCCCCCATAACCCTCTGCCCCATAGTCTCTTGTCCCTATAGCCCCTAGCCCCATAGTGCCCTGGCCCTGTAGCCCCTTCCCTTGCCCCCACAGCACAGCCCCTCCCCCCACACCCACACAGGGGCCCAGGGACCCCCAGGAGGGAAGCGGTGGCCCCGGGGGGGCTGCAGCCCCACGGCAGCACAGCCTGACCCCCCACCCTGGGGGCAGCCCAGCACCTAGGCTGGATTTGGGGGTCCCCAGAGCCAGGGGGCTGAGGGCTGTTTGGGCTGGGGGTGCCCTGGATCCCCCAAAGCCAGGCGCATTCCCAGCCCTGGGGGGTCACCCTGGGGTCCTTGGTGGGGACAAGGGGCCAACGCTCTCCTGGCACAGGGAGGGGGCAGCCACCACCACACCACAGAGAAGGGTGACAGTGGGGACAAAGGCACAGCCACCCTCCCGGGCGCTGCAGCCGGGTGATGTGGCACCTGCACCCCTACCCCCATGGGGCAGGACAGTGTGGGGCACACAGTGCAAGGGGACACACCGGGGACAGCCATTGTCTGGGAGGGGACCAGGGCTTGGGCATGGCCACCTTGGGCACTTGGGGTCCCCAAGTCCCCACTTAATGGGAAGAGCCCCCAGCAGAGGGTCCCTGTTGTGCACCACCCCCCCGCCCCTCAAGGAGCCGCAGACAGGTGGTACCTGGACAGCAATAAATTTATTAAGTATTCAAAAAAAATAATAGACACGAACCAGTAAAAAACGAAAAGGGGGGAGGCGGGGGGGGAAAAGGGGGGGCCGAGCCGGCTCAGGGGGGGACGGGGTCAGGAGACACTGAAAGGACGCGCGTGGGGGGAGCCCGGCCGGGGCGGCAGCGCGAAGCCGGAGGGGCTGCGGGCAGCAGGGAGGGGTGCGTCGGGCATCACTTGGCGCCCTGCGCCTCCGACTCCTCCTCGTCGTCCTCGTACATCTCGCCCTCCTCCTCGGCCGTGGCGTCCTGGTACTGCTGGTACTCGGACACCAGGTCGTTCATGTTGCTCTCGGCCTCGGTGAACTCCATCTCGTCCATCCCCTCGCCCGTGTACCAGTGGAGGAAGGCCTTGCGGCGGAACATGGCTGTGAACTGCTCCGAGATGCGCTTGAAGAGCTCCTGGATGGCCGTGCTGTTGCCGATGAAGGTGGAGGACATCTTCAGCCCCCGGGGAGGGATGTCGCAGACGGCCACCTTGACATTGTTGGGGATCCACTCCACGAAGTAGGAGCTGTTCTTGCTCTGGATGGCCAACATCTGCTCGTCCACCTCCTTCATGGACATGCGGCCCCGGAAGACGGTGGCCACGGTGAGGTAGCGGCCATGGCGGGGGTCACAGGCGGCCATCATGTTCTTGGCATCAAACATCTGCTGGGTGAGCTCGGGGACAGTGAGGGCACGGTACTGCTGGCTGCCACGGGCCGTCAGCGGGGCGAAGCCTGGCATGAAGAAGTGGAGACGCGGGAAGGGCACCATGTTGACCGCCAACTTGCGGAGGTCGGCATTGAGTTGGCCGGGGAAGCGGAGGGAGGTGGTGACACCGCTCATGGTGGCTGAGACCAGGTGGTTGAGGTCGCCATAGGTGGGAGTGGCCAGCTTGAGGGTGCGGAAGCAGATGTCGTAGAGAGCTTCGTTATCGATGCAGTAGGTCTCATCTGTGTTCTCCACCAGCTGGTGGATGGAGAGCGTGGCGTTGTAGGGCTCCACCACCGTGTCCGACACCTTGGGGGACGGCACCACGCTGAAAGTGTTCATGATGCGGTCGGGATACTCCTCCCGCACCTTGCTGATGAGGAGGGTGCCCATGCCGGAGCCGGTGCCCCCGCCCAGCGAGTGGGTCAGCTGGAAGCCCTGCAGGCAGTCGCAGTTCTCACATTCCTTCCGTACCACGTCCAGCACCGAGTCCACCAGCTCGGCCCCCTCCGTGTAGTGTCCCTTGGCCCAGTTGTTCCCAGCCCCGCTCTGCCCTGCCAGGGGGGGAAAAAAGAGGCATCCGATGGCCGCCGGCACCCACGCGCCCACGCCGGGGAGGGGACGGGCGCTGCCGGCGGCGGCATCAGCAAGATCTGAGGCCGGGGTGGGGTGGGAAGTGGAAACCGCGAAGGTTTGGCGTCGTGCCGGGCCCCGCGGCACGGGTGGGGATGCACTCACCGAGCGCCCCGGGGACAGAGACAGCCCGGGAGGGGTCTGGGGACGCGGGTGAGGGCGTCCCCCTCCCCGGGGACCTACCGAAGATGAAGTTGTCAGGGCGGAAGAGGTGTCCGAAGGCGCCCGAGCGCACGCTGTCCATCGTCCCCGGCTCCAGGTCCACCAGGATGGCGCGAGGCACGTACTTGTGAGCTGCGAGAGACCCCGTTCCAGGAGGGTCCTGCCACTCTCCCCCCTCTCTCCCCCCACTCTCTGTGAGTGCCTCCCCCCCACCCCCCAGGCTCCCATGGGGCTGGGTGCACATGTCATGTCCCCCTCCTGACACCACAAGGTCCCCATGGGGCTGGGTGCACGTGTGTGTCCCTAAACCACAGTGTCCCCGTGGGGCTGGGTGCACATGTCTGTGTCCCCCCCCACACGCACTGCAGGGTCCCATGGGGCTGGGTGCACGTGTTCTGTTGTGTGTGTCCCCCCCCCCAAACCATGGGGTCCCTGTGGGGCTGGGTGCACAGTTCTCCCCCCACATGCAATGGGGGGAGTCCCATGGGGTGGGTGCACGTGTCACGGTGTTCCCCCCCCAAACCACAAAGCCCCAGGGGGTTGGGTCCATGAGTTGTGTCCCCCCCCAGCACCCCAAGGCCCCAGGCATCTGGGTGCACGTGTCATGTGTCCTCCCCCAGCAAAACGTCCCCATGGAGCTGGGTGCACGTGTTCTACCGCCCCCCCCCAAACCACAGAGGTGCACACCTCTGCCCCCCCCCCGGAGCCCCGTGGGGTGGGCACATGTCTGCCCCCCCCATCAGGGTGGGAGCAGACCTAGGACCTGCCTGCACGGGTGGAGGGACAGAGGGGTGTCGTGTCCCCCCCGCCCAGGGTGGGGGTGCTGGGCTGTCCCCCCCCGGGGGGCCCCGCGGCGGGGGGGTGGTGGGGAGTGTCACTTACAGGAGGCCTCATTGTAGTAGACGCTGATGCGCTCCAGCTGCAGGTCGGAGTCACCCACGTAGTTGCCGCTGGGGTCGATGCCGTGCTCGTCGCTGATCACCTCCCAGAACTGGGGGCACAGGGATCAGCGTGGGGGGGGACACACACAGGGACACCCGCGACACCCCCACGCCCCCCCTCTCCCCCCCCCCCGGGCAGGGCGGGGCGGGCGCCCCCTGGCGGCGGGGCGCGGGGCCGGACGGGCGCTGTCCGCGGTGCTGAAGGGCGGTGGCGGCGGACAAAGGCGCGGGGCGGGGGGGGGGAGAGGGGCGGGGTCCTTTGTCCTCCCGGTGCGGCGGGACGGGGCGGGGGGGGGGGGGGGGGGCGCGGCGGGAGGGGGGGGTGTCTTTGTCCGCCGCTCGTCTCTGCAGCGGGGGCGGGGCCGCCGTTACCTTGGCGCCGATCTGGTTGCCGCATTGCCCCGCCTGGATGTGGACGATCTCCCTCATGGTGCTGCCGGGCCGGAGCGGGACGGGAGCGGGAGCGGGACCGGGAGCAGGAACAGGAGCGGAGCGGCACCGGGGAGCGCGGGGGGCGGCCCTGCCGCCGCCGCCTCCTTTATAGGCGCCTCGCGCCGCACCGGGCCGGGCGCTGACGTCACCGCCGTCCCCCAGCCAATCGGCGGCCGCCGCCGCAGCGCCGCAACAGCCCTGCGGCACCGGCGCCACCGCCCGCCACGCCACGCCCCGCCCCGCCCCGGCACCGGCACCGCCGGCTCGGGGACCCCCGGCACCCGCGGGGGACCCGGGAGGGGACCCCCGCACCCATGGCGGGGGGACAAGGGGAGGGGACCCACCCGCCCCGGCACACGGGGGGACCCCGGTACCCGCGGGGGAGGGGGGCTCAGCGACCACCCAGACATGGCAGGAGCATCCCGGGGGGCGGCGGGGGACACACACCACCCAACCCGCGTCCCGTCACGGGTGGGGCAGGGACAGGGCACGGGGGGGGGTGCCCCGGGGTGTCCCGGTCGGCTGGAGCCCCCGCCGGGAAGGGGACGGGGTGGGCGGCGGCGGGCGCGGCCCGAGAACAAAGGCGGCGGCGGCGGCGGCGGCGGCGGCGGTAGCGGTGGCGGGGCCCTTTGTCCGGGGGCTGCCTCCCACCCCCCGCGGGGACCGGCCTCCCGCCGCCCTGGGCTGCTCCAACGGCCCCCCGGTTCCCTCCCGGTCCCACGCCGGTTCTCCCGGGACCGGTATCCGCGTCCCGACAGCGGCAATTGGGAGGAATTGAGCTTTGAATGAACGGTGGGGCCGGGAAGGGGCGACCGCCCCCCGCCCCGGGGCTCCACGGCGGTGCCAGCCACAGCATCACTGCAAAGAGCCTTTATTGGGTACCACGAGCCTGCCAGCCCGGATCGGGGGATGCCACCCGGCACGTCCCGTCTGTCCATCCATCCGTCCATCCATCCTGCAGCGGGGGTGGCCGTGCCATTACCAGTGTCCCGCTGCCTACCAGGAGCACAGCACCACCTCCCGCAGCGTCCGCCGGAGCTCCTGGCTCCGGAAGACATAGATGAGGGGGTCGACCACCGAGTTGCAGATGATGAGGATGAGGAAGAGGTTGAAGTAGCTGAAGAAGCAGGTGCAGAAGGGGTTTGTGGGGCAGGTGACGATGAGGATGAGGTGGAAGAAGAATGGCCCCCAGCAGATGAAGAAGACGCCCAGGAGGATGGTGAGCGTGATGGCTCCCTTCAGGCTGCTGCTGCGGTAGATGGTGGGCTGCTTCTGCTGGCTGGAGATGCTGCAGAGGTGGTGGCGGGCCAGGGTGAACATGTGGATGTAGAGCACCAGCATGAGGACCAGCATGAAGAGGAAGAAGCCGATGAGGCAGAGGAGGATGGCGTTGTTGCGGTAGTAGGTGATGAAGATGGTGCTGGAGACGGTGCTGGCCAGCCAGACACTGGCCATGGTCACCACGGCCCGTTGCAGTGTCATGATGCTGTGGTAGCGCAGGGCGTAGAAGATGGTGATGTAGCGGTCCACGGCGATGACCCCCAGGAAGGAGAGGGACGACACGATGGAGCTGCAGATGAGCATGTCAATGACGTTATCCATGTGGCGGACGATGCTGGCGTGGATCACCAGCACGCCGTGCTCCATCAGCAGCATGAAGAGCGTCTCCACCAGGTTGCTGACGCTCACCAGCATGTCAGAGACGGCCAGGCAGCAGATGAAGTAGTACGTGGGCGAGTGCAGGTTCCTGTTCTTCAGGATGGCAGCCACCACCAGCAGGTTCTCCACCAGGCTCACCAGCCCCAGCATGAGGAAGAGCTCGTTGGGGATGTTGAGCCCCTGGCACCAGGGGCTGCTGGCACCGGCCGTGGCGTTGCTCTGGTTGCCCTCGCTGGCGTTCCAGGGCTCACGCAGCAGACGCAGGGGGGCCAGCGTCGACATGGCCCCCACCTCAACCCCAGGGACCCCCCGGCTGGGGGCTGAGCCCCCGGGGCCCCTTGCAGT
Source organism: Larus michahellis (assembly GCF_964199755.1). NCBI lineage: Eukaryota > Metazoa > Chordata > Aves > Charadriiformes > Laridae > Larus > Larus michahellis. The sequence continues at coordinate 1,474,725 of NC_133899.1, forward strand.
GCCCGTAGATTCCCCAGGCCCCCAGCCCACCCTGCCAGCGCTCCCGCAGCGCCCGACGGCGAGACCGAGAGGATGCTGAGGAACTGGGGACGGGGAGTCCCACTGCCTGGGGATGTGCCGGGGGTGCCGCGTGCCTGCCGGTACCCCCGGTGTCTCAGCCGTCCTCCTGGCCAGCCCTGCCCAGCGTCCCCGCAGCCATGCACTGCCGGCCCAGGGTGACGGAGAAGAAAGGGCCTTTTCTCTGCCCCACTTTAAAGCTGGCTCCCGCGGCTCCTCCTCCTGAGGAGGGTGGGCACCCGCATGACGGCAGCACCCGGCAGCCAAGGGAGCCACCACGGAGGCCTGACCCCCAGCACGGCCCCAAGGAGCCCAACTGCTTGGGGTCAGCATGTGCCTGGCGGTCCCATGTGCCCTGAGCGGGTCCATACACCTCCAGGGCCGTGCACCTTGGGGGGCTGTGTGCCATAGGGGTCTTCTGTGCCCTGGGGTTCCATGCACCTTGGGGTCCCCATGTGTCCTGGGGTCCTCTGTGCCCTGGGGGGGGGAATCCCTGCACGCTGGGGGACTGTGTGTCTTGGGAGGTCCCATGTGCCCTGCAAGCCTGCGTGCCTTGGGTGGGTCCTGTGTCCCCTGGGGTGTCCGTGCACCTTGGGGACCCCAGTGGGACCCTCCCCACTGCAGGAGTCAAGCTGCCCCTCCCAGCCCCCATGTGCGGGGCTGGGAACCCCGTCTCCCCCACTGGCCCCACAGCACCAGTGGCCTCGCCTGACCCAGCCCTGGGGAAGGTGCTTTGCTGCAGGGCAGGCCATGGGTCCGATAGGGAACGTCAAAGGCATGATTAAACGCGATGCTGCGCCCGTGCCCTGGCAAAGCCCGGTGCCGGAGGGAGCCCGGGCAGGCTGGGGGACGCGGGACCCATCTGACCGTCATGTGCCTTTGGATCGTGTTGATGCCTGGAGCCACTCAGCTGCCAAAGAGCCATTCACGGCTGCATGAAAAGGCCAATCCCATGGTCGCTCCCACCAGCCACTTCCGCTCCTGCCCGCGGAGCACCAGGAGCCCTTCCCCATGGCACTGAACACCCCGCGGCTCCGCCACGGATGAAAGCGGCTCAGCTGGATGCGCTGGGAATGAGGTCCCAGGCTGCCACGGTGCCATCCCCACCCTGAGTGTGGGCATGGCAGGCAGCCATGGCTAATGCATGCCGTGCCTCCAGCCGAAGCCCCGGCACTAGGCAAGGAACGGCAAAATGCCATTTTCCCCCCCACCCAGGGAAAAGCGAGTGGAAGGAATCCGGACCAACAGCCACCAGCTTTCCCCCCTTCCCGGCTGCTGCTTGGCTAAAGAGCAGGCCAGTACGTGCCATGAATTTTTAGCTTTATCAACAGAGGCTTTGAGAGCAGGGCTAGAAAAACGCCGAGTCGGCAAATCCAAGCAATGCGAACACAAGGCTCCGGGGAGCGGATGGGGATCCTGTACCACGGGATTGGGATGTGCCAGCGGGGATGGGGCTGGGGCAGGCTGGGGCAGATGGGCCCCATCCCCGCCGGCCCCCACGGATCCAGGCTGCTCCCTCGGGAAGGGACGCAGCAGACGCTGCAGAAGAGGGGGGAGGATTTATTCCGGGCAGCACAGCCTGGCTCAGCATTAGAGCCACATATACACCGTTACACAGCAGAAAAAAGTCGGGGGGGGAAAAGCTTTGCGGGCAGCAAGGATGAGCTCAGGGTTGGAGTGCTGCTGACCTCATTCCTGGCTCTGCATCGCTCCGTGTCCCCACGTGAAGGTGGGGAAACAAGGGATGGAGGCTGGGGGGGTGGAAAACAAAGAGCCGCGGGGGGGATGCTTTCTGCTCACAGCGTGATCAAAAGGCTGCAGCACAAGGAAGAGCTGCTCCCCGCACACCCCCGGCAGCGCTGCAGCTCCCCAGGAGGTCCTGCCAAAGCTCAGCTTGTTCCTCTGCATCCCGAGGGACCACAATGGAGAAGGGACCCCGAGCCCTTCGTCAGCAAGCTGGAAGGTCCAGCACCTGGAGTATTTCATGGAGGCTTCAGGCTGGGGGAAGCACAAAGGGCAGCACGGCTCAGGAGCCACAGAAGAGAGGAAAAAAACCCCCTCCAGCCATCAAACACAAAACCAGGAGAAGGGCAGGCAGGGGAAGGGGACCGCCCCTGTGGCTGGAGGCAGGCAGAAGGGGACTAAGCTGACTTGGGGCCGAGGGACAGCTGCTGTAGATTAGCTCTGCCACGTTCAGACAGCCCTCGCCACCCGCCGAGAGATACGAAGAGCGCTCGTGGTGGCAGCACCCCCCAGAGCGAGCCCGTCCCCGCAGCGAGAGCAGGCGCCTGGGTTTTGTGTGACTTTATTGGAGAGCAACACAAGTCGGGGAGGGGGGGGTGTGATTACAGAGGGCTGCGGGGGGAAGACGCGCACTCTCGGCTCAGTCCCAGTCCCCGTCGCCTTCAGGATTGTCGTCTCGGGGGGGTTCCTGAAACTGGATGTTCGCCAGCATGTCCCGCATGGCTGCCATGAGCCTGTTCACCCCCTGGTTAAGGTCCTGCCCTGCTCCAGCCTCTTCATCCCTCTCGTGCCTGATGTCCCCCTGCAAGAGAGCGGAGCTGGAGCAGCCAGGCAGGGAGCTGCCCGCCCGTCTGCAGCAGGCGGGGAGAGAGACAATGCCGCTTGCCAAAAAGCATCCGGCTGCTCTGCAACCTGACGTTTACACACTGCATATGCCAAGAGCCACTCCCTTTGCAGAAACACTGTGCAGAGGAAACTTCTGCGTACCACCAGCAAAAGTGTGCTCTGCTCTGCCCCGCAGCAGCTGACTGCACATACCTGCAAGTTAAAATTTGGCAACAGCGATCGGAAGAAGAGAGATAAAGTGCTTTCATTGGATGGACGATTCGTTCTGAAAGACAGAAGTCACACCGCGGTTAAGGGGGCAGCTTGGTACTCGACCTCTCGCTGGGGCTGAGACAGCGCAGAGAGAACCACGCTGCCCAGACCAACGCACGGCCCCTCCCGAGCCAGCCCCGAAGCAGGGTACTGGGGGATTCTCGGGGATTTCCTACGCCAAGTAGCCAGCAGCTGGCCAGCCTCTGGGCAACGCAGTAGTTAAAAGTGCTGCCCGGTCTGCTCTGAGCTGGGTCAGTGCATAAGACACGTATGGGCTTCACCTGGACGGTCTGTGCGCCCCACGGCTGGCTGCGCTTAAACCTGTATTTACCCCAAACCACCTCGGGTAAGAAACAGCCAAAATTTTTCAATGGCCTTTGCTTTAATGGCTGTGAACAGCCGCCGTCTCCGACGGTGACCATCAAGGAAAAGCAGCAGGACCAGTCCTGCCTGTACGCTCTGCCTGTCGGCGAGCACCACAAGCCAGGCGGCTCTTCCTCCGAGATGGAGGAGGACGTCAGCTCTGAGCTCCCACAGGCACCCAGGCCCGGGGCTGAGGGCGCGCCGGGAACACGCCGGCTGTGCCAGAAACGAGGGGTGGAGAGAAGGTACCTTTCTGGTCTGGTGTAGGAAACGATGGAGTCCAAAGGAGGCAAGGGGTCATACCCCATCACAGGCTGCGAGGTCACCTCCTGCGGGGAAGGAGAAGAAAGAAGGGGTGAAGGCTGCGTCACCAGCAGCGGCAAACACGGAAGCACAGAGATGGGCAGACCAGCTGGACAGCCCTTCGTCTCGGGGAACGTAACCAGCTGCAGCCTGGCCTGCCCACACATGCGCCCGTGTGCAGCCCCGGGAAGCCATACATACAGGGAGGACACTTTGAGGTCAGGCCCGTGGTTCTTGCTGGTGGCTGGGGTTTAAGACATGCCCAGTGTCTGCAGGGACGCGAGTGCCACCACGCCGCGCACAGCGGCACCGCCTGTTCCCCGTCAGGGCCACTCACCAGAGGCAGAGCTGCCATGGCCTCCTTCACCTCCGAGAGGATGATGTGCCGGTAGATGTTCCTGGGTGCGCTCTGGTACAGCGTCTTTCTCCTAAAGCAGAGAGGGGAGCAGAGGATTGCACAGAGCACACCTCAGCATAGCCAGCTTTCCATTTCTGCTTCTCTAGGTGCATCGTCAGCTTCATCCCTGGCTCTGGGGGGGATGTGCTTTATCGGACGGAGCTGGCCTACGGTGAAGCCAAAGTCACTTGGCAGCTGCTGACCTCAGATGAAAGAGCAGAACAGCTCAGGGACACTGCACGGATCTCTCACCGGCCCCATTCCTCTGCAGGTCAGCAGAGCAAACTACCTTTGGCTTAGGGCAAGACCTGATGCCCCCCTCTCTTGCTTCTCAGAGCTGGAAGGTGTTTCTACGCACTCACCTGCCCTGTGCAATAAATATCTGTGAGCCCTGCAGCTACCCCCGCCCCTCACAGCCAGTGGCAACCCCTCCACCCTTCCTGGGCGATTTCCAGGGCACATGTGATAGTCGAAGCTGGGGGAAACCAGCGTAGCACACACTCAGTGAGCAAAAGCTACAGCTTTTAATTCATGTTTATGCAAAGTACGGAAGAGCCTCTGCCTTCCTGGCCCTACGGCGTAACCCTTGGCATCAGCAGCGACCATCAGATCGGCAGTTGTGGGGCTCTGAGCAAGCCCCAGCGCTGCTGCTGCTCGGGACAGAGCTCCTCTCATCCGCAGAGCCTCCCGGCCTGCTCCGACCCTGCGTTTCAGCACCCGTGCCTGGTACAAGAGCCGCTCACCTCCACCTGCCGCACTCACTTGTGCTCAGACTCCTCCACCAGCGGGTCCCGGGCATCCACCATGCGCAACACCTCGTGGACATTGGGCTCCAGCCATGCCATGACGGCTGGGTCCTTCCACAGGGAGTGAGTCCTTCCCACGTAGAGGGACGTCAGCTGGTTCAAGGCGGGAGGCTGACTACAGGAGACAGTTGTTATTCAGGGCACTCTCCTCCTTCCTGCCTGCAGGTCCCTGTGCTGGCTGGCAAGGGCTCGTCTCTGCACTGTGCTTCGGCGTGAGAACACAAAGAGAGGAATCGCAGGCTCCCTGCTTTGCTTTGCTATTTCCATCTACCTTCACCAGTTTTTCTGCCTCCATCTATTTCTGGGATAAGCAGAGCCATGAGACGAAAGTTAACGCTGCCTTGACCCGAGGGGGAGACCATTCATGTGTTCAGGAGGACCACGTGTCAGGGAAATCCAGACTGGTAGGAGACAGCCTGCCCTGAGAGTACGCACATGTGGTTCTCTCTTACTACATGTACCGACAGGCTGCAGTATGAACTTCTGACCCATCCACATTAAGGTGAGGCAGCTCTATTAGCTTTATCTGGTGGCCATTATGGAAATCCATTATCAAAGCATCTAACAGCCTACTCAGGAAAAACAAATATTCTCCTCCGCAGCTTTGTAAGTCCATTAGCAAGCAAAAGCCCCACTACTGGCAAAATCGATTCCTTCTCTTTACCGAGAACATCTCCAGGGCTTACCTTATCTGAGCATTCAGCCCGAAAAAGGAATGGGACGCGACCCTGGCATCGGGCTGCACACTGCAGTGATCCAACAACGGCATAAGAACTGCAGGAGAAAGTCAGACAGCTCGCTTTCAATAGCCCGGCAAGGAGCACCGTGGTGTGGCCGCTCACCACTGCCAGGGCTGCAGAGAGACAGCCCCATCCCAGAGGTGGGCCCCCACCGGGGCGCTGAAGGAGGACCCATGCAAGGAGGGTGCGAGCGTGCTGCTGGGGGTTATGCTGCGTTTTGGTCTCTGCGTGGGTGACGGAAACAGATCCAGAGTAAGCGAAAAAAGAACAACAAACTTCTTTTACCCCCAGTGAAATAAGGTGCAATTTTCCGCACTTAACGCTGCTGGCCTTTGAACTTGAACAAGGGTTTTATTTCAGTCACCATGACAAGCAGCAAAAAAGATGGTTTCAGCCAACACAAACTAAACCTCTGTTCGAGAGCTGGTTAATCCCGCGTATAAAGACACACCCTCCTCTGGGCCCAGAGGGGCTGTATATCTCCTTTCATGGACAGCAGCACCAACTGGATGAAAGCAAGAGTGATGGGCGCCCATAGAGAGCACATCTAAAGCAGAGCAGTGCCTCGGAGGGAAAGCCAAGAGAGACTTGCTGTCTCTGGTCTGGCCAACCCTGGGGTGAAACATTTTCCTCCTCCAAGATTCTAGTTCTCATCCTCCCCCAACTTGGATGCCTGTGACCATCTCTAATGAAGGGGCACCAGCTGCTCGGAGGAAGGTGCACAGCAGGGAGAACAGTCCCCAATCTCCTCCTAATACATGGAGGGCTCACGGCCATGGTGGCCCTACCCGGTTCCACTGTCCTCTCGCCAGCCCTGCCACGGTGCGGGAAGGCTGAATATCACCACCACCACCCCAGACGCAGGTACAGCAGTACCTGCCACTGCCTGAGGTGCCTCACCCTCTGAGTCAGGGCTCCCATCTCCCAGACAGAGGCAAACACCATTTGCAACCCACAGGCAAACTGCTGCCTCTGCATTTGACTGCCTGGAATCCAGCCTTCGCTCTCACAGATGAAGACAGTGACAAAGCCTGCGGGGACGGACTTACCGGTGGGGACAGACTTACCGCTTGGGAACATGATCAACGCGAGCTGGATGAGCCGGGCGGCTTTCTCCCGGGCTTGGCTTTGCTCCAGCTCCGAGCGCTCCTCCTGCTGGCTCAGGAAGAAATAGGCCAGCGGCACCGAGAAGGCAAAATTGGGGAGCTGGGACAAATTCCGGTGACTCTGCAGGATCAGAGAGACAGATTTACCGAGAAATGATGCTATGCAGAACAATCTCGATGTGGCTGGGCTGCACACAGGATGGGGTTTCTTGCTTGCTGGATTAAGTTACTTCCCAGCCATTGGCTTGGTGCCTCCACAACTGAGTAAGCAATTTTGAGTTCCTATAATCGTTTGCAGGGTACCAGGATTACAAGAACACACACCCTAGCCTTTACGGGTCATTCCGATGATTTTTAGGATGCTAGCCTGGCCATGCGGGAGCCCTCAAAAGGCTAAGCTGGTTAGGAAAACCTCATGCTCTGTGGCCCAGCTGCCCCCTCCAGTCCAGCCCAGGTGGGGAGATCCCCAGAAACCAAGCTCTCCCCCCTCTGCCCCCTCTCTCGCCAGGGCAGCCTGAGGGCAACTCACCTCCACCTCCTGGAACATGCGGGTCAGGAAGGTGTATTCTCTAGCTCGGAGGGAGAGAAAATCGATCAGCAGCAGCACACACAGCGGGTCGTTCTCTGGATCAAGGCTTCAGAGGGAGGCGAGCACAAGGGGAGGAAACAAAATCAGTGTCACAACAGCTGAAGTAGCTGTCCTCATTTCTAAGTCAAACAAGACTTTCCCACTAGCACCCAGAGAGCTTCTGTGACTCAGCAAGCGGAGATAACGGGAACACGATCGTTCCTGCATGGCCAGGATGACGGTGCAACGCCCTGCCCAGTCTGCATCCCTGCAGAGAGGTGCCAGTCCTCCCATCACCACCCGGGAGCAGGATCAATGGCCACAAACTGAGCAGGCTGAAGCCACCGTCATACATCTGCTCCACAGAGACTGCGAGCTCTGCTATAATAACCAGCCAGGCCCACAGCTCAGCAGTCAACAGCAAGGGCCACCCAGGTCCCATCTGTTTAAGCCTCCTTCTCAACAGTGTCTTCTCTCCAAAGCAGCACCACAGATAAGAGCACGTGCTCAAAATTAACCTGTGACGCTGCATCTGTAAGGAGTGGAAACAAGCCCTCACTGAGCCTGGGAGCAGCAGTACACCTCTGGGGGGTTTTCCTGCCTGGGTTAGGTTCAGTGTATTGTTCGAAGCGTGTTCCCCCAAGCCTGAGACACCTTGCCCCATTCCACAGGGAACGAGGCGCAGCCCTCAGCAGGGGCACCTACCTCAGAATCAACTTGCAGAACTCCAGGGCTGTCCGGGGACAGCCTCTCTTCTCCAGCAACATCAGGTGCTTGAAGAGAGCCAGGAAGAAAGACCTGTGTGGGGAAAAGGAGTGGACTTTAGAAGCCAGTTTTGGAGAGAAGCACCTTGTGCCACTCAAGAACGGGGACCCACAGTCAGCCCCAGCTCCTTGCCCTCCAAGCATCAGCGTCGCAGTGCAGTCAGGGTGGTCCAGGGGACCCAGCCTGGTGCAATATGGGGTGACACAGACCCTTCATGATCCCATCTTTTTTTTTTTTTTTTTTTTTTTTTTTTTTTTTTAATTTCTTTGTGCAAGCATAGGGACGGCAAACCCATGGCCTGCTCCATCCCTGCTCCCCAAGGCCCTGCAGCCTTGTGCTCTCCCAGGCTGGCCAATAGCTCAGGACCAGAGAAACAAGTAAATCCCCGAACTCTGCATTCTGCCTTGTCCCAGCCCACCCAGTTGCACGAGAGGACTAACACCCAAATCGGGCATAATACAGATTGCTGCGTTCAGGTCGCAGACGGCACCAAGCCCATCAGTGAGCAGGTACTGGAAATCTGAGCGACCTCCAGGTACAGCAGTTTGGGAGGGATGACTTGGGTCAGCTGACTGGAAAATTCCCAGAATAAAGTCACCTTTCCCTGCAGCTGCAGAGCTGTCATTACATAAAGAGCCGGGCTGGGAGCAGCGTGAGCGCTGGGGACACAGGCCGAGCAGGCAGCACACAAGTGACCAAGCACAGCTGTAAACATGCAGCGAGTATTTCTGTGACAAAAATAAGTGCCATTTTAGGCTGAGGGGCACTAATTTCACGTGAGAAGGATGTGACAGGGGGGAGCAGTTACTGCTCCAATAAGAAATCCCCTGGGAAAGAGGATGCTTTGCAAAGAAACTTCAGTGCAAGAGCTGCTGGTACCCCAGCACCCATCTCGGGAGCCCTGCTGCTGCCTTGCTGAGGGGCACTGCCACCGACCACCGAGTGGCAGAGCTTGTTCCGACAGAAAGGGACATTCAAGGTCCCCTGCCACCGTGGATGACACAGCAGACGCTGTGAATCTGGGTCTCCGTGTCCAAAGTAGGCCAGGGCGCGCCGCGACGGCTCTCCGGCAGATGCGGGGCAGGCCGGCGTGCCACCTACCTGTTCTCTGGCCGCCGGTAGTCCAACCTGCAGGTCCCACTGGTGAGACTGAAGAGAGGGTGGAAGGAGCACTCCAGGCTGTACAGCGCCTGCTCTGCAGACAGCAAGGACAGCGTCAGGGCACGCCACCACCCCACGCAGTCCCACTGCTCACAAAACAGCAGTCGATTTAGCCCAGAAGAGACTGATAATTGAGAGCTCTGGCAGCCATGAAATAAACTTGCTCACAGCCCAGCAAGGGACAAAGCTACTTCAGAGTACGTGGCCGCAGCACATACCCAGGCAAGCGAGCCTTGCCCCCTTATGAGGGCATTAGGTTATGCTCCAGTTGGGAAAAGTGACTCTCCTGGAAGAGGTCTGGGATTGAGGCTGGAACAGCTGCCTCTGCCACAACTATCTTCACACATGGAAGCCAAAGATCACGTCCTCACCTCTGGCCCCTCCTATCATGCTGCAGAGCACATGCCCCGGTTGCCAAACAGCACATCTCAGACACCAGACCGCAGCACGGCAGTGCGAGGGGCAGCCATCCTCCAGGATGCCTCCTGCCCCCACGCAGCCTGCAGCGCCCAGAGGAGCAGAGCCGGACGTGCTGACCTGCAACGTGCTGGTCAGAGGAAGGCAAAGCAGGCTGGTCTGGAGGGCTGGGCAGGCTCCCCGCAGAGGGCACAGGCTTCCTGGAGCAGCCCTCACACGGCAGGACCCGGTAGCTACTAAATCAGACCCTCCTCCTACAAGGGACGTCCTACAGGTGAGACACATCCCCCACCATGTCCAGACAATCTGTCCATTCATTTTGAAGGTGAATGCTGATGGGCTTTGCCTCAGACAAGCACGTCCGGCTCCGTTTAAAAGCCTCCAGCAAAAGCTGCTGGTCTGCAGGATCACATAAGGCCGAGTGCTCATGGCCCAGAGTCACAGACACAACCAAACCAACCCTTCTGGTTTGCTGCATCTCTGTTGAAACAAAACAAAAACTGAACCAAAACCCCTCGATTACTAATTCACGCCAAGACATCTGCTCCTCACTTCAGCTCTTACCTACGAGCTCACGGGCCATCTCCTGATCTTCCTGCATCCGGCACACGTCGCTGAGCAGCAGAAGCGAGTCCACATGGTACGGTTCCAGCGCCTGAAGCAGTGGCTACAGAAGAGCATGAGCTTGATTACATGATGGCACAAATCATGGGTTTCTCACGCACTGTGCCTACGAGGGAAGCTCTGTTAAGCGTGGCAGGGAGGCAAATGCCCTGACACCGTGCCTACCAGAAAGGGGCTGTTCCTGCCCCCGGCTCTGAAGGTGAAGAAATCCTGTCCCACATCATCAGAAAGCCAATGCTTAGACTGTAGTGCAAGACTGGGGACGGACGCACCTCATGTGAAAAGCTAAGAACCTAAGAACTGTCACGCTGGGTCAGAGTAGGGATCCATCTTGCCCTGCCTCCACAAGCAGATGCCTGGGAAAGAGGGCATGAAGCTGGGCACGCGTGATGGCTCCCAGCACACTTTAAGCTGCCAACCTTTAGGGGTTCAGGGACCTCCACTGTCAAAGATGCCACTGATATTAATGGTGTCTCCTCATGTGATTTTGTTCGCTTTCCAGCACCCCAGCTTTGTGATACAGAAAGCCACCACTTAAGCACAAAGTGTGAAGAACTTGCTTTAATCCCAACCTGCCAGCCCCATCCATGTGTTGGGAGGGCCAGCAGGGAGATCTCTCCTTACTCCATGCAGGATCTGGGCCCTCGATGGCAGCTTCCCTCAGGCACCTCCCTCCCAGTCGACCCAGCTTTTCCAGCACAGAGGCCGTGTCAGCCCTTTGATCACCTTTGCTGTCCTTTTCCGAATCCCTCCCAGCTCCACCATATCGTTTTGAAGGTGAGGGCCCAGCACTGCATATAATACTCAAGATGCAGGCAGCAGGCATAATTACATTTTTGTTTTATTCCTTATCCCTTAAAAATTCTGAGCATTGGATCAGACTTTTGCTTCCTCTGGGTACTGAGAGGACATTTTGACACATTTATTATAATTCCAGGATCCAGCTCCTGAATGGTAATGGATTTATAATACGTTTTTCCGGGCTTCAGAAGAAAAGTTTAACCAAACCTCAAAAACCTCTGCATTCACTAAATATATTATAAACAGGCTACTATTTCCAAGTGCCTAAAATTCAGTTTCAATATGAAAATACTGAAGCTACTTCAAATCTCCTCAAAGTTTAATTTTGGGATTTATTTTTTTTTCCCCAAAACTGAAAAAATACGACTTCAAAAGCTCCAGACGCCGTACATCTACAGGGTGGTGGCCAGTGTGCCCACCTACAGTACAGCCTTTGTGTTTTAGGCTGTCCCAGCCCAGTGCCTTTGCCTCAGTGCCACTTGCCTGACATTTTACCCCTTCCCTGCTTGCTCTCAAGTTTCTTTCTAGTCCTTTTTGGAAGAGATGGAGCACACAGGGCCATTGTGATGGGAAGACGCGCTCTTCATGCACTTGCAACTTCACCAGCAAAACCATTTTAATACACTGGCAAGAGCACAAAAATACTCAATAAGCAAGACGCCCCAAAAAAATCACATTTTGCAGGCTGAAACCATAGCAGCATGGCAGATCCGGGGTCCAGCCGCGTGAAACTGTGGCCGTCACAGATAAACTGGTTGGAGGTTTGAAGTACTTCTGGCATCGGCAAAACCCTGTCTGTTAGATTTTATCCTTAACAGAAAATCGAAAGACTAAAGCTGTAGGAACATCTTCAAACATAGCCAGACCCATTCAGCAGGGACAGAGCATAAAGACTAAGAATTCCCAGGGAAAACCTGTCCTGCTCTGCACAGCCGTGAGACCATGTCTGAGCTGTCCTTAGGGCGCTGGCTCTCAGGTCCATCACTGCTGCACAGGAATTGCTTCGCCATCATTTAATGCGAATCCCAGCCCAGTTAGCAGGCAGAACTGATGAGCTGGAGGGAGCAGCGCCCTGAGCAGAGTGTGGGAAAGCAGAAGGAAGTAAACTTTATTTAGTACACAATGGCCTCTTTAAGAAACTTCTCCAGGGCTTATATCCGAGCTCATGTGGCCAGGGTTTTCAGACCAAAAATATCTCAATTATGGTTCAGCAGGGTGCAGAGCAATTTTACTGTTGCTTATCACTACAAACTATAAATGTTACCATACAGTTTAATGAGCTTGGACACGCATGAAGAACTTTCAACACAAAGACTGTTTTGCTGAAATACCAAGGAAAGACACATTTTTCATCCATGCAACAGTTTATAAATAGAACAGCTGTTAGTTTAGATTCCCATTTAAAGATAGGTTTATACAATGTTTTTCCTTTCCCAGCTGAAGAGCTGAGACAAGGGAGCTTTATTCCTACCCTTTCAGCAAAATGGTCATTTCCTGCTCGGTCCTCTTCCAGATGGCTACCTGGCATGCTCTCGGGCAGAGCCAAGGGTCCACCGCCAGCCACTGGACCTCATTTACACCAAGGTGGTCACTTATCTTATTCATAAGGTGAGAGCAGAACTCAGCAACTAACGCTGCCTCGTTCCACACAGAGGGGGCACAGGGCTCTACTGCTCAAAATGAGACTGGCAAAAAATAAGCCCTGGGATGCATCAGCCCACCCCTCCTGCCAGGAAAAGGGGCTGCAGGAACGCAGGAGGTAACAGCATGGGCAACCCAATTTCACAACATACCACGACACTGTTGGGGTCCATGGTCTCTACATTTTCCAGGAACTTCAACTGCACTTCCTGGTACTTGCGATGGTGCTCAAACGTGAAGTACTGCACTCCCCCCTTGGTGTCCACCAGCTCCATGACAATACCTAGAAGATGCACGGGAGACACAGGTACATGTGCTGCCAGCCAGCAAGCACAGCGGCAAGAAAAGCTCTTCCACTTTCTTGTCACACAGAAAGCTCATTCATATCATTGGGTCCAAAACCAGACGCATTTTCAGAAACTCCCAGAGAATTTCACTCCTTTACCTCCTCCCATGAGTCAAAGTCCGAAACCCACCCGAGAAGCTCAGGCAGCTTGCTCTCCCCATGGATATTTCTCATTATCCAGCAAGACTGCTGTTAAGAAGGGAAGTACTCATCACCCGTTACCTCAAATAAGGAGGGGAAAAAAGCTCAAATACTATGATACAATACAACAGAGTTCTGCGTGTTAAGAAAAGAAGTATTTTCATCAGCTGACAAACAGTTCCCTTTCTGCATCAGCCAGCACGAAGCCTGGGCCTGGCAGCTGATGAAAGCAGCTCCGGTTTCCATGCGTGGATGCTCTAGGAAAGCCAGGCTGGCACGGAGCAGCCGTCCGTGCCAACATGGTCACGGGACCGAGGCACCCCAGTGGCTAGCAGCAGTGTGGTGCTTCAGGAGGTGGCACCGAAAGCCTCACCTGTTCTGGTGTAGCGTGGCCAGGTGCTCTGGGGAGTCGTCAGCCACGTGCCGCGGACACACTGGCGCTGCCTTTGCCTAAGGAAATAAACACAACAGGTCACAGTTGCTCTGTACTAACAGAACGAGGAGGGCTGAAAGCAGCCAGAAAAACAATGATTCAGGGAAAAAGAGACCCAACTTCTTCCCCAGCTGCAACCCTGCCACATGGAGCTTTAACATGTTTTACCTTCAAGACACAACATACTCTGCCTTACTTGAACCATTCCTCTCTGGGCCAGCCAGTGCCTCCAGCATTTCCACTTCAATAGCTTCTCTCCCCTGTTTCTATTCCTGCCAAGTTCTCAGCTGCCTCTTTGCTTCCAACAGCTTCCCAGGTCCAATTAAGAGAGCCCCATGCCCCTCTGACTCATCTCTCTTCCCAGCACTGCCTTCAAATGTCAACTGATTTAGTTAAGCCATGCTCACAAACGCAATCAATTTATTGGTTCAGGGCAGGAAGAATTCAGAAATCAAAGCTATTCTAAGAAAGTCATGTCTCCTCAGTAATGGACTGCTGCTTTTTCCTCAAGCGCTAAATATTCTTCCACAGACTCTCTCCGAGAAGGCTTCTGCTTTCACCGTCGCTGCTCTGAGCTTATGCCCTTCTTACGTGCACACTTTTCAACTAGTTCACGAAAGCAGGGATTTACAGATAACACTAACCACAGTGCAATGGATAACTGCATAAACACCTCATGCCCAAGAGGCAGTAGGTTCCCTGAAAGCAAGTGCATGCGACCCCCCGAAAAGTATTCAGGGGGTGAATAGCAACAAGCAGCAAATGCTGGAGAAAGGGAAAAAAAATAAAAATCCAAGAGCCTGTACTCTGTGAATTTGAGTGAAAGGACTTTAGAAGGGTGTTTGACAGTAAATGAGAGAGGAAATCAGCAGAAGAAAAAGCAAATGCCAGCAAAAGCCTGGAGAAGTCCTACACCCCCCACCATCACAAAAGAATATTCTCCTGTCCCAACAAGCGATGACTAAATGAGTAAGACACCCTGAACCCTGGATTCCCTGCCTAGGTGTGGCACTGGGGGCTTGGACTTGGAGCCAACTTGGACGCACCAACTTGGGACTTTGAAAGGGTTTAACATTAAATTCTGGACTAACCTCTGATCACCAAGAACAGCGCGAGCCCCAAAGTATCTCTTCAACTCGTTTTCTGGGTTCAAGTTTCTGTGAAGGTTGAAACAAGAAAGAAATGCTACCATCAGTTAAATATAGCCAAAAGTCTCATGCTCAAGTCTTCTCAATCAGTGCCAAGTGCTCTGTACCTTAAACTGTCTCTGGCCAGCCCCCTGAACTGTCACACACCCCACTGATCTCACACAACAAACTGAAAGGAGCCTAAGAACGGTCCGAATGGGAGGCATCAAAACACTTTTTCAATCAGATGCACGCTTCCTTTGCGCTCTGCTCCTAAACAGTGCTGAGCTGGGGAATACTTCTGCTGCCCTCTCTTGGGCAGCTGGAGCCTTAGTCTGGGATACTCCCTGGACAGCCTCCGTGCAGGAGTGTGCATTCAGGGTACGTGTGCCTGGAAAACACGAGATACTCACCTGCTGCCGAGTCTAGCGTGGCAGCCTGCAGTTTGGGGGCACACCCTAACCACTGCATGGAGGCTGGCAAGGATTAAAATACATTTTTTTAAAACGAAGATCTCATATCAAAGCATGACAACACCTACAGTTTTCTTGACCTAACACTGACCTCAGAGAAGGGAGGTGTGTTTGAGAGGGGATTCTCTGCCATCCAGCAAGTGGGGCTTCAAGAGAGAGAGTGCAAGGCTGAGATACAGCACTGACAACCCTCACCTGCTCAGAGACTATCCAGCTCTCAAAGGTTTCTGAATAACGTTTACATGACCAGAGAAGTCACTGAAGCTTAAAGCCACCCCTAGGTAAACAAACACTCTGCCTTTACTGAAACATCCCTGAACAGGCTGCGCTAGCACCCAGTGCCTGCCAGCCTAGGCTGTTTTGATGCAGTGTCCCTGAAGGTTTCAAAACTGGGACTGGTAAGTCGTCCCAGCTACAAATTTAAAAGCTTTCTCCAAAAACAGAAAGAACTGACAGTGTCTGCACCAGCCCCGGGTTCTGAAACACACCGGACATACCAGGCAGCCCATTCCCACCAGGTTTCCCAGTGCGACTCAGGCCCAGATGTTACAGGTCTCTAATTTGAGGCCGACTCATTCTTCAGCTCTTGGACACTCTCGGTGTTTAGACCACTTTGTTGATGGTGACATGCAGGAAAGGTTAGACAAGTCTAACCAGCTTTCCTGGTGAAATTAGCTCCTGGCACTGCTCAGCCCTCCTCGCAGGACAGCATATGCTGCACTGGGGCCTGCTGCTCACAGCACTCGGTCTGAATGCAGCTGGTCACCTGGCCAGGCAGGTTCAATTGCAAAACTATGCACCAGGGCTATCAGCAGCTCTGCAGAGATTCTCCCACAGAGTCACACAGCGTTGTAGGCTGGAAGGTACCTCTGGAAGCTAGTCTGGTTCAGTCATCCACTCAAACCAGGACTGATGAATACCAGTCACTGCTCAAAACCAAACACAGCTCTAAACGCAGCGGTTAGAAACAGGGATGTGCACAACCATTACCACAACCCCTTTCAAGCAAGGTCCTGATTGCACCAGGAGGCTCCCAACTCCCTTCCTTGGGGGAAGGGATATCCCTATCATGGCCAAAGCCAAAATCAGGAAGGAAGCAAGCACTACCTGTGCTCTATGTAGAGTAGAGGCCTGCTGTCAGTGATTATTCCGCTCTGGGTCTGCTGTAATAGCCCATTGGTATCCTCAATCTTCTCCAGCAGGCTGTCGATGTCTTCCAGGTCGTTATCTTCCTTAAGACAGGCACATGCAAAGACAAGGCAGTTATTACAGAATGAGTCATCGTGGCACACAGGTCACCCAACAGAGATCGTACCCGGCTGCCTCTGGGTCCTGATCTCCTTGCGATACTGGTGCAGCCCCTACCACTCACCCTGCTGCTACCCCATCGCTCACCTCGGGTGCGCATGTACCCTCTCTTATTGAGGCCTCCTGCTCTGCACCTAGCACCCTGTATTCCCTCAGCAATCCCACAGAGAGCCTGTTTTCCCTGTCCAAGTGTCCCCGTAAGGGCTGGCTGCTCTTCCCCACTTGCTCAAGCTATCACAGGGCTGTTGCTCTCCATGCCACCATGAGTTCAAACACACCAGCTGAATAAATCTAGCATGGGCAAGAGCTGGCAGGCCGTCTGGCCTCTGGTCTGCCCCTTCTTACCTGGCCTTCACTGTGCTTTGTCTGGTTTATTTATACTACAATCCCCACAATATAATGAAGTGTTGGGGTGCTGATTTTAATCATAAATATTTTAAATAATCAGCCTTTACCATCTAGTTTCCACGGAAACACTAAGTTACTGCTGTGACCCTTGGAAGAAGATACCAAACACTCGCGTGATTTTAACCCAGCTCTAACATATTGCACTCCCACTCTCCCCATCTTGTAACAACCCAAAGAATATATCCAGTGGTGCACATTCAACAGTTGTATAACACTCTTATCCTGATTTTCCTCTATTTTTCCCCAAAAATAGCAACTGACGCATTTCTTATGCGGCCGTTTCACATCCTCCTCGTGATGTACGTGGGTGGAACATGGAATTCCATTCACAACACCCAAATAGCACTGCGAGCTTGCCTTTTCCAGCTAAATATAGCCATCCCGTGTGGAGTGGATACATGAAAAGTTTATAACATGCTTTGGATTTAAGTGCTTCAACAAAGGTGGTATTATCTCTAATTAGCAAATCAAACTGCCTGGTTCTGGGCATTAAGTCTCACAAGAGCCTACAGCTAGCAGATGCCACCCTATTGCTTGTTAGTCTCGGGCTAGGAGAGGAAACGGGCTCTTTGATCAGGTTCTCTGCCTTAGTAACTCGCTCTGAGCTCGCCCAACTGTATTCCTGGGGAGGAGGTGGTCAGCTGGGCACCTACATGGGAGTCACGGCTCATCTGTTTGGCACTTCAGCATACTCTGGCTCAGGATGTTTAGCACAGGATCTCGCTCGAGTGAGTAGTTAAGATTCTTAAACCTTAGCAAAAACTAGCTCCCGCTTGGACTTTATTTCTATTGAATTTAAAAGACCAATGACTGTGATCCGTTTAGTCTCCTAGCTTAGCTCAAGCAGATAAAGTGTATTCAAGCATACGCATTTGTCTCCAAGTTTTAGCCATAACAAACAAAGACACTGGATAAAGTTCTCTCGGTCTAAGCACACTTCCTTAGGGGTAAACACCTTAGAGAGAATCACTGTCCCCTTGCTCCCTTCACCACTGAGGGGACAGAGCAGGTCCTGCAGAAAGAGCACTTAGCAGTGCATTTGCTGATAAGGTACGAGCAGACACTCCTATCAGCGTTCAGCTATCAGATGTCAACCTACAGAGAAGGTGCGTGGCTGTGCATGGAGGAGAACGGAACGCGAATGACAACTGACAGCGAGAGCTCTGTATGGCTCTGCAGAGCAGGGACAGCCACCTAAGTAGGGCAGGGAAAATAAAATGAAAATGCAAAACTCCTCGCGCAGTACCCCCTCCCGTGTGAAGCCTCGAAGCAGAGATGAAAGAATACGCCACTGTGAGGATTTCAGCTCCAAGCATCCGCAGCAGAGCTGCGCCAGTCTCGGCTGCTTGAAGGACCACAGTCAAAAGCTGCTGTTGCCATTTCATAATTTTAAATGAGTACAGTGCACAAACGAGCATTTTTGCCTCAAAATCTTTTCTGCAGCCATCTCAGAGTAGCCACTTTGTCAACCCCAATGCATAGCCACTAACTCTCCGAGCAAACACAGACATACCAGAGTCTCCCCTGCTGAAGTTTTCTTGGTTTTCCTTTTCTTTTTTTTCTTTCGTGGCTTGTTACTCAACATAGGCTGCAAAGAGAAATGGAACAGCTGTCAGAGCATGCCCATGGACTGCAGGGATGAAAGCTCCACCAGGGAGAGGAGCATTTCCCACAGGGATCAGCATGGCAGGAGGGTCCGTAAATGAAACCAATATTCATCCTTTCAAATTTTTCAGCGAGTGGAAATGAAGACACAAGGAGAAAATGGAGGAAACCACCAAAGGTTTACAAATGCAAAGGTTAAATCTCAGCCAGTTTTCATATGTCTGATACTACAAAATCGGGCAAAAAACTCTTTTAGATACACCAGGTGTGGAAGAAATGTTTCAGCCTCTCTTTAGTCCCTAGAACAAACTTCATTTCTGTCTTTCTAGTGAGCATGAAGTTTCATCAGTCACTCCAATTTCCATAGAAACCAACACCTGCCTGGAAGCACCATACGATACAGGTTCCTCTCGCTGACAATGCAGCTACTTCAGCTCACAATGCTGCATAGCATTCCCTAACCCGACAGGCACACTGCTGTCCACGCTGGCTCTTCCCCAAGGCATACAGAGCTAAAAAGCGCATTTCCAGAATCTACACAGGTAATACAGCGAGTAACAGCGTTACCAGAACAACCCCACAGCTCCCGAGCTGATTTCGGAACTAGGGGAATATGCAGCCCCAATCTGTCTCTATGAAAGGGTGGGGAGACGCCTGCCAAGGGCTCCCACGTTTCTCTCCAGGAAGCTGTGAGAGAAGCAGCAGGTGCACCCTGCAGTGCTTACGCAGCAAATTCACCGGGTCAGGGGCTGCTGGAGCCACTGCTCAGGCAGGGACCGACCAAGCAGAGCTCACACCACACATCCAGAGCATTCCCAGGCCCCTGGGCTGGCTGAGGCTACCAGCACAGCCGGACCATACACAGACGGCAGTCTTTGCCCCTCTGGCCACACCATCTGGCATCCAAAACTCAGAGGCCCACCCCAAATGCTGAGCCCTAATGGGTGAGGCCAGGGGGCCAACCCCCCTTCACTCTCCCCCATCCTCATCTCCAGTGAGACACGGGCTAGACTTGCACTGTCAAACTGTTAATTAAAGTGTCCCTTTCCTTACACGCTTCTGTAAGGAGACACTTCTGAGCTGATAAAGACCGCAGGAGGGAATCTTAATACAAAAAAACAACAAAGTGCTCCATAAAATAATAAGTTCAATGTTTAGTTTACATTGTTTGGAATCTTTACATCATCCACTCCAAAACAAATGCTTCACTGATGTCCTGGTTTCAGCTGGGATAGAATTAATTTTCTTCCCAGCAGCCACTGTGTTTTGGATTTAGAATGAGAATGTCGATAACACATATTGTTTTAGTTGTTGCTTAAGTAATGCTTACATTCATTAAGTCAAGGACCTTTTCAGCTTCCCATAGAAGCTCAGAGGGAGCATAGACAAGACAAGCTGGCCAAAGGAATATTCCATACCATGGGTGCCATGCTCAGTATATAAACGGGGGTTGGCCAGGGAGCAGGAATCTGCGATCACTGCTCGGGAGAGGCTGGGCAATTGATCACCAGGTGGTGAGCAATTGCATTCCATCACTCATTTTGTATATTCTTTTACTTTATTATTATTTTACCTTCTGTTACTGTTCTATTAAACTGTCTTCATCTCAGTCGACGAGTTTGGGTTTTTTTCTCTCTCTTCTCCCTATCCATTGGGGGTGGGGAGGAGTGAGTGAATGGCTGCGTGGTCCTAGCTGTCAGCTGGGGTTAAACCACAACTGAGCACTTACACAACAGCCCAACTCCACATGCGGTGCAGAGCTCAATTAATTGTACAGCAAAGGGAGCAGAACAGCAATCTCCATTTCAGAATCCCAGGGTGCTTTCCTTCCTGCGCGCTTTGCCTAACCTCAGTGCTCATGAGGACACAGCACAAGGTCTTCCTCAGGAACCTCCCCTCTGTGGACATAAAATCTCCCCAGATCTCAGGCATAAACGCAACCCTCAGCACCAAACTGCTGATTCTCTTCCAGATCTGGAGCCCCAAGCACCTGGGTTTAAGCTCCCTCCCCTGAGGCTCATGTCATCAGCCTCTGACAAAACCCAGGTGCAAGGGAAAAGAAACACACTTATCTGGTACCCACAAAGCTGCTCAGTGCATACAGAGACAGGGAAATAAGAAATCTTCTCCCCGCACTTTGCACAGCAACCACCATCATCACCAGATACTTGTGGTTTAGTTACCGTTTGGTCCGGCTGCTCTGCTTCCTCCCCACGTCTCTGCCCATCGCCTTTAGACTCTTCAGTTACAGCCCCTTTGTTGTTCCCTTCTGCTGCATCCCGCTCACCAAGCTGAGCATCCCCTTGTTCCTCTCTAGACGGCAGCTCATCCTCCGACTCCTCAGCGGTGATCTGTGCAAACAGACGGACAAGCTGCCAAAACAGCTGGCATGGGGCTGAGCTCTGCCCCCTCCTGCGCTTGGGGGATGGAATTCCCCAGGGATCTGATCTGTTACACTCCCACCTGCAAATGGAAGAAAAAAGCATCGCAGCAGCAACAGAGGGCTCAACTGCTTGACTGGCTTCTCCAGCAGACAGACGGGGATGACCCCTCACTTAAACCGTGTCACCTGGCAGGTCCCTGGAACAGCCCTGCACCCATCAAATCGCTGGAGGGTCACGACAACACGTCTCCTGCACGGCATGGCTGGCAGAAAAAGCATGGCCCTATCTGGACTTTACTCTTCCTTGAAAAGACCTTCCAAAGCCAGCATTGCCTAATGTTCACACAGCCAAGCCTGGGGGAAGCACAAGGAGCCACTGGGGCTGGCCAAGATACCCAGAGAGGAAGGCTCAGGGTCTGCCACCCCAAGGACCCATCTGTGCCATCAGGGCCTGCATGAGCCCCGACTTCCAACACTGGGATCTTGCAGGGCTGGGAATGTGGCAGGCATGTTCCTGAAACCAGTATCACCCACTGTTTGGCCATCCCGACACTCAAGCCCAGCTCTGACAACATCCAGACCACTCACCTCCTCCCAGGCCTCCCTCCAATTCTCTCCCAGTTTAGCCCCAGTTGCTGCCCCCTCAAGCCCGCCCTATAGCCCCCATCTCCCTCCATTTCCCACCCCCCAATTCACATCCCCTCAGCTGAGTCTCCCCAAGGCCCTCCAGGTCACCCACCACCCCAAAACCCTCAGTCCCACTCCAATCACTGACCCCAGATAACTCTCACAAACTGTCACCTGGGTCACCCCCACCCAGCCACTGCCCCCTGGATCATCCCTCTCGGTCACTGCCACCCAGCTCCCCTGTTCCCTCCAGTCAGCCCCCAACATCCCCCCCCCCTTAGTCACTGCCCTCCAAATCACCCCCTCACAGTCACTGTCACCCTTCAGCCATTCCCCACCCAATAACTGCCATCCCAGCAGCCCCCTCCCACTTCAGCTGCCCTCCCTGAACCACTGTCACCCCAGCTGCTCCCCCCCGAGCCAATGTCATCCAGCTGCCCCCCCTCAGAGCTACTGTCACCCCAGCTGCTCCCCCCCAGAGCCACTGCCACCCCAGCTGCTCCCCCCCAGAGCCACTGTCACCCCAGCTGCTCCCCCCCAGAGCCACTGCCACTCCAGCTGCCCGCCCCAGAGCCACTGCCACCCCAGCTGCTCCCCCCCAGAGCCACTGCCACTCCAGCTGCTCCCCCCCAGAGCCACTGCCACTCCAGCTGCCCGCCCCAGAGCCACTGTCACCCCAGCTGCTCCCCCCCAGAGCCACTGCCACCCCAGCTGCTCCCCCCCAGAGCCACTGCCACTCCAGCTGCTCCCCCCCAGAGCCACTGCCACTCCAGCTGCTCCCCCCCAGAGCCACTGTCACCCCAGCTGCTCCCCCCCAGAGCCACTGCCACCCCAGCTGCTCCCCCCCAGAGCCACTGCCACTCCAGCTGCTCCCCCCCAGAGCCACTGCCACCCCAGCTGCTCCCCCCCAGAGCCACTGCCACTCCAGCTGCTCCCCCCCAGAGCCACTGCCACTCCAGCTGCTCCCCCCCAGAGCCACTGTCACCCCAGCTGCTCCCCCCCAGAGCCACTGCCACTCCAGCTGCCCGCCCCAGAGCCACTGCCACCCCAGCTGCTCCCCCCCAGAGCCACTGCCACCCCAGCTGCTCCCCCCCAGAGCCACTGTCACCCCAGCTGCTCCCCCCCAGAGCCACTGCCACTCCAGCTGCCCGCCCCAGAGCCACTGCCACCCCAGCTGCTCCCCCCCAGAGCCACTGTCACCCCAGCTGCTCCCCCCCAGAGCCACTGCCACTCCAGCTGCCCGCCCCAGAGCCACTGCCACCCCAGCTGCTCCCCCCCAGAGCCACTGCCACCCCAGCTGCCCGCCCCAGAGCCACTGTCACCCCAGCTGCTCCCCCCCAGAGCCACTGCCACCCCAGCTGCTCCCCCCCAGAGCCACTGCCACCCCAGCTGCTCCCCCCCAGAGCCACTGCCACTCCAGCTGCTCCCCCCCAGAGCCACTGTCACCCCAGCTGCTCCCCCCCAGAGCCACTGCCACTCCAGCTGCCCGCCCCAGAGCCACTGTCACCCCAGCTGCTCCCCCCCAGAGCCACTGCCACCCCAGCTGCTCCCCCCCAGAGCCACTGCCACTCCAGCTGCCCGCCCCAGAGCCACTGTCACCCCAGCTGCTCCCCCCCAGAGCCACTGCCACCCCAGCTGCTCCCCCCCAGAGCCACTGCCACTCCAGCTGCCCGCCCCAGAGCCACTGTCACCCCAGCTGCTCCCCCCCAGAGCCACTGCCACCCCAGCTGCTCCCCCCCAGAGCCACTGCCACTCCAGCTGCCCGCCCCAGAGCCACTGCCACCCCAGCTGCTCCCCCCCAGAGCCACTGTCACCCCAGCTGCTCCCCCCCAGAGCCACTGCCACTCCAGCTGCTCCCCCCCAGAGCCACTGCCACTCCAGCTGCTCCCCCCCAGAGCCACTGCCACTCCAGCTGCCCGCCCCAGAGCCACTGCCACTCCAGCTGCTCCCCCCCAGAGCCACTGCCACCCCAGCTGCTCCCCCCCAGAGCCACTGTCACCCCAGCTGCTCCCCCCCAGAGCCACTGTCACCCCAGCTGCTCCCCCCCAGAGCCACTGCCACCCCAGCTGCTCCCCCCCAGAGCCACTGCCACCCCAGCTGCTCCCCCCCAGAGCCACTGTCACCCCAGCTGCTCCCCCCCAGAGCCACTGCCACTCCAGCTGCCCGTCCCAGGCCCCACCACCCCGCAGGCCCCAACCTCTCCCCCGGCACTGTCACTCCCCTCACCAGCTCGAAGCGGTTGCTGACGCCGGCACGGGCCCTCCCGGAAGCGGCCGACGGCAGACCCTCCTGTCCCCCCTCGGGGCCGGGATCCAGGCCCAACTCGCCCAGACCCGGCTCCTCCTGGCCCCGCTGCTCGCCCCGCAGCCGCCGCAGGGCCCGCCGCGACATGGAGCCCCGTCACGCACCGCGCCTGCGCGCGCCGCCCCTACCGCGCCTGCGCCGTCCCGTGCCCGCCCCGCCGCGCCTGCGCATGGGTGGCTGCTGCGCCTGCGCAGACCTGCCCTCCGCCCCGCCCCACCGCGCATGCGCAGACCGGGGCCCCGGACCCGCCCCACCGCGCCTGCGCGTCGGCCGACAGCACGCATGCGCGCCCCGTTTTAGTGCCGCATCCCCCCTCCCCTTGCGCAGGCGCACTGCGAGCTGCCCGGGTCCTGCTTCGCGCCCCGCGCGGACACCGCGTGAAATATGTCTCGGGGAGGGAGGGGTCGTGGGACCGTGCGCTTTCCCACGGCTCCTGAGCGGGGTCACGGCGGGGCACAGCCGGGAACACGGGTGGGACAGGCTGGGGAGGACCCAGGGGGACGGCCTGGGGTGGGCTCGGGGCTGGGGACACACAGGGGGGACAGCTGGGGGGGCATGGGAATGGAGGGGAGGATGGTCCCACGGTCTCTCTGTGGGGTCACGGGTGGGACACAGGCAGGAGGGGCAGAGAGGGTGGCCGGGGGGGGATCAAGGGGGTTATGGTGGAATGAAGGAGGTGGTGGGACACCCAGCCTCGACCCAGGGGGGCCCCTCACACCCCCCGCCCCGACCCCCCCACCTCCCCACCCACTCAGGAACAGCCACACGGCCCCGGGGGCAGCCCAGAGGGTTTATTAGCCGGGGGGGGGGACGACATACAGAGCAGCCGTGCCAGCCCATGGCGCTGGGCGCCCCAGCATGGCCAGCACCTGCCTGGCACAGCCAGAGCTTGGCACAGAAGCAGGGCTGGGGGGTGACAAATGGCGGCTGCGGGTGCCCCCCACCAGGATCAGTACCCCCAGGGGCCGTGCCAGCGTCCTGGTGGGAACGGGAGGGGACAGCAGGGACGGCAGGTGCCCTGCCATGCTGCCAGTCCTCGCCTCCCCCTGGTCCGTAAGGTATATAAATATAGAGGCTGTATGTATACATCCTATGTATATATGTACATCCGGGTGGCCGCTAGCGGGGTCTGCGCCGAGGTGGCCGGCACCCCCCGCGCCGGGGCCCTCACTTGTGCCAGGAGTCGCCGTAGAGGGAGCGGGCCTTGGCGCAGCGCGGCGCGGCGTTGAGCACGGCCACGCTGCGGCGGCTGGAGCAGATGACGTCGGTGACGAAGCCGGCGCAGTCGCTGCAGACGTCGCGCAGGACGGAGCCCTGGGCGTAGATGTGGGGGAACTCCTCTTCCACCTGGCGCCAGCACGTGCCCGGGAGCGAGCTGCGGCACAGGGCACCCCATCAGCCCCGGCCCGAGGAGGAGGAGGAGGGGGAGGAGGGGGGAAGAAGCCTCAGGGGCTGCGGGACTCACTGGAAGGTCTCTCTCCTCCGCAGCGGCAGGGCTTTGGCCAGCAGCGAGCCTGGGAGGCTCTCGAAGCCCAGTGCGTAGACAGGGATGTGAGCCAGCTTCTTGGAAGGCATCTTCATCTGCCGGGCGTGCGGGTGTCAGGGCAGGGACAGGGATGGGGCAGGGACAGGGATGGGACAGGGCAGGGATGGGACAGGGACACAGTGGCACCAGCCGGAGCTGGTCCCTTACCTTCAGGCTGCAGGAGCTGCAGACAGACCTGGGGATATAGAGAGAGGCCGGTGAGCGGGGCCACCACAGACACCCTCCCACCACCCTGCCAGCCCCGTGGCACAACACGGCATGGCACGGCGCTCACCGCTTGCAGAAGAGGCAAGCCGCAGGCCAGGAGAAGAGGGGGAACTTGGCCCTGCAGCAGCAGCAGACCTGTGGGCAGAGAGGTGTGAGGGCTGGGGGCCGAGCGAGTGACATTCAGCTCCTCTGGCCCCAGCTCCCACCTTCCCCTTCCGCAGGCTGCTGTACAGCTCCTTGCTCTGCAGGAACTTCTCCATCTCCGCCTTGACCAGCACCCTGCGCACGTTGATCATCTCCTCCACAGTGAGGGCCAGGCTCTCCACGGGGTGGCTGAACTCCTGCGGGTGAGGGGGGACATCAGCCTGGTCTGTGGCACAGGGCATGACCTGGAGCATCCCTGTGCCATGGGCAGAGCATCCCAGCATGGGCAGAGTGTCTCTGGCATGGGCAGAGTGTCTCTGGCACAGGCAGAGCCTCCTGGCATGGGAAGAACATCCCTGGCACAGGCAGAGCATCTCCAGCACAGGCAGTGTCACCGGCACGGGCAGAGCCTCTCGGCACAGCACAGGATAATTGTCATGGCATGCCTCGAGCCTGGCATCCCATGCAGAAGGGAGCGGGGAGGCCATAGGGACCCCCCAGCCACCTTGTGCCCTCCTGCTGGGCTGCTGTGTGCCCATGGTCATGCTCATATGGTGTCCCCAGCCCCCGGTGTCCCCAGCCCCAGTGTCCCCAGCCCAGCCCCACCACCAGCACTCACCAGCCAGAGGTGCTTGGAGCTGGTGCTGGGGGCAGCGCTGGATCCATCCTCTGGCCTCTCCTCCACAGCGCCGAGGGCAGGCCGGGGCGGTGCTGAGCTGTCTGGCCGCGGGTGGCAGCTGGCAGGGACAGAGCCTGGCGGGGGGGGGACAGGGAGAATGTGGCAAGGCCATGCTGCCTGGCACAGCGACCCTGTGGATGGGGGGACAGGGGTGGCACGGGGATGGGGACCTCTGGCAGGTACCTGAGCGGGGCCGGGGCTCGGGCTGCAGCGGCTCCAGCTCCTGGGGCGCAGGCTGGCCACCCACCAGCTGGCTCTGCAGCTGCGCCAGGTCGTGCTCCGAGAAGGAGCGGTCCCGTTTCAGCGCCACCTCCGCGATCGGAGAATCCTCCTCCTGCAAGGCCATGGGCACCGCATCACATCGAGGACCCCCTCAGGACCTCCACCCTCCCACCCTGCCATATCCCCTCTCTCACCTCAGAGACGTTCATCTCCTCCATCTCGGCCAGGGTGGGTGCCTTGAGGAGGACACGAGGCCGCGGGCGCGCTGGCACGGTGGTCGTTGGGGAGCAGGAGAGCTCGAGGCAGGAGCTGGAGGCCAGGCGGCCCGCGCAGGCGTGGGGGATGCAGGGCAGGGAGCTGTAGCCTGCAGACAGGGATGGGGTTCAGTCCCGGCACGGCAGGGACCTGCCCTGGTGCCAGGCACTTCATCAACAGCCCAGCGTGGCAGGGAGGGGACGCCGGTACCTTTCTGGCCACGGTACGGCATCTCCACAGGCCGAAGCTTTCTCTCCTGCCTGATCTCCTCTAGGATCTTCTCGTGGAGTGTCCTCTGCTTCTGGGGCAGGGGCCGCAGGCGCCGCTCCGATGCCTGCAGGACGCATGGATGGGGCTTCAGGCAGTGGCTGCAGTCTGGGGCCGACCACCCTCAGGGTGCCCAGCCAAGCCCAGGCTGGGCACTGACATGCCATGGAGGCATCGCGGTGACGGCACTCACCTGCTTCAGTGGGGGCCGGGAGCGGATAAAGTCAAGGATGAGCTCGTGGGCGTCCTTCTTCACCCGGGGGGGAATGTCTCCATCCACCTGGGAGAGGGCAGAGAGGTCACAGGCAGTGTCAGTGCCAGGGCCGGAGGGCAGCACGGTGGCAGGGTGGGCGGCTGGCGTGGAGGCAGCCTGGCCGTGCTCACCATGACCTTGCGGAGTTTGTAGTTGCGGGCGCGGATGTCCTGCATGAGCATCTCGAAGGGGGTGAGCTGGTATTCGGTGGGCAGGGGATTGAACTGCTTCTCCTGCACCTTCTTCAGCTTCACACCGTGCCGCAGCTCCCGCATCAGCTGCACCCACAGCCGGGCCTGGGGGTGGGACATGGACATGGCGTCAGCCCCTGCACGGCCCTGGCATGGCCCCCGCACCCGGCCGCGCCGCCATACCCAGTCGGTGTTGCGCAGGCTGCCCAGCTCCGCCGCCGGCCGCTCCTCTGCTTCCTCATCCTCCTTCAGCTTCTGCAGCATCTGCCGTGGCACAAGACGCTGTCACCCTGTGCCGGTGCCCAGTGGCACCCAGGGTCCAGCAAGGACTGTGCCATAGGGCTGCAGCATCGACGGGCACCCCCAAAACACCCCCATCCCTGCTATGAGCCCTCTCCGCTGCCACCAGCCCGGGGCAGGCAGTAGCCAGCAGTGCCACGGCACAGGACCCCAGGAGAGCATGTATGGTCGAACGCCAGCACTAGCAGTCTTGGTTGGGGTGGGCAGAGGGGAGCAACGGGCTCACCCCAACATTTTGGGCTCACGGGGGGCTTCCCCAGCCAGGCAGCAGTGCCGGCCATGCTGCTGGGTGCCCACGCTCACCTCCTTGGCATCACGGATCTTGGCGAGGAAGGCTTTCAGCTCCACGGTCTCAGCAAAGAGCGCGCGGCAGACGGCCTGGTAGTGCGCCTGGGCCTCGGCGGGGTCGGCCAGGCGGGCGGCACAGCACCTCATGGCCTGCCCAAAGGTGCGCACGGCACGCGGCGGCCCCTCACCCCCCTCCTCCTCCTCCTCCTGCCCCCCATAGCCCTCGTCGGCTGTGCCGCAGCCGCTGTCCTCCGAGTCGCTGTTGGTCATCAGGTCGATGAGCTGCTCCAGCCGCGGGCTCAGCTCCCGCTCCTCGTTCTCGTCCAGCCCCCAGTCCAGCGCCCGGTAGATGGCGAAGCCCAATGACTGCACCATCTGCGGGGAGACGGCACCCACTGTATCCCGGCCAGACCACGGCGCCGGCTGCACCAGGGGAAGCCCCTCGGCACACACAGCCAGCACCGGCTGCCCCTCACCCTCCCCCCCAGCCATCGGTGCTGGGTCTCATCCCCCCGCTGTGCCTCAGGACCCGACCACCATCACCACAGGGCGAGTGGGGCAGGTGGCACTGCCCACCCAGGGACCCCTGTGCTGGGGTGCGATGGCAGACAGGCCAAGTCACCAGCAAGCTGCAGCAGGGCCAGGCAGGCGTCCAGCCCCCACGTTACCTGGGCTTCGGCCGAGGGCGTCAGCAGTGGGGCCAGGTCTGGGGGAAGAAGGACAGAGTCACCGCTGGCACCTGCAGCCCCACGCTGGGCATCCCCCTCGGTGTCACCTCCCATCCCACACCCCGGGGATGCTGCATCCACCCAGCCCCGGCTGTGGGGCACCCGGTGTGGGCACTCTGGGCCCCATTCCCAGCAGCTCCTATCCCAAGCCAGGACCCCCATCCTGAGCTGGTCCCAGGACACAGCTCCACAGGACAACAGGGACCTGCGTGTGGAGTCTCAGCATCAGGCACTGCTGGCTGGAAGATGGTGGTGCAGCCTCTGCTGCCCTTCCTATCCGGCCAAGTATGGCAGGCCTCGCTAGGCACCGCAGAGGTTGCCAGCCCTAGGCAACGAGCCCAAACAGGCACCAGCCACTCGGCCCCACTGCCTGCAGCCAGGCCCGGGAGGCACACTGCGGGTGGCAGGGTCAGCCCTTTACCCTTCACCCCTGGGGCTGGAGGGAGCTGAGAGCTCTGCACCTGCAGGTGCCCGCTGTACCCCTCTGAGCTGTGGGCACCGGCAGCGTGGGCACCGGCAGCGTGGGCGCTGGTAGCGTGGGCACCGGCAGCGTGGGCACAGGCAGAGCAGGCACCAGCAGTGTGGGCACTGGCAGCGTGGCCACTGGCAGGCAAGGGTGCGGCAAGTACTGGCAGATCACCCTCAGGACACGGCCCCAGTGCCCACTGTGGGCTGCGGTGACAGGCTGTGCCCAGCAAAAGATGCTCCTTTCCACTGCAGAGCCAGCACAGCTGGAGCATCACACACACACAGAGCACCGTGCCCACACACAGCCCAGGACACGCTCATGGGCAGCTCAGACCCTCCCAGGAGCTGGACGGCCACAGGACGAGGAGCAGGAGTGGCTTTTGCAGCTTCCCTGAGGACAGTGCCCCAGGGCCCCTGGCTCCTCTTTCCCAATACTGGACGCAGAGCTGCTTCCCCAGCCCAGGGGAGCGCCGGCCATTAGCTCTCCATTTAGCTGATCGATGCGGCAGCCGCGGGGATGTGCCGGCTGTGTGCCGGCTGTGTGCCGGCTGTGTGCCAGCCATGGCTGCATGGACCCAGCCCAGCACCTGCTGGGAAGGCCAGGCCAGGCACCTGGGGACATGGGTTAGGCTGGCACAGGAGGGACTTGGGTACAGGAGGCAGCGCGGTGACACTGGCTCCGGCACAGCAGCCGCAGTGGCTCAGGGAAGGGTGTGGGGCCATTCCCATGTGCAACCGGTGGATCTGGTGTGACAACACCATGCCCAGCTGCCCTGGGCACGTGCTGTGCCTTTGCGTGGCCCTGATCCATGTGCCCCGGTCCCTGTGGGCTGCCTGTGCCCCACTCTCCATCTCCCATCTCCCCCTGTCTCAGCTCCGTGCTTGTCTCCCTGCCACCAGCAGCATCCCCTGCCTGGCCACCGGCAGCGAGGACACACAGTGACACCGCAGCATCCCTGCCCGGCTGTGGGAGAGGACAGACAGTGACACCGCAGCATCCCTGCCTGTCCCTGCCCGGGGAGGCCCCGCAGCGTCCAACAGCGCCGAGCACTGGGCGCCATCCGCGGATGCTCTCTCATTAGGCACAGGGGTGCTCCTCACCGCGCCGGGCCACCCGGCATGGCTGCTGGCAGCTGGCCGAGCCTAATTACAGAGCCCATAACCGCCCCGGCCCTGCCTAGCAGCGCCAGCCGCCCGCAGAGAGGGCACGGCCGGGAGTCCGAAGGTCAGGGACGGCGGTGCCCAAACCGCCGCTCCTGGGGGCCGGGAGAGGGTGAGGGCTGGGGCCCTGCGGGGAAACCCCTGCGGGGTCGAGTGTGCAGGCGTGTTCGGGCAGGTGTGCCCGTGTGCGTGCAGGTGCGTGTCCCCATGTCTGCCGGTCTGTCCTTGCCGTGTGTCCCGCCCGTCCCGACAGGCTCAGTGTCCTGCAGCCCCACGGTGGATCCTGGCCCAGTGAGCCCCACACCCATGGGCACCCTGCACACCCCCACACCCCGAGTCTGGCCTCACTGGACCACCCGCATGGGCCCTGCTGGTGCCGGTGCCACACCAGCCCTGGACCCCCGAGTCACTGGGCCTGCGTTAGTAGCCACGGTGCCAGTGATGGTCCTGGCTGTGCCAGGGCCAATGCCGCTCCCCCTTGCCAGGGCCAGAGCTTGGGGTTCACCCCCATCCCGGCCGGTGCCAGTGCCGCCTTCCTGCCCTCCGGTACCGGTGCGGGCCCTCTCGCCCATCCTCCCAGTCTCTCTGGTTCCGCACCTCCACAGCCAGTACCCCCAGTACCGCACCCGTCCCCTGCTGCCGGTGCCGGTGACGCCAGTGCCCGTCCCCCCCTTGCCGATGCCGCTTCTCCTGCCCATCCCCCGCCACCGGTACCGGTCCTTCTCCACCGGTGCCCGTCCCCTCCCGCCGGTGCCGCTGTGGGTGCCCTCCCGCTGCCGATACCCCCCGGTCCCTCCGCGCCCCCGACGCCGGCCTCCCCGGGCGGGCGGCGCGGTGCAGCACCCCCTGCCGGCGCAGGTAAGTCCCGGTGCTGGTGCCAGTAAGTCCCGGTGCCGGTAAGTCCCGCTGCCGGCACCCCCTCCCCGCGCGGACGCTGCCGGCTGCCGCCGGCTCCACCCCGCGTTGCGGCGGTCGCTTACCGGGCGGCGGGGCGGGCAGGACGACGCTGCCGTCGCCGCGGAGGCGGATGTCGGCGGTGCGGAGCGGGGCGGCGGGGGCGGCGGGGGCGGCGGCGGCGGCGGCGCGGCAGCCCTGGAAGCAGAGGGCCCAGGCCTGCTCCTCGTTCAGCGGCTGCTCGTAGCACTTCAGCACCTCCTCCAGGGACAGCTCCCGCGGGGCCCCGCCGCTCGCCCGCGCCATCGCCCCATCCCCGCGCGCCGCAGCCGCCGCCGCCGCCGCCGCCGCCGCCGCCGGACCGGGCGGGCGGGGCCCCGGGAGGGGCGGGGGGCGCGGCGGAGCGGAGCGGCTGGCGGCGGAGCGGACCGCCCCCGCCCCCGCGGCTCGGCCCCGCCTGCGCCACCGCCCGCCCGCCGCCGCCGGGGGCGCCCACCGGGAGGCGAGGCGACGGAGGCGGCCGGCGGCGCTGATGGGCCGCGGCGCGGCTCGGTGCGGTGCGGTGCGGTGCGGTAGGGTACGGTACAGCTCAGTACGGCACGGCACGGCTCGGCACGGTACAGCTCAGTATGGCACGGCATAGCTCGGTACGGTATGGTATGGCTCAGCACGATACAGCACGGCTCGGTATGGAACGGTTATGACTCAATACGGCATGGCACGGCTCGGCTCAGTACGGTATGGTATGGCTCAGCACAACACAGCACTGCTTGGTATGGAACGGTTATGACTCAATACGGCAAGGCACGGCTCGGCTCAGTACGGTATGGTATGGCTCAGCACAACACAGCACTGCTTGGTATGGAACGGTTATGGCTCAATACAACACAGCACGGCTCGGTACAGTACGGTGAAGCTCAGTATGGTATGGCTCTGTATGGCATCGCATGGCTCAGTACAGTACGGCTCAGTATGGCATGGCACAGCTCGATACAGTAAGGTATGGCTCAGTACGACACGCCATGGCTCAGTACAGCATGGCTCGGTATGGTACGGCAAGGCAAGGCACAGCTCAGCATGGCTTGGTACAGTACAGTATGGTATGGTATGGTATGGTACAGCATGGCATAGGTCAGCTTGGCATGGCTCGATACGGTACAGTATGGCATGGTATGGTACCACACAGCATGGCACGGCTTGGTACGGCACAGCGCACCCGGGCTGTCAGGACACAGGATCAGGGTGCAGGGTGCAGGGTACAGGGCACACCACTGGGTGCAGGTCATGGGGTGCAGGCACGCAACACGTGGTGCAGGGTGCACGAGTGCATTCAGGGTGCAGTGGGAAGGACGCAGGGTGCAGGGTGTGGGTGTCCCCAGGGTGCAGGGCACATGGCAGGGTGCAACATGCAGTGCCCAGGATGCGTGTGGGGTGCAGGGCAGTGCTGGGGGACACCCCCCCACAAGGGACGTGGTTATGGCTCCTGCTCCCTGAGAGGTCTGGGGTGGCCATGGCACACAGCACGGCCCCAGCTCAGAGGCATGAAGCGCCTGGCTGACAGGTGGCCGTCCCACAGAACCCACGTGTCATGCATGGGGCAGGCAAGTGTAGGGACATGATTGCCCCATGCAGCAGCACAGTTTGGGCACAGGCAGGAGCAGCAGAAGCCAGCTGAAGGTTCCAGGATGAGGAGCTGGGGTCTCTATGGAGACAACATCCCATGGGAACGCGGTGTGGGGGGATGATGTCCCACAGATGCCAGGAAAGGCCGGTGTGGCACAGTGACGATGGTGGGCTCACGGCCAGGCACCAACAGGTCCCTGCAGACCCATGGGGTGGGCAAGACAGTCCTGGCAGAACAGAAAGGGCAGCTGGCCCGCCATGAAAGGTCAGACAGAGCAAATTAAAGCTTTTGTCATTATGAGCTTCCAATTTCCATGATGGAAGGTGCATAAAACCCTGTCTAAGCTCCATTAACCCATGAGCATAAACTGGGGCCAATCCCAGAGATGTGCTGGCAGGGCTGGGAAAGGGTCAGAGCTAGCACACGGGCACTCGTCTATCCCACATGGCCAAAGGGCTGCCCCGGGGCCGGAGACTTCCGGCAAAGAGTTTGGGATGGTGCCTGCAGCACCAACGGGAGAGAAATGCTCTCCAATGCCCGTCCCAGAGAACCTGAGCAGTGCCAGCTCCATCTTTGGGGAAAGAAATGGGAGAGCAGAGTTGGACAGCTGGGAAATGCAGCTCTGCGTGGTGCTCAGGGATCTGGGGAGTGACAGGATAGATACAGGTGATCCAAAGCATCTCTGGGATTACTCAAACGCACCATCACTGGGGTGGGAGCACGCTGCAGGGGGTCGGGAGCACAGTGCCGGCCTCAGCTCCAGCCGGATCCACACGTCGCAGGAAAACCTCATGGCTCCAGCCCCCCGGAGCAGCTCTTGGCTGTGACGCTGGCGTCTGGGTCTGGCTTCCCCGCACCAACAAGTGAGATTTGAATGCGACATTTACCCTGTAATCAGCCGGCTTTGCAGCCTGCTCGGGAAGCGACTTTAGAGGGAGGAAAGCTGCGCGTGCTGCTCGCCGCAGCAGGTCCGCACCGGGACGAGCCAGCTGCCGGCTTCCCTGAGCCGCACACACCTGCCAGTGCCTCCAGACACAGCCAGGGCGGCACCGTCGGGGATAGGAGCGGGAAGGACGCGCGGCGTTTGAAGGCGGCGATAACCCAACCTTGCAGCATTAATGGGAGTGCATTTGAATTATAAAGCACAAAGCCCTTTGCTTTGGGTAAAACTGTAATTAATATGAAATCAAGATGTAATTAAAAGCTACCGTCTTGGAAAAAATCAAACAAAGGCCATGTATGTATGTGCACAGGGGAAATATAATTAAAAATGAAATAAATAGGGGGAAAAAAATGAACAGGTTGGGCAATGGTTGCAGAGCAGTACGGGATGGAGGGCAGAGCCCTTCCCCAGCAGCCTGCAGCGGGAAGCGCCGTGCTTGTTTGTGGGTAATACAGTCACGTGGGTTTCATCTGTCATATGCAAAAAATGTCCTTTAAAAGCCGCAGGAACCTGAGATGAGCGCAGGGAGCACCCACGGGGTTGGATGCACCTATCCCACTTCCCTTAGATGCTGTGATAAACTGGGGGCCATGAAAAGAGAGCGTTTTACAAGGTAGCTCGCTCTTGATGCGTGCTGCGTGCTGGCCTCAGGCATGGCTGGAGTTTGAGGATCTTCCTGATGTCGCTCCGTGGAGCGCGGCCCCTGGCTCCGAGCAGCGATGCCGAGCTCTCGGCTGCACCTCCCCACACCCCCTTGGAGGGTTTCTTGTTTTTGCCATCACAGTGGTGATTTCCCCCTGGATTTTCTCTGGTCAAACCAGAGATGAGTCCCTGAATGTGCTTGGTGTATGGAGCCCTCACTGCTCCCACACCTTCTGGTTCCCTGAAATGCCCCTGTCAGCCCCAAGTCAATCGAGCTCCCACCCCGAGACTGGCACACCAGTCTCCCCAGGAGGGATGCTCAGCCCTGTCCTGCGGCGTTCGCCACGGCTGCCCTACACCCGGGAGTGGGGCAGGAGTGGGTCTGCAGCATCGCCGTCTGTCAAGCAATGCAGGCACCAGGGGCGCAGACGCTGTAAGAGCTCTCCGATCTCTCCGCATGAAAAAAACTTCTGGAGCTCCCCAGAAACCTAAGCTCTGGGTCAGACGGGCTGCCAGGGCCACCCACACCAAAGGTGATCCCTCTGGAGGAGCACGAGCGCCCTGATCCGCGTCCCTGATGAAAGCCGTGGGGTTGCGAGTGCTGGTGGCCAGCCCTGTCCTCAACCTGGGGGACGCAGATGAGCGTGTTCCTGCCAGGCAAGGGTGGCCTCATGGGTGTGATGCTGGAACAGACCAGGCCGGATTCTGCAAAGCCGTCTGCCTTGCCGAGTCAGTTTTATTGCAAAGGTCTCTGTGGGTTTGGCGCTCCTCTTGTCCAGGTGTGAACAGCCAAGGCCAAGCCTTTCTCTGAACAAGGGGAGCGAGCCCACTGGCTTCCCTGCCCTCCTCCAGAGCTGCCGGCTCCATGTTACCACCTCTGGACCGGACCCTGCTCTTGGCGCAGCCGTACCCGGTCCCACGCTGCCGGCTCTGCCCCGCTGCAGGAGAAGAGCGAGGCACCGCAAAGGCTTGGGGGCTGGAGAGGCAGAGACAATGAATCACAGAGCATTGGTTAAAGCTCCTTTTCCTTTCTAGAGTCTTCTTCATTAATATTTTAATTAAAACCAATTCTCTGAGCAGACTGCATTAACTTGGCGTACCTCACAGATAATGCATCGAGGGATTAAATATAGCGAGCATGGCTCTTTGCAGGCCAGAAAGTCAGCGAGGCTGCAGAGACCTGCTGGCACTACTGATAACAGAGACATTTACTGTTCTGTTGCGGGGACGCTCGGGGAGGAAGGGACAGGGCACATCCCGGTGGCCCTGAGCCCCCATGTTCCTGGGGCATGTCCCGCTGAGGCTGAAGGTCATCTCAGCCCCCTGGGGCTGCTGTGTGGTGCACAGCTCACAGAGAAGGTGATTTCCCCTCACCTCCAGCTGAAATTACCTTCCCTGCCCCATCCCACAATCTCCTTTTTACCTCTTTGTACCTCGCTAAATAATTCCTTTTCTTCCTCCCTGCTTATCTCCAAGATGTTTGGAGGCAGGTCCCCCTCCCCTCCCCTCCCCGATGCAAATATTTTATTCTATTGCAGGTGAGTCCTTCCGGCCTCTTAATCACATTAATTGCTGGCTCTAACCTCAGTCCAGCTCCCTTCAGTTCCTCCATACTGACCCGCAGTGCGACAGTTCTCCTGCTCCCCTCACCCTCCATGTTCCGCCTGCCTGTGCCTTCCCAGGAACAACACAGAGGTGCCACGTCCCACAGCCCCAGTCCCACCTGTGTCCCCGCTGTCACCCTGTCCTCCGTTCCCCTGCCTAGGCCACCCCACCATCTGCAAACCCAGCCCCCCGCAGATGTCCCTCCCGGCAGCCTTGCTGCGGGAGAGGTTTTATTTTGCTTTGCTGGCTCCAGGGCAGAGGGGACAAATACTCCTTCTTTTGATGTGCCCCTCCAAAACCTGGGGCTGCCACAGACTTGAGGGTGGTTTTAAAGCACTTCAGAAACATGATTCTGGAAAGGGTTTAACCTGCTGTCTCCACACCGAAGATTCGGTGCTGTGGTGACTTTCTGCAGCCTCCGCGACCCGGTGGCAGGCTGGCTGTGGGAGCCCATCGCACCGTCTGTACTAGACCCGGAGCCCCGCATCCCACCAGCGCTGCCGGGAAGGGTTTTCTCCAGCTCTGGGCAGCGAGTGCTGCTGATTCACGTGCTGACGGGGCCAGCGCCACAATAAAAACATCCTGCAGCCAATTCCAGCACAGCATTTTAAACGTCTGCAAACAGAAGCTTGCCTCCCGACGGTTAATAACCCGGGGTTGTTCGTTAATAACCCGGGGTTGCTCAGGCTGCCAACCTTCTAACGAATTACTCCCTGAACCATCTGCGGGGCACGCCAACGGCAGCTAACCAGCAGTGGTTCATCTCCGGGAAGGATCAGATAAGAGGCGGCCAGGGAAAATCCCTGTGGGAATTCCATACTGCTGCTCCCTCTGAAACCTTTATTGTCCCCAGCAATGCCTGGCTGGGTGCGGCTAGTGATTTCTCCCTATGGGAGTTCCAGCCTCCTCTTGTCCCCTTCCCTGGGTGGCACAAGGGGCAAGCACCGCCCTTGCCCCCGACGCAAGCGGGGCTACAAGGGGCCTGTTTCACCAGGAGAGTGTCTGCACGGAGATTCAGGCTGGGAGCAGGGAAACGCTGTGGCTGTCGGGGCTGGGGGCAGGAGCTGGTCCCAGGGATGCTGCAGGGACAAGGCCTGAGAGGTGATGGATGTCCTGGAGCGGTAGATGGCCACTGCTAGCCCCCACCGTGCCAGCCCAGCCGGTCTGTGGGGGTGTCTCTCCCCGCTGTGCTGAGCCCCTCCCAGCCGGGCCCCAGGCGGGCAGCTTCCCCTCAGGGCCTGTCAGGGGAAAGCCCTTCTCCTGGTGGCCATGTCTTGGCTGCAGCCTGGGCCACCCACCCCTGTCCCACACACGCTGCCTTTGTAGCGCGCGTTCCCCTCTTTCGCCCTACCCCGGCCCGTCCCTCGTGTCCCCCCACATCCCGCCCCACCGCCTGACACAAGGGCTGCACCCCCCTCCCAGCCCCCGCCCCGAGCGACACCAACCGCCCTCCCCAACATGGCAGCCCCCGCCTCCGCCACTACCAAGGTGGCGGAAGGGTGGGCGGGACCACGCCGCACTTCCAGCCAATGGGCGGAGGCGGGTTCCCCCGGCGGGCAGCCAGTGGCGGCGCGGGGCGGGCGGGTTTGTTTGGCGGGAAGCGGGCGGGGGTCGCCGCCATGGCGGGTCCGGGCGGGAGGACGTGGCGGGACCTGCTGGGTAGGTCCGGGCTGAGGCGGCGCCGGGGCTCTTCTGAGTGAGCTCTTGGCCTGGGCGCTTCCTGCAGGGACAGCGGAGGGGAAGGGAGGGGTGAATGTCCCCTCTCCGCCCCCATGCACCGCCTCCCCCCCTCCACTCTATGGGGTGCTCTGGGCTCCTGCCAGCCCCTCGCCTCAGCCCCTCTGTCCCTGCTCCTCTCAGGGGCCCTCTCCCAAAGGCTGGTGGCCTTCTTGTGGCCCGGCCGCGGCTCCTGTCCCGGGGTGGGTGTGTCATGGCAGACAGGGTTGCTTTGGGCTGAGGGCCTTCGGAGGCCGATGGCTGATAGTGCCTGGCAGGGCTTTGGCTTCACTGGGCTGCCTGTGCTGAAGGCTGTGGGGCTTCATCTGCAGAGCTGCCCATAGCAAACCGTACAGAAACATCCTGCGCTTCTCCTGCCACGCTGCTGGCTAACGAGGGTCTGACTGGGGATGCCTTTGCCCTGTCGGTGACGCGTGCTGTAGCAGCAGGGAGAGGGAGGTGTCCTTGGGGGGCTTTCGGAGCAAGCTCTGGTTATAAAAGAAATCCAAACTTCTCAGCAGGGAGAGCCAGGAAACGAAAAAGTGCCTTTGGGAGCGGAGCAGAGCTCCAGGAAGCGGCTCTGCGCCTTCTGGATCACCATCAGAACCTGAATGACCT
Organism: Larus michahellis; assembly: GCF_964199755.1. Classification (NCBI taxonomy): domain Eukaryota; kingdom Metazoa; phylum Chordata; class Aves; order Charadriiformes; family Laridae; genus Larus; species Larus michahellis. The sequence goes on from NC_133899.1 coordinate 1,513,221, forward strand.
CCTTCTGGAGGTAGGAGCGGGCGGTTCAGGGTGTAGTGGTCCGGCTGGTTATCATGGGAGATCCCAGCTGGAGGCTGGATCCAACAGGGCCCTTCCTAGGGCAGCTGTAGAATGAATGTCCCAGGAACGCAATTTTCACAATAAATTAAAAGAAAAAACAGCACTGTAGGAGTAAGCTGAAGTTGAGAGGCCTGTGTTGCAGAAATGAATTATTTTTTTCCCTTCATTCCTCTATGTTTTATTGTTACAGACTAAAGATGGTTAAGCAGGGGTTTGGATTTGGGACAAAAGCGAAAGGAAATCCAGCACCTTTTTCTTGGGATCAGATCTGGCTTCTTGTTTATATAGGAAAAAAAAAATCAGGAGAGACTATTGGGTTTTCTCTGAATTACCAAGCATTTCTGTCTAATGTGACTGTCTTTATGAAAACCTGTGTCATTTACGTATATAGACACTTGAGCCATCATTCTGACCTGGTCACATTCTACCCCCTCGTGTACCGGAGAGAGCTTTTGATTTTGATATCTTGAATAGACAATTCAAATACTTCCCACAGTTCAGCTACAAAGATGTTTCTTTCTGTACAGAATATTTGTCTTCATAAAAATAAAAAAGGGAATTTAACCAGAGAAGGATCCAACATTTTGACATGTTTCATCAAATATTTATGTCAGTGTGGCTTCACAGAAGGACTTGAAAGACAGAAATTCTGTTCCTGGTGCTTCTGCTGATCTGTTGGGTGACTAGGGACAAGTAACTTTGACCTGTATCTTCTTTGCTCTGCATAAATTGAAGATAACTGTACTTAGGTCTTTTGTAAAGTGCCCTGAAATCTCTGGTTTGCCACAACCATGGAGGAGCTTGTTGTTAATTTCACTTCAGTTGCTCCAGCCCCCAAGAATGCTGGGGCTGCTCAGTATGCTCTGGAGGGAATAGGTTTGTAAACGTGTGTAATAGGTATCTTAGACTGTTACATTTTTATTTGGCTTCCAGGTGGAAGCCTCAGTCAAGCCAGGTGGACAGGATGGTGTAGAGCACCAGGAAGCATCGTCAGAATCATTTATAGGTGGGTGAAAGAGTATCTGTTGGAGACAGACGTGGGAAAGAACTTTTCATTATGTATTGAATTTCTGCCTGTTAAATGCAATCCCAGTTTTACTTTCTTTTCGTTGTTCTGGTCTCCCATTTGGCTACTCGCTTCTTACTTGTCTGGTGATGACACCGCTGGCAAGGTGTAATCATTAAATATATGATTATTTGACAGTGTTACTGTGAGCCCCACAAGACTAAAATACAAAAATCTGCTTAGCAAGGATATTCCACCTCTGCCCATGGCTGTTCTGACCCTGTTTTATGTACAGTAAAGGAATGATATGTGGAAATAAAAATGATTTGTGACAAATGACACCTGTGCTGGAAGGAGTTTAACGCTTCGGACTTGTCTTCATAGCCACATTTTCAAACCTTTTTTTCTCCCATATTGACAACTTTCTGCTTTGGTTTTTCTTTAGTCTCTGTTCTGCAGGAGCAGGCCTCGAGATTGGGTGTACCTGCAGCAGTCTTGGCAGCCAAAACTGCTGTTACCAACATCGAGCGGATCTGCCAGGCTTCTGCAAGCCCCTCTCAAGTACCGCTGCTGAACGTGGACCAGAGAGTAAGGGAAAAGGTTTACATTTAGTTTATGAAGAAAACAGTAATGTTAGCTTTGACTTTAAATCCGGTTTACCTGTTCTGATAAAGTCGCCCAAACACATAGGACCTGAGTGGCTGATTATTCATTTATGTGTCCGATACGCTCACAGAAGTATGGTGTTCCTCTCCCATAGAGGAAAGTGGCTGTTTTTGACAGCTTGGAAATGAAGTTTTCAGCGTTACACAGGTGTGTCTAAGCAGATCCTGTGTTATCACCTCTGGTGTACCTTAGCCTTCCCTGGCGCGGTTTGGTCTCTCTTATCCGCGGTTCCGTCTTTATCAATTGTCTCAGTTTGCGGTGTAGCCAGGCCTGGTGATGGCCATCCATACAAAAGCTGTGCTGTGGCAGGTGGCTCAGGTCACCTCTTAAGAGCTGTCAGGTGTCACTGCTGTCAGCCCGGCTGCCTTTAGTTCAGCCTTGAGATTAAAGGTTTGGGCCTTTCCCATTAATTCCCTCCACCATTCAAGCCTTTAAAAAGCAGAAAACAGGGAAAAGCAACAAATTGTTTTTCTAACAATGTATTATTTAGAAAGGAAATTATTTCTGCTTCATTTTTTGGGGTGATTCCAGAAGAGGTTGTCTTGCTTGCTTCAAACGGTCAAGGATTTGCTGGCAAACAATGTGTTCTGTCGCTCGCTCTTCTGTCAAGAAATGTGGAAAATGAAGGTAAGCACTCACGGAGAAATGTTGCCGTGTTACAGACCATTTAGACTTCATTTGTGGGATCTAGCAGTATGTTTTCAACCCTCCTCTCCAGTGAAGGCCAGGGATAACTGTTAAGTGGACCAGTGAAGTGCTGTGATTTACATCCAGTTCCCCTCGGTGGTTTTTTTGGTGACCTAGAGCCATCTTGCCACTGCTCATCGCTGCTCATGGTCGACTGCACTGGTGAACTCCTCCTGAGAATGACTGTGGTTTTTCTGACCTTTCAAAAGCATGAACTGAATTATAAATGGTGAGGTTTTTTGTTTATTTTAAGGCAAGTTCATGGGGAGATTCCTTGCCTCTGTAGCAGGATTTGGTTTTTTTGAAGAGGACTTAATAGAGGTTTGGAAGTAGGTGCATTATTAAAACTGTGTGGCTGTTTCTGATAAGAAACTGCCACAAAGGAGGGTTAACAGCATCTTGGTCATCAAGCGTTGGGTTTTGGGGAGCTAGGCAAGCAGCACTCTTGCCTCTCTGAAGGAGATGTCTAACTCTTTCCATTTGTACTAAGCATGGCTCGTTCTTACCAGGAGCCAGCTAGGAAGAGCATGGCAATACGGTGCCTGGAGTTACAGCACGGTAATGGGATTAAACTTACCTGAGGTGACACTGCAGTTAATAGAAGCTTTGGGGGTATCGTTTTCTTTCCTATTTAGCCTTACTGTTATTAATGAACTATGCCAATAACTCTCTCCATCAGTTGGCATGTAAATTTGCTGTCTGGGCTAAGCAATCCAGATCGATCCAGGCAGTGCTGAAGCTCCCAGCTGGCTGTGGGGTGGCACGGTCCCAGAAGTCCTTTATGTGCTTTGCCAGCAATATTCAGTGCGTCTTTGGCTTTCTGCTTCTCCGCTCTATTTATCTGGGAATGGTGATAAGCCTAAGTGAGTACACACAGAAAATGGCTTGAGAGAAATAGGATAGCAGATGAGAGGTTGCACTGCTTCACAGATGTGTTGTCTTGCTTCCATTTGGGTGGTTTGTTTTCTTAAGATAAGTAGTGCATTAAGGAGAGTTAAGGACTTTTTGTGAGGAGGACAGTTTTGGTGGCTCGCTGCTCTGGTGGGAAAGGAGGAAGAGGCAGATCTGCCAGGATAGAGAGGCATGCTCTAGTCTCAAATATCCGACCCTGGGCTGAAAATAGAATCCTGTGTGTTTTGTAGGCTGATTAAGATCTCCTTGTTCTCAGGTAGGCACAGAGATCAAGTGCTGCAGTGTAATGGAGATTGTTACAGTAAAGAATTAGGTTGTCGAAGACAAAGTATGTGGGCGAGTCTAGGGTCATGCTATCAGGCAGCTGCTGGTTGCCGCAGAAACCTTGTGGGGCTCTTCTCCTGAGTGGCTTGTGTGGCCAAGGCTCCCAGCTACCTCCTCCTTCACAAGGTGTGAAGATTTTGTTTCTGTCTTGGAGCGTTTCCGCATGGAGGGTGGAATGAGCAGAAATCCCTGCTGCACGTTTTTCCCTGCCAGGTGCACCCTGGAGTCCCGTTTTGCTGGCACAGGGCTCTCTCCAGGACATGTTGTTCCAGGTGGGAGCTGGAAGGGGTGTTGCAGGGAGGCACGAAGGGTGGCAGTTTCATCTGTACAGAAGCAATGCCTGGTGCCAATTTTGCCGACGGCGAGCCTGGCGTTTAGGTTCAGGACTGCCCAAGCGGTGTTGGTTTTTCCTCTGCATCCATCGGCCTCTCTGCCCGTACAGTTGCAGTGTTTCTTTGTGTAGCTCCTGTTGGGAAATGGATTTGAGCATCAAACTTGTTTCACAGAGACCAATAAACAATTAGTAGGCTAATGAATAATTCTCTAATCTGTTTCTGGATCTGAATTAACATGACTTGAAACTTAGTGGTATCACCTGTTTCTGGGATATCCACTGCTCCTTTGAATATGCAGCATAAGCATTATTTCAGGGGGACAAAGATGGATATTTGTATTCCTTGACCATGAAAATTTAAAATGATGACGTATTTACAACCCTAAACCATTCAAAATTCGTAGGAAGGAAAAATCAAATATAATCTTTCCTCATCTGGTATTTCCTATGTTGTAATTTTTAAATTTTAGTAAGTTCTGGATAGTTTGAAGAAACATAATTTAGTTTTATACTGTTATATATAGTTTACGTTAGCCATATGTTAATTTTAACAGCAAAATGCAGACTATGACCTAATTGTGCCATCTCGTTAGGACCCTCCAGTGCTGGAAGCTGTGTGGCACCTGCACAGAGGTGACATCATTGGACTGGGAGAGCTGCTGGAGAGGTGAGCAGAGGTTTATAGGTTTGCAGATGTATTTAATCTCTTAAAGCCTATTGAAATGTAATCGGGGATTAGTCATGAGTATTCTGGACTACAAATATAGTCAGATGCTGGCAAGTGATCAGATTAGCACGATTTAAGAAGTTACCCTGGGTTTTAGAGGTTACTCTGGGTTAATTAGCACAGCTTAAGGTGTGGTGGCTGGTTGTCTGATGGCTGCTGCATCAGTTGCAATATGAAGAGAGACGGTTGGGTGACAACCACCGCTGCGGACCATCCTGGGTGATGTTTTATCTCCTGCTTTGTTTCAGTGGCGCAGATGGCTGCGTGTGGGTGGTTACCGCACTGTGTGGGAACGGGCTGGGTAACCCAGCTCCTTCAGTTCATCTGTCTGTGCCTCCAGATCTGCTGGAGAAACTCTCATTTAGCCTGTAAAAATTAGTGCTCATCTTGACGATGAGTCTTGTTTTGCAAGAGCTGTGTGCTTCTGTCTTCACAAAACCTTACGTTTCAGTAAGTTTTGGCAGAATAATCTCCAGAGAATAGTTATTCTAAGAATTGATTTATTTATTTTTTTTCCCCCTGATACAGCACTGACAACTAAAACCAGTTATCCTTTGTGAGGCTCAGGTTGTTTTCTTATGGCGTCGAGGGAATATTACAGTGAACCTTTAGGCCTTAGACGTTGGTTTACTTTTCTCCTAACAGGATAGGAAAAAAGCCTTCAGTACCCAATGTACTTCAAATGTAAGGAAAGCAAAGGGATAGATCAAGAGCTTATATTTTTTTTAGGCATTTCTATCCAAGTATCTTAAAAATTGGAATTCTAGCAGAACTTTTACAATGGAAGTACTTTAACGTCACAGATGAGGAAACAATTGAACACACACAATTTCCCATGTGTTTTTTCCTTTGGATGTGTTTGTTGTGGAAGCTTTTTGTAAAGCAAATAAAGCTCTTGCTGGTCCAAAATTAAAGACATGAAATGCCACATGTGGGGCAGAGCCCTGCACAGATGGCTCTTCCTTGAGCCCAAGCGGATGGCGGAGCAAAACCCCCGGGTACTACGAAAGTAGGAAGGATTGAATTGCATGTGCTTTTCTTTGTTCTCAGCAACCCGTCGGCCCCGGCGGTGGTGGAGTGGCTGTGCAGCAGTCTTTGTGGCCTCTGTCAGCAGGCGGAATCCTCCTCCGGGGATGTGGAGCTCGCTGGGTGCATTCTCTCAGGCAAGGAACGGGCACTGGTGGAGCAGTGCCCGGCTGCTGGTCCGCCCAGCCTGCAGCAAGGGCTCTGCAGCTCAAAAGTTTGGAGGTGTAAGAACTGAGGCCTCGCTTTGCATTTTCTTACTCGTTTCAGTGAGGGGAATATGTATTTTTATATTTGGCGAATTTAGCAATTTTTTCCCCTTAAAAGATAGTTGGTTTGGAATTTCTATATTCCTTTGAGTTATAGTATCACAAGAAAGTGTAGTTGCGAGGTGTATGGGGCCGGGGATGATATATTGAGAGTGTGATACTCCTGCAAAGTGTCTGAGATATTTTGGACCACAACTATTTAACAGTTCCATCTTCCCCCCTGTCATTTTCTATTATTTATTTTGTGGTTTTGTTTAGAAAAAAAATCACTACACAATTTGATTGAAGAGCTGTAATCAGACCTTTGGACCAGTGCAGTTGGTCAGGTAACAACCGTATGAGTTCTGCAGTGGTAACAGAGACCTGCAAATTCTTTAGTCTTTATAATTCTTTAAGTTTTTGTGCTTCTTGCCATCCTTTGTTCTGGGGTCTTTTGCCTGGGAGTAATTTTACTCCAAGAAAATAAATGATTCCTGCTGACTGCTGTGTAGTGAATGAGGCTTTTCAGACACTAGTCCTGCTGAGAGACTGAGATGGGGAGGAGAAAGAGCCAGTGACCTTTATTGAAAGGGGATGCTGAAACACTGATTTCCTTCTTGATTTGCAGACTTTGTGATTGTGTTTCTTCAGAATGGCTTTCAGCAAACTTCGGAGCTGGGAAGGAAGTTGGAATTCAAGAAGGTCCCCTATGTAAGGACAAAATGAACCTATTTACAAACGGCTGTTTAAAAAAGTAGTTCTATCATATACCTCTGTGCCTTGCTGAGTATAAAAAAATGTGAGCTTAGAGCAACAAAGAAACAGTGGTGATCCAGGTGGTGGAGCGGGTGAGGAGGAAATGCTGAAACCAGAACAAAGACACTTTTTTTTTTTTTTTTTTTTAAATAGAGAATTTCTCCAAGGTGAGGTGTCAAGGGCTTTTTAAGCTTCCTCGTTTTCACCTTGATTGCTCTTTTTTTCCATTTGAATGTGAGGCATGGAATGCTGGTGAGCATGGGAAATGCTTGCCTTTCTGCCCATTGTATCTATTCTACCATAAAGCCTCAGATAAAAGTTAAGCTTTAAATTAAGAGGGACAAACCACTTTGAGTCAATTTACTTATTCTGCATATAACTGTAGCTCTTTTGAACTCTAAACGGTCTTAATTTGTCAATTTTGAACAGATCTGTCATGCTGTTTTACAAAGGATGTTGACATGTAAGTATTTTTGGGATTTGTAGCTTTGTGCAGTTACTGCTGTACATTCCTTGTTAAATCTCTAAGCAGAAAAAGCCTGGGATGCTTTTCCTCTGTTGTGCGTAATACTTATGTCACTGATTTTATGTGCCTCTTCTTTCCCCTTCTCTTGTAAAGTGAGTGTCTTCTAACACTGCAGATAATTTCTTGCCTTTTGTGCTACTTTATTCTGATGCTCCCAACTGCAACATCAGGTTGATATCTGAGCTGATTTTTAACAAGGTTGACTGGAAGCAATCCAGTCTCTTGTAGGTTAAGCTAGGACGTTTTTTCTGCTTAGTAAATTAAGCTTTGAATTTACAATGTTATGTGCAAGTAAGCCATTTTGCTGGTTCATGGTTTGGATTTGCAGACTAATGTTTTGTGAAACTTTTTTTTTATGCCGAGCAAAGACATCTAATGTAGGTGTGTAGTCTTTAAACGGCCAGTCTTCAAGAATTGTCCCATGGACAATTCGCCTGTTTTGGCTTGGGCAGTCCCGACACTGCTGCTAGGAGCTCAAGCCTAGTACTGCCTGATCTGCATTGCAAATCCCCGCGCAGAAAGACTAAACACACACAGGAGGGTTATATTTGTCTTATGGCACAGATGATCTTCACGGTAAGTTGGCCGTAGCCGCTGTACGGCAGAGGAAGCGTTCGCTTACACCTCCTCGCGTGCCCTGCACCAGCGTATCGGTATAATCTGACTGCCCCGCTGCTGTTACTTTCCTGTCTCCTTAGTGACAGCACTTTGCCACTTTTCTTGCTGGCATGTTTCAGCAACGTGCTCAGTGCTGCTGCAGAGGTTAGCGCTTTTCCTTTGCTGTAAGGCGACTGAAAATCAGGATACAACACCAGAGCTGCTCCCTCCCTTCTGCGTCTCCCGGTGGGCACTGCCAGCCTCATCCCTTACCCCGTGTCTCGCAGGGAGCCTTGTCTGTAGACAGATGCCTTACAGACCTTGCGGAGTGGTTCTAAAAAGGGAAAGCTGCAAGAGAAGAGCTTCATTATTTAATATGTATATTAAGTCCCATCTCAGGTGGCACTTTAACAGTGTCGGTACTTGAAAAATAACCCTTATAAACACAGGACTCGGGAGATTTTGGAGGAAGAGAAGCAGGCTGCTGGCAGTCGGGAGGGAGTCTGTGCTAACCTGCTCTTTATTCGACCTTCGGGTTTGTGCAGCCTGCGCTGCTGCAGATAGATTTGCAGTCTGTGTGTCTGAAAATGTATTGAATGTGTTTTATAGTGAGATATTTTTGTTAGTGTATACTTTTGGGTCACCTTTGAGGGGTTTCACTTAACTAATCCGCTGTTTTGAAGAACATTAGGATCCTTTATGTAAAATAATTCACAATTAATGAAGACCTTCACAGAAGGACAGGCTGAATAGCATGGGAGCATTGTGCTTCATAGTAATGATCTTGCTATATTGAACTCCTGTGCCTCAGGATAAGTAGAGTTTATCTCCTTTTCTCTGTTCTCCCCTACTTAACCTTAAAAGTATTCCTCAGCAGGGTAGAGAGTATTACATATTAACTGTGGACTGCTTTGTGAAAAGCATGTGAGGGACTAAGGGACGTCTGTTTTGCTGCCCCAGCTCAGTAAATTTACTTTTCAGGGTGCTACACGGAATGATCCTAATAAACAAAACAAATTATTTTAACTGTTAAAGGAGGCGGCTTTTAAAGGTAGGATGGGGCAAGAAACATAAAAACTGCTGCTGCAGCAGGCAGTAAAGCAAAGGGTTTCTCAGTACGTGGACTTCAAGTGGTGTTGGCTGATGGGCAAGGCAATGTGCTGTGCAAGCTGCCGGCCTGTTTGACCTCTGCCAGTCATTTTGGGGCAGATCTAGATTTTGAAGGAATTTCTGCTAAGCAAATGTAACATGAAGTCCCACTGCTGTTACAAATGTGCGGCACTCACAGCAGCGTGCTCTTTGTTTGGCGAGGGCGGTTAAGACCGTGGTTTCCAGGGGTTGTTAATTCAAAGCTCGCTTGTGCAAATCCCTGCCTCCAGACAGGCTTCTCTTGGGCAGCTTTGGCAATGTGCACGCTCGCAGATGCACGGCACGGTTGGGATTGGGTTTGGAAATGGAATACTAATTTATGTGCATTTTTAGATGGGTTAATTATTAGCACATTCTTGGGAACACTTTTAAATTGGTTCAAGGTTAGTGTTAATAGTTTTTGAGTGTGTTGCTTCTGAAAAAAATTTTGTAGGAATTTTATCCTGCTGAATGGCTTCTGCATGTTTCCCTAATGGGTTCACCTCCTTAAAGGAGCACAAATTGCTTGTTCCAGTTAGTTTCTGTGGTGTTTAGTGTCCTTCCATTTCTCTCATTGTGTTTTTTGTGCATCTGCTTTGGGGTACAGGGGTGCTTGATGCTGTTGGTAAAGAGAAGCAGGAAGATGTTTCCACGTTGCAAGCTATGAGGTTCTGGTAAGAAAAGCTGTTCCCCTGAGTAATGTCAGGTGGAGTTTTTTATCCGCTGTTACACCTGTTACTGAAACAGGATGAACGTTCCCCACCCCATGCTCCTTATGTTTGATATTCTTCTCGCTAATAAAATATGTGCAAGTGAAAATGCCTGTAAAAAAATAAGCATCAGATAGGAAAGCATGTTCTGGCAGGGCTGGAACCAATCTTGGAGCATCCTCTTGGCATGCGATGAGTTTTCCCCGTCAAGTTTTCTCACTCTGCGTCTGAGCAGAAACGCCTGGAAGGTGCCATCATTTTCTCTTCTAATTCCTGCTTCCAAACCCATTTTGTCTAACAACTTTGTACATATCGAGCCAGTCCTGTCCAGTGCAGGGGTATACGTTTGACTCAAGTTTGTAAATCTGATAGCTACATAATATTGAGTAACCAACAGATTTTTAAAAATACATACAAAAAAAAGTATATATATTTGGCAATTTGATAAGAGAGATGCAGAAGAAAAACAAGTCATTCACCCTAATCAGTACCTGGTTGATCATACTTCCTGTGCGTTGTTTTTGAATATTTCCTTGTCATTCATAGGCTGAATGTGTTCAATGCGTCAGTTTATAAAAGCGCGGTTCATCCGGATTCCTTGCAGCAGTTTTTCAGACACACCCTGACCGAGGTTCTTACCTACAACCCATTGTTGAAAGGTAGGAGTGACTGTCCTCCAGGGCGTGTTACTGTGGTGTGTCCGGAGCTGTGTCCTGCTCAGGCCTCACTGAATGGAGTCCACCTGGAGGACGCAGAGCCAGAGAAGCTGCCTGACTCCCCAGCTCTTTCCCAGGGGCTGTAAAAGCAGGGTGCCAGATCAGATGAAAAAAGGGCTTCATCTGGGCTTTAGAGGGCTGTAGTTCAGGAGAAAACATTAAGTGGAAAATCAGTGCCTTCAAACAGAGCTTCAGCCAATGTCTCGTGAACAGAAATTTGGAGTAACGTCTAATAGAAGCCTTTATGGAGCAGATGTGGGAGAGCTCTGGCCTCCGTGAGCAGCTCTGGCCAAAGGATAAGATGGGTGGGAGAGCTGGTACTGCAGACTGCTTGGGGCTAAAATAGTCTGGCCCCTGTGTGTTTGGGTTTAAGCACAAGACATGGCCTTTCTCTGCTGCCTGCGTGTTTCTTCTGGTACATCAGAGATAAAGGCAGGAAGGCTTCTAATCTGTGATTGGTGATTGTGAAGCTTGATGTTTTTAGGAAGAAACGCGTTTGGGCTACAAAATCTCTGGTAAAAATCACTGAGCTGTGATCTAGAGCTGCTTACCTGTTGTGTGGGAGAGCCGTGTCATTACTGGCTTCCAGTTGAGAGAGATGATTAAGGAAACAGATGATTCCATGCTGGTTCCCTGTGCAGGCGTTATGTTGGGCTACGAATGTGTGATCTCAAGAACAGCTTTGAGATGACAGTGCTGTAGTGAAACGGCACGGTCCTTGTTAACACAGTTCGTGTTCCAAAGGCGAATGAGAGAGAAGGGATTTCAGCAGAGTTTTTAATGTATCTGGCTGTCAAAGCCAAAGGGAAATCTTGTGCGGTTAAGTTATGCGTCTTGGGTGTATTTTAAAATCTATTGCTGAAGAGTAAACTTTTCTTTTTCTGCATACAGTGTCTGATGCCATCCATATGCAGAAGGAGTGGAGCTTTACAAGAACTTGTTCGCTGCTCACTACCTTGTATCGCAAAGTATGTGTGCCTGGTTTCACAAAGAGAACTTTACTATGTTGGGTTTATATTCATTGAAATATCTGAAATTAGGTTATTTAAAAACAGCGTGTTCCGGTTGCAGAGTCTGAACCAGCTGCTGGGAATTGTAGGCAGGATGCAGCATGAAGAAAAAGCACTACAGGGACTTTTGTGCAAAGCTCTTAATGAGAACAAATATAATAATTGAGGATGTGAGTTTTTACTCTTACAGAATATGACGTGACTTCTGAAAGAATTGGAATATTACCATTTATTTTAGCCAATGCTGGTTTCAAGGCAGAAGGATACCTGGCCCTGGAAAGCTGATGCAAAAGATGCATGCAGGATAGCTTTTTCAAAAGTCACGCAAAAGACATGTTAATCTTGACAGTGTATTTCACTCTTCTGGGTGGCTGTATGTCATAGCTAAAATGAATTGCTGTCACTCTTCCAGCTGTTTGTGGCATTCAGTGCAAAGGAGTTGATCTGGCAGCTGCAGCAAGTCCTGGAGACTCACGAGGTGAACTGGCAGCACGTCCTGTCCTGTGTTTCCACGCTGGTAATCTGTCAGGCCGAGGCTGAGCAGCTCTTCAAAGGTAAGCAGGTATTGGCAAGCCTGCGGGCTCACGTGTGCTTGTTGCTTCTCAGGTACTGAAGAGGGAAACCATGCCGACTGGTGTAGCAGCACAGTCATTTGTAGTTGCTGTTTTGAGGTTCCTGCATGGAAAAGAACAGCAGAAAATCTGCTTTTCCATTCAGACATTCAGTGGTGACGTGTATGGCAGGCGTTGTGCCTGACGCTTCTCAAACTCAGTGTACAGTGAAGAGTTGTTATTTGATACTTTCATTATTAATTGGAGTAGTGATTACCGAAGGTTAGTTCTTCTATCTCACCTTTGCTAGCAGACCTTGTTTGTTAGAGTTCCTCACTGATTATCTCATTGCTGGACTACCTGCAATTCTTACAAGTTGAAATCCTAGAGTATTTGACCATTGGAAGGGCATGAAAAAATGTGAGTCCTGAAGGTTCCCCAGGCTGCAATACACGTCCTTCTTTATGTGGCAGATGTTTTATCACAGATATTTGTTTTCATTTACTGTAGAAAATGACAGCACAGTTGTCAGGAGCAAAGTTTGAGATTATTGCTTTATGTTTCTAGATCTACTGAGCCATCTCCTCATAAAGGCTTTTGAGAATTATGATATGGAAAATATGATCACTGCATTCCTGATAGCTCGTCAGGCTGCTCTAGAGGGCCCTGCTGTGTTCATGCCTTACTCTGAATGGTTTAAGGTAAGACTAAATGAGGCCTGACTGGTACTCTTTGTTTTAAGTATGTGAGAAACCTGCGCATGTGGAGTGTTCTGCTGCACAGCAGGATAGCCAGGAATTGGAGGGGGGGGTGAGAAAGAGTAAGAAGTGATTGTGTTGGTATTAGGAATGATTTAATATTTATTACTGCCTTTATGTCTGCAAAGAATATATTTATTTGGCTTTCTCTGGTCTTCCCTCCTTTCATCTTTTAAGTCCATCTTGCCTCCTCTAGTTATTTGTCAGGAATGCAGACATGTAATTCCTGTTATAATCAGAATCTTGGATGTATTTCAGTATCTTGATAACCAGCACTGTTGTTATTGCATAAGTTGTGGGTTATTGCAGATGAAGCATTCCTGTTTCCTGGATGTTTGCATGCAGTTGTAATTGCTGTGTTTGACCTTATAGATAATTGGTCGTTAGCTTTTAGTTGTAAACATGTAGGTATTTTAGGTATGCAAATCTCCACATAATTTAAACCTTTAATTCCTTTGTATGAGTTGGCAAATCTAAATTCAGCCTTTGCTGATAGTGTTCAGGTTGTATCAGAAGGTAAACTAATCACGTTCTGTATAGTCCTCAGCCTGGCTTCTTTTCCTTATAATGCCCAGATAAAACTGCGTAGAAACTGTCAGATTTGTGGTTCCCTCATGAACCTCAATCCTTTGGTGCATTTTGGTGTTGCCATCTTTAACTCCTTCAAGCGTTCTCATGGTAGCAGACCAGAACAAACTTTGAGCAGCCACGGCAGGCTTTCTGGAAACTGGACAAAGAAACTCAAAAAAAACTTCCATAGAGACTTCTAAAAATTTTCTCTGGAGACCTTTCCCGATAACCATTCCCTTGACAGGAAGCAGATATCTGTAATGGATGTCTGGGATTTGTGTGCCGAGTTTAGCACGGTGCCGAGATGGGGATTTTCTCCACGCTGAAAAGCTGCGTTGTTGGTTTCCCCATTTCAGGCTTCCTTTGGGAACGCTGGTGGTCACCACGGGAGCAGTAAGAAAGCTCTCGTCTTCCTCTTTGAGTTCTTGTCAGAGCTAGTGCCCTTTGAAGCAGCGCCGTACTTGAAGGTGAGAAGATGCTAATATTGATGGTTTTCTAAAGACTGATACCGAACTGCTCCAAAGAGAACGTACTTGTGCCTTTGACTAGGTTCAGATGATTGTTGTTATTATTCTAGTGATTGCATTGTGTTTCTTTGACTAGGTTCAGCTTATTGTTAATGTTATAATAATTGCATTCCTTCTGATACCTTATTTCAGGGAGAAAAGGTTTTTGAATAAGGAGGTACAAGATTTTTTTATTTACTTTACAAGAAGGAGAATTCCTTTCATAGGGTTAAATTTAAGCACTCCAGTGATTTTGTTTGGTGTTTGTTGTCGGGAAAAATTGCATGTTGGTGCCCATGAAAACAGCTTATCTTAAAACAAGCAATAACATCCTCTTTGAGGAATATTTGAAGTAAATGACTGTAAACGTTAACCAGAATATTACACTAATTTCCTGGAAAAAATGGCAAATCTTGTTTTGAATATCACATTTCAGGTCCATATAATGTACCCGCCTTTTGTGCCTGCAAAACATCGGTCTGTTCTCTTGGAGTACATCACTCTGGCTAAAACCAGACTGGCCGACCTCAAGGTTAGTAAAAATCATCTGTTTGAAAAGAGTTCTTTCTGGATCTGTTAAAATAGTAGCTGTGTTGTGACCGTGTGCATCTCTCGGTAACCTCACACAGGTTGCTATAGAAGATATGGGGCTCTATGAAGACTTGTCTTCCACCGATGAATCTGTGCAGGTACTGCTGGTCTGTCTAACAGCTTTCTCATCACTCATGCCCCTTTTCCTCTGGAGAAGAGCTTAGGTTATCCACCTATTCCTACCAAGTTTGAGCATGCTGCCAAATCTTCTCCAGCCCTAAGACAGAGGGATTAGTGGCTGTAAATATGCAGACTCTCCCCAGATTTCATGAACACTAGAGTTACGCAGGGGACAAATAGACTGTGATTAATATTCTATGATGAGGCTGAAGAGGAACTCGGTAATTAGCCAGCCAGCTACTGGCCAAGCAGCACCTACATTAGCCAGCCAGTCAGCACCTGCTGTTTGAAGCAGGAAAGCGCTGGCTGCCTCTTGCCCATCCTGTGCTGTGGGGGTATAGAAAATAAATGGCAAATTCTGTGGGGGAGGATTTAAGGGACAAAGGGAGATGTAATGGCGTTGTATGGTGTGGGGATGCAGAGCCCAGGTTTGCAGGAACTGGGGCTGCGTTAGCTCTGCTGGTTGGCCAGCATGTTACAGTGGTGACACTTCCCTCGATGGATTTGCTCCCTGTGATTTGATCACATAGGAAAGCATTTTATATATAGCTTGATTCTTTTCAGTATAGCATGTCGTCTATTTGGTATCGTATCCCAAGTGTTCACATTTAAAGGAGGTTTGGGGAGGGCATCTACAGTCTGCACTTTCACACTGTAGTTCATGATAAGTTTTTGGGTAACAACAGTAATCGATAAGGCAGCATCGGGCTCTATTGCTCCTTCCTATATATTGATCACGAGTATGGCAGTCGAGGGGGCCTCATCTGTAGAGTCAGTCACCTGGAGTACAGGAAGCACGCCTGGTGACAGGGTAGTTGAATGTACGGCAATGAAATCTAGTCCTGTGATGAGCTGAAAGTCAAAAGTGAAGATTTTAACTTCTTCCAAGTTTAATCTGTTTGTCCATTGAGAAACTGGCCCGGGTTGTTGCAGTCTTAATGTCTTACGGCTCGAACAAGAGAAAGCTGGGGTGGCAGTCCCTCTGCCTGGGGTGTAGTAGTATGGGCTGGAAGCAAAGATTATGAGTGTTAATTCCAGGTGTACAAACTAAAATAGAATAATAATAAACCAAATTCAGAACAGAAAAGATACTATCCCCATGAGGGACAATTGAATAAACAATGTGATGTTAAGCAGGAGTATCTGCTGCAGTTGCTGTAGGAGGTGTGCGCAGAACTACTGGGACCTTTGGACTGTCCCAGAAGAGCTGTTATAAATAACTGCCTTATCGAGGCAGGCCGATGGTTCAGGCCCTGTTTCTCCCTCCTGCAGTTTTAGTCTGCGTATCAGGTACTTCTTGTTATTCAGTTGTGTTCCTTCAGTCACTTCCCGTCACAGCAGAAACAGCTGTTACTAACCCTGAAAGAACAAGCAGGGAAGATTATTGTTATCCTTGATTTCTCACAACATCTTTATCTCATTGTTACTTGTGTGAGCCAGCCCCAGGGCCAGGCACTTCGTGACGTTGAAAAGGCCCTTCAGATATTTGAAAACACGAGGAAGATCCCAACATCTGTGATAGAAGCCAGGTACCGTGTGCTTCTCAAGTCATCTTGTTTTTAGCTATAATAATAATATAAGCGAAATCCAAATTACAAAACAAGGAAAACTGAGGATGTGAGCAAAGGAGATTTTGGGATGTTCTTCCCGTATTAGCCACTTCCTCCGTACTCATCTAAATAGAGGCTATTTGTGCAGAGTGAAAAGGCATATGCACACCTGCAAGAGAAGTCCACAATTGTTATAATAAATAAGAAGCAAAATTAAAGAAATGAATAACTATTGGCTAATGTGAGCTTGATTTGTCTGTGGTTATTCATGTTTCCATGAATATTTCTTACTTGCAGGAGCCAAACTAATTCTTGAGGTAATGAAATGGCACTTTGCATCTTTGCCATGCTTAATATTTTACTGTATTTCTTTTCCATCTCAGTATTTTCAGGCGACCATATTATACTTCCTGGTTTCTTCCTGCTTTGCTCAGACCACGTGT
This sequence comes from Larus michahellis, assembly GCF_964199755.1. NCBI lineage: Eukaryota > Metazoa > Chordata > Aves > Charadriiformes > Laridae > Larus > Larus michahellis. The sequence continues at coordinate 1,529,740 of NC_133899.1, forward strand.
GGTTAGTATTTGCTTTCTTTTTCTTTTTTTTTGATCCTCCCATTGAGATGTGTGTTTGTAGACAGGTAATTTGCACCTAACCTGTCTGTTTTTCGTTTGCAGCTCCCTAAAACCCCAGATGTGCGCATGACTTTTATAGATTCTTTAAAGAGGTATTAAGATTCCCCAGCATTATTTTCTGTGCTTCTGGACTTTCTCTTCAGAACACTTCATTTTACATCAGATTATCGGAGGCTTTGATACCTTGTTTACAAAACACCGAGTGCTGGCTAACCCTTGGCAGGGCTTCCTGGCCGGGCTTCCTGGCCAGGCTTCTGGCTTGCAGGTTGTGGATGGGTTATCTGTGTAGCTTACCTCTATAGATAGCTTATCTGTATAGGCGAATGTCTTCAGTTCTGTAATTAGTCCTCTAACCACTCTGAACCCATTATCTAGAAGTTGTCCAATGCAGCCCTTTGACTGCAGGCCAGGTATATTTTTATGCAAACTTTGGACAATGCTCCCGAATATAAAATTTCACCCCACCCTGTGAAAAGCCTCCCTCTTTTTGGAAGAGGGTATGGGAGAAGGGGAAGATGAAACTTAAATGTGTGTTAATGCTTTATGAGCAGTTCTTAAGGGACGCCAGGATAATGTCCCAGGAGAACGCAGCCCCTCTTGGAACTCCAGCTTGTCCTGTATACACGTTTAAAAGTGCTTTTCTGCATTGCAGAAACAGCTTTGTTTTAAATCCAGTAATTCCTCTGTAACCTTTCATGAAGAAAAAATGTTTGCAACGCTGCCTGCAAATGAGGCATTCGGTCCTGCCTCGTCATTCCAGTCAGACTGTAAAAAAAAAGACTGGATCATTTTTTAAAATTAAAGTTGTAAGAGAAGCGGCCGAGTCCTAGGGAGCCTCATGTAATGTGTTCTCGGTATTGAGTGCCGGCCCAGCAAGTGTTGGAGGTCAAACTTTGATCTCCGTCACATTAGTGTTTCAGGGGTGCGAATACTGCATGTCACATAACTTAAACTCTTATGTGATCTTAGACACGTCCTACGTATGAAATAGGTATTAATGCATGCGTTAATAATATATATAGTATTGTTTTTGTGTAGTGTGTTACACATGTATAATACCTGCCATGAAAGCCCTGGATATAAATTTCTGGCCTTCATGTCAGATGATGATTAAAAAAATGCTTCAGATGTTCTGTATGCTTTGGAGCTTCTGTAATTACATTTCATAGCGTAGCTGTTGTTTATGCTTATATTTAATAAAGCTGAAGTTTGAATGTGGTTATGTGGTATAATAAATCTCTTTTTTTTTTTATTTTTAATTATAGAGCTGATAAAATACCCCCAAACTTGTACTCCACGTATATACAAGCCTGTTGTGCTATGAAAGAGAAAATGCTACAAGGTAAAAAATACATTTACTTATGGATCAGTTTGAAGAAAAGTTAGTATTTCCATTGATGCCCTCCTGAATTTAAAATTTTCAAAAGTGACAGCTGATCATGTCTGTAATCTGTCTGTAAATATGTGTATGTTCCTTATGTCTTACTGAGGTATTAAGTCGTTAACTCTCATAATGACTTTCTCTGCCTATCCTGCTCGGGTGGGATTTTTGCAGTCCGCGCGGAGCTCTGTGCTGTGCTGAGGCTGCAAATGATGCCTGAGCAAGCTGATTTAAATCTGGCTCAAATACATCTCCATGAATCAGCGTTTGCAGCTACAACGCTTCTCGGCTCCCGCGAGCCCGGGGTGTGAACCTGCTGTGTCGATCCCTTGCGTAATAGCACTTGTGCTGTCTGAAGTCACCATCGTCCCCTTTTAAGAATGGATTACTCTGTGTGACTGAGATCTGGGGAAACAGGAGGGGCCGGGAGCGGAGCCAGCCGTGAAGGGATGGCAGTCGCTTAGTTTACACGCGCCTGGGTGGGAGGGCCCCACCACTAATTTTGGGTCCCCTCACTGTAGCCACGTTGCTGGCGCAGTGCGTGTCAGCGTAATAGATATTTAATGAGCTCTCCTATCTCTTTCAGCAAGTGGGCATTTCAAACGCATCTTAAAAGGGGCAGCGGCCTCACCACAGGTTTATACGAAATGAAAAGGTCGGGCTGGTGAGCAGACATAGTTCCCAGAGTGTGGTGGAGATAAGCGTACTCCGTGTATGGAGACAAAATCTATCATTGACTCCCACTCGGGGCACTTTGAAGCTTTCTGGAGATGCTGTATGTGGAGAGGCGTGACAAAGCGGTCCCGGGGAACCGCAGATGTGCAGCAGTCTGGCTGTGGAGGTTGTCCTGGCAACCGGCAGGGATGAAGGATCCCTTCCTGCCGGGGTCGGCGGGATCCCAACGGGCAGCCAGAGCTCTGCAGGAGTCCTTGAATTGCCAGTGACCTCTAGTGGCACAGCCTGAGCCCTGTCCCCTGCGTCCTAATCTTGTCCACTGCATCCTAATCCATCCCTGGGGCTCTTGCGGAGGGACTGGATTTAGGGCAGGATTGAGTATTGGCCAGCTCTAAGCCTGCCCTGTTTGTTAGTGCTCACTCTTGCGCATAAAGGTGACCCAGCAGTCTCCTAAAACCTTGTTGCTTTACAGCGTGTTTATAATGACTATTAATTTTAACCTTTTGTTATTTACTTCTCTTGTTCATGGTTGAGTTATTTCTGGCCCGTGTACAAGATGCTGTTCCTGTCGAACAAACTCTATGGGTGGTTTTTGAGGCTGTGCTGTGGCAGCTTGTTGCTGGTGGCTAGTGGTAAAAGGCATTTCCTTTTATTCTTCTTCTAACCAGAAACCAGAATAGACTAACATGTAACATCTGGAGATGTTGCATGGTGTTGGGCTAGAGGAGAAGCCGATGATGTAGTATTCACGCTGTAATGCATGTATTTTGAGACTGGTTCCAGTCTTTTGGGGACAGCAAATGTTTCTGTGAGGGGCAGAGAGCTAAAGCAAGTAGGACGAAAACTCTGGGAGAACTCTTTTGCCTCTTGTCTTTAAAAACTGAATTCCTTTCTGCAGCTAGACATAAACTCATAAATGATTTAACAAATAGTAACTTTTGAATGTAAAACCAAAGCTGTATATGTGGTAGATTGACACTTTGGGGGTCTGTTATAGAAAAGTAAATGCTGCTTTTCCAGAAAATGCATGCTGAGTTTGCTGAATGTGTTTTAGGAATTGATATAATGCACAAAGGAGAGGATAGTGTGTTGCATTTCTCTCTTACTTGTCTAGATGAATCAAAAGTAGAGACCTGCCATTCCAAAGAGCCTGTTGAGCAGCTGGAGGCTGACCTGGCTGCGCTAAGGATGCTGATTGTGGACCAGGCTAAACATGAAGGTATGCAGGAAGGCAAGTTATAACTACCCATAATTGTCTGTTATAAAAGCTGCGTTAATACACAGTGGCTAATGCTAGCCAAAGCAACTGCAGTAGTTACTTGCCACTGGTACCTGAAAATGGTAATCTTTCAGACCTCTGTAATCCTTCCAGCTACGAATGTATATATTTTAATGTCTGACGTATTTCCCATGCTTGAACTTCAGGTCTGTGCCTTTGTGACACTTGCTTGGTACCACACTGACCTTTGCGAGATGGGCAGCCCCATTCGTGGGGCTCGCCTGGTGACTTGGGCCCCCTTGTGAAGGCTGTTTCCCTTCTGGTGTGAGAATCTGCTCTTGATGTGTGTTGGTAGTAGTACTGGGGAAAAAAATGCTTCTTCTAAAATGAAGATGATGATCACTGTGTTCCAGATAATTTTTTTTTTTTTTTTTTCTCATTAAAGCTTTCCATAACGTACTTTGGGCTCTGATCAATTAAAGTGTATATTTCACTTGTTCTTCTTGTTGTGTGGAGTTGGAAATCCTTTATGCCTTCTGTCCTGGTTCTCCTCCTGTTACTTTCCTGCAGATGTGCCAGCACAGATTGCAGTGATTTCTGACAGACTCAAAAGCGTCTTGGGTCACAGCAGTGATGAGAATGAAGCTGCTACTTTGAATTCTCCAATCCAAGTCGACACTTCTGCCCCCAGGCTGGAACCGTGCCATCAGAGAGTGAGTACCATCTGGCTTGGGGTGAGAAACGAGGGGGTTGAGTAGGTAAAAGTGCATCTGGACAGTATGTGTGAAAGGTTGCTTTGTCTGTGGAGAACAAGAAATACATTCTCCTTTTGTCTGCCTTGTGCACAGACTGTTCATGTGCTTTAACCTCCTGGAAGTTGTTGGATGTCTGGTGGCGAGATCTAGAGATATGTTCTCTATGTTCTATCAGAGCAATCCTGTGATGAGCTAGGCTTTCTTCACCAGACTTGTCTAGATATTTGTCGTGTGCTGGGATCATTCCTGGGCTGTTACGGGCCTAACTTTCCACCTCCTTTTAGTGCCAGTGGGTCTGTAGGAGTTGTGAAAGTCACTAACCAATCTGTCTCCTTTTTTTAATGTTGGGAAACATAATATATATGCAGCATAAAACTACATCCAGATATCCAACCCAACAAGTAGGAATTAGCAGCGTGTCTCTTATTCCAGGTTGTTGATCTTCTGCTGACATCATTCTGCCAAAACCTAATAGCCGCTTCCTATTTTAACCCTCCTGACAGGTAAGATGCAAGTAAAAGAGTAGGGAAATCAAAACTGATTAATATGCTAGAATTCCAACGCTTGTGCAGGCGTGAGGAGGGACTTCTGATTGTTCATACTGTGCCAGGCTGGCAATTGCAGGCTGCTTTATTCTGAATTTCTGTAATCTAAGAACTAATGGGCTTTGATGTATACGTGTAAATAGAACACGTCTCTCCTCTGTTGTTACTGATCTCTTCAAAAAAAGGTGGCGTTTGTCTCTGCTTTGTGCTCTGTGACAACTTGTTAAAACTTTCCACAAATACTACGTGCTCAGGTTGGCATTTTCGGCTCAGTGGTGGGGGATGGGGAACGAAGCAAATTCTTTTTCTCCAGGAACTAGTTGCTGGCTGGCGCTAGAGATCAGGAGGGGACAATGCTTGTCTCTTGACAGCGAGCACTGATGTGTCTTCGGGGTGTCTTTTGGCACGTTCAGCATTCATCTCTAATGCCATTTCTAATATAAAATGAGTGAGGCATGAAGACTGATGCTGCAGGCACAGGAAGAGCAGCATGATACACCTTCTCTCTGCCTCCTGTCCCCTCTTCCCCCTGGAAGTGGCTCTGTTTGATTCAGGCCTGTGTGAGGAGGGAGAGGTAGCACTCCTCCACCACTGGAAGGACTCTAACGCCATCTCCTTCGTGATGTAATACAATTCTGTAAACATTATGGTTAACGCTTCAGTGGAAAATGGCTTTCTTGGAAGAAACCAGTGTCCTGACAAGTGCCTGTGATCCCGGTGGCTGATGGTACTGAGCTGGGTGGCTGCCTCTCTGGAGTGCAGCACGCTTTGGCAACCAGTGCATCTTTCCCTCGCTTTTACGCTGTTTTGCCCTGGAGCAGATGAGCCTGTATTGAAAAACCATACAGAAAAGCAGCTGGGATAAACAAGAGTGTCCCGGGAAACTGTTTCTAAACCCAGCTCACCATCCGATCTCTTCTGAGGCTCTTTTTCTCTCAGATGGGTGGGAAAGTCCCTCCCTCCCTTCCTGTTTTCCAACAGGACCATGTCATAGTAATTCCTTTTTGCTTTTGCTCTTGCTTTGTTTTTTGATCCCGTTTATTGCTCTGCCTCTGTTTGCCTTGTCCTCTCTGTCTGAAAAAAGCTGTCTGTGCCCCAGGCAGCTTCCTCCTCTCCTTGCCAGGTCAGAGCACCTCTGACTAGATCTTACCCAGTATTTGAGGCAGGGCGCCGGTGGAGTTCGTGTCTTTGTAGGGGTCCTCTGTTCAGGTACTCCAAAAATTACGCTTCCTTTGAGCCTGTAAATGGAATGATAATTGTCCTGTATTTACAGACAAGCGTGGCTCAGGTTCATAGTGTTTAAGCATTTTTAAATACCTTTTCCTGTATTGGGGATAAAAAGCCACGTAAGATGAGCATGTGGTTTTTACCTTCTGCAGGCAGGGCCCATGTCTTTCCTTGTTTGTGAAGATGATGTGCGGACACAAGAATCTCTTACCTGCCCTTCTGGGCAGGCTCTGCCAGCTTATTTATCATCAGGTTAGTTTTCCAACCGCAGATCCTATGGTTATAGTGTGCTAAAGGCTATCCTGGCTCCATTTCCTGAGCTGTGGGGCATGTACCTGTCTGGATTGCACTGTGGGGGACTTTGCTAGCTCTCAGGCTTCCAAAAAAACCCCACTTAATTTCAGAGTAGTAGTGTGGGCTTGCTCTCAGGAATGCGAGACGAATGTTTTTCTACAGACTTGCTACTGTAGTAGGTTAATGCATGCTGAGGTATATTTTTAACAGAAGCTAAAATAAGCAAGTTTATGAACAGAGGTGAAAGAAAATAGTAGAACGCCTAATTCCTAAGCTTCCATGTTGAATATTTCAGTTGTACGCACTTTTTAAAAATAAAAGACCCCCAAATCTGGGATGCAGCAGTGCATGGTTTTCTTTTAAAGAAATGTTGGTTTTATTTCCTTTACCCTGTGATACTGCAAGGATGAAATTAAAAGGCTGATAGACTAGATCAGCTGTCATAGAAGCTAAAAAGTCTTGGAAGTCTCAAATTCTGGGGTGAATTTACAGCTAGTTGCTTCAAGTTACTCTGTCACAGAAACACAAATTTTGCTGCAGGTTGACCAAAGATAGCTGTACAATTTCAAGGAAGGAAGAACATGTTTGATGTAACTGATGTCTCTAATCTGCTAAATTGATATCACAGCACTAATTAGTCAATGGGCAGAAGCAATGTTCTGCTACTTGATTAATTCCGAGTTTTTTCTGAGAAAGGTTGTTTTATTACAAATTAAACGTCTCCATCTTTTCGGTTACTTATGTTTGCCTTGCAGGGTCCTTCCCTAAATGATGCTCACATTTTAGGACTAGCAGCTTTTGTGATCCACTTAAATGAATCTAGAGCTTTAATTCCCGAGGTGGAAGCCAATTTTGGGATTTCCCAGCCTGTTCCTGAAAAGGTCCTTTCCATTTCTGAGTACTGCAACTCCTTGCTAGTGTGCAGGACGGAGGAGTCGTTTGCCTTCTGCATGAGGTGAGATTGTGCATGTACCACATCCTTGCTTCCCCAGGTGATGGGTTTAGGTTTGCCACAGGAGTGGTGCTGGTAAAGCTCTTGAGGAGCTTTTTTTCCTTGCGGAGAATTTCCAGAGCATCTGTAGGTGTTTGTGCTGCACAGAGGTGGTACGCAGAGAAACAGGGTGATGGTGGTCCCATGTGAAACAGCATCTTGATGATTGTACTGCCTGCTGGAGAAAGGACTGACTGGATGCTGTCAAGGGTTTTAGTGTAGCCTCTGATTCTGAAATTTGTGCCGTTAACGTACTTGGGGTTGGGAGCACATAAATAGAAGTGGTCCCAAAAGCAAATAGGTTTGGGACATATTGGTGAAAAGCATTTTTAACACTCAGTCTTTGTTTTGACTTTGGACTTTCATGAGTGGGAAAAGATATGATTGAACCAACCAGATAACAGAGTTCTTTCTTTTTGTCTATCAGGTTTTGCACTGCAGCAGCATCTTACCTTATGTGCAAGTTTCCAGCCTGTTCTCATGAAGATTTCTGTGCCTTGCTTCCTCCTAGTCTTGTTAAAAAGGTAAAAGGAAAAAAGTTTTGCTATTACTTATGAGACAGATCAGTCTCAGTTCAATTTCCTGCTGCCAGACTCCTTGTGCAACTCTAACTTGTACAAAGAAAACTATATAAAAATGTGTCTTTGTGTATCCTCCCATCTTACCATCTTTTGTATTTGCTTGTTTGGGAGCTTCACACAACCAGAGGTTGCACTGAGCCTTTTTTGTGGTGAAAATGTTGCAGGGGTTTTATGCCTTTGTTTTAGCTGCAGTACATTGTGCCACGGCTGTGCTTGGAAGCTCGGGGAATCCTGTGCGAGGAGGGCAATACTGACCTAATCTGGAGTTCCCTGTCATGCCCCTCTCTAAACTACAAAAGAGCCAGTCTCTGTTTATGGAAGCAAGCACGCTTTCAAGAGCTCTTGAAAGAAAAAGCGTTTCAGGTATAAATCTTTTCCATGACTTAAGTTCACACTGTAATCCTCATTTTTCAGATCTGCCCTTTACAGTTTCCTTATTGGTGATAAAAAGTCTCTTGTAAAAAACTTAATGCCTGGAAAGTTGGTCTGACAGTTGGAAGATGTCATGTGTGCTAGGTTACATGCTCAGTGTTATTTCTAGATTTTGGTGGTGGTGATAAGGTAGAAATAGAAAACTAGAGGTAAAGCTCTTGTGTCCTATTTATTGCAAAAGCAGAAAGCAAGATATACCGTATCAGTAAGAAAATGATCAGGAAGTATAGAGAAAAGACCTGTCCGCCACCTTAGCTTCGTACTGTGTACTGTCTATGAAGTGACGGTGAGTCAAATAACTGAAAATACTTGCTTTTTTTGGAGCTTTGTCTAAATGTCAATGTTCTCCTCAACCACCTGTGTAGCTTGGGTTGTTTGGCTCTGCCTCGCTATGAAGTGGGTTAACAACTCAGATATTCTCTTTATACCATCCGTGCAATGTATCTGATTTGACAGGTTTTCTTTTTTTGACCTAGTTCATATAAAACCAGTTTGTCTTTGTGCAGAGGAGTTTCTCATGTTACTAGAATGACTCCTTGTGCTTGGCTAGCTTGATGCACAGGGCTGAAATACCTTTGCGTTATAACCTTTCTTTGATGCTTATACCAGTCTGTCTGACTATGGTGCTTTGTTCACTTCAGCATTTATTTCTAATAACGTACATTCATTCTGGTATCTAGACTTTAAGAAGATGAACATGTTTGGAAATGTCAAAGGGGGGTGTGTGTGTGTGGCGGTGTGTAAGAGATGCTTTATAGGCTTGCTTTCAGTAAATTTTTGAATGCCAGTGGGGTTTTAGTTTAGATTTCTTGCAAGGGAAACAGTACAGGAACTTCCTTGGGTTGATGTCTCCTGTTTCATATCTCTTAATCTGCACGGGACTGTGTCTGGGTGTGGGTGAAGGTGGGTTTTATCTTGGGAAGAAGATGGCTGTTCTGCACAAGTCGCTTGCCTTGCTGGTCTGCCCTCTTACCTAAATCGTCGCTTTTCCCAGTTGTCTTTCAGGGAGTGGCTGCTGTTGGAGCTGGAAGTGTACCCTGAAAAGGATATTCTCTCTGCTTCAGAAAGGTAAGTGCAGAGGGGCTCTGTTGAAAAGGGAATAGTTCCAGAGTCTTTCCCACCCAGAGTAGGAAAAAGCATTGAAGATCAGGAAGTTAACAACAAAAGTAAATAAACAAGCTGCTGTGGGACACCAATGCCTGTTGACTGCTACGGTTTGTCCAGAGTTCAAGCAGCGCTAGAATGAGCCGTGTGTTTTAACTTGAGGAAGTTCACCAAGATACCCTCTGGCCTGCACGTGCAGTCCTTCCAATTAACTTTTTCACAACACCTCCCTGTTTCCGGAAGCAAGAGATGGCTGATGTCAGGACACGCGCTATCTGGTGCATGGCTCTTCTTAAATCTGCGCTTATGTGGGTGCTTTTGTCCATCACTCTGCTTCACTTGGTGTGTGAATTTCCTTTTATGTTAAGGGAAGGGAACCATTAAAATGCCATGATAGACTCCCTGTCTTCTCACTTTCAACCTTGCAGACAGGATTTCCATTATTGGGCCATCTATCAACGGTATCTTCCAGCACCTTCTGCTTCTGGTGGCTGTGACGGAGACCTGGAGAAGGCATGTGGCATTATTATCAATACCATTCTGGATTCCTCACAAAGGTATTCTGTATTGTGACTTGCATTTCTGCAGAAGCAATGGTTCTGCTAATGACCTCGCCAGCTAGGAGTTGTGAGGTTGTGCCTTGTGAGAAGCGATTCCCTTCTCGCAGGTCTGGCTGGCAGTGACAGCTGGGAGGTGGCTCTGCGTGACTCACCAGTCTTTGCATAAGAATCTTGCTTTAGGTGACAGAGGTCTGGGGTTGAAGTCACAGTCCCTAGTCTGTCTGTCTTTTTCAAGTTGAATTTGTATTCAGATTTGTTCGGCCAGACAAGCATCAGTGCCCCTAAGGGAGTGGCTGAAGCTGGAAAATAAGCAGGGAGGGTTAGAGCAGAGCTGCTGTCTCACCTACAGCTTATTTAAGGAACATTATTGTTAGAGCTTTATGTTCATCTGAAGGCATTTGACTTTATTTGAATTGCGTTACCCTCCTGGGCTAAGTGTTGGTTACCTGCTGTGTCTCTTCATTTCAGGCTGGACCTGGGTAGCCGTGGCCAGTCGAAGATGTCGGTCAATCCTGATATTCTCTGCAAGCTGCAGGTGATTTCAGATTCTGATGTGCGTCTGTATGTTCAATCCTTGAATTTGACCAGTCAAAGTATTTCCTGATGCATCGGTGTATGGAAGGCTGACATTTGGGTCTCAGGTGTGAGCAGTGGCATGGAGATTGGGAGAGATATCTTTCTTACTGATCTCTTTGTATTACTTCAGAAAAATGTAGAGGGTTTGAATGCAAACCAGTGTGTAGCCCTGACAAACACTGATTTCCCCTCCCTGGTCAGGAGATGGTACTGGAGCTGCGGTGTAGGCGAAAGCTGCTTTCTGGCTGCATGGATGCCCAGAGACATTTCCTATTTGAAATTCTCCAGGAAAGGCTGAAAGACAGAAGAGACGGCTCTGCTTTGGGTGAGCAGTTATGGAGGCAGCAGGAGCTGCTGCTGCACAGAAGGTAAATGCAGATCTGGATGGCTGGGAATAATACCTCGAACAAAACTGCCGTTCAAAGCAATTACGGTGTGTACCTGCACAGTTGGCTCCCCTCTGATTCCACAGCAAGTGAAAATGACACTGTATGTCATGGTAACAATTGTGCAAGAGAGATTTATTCCCTGGTACCCACTGACTCAGCTGCATTTCAGTGTGCCATCTTGGGCTACGAGTTGCCCCTGTCAGTAGACTGGATTTCAGAGACTACACATCTTCATGGACTCCGTTTACAGCCAGCAACACTGGCTTAATGCTTAATGCCACCACTTGTGTTAACCATTGTTAAATTACTCCATTTGCTGCTGTAAACCTAGGTGTGCATTCCATTTTTGAGCCACTGATAGCGTCTTTGAAAGTGGTGTGTGTATCTCATTGAAATGCAGGTTCTTTTCTGGGCAACTGGAAAAATTTGGTGCGGTTTCAACATGTTTGAGATCTCTTGCGTTTGACATACTCTCAAACTCTCTTGAACATTAAAGACACGTGCCCTGAGAGTGTGGAGTGTGATTCTCTTCCTGACGGTAACCTCAGTTTTGTTTTTATTCTTCCCTGCCGAAGGATTCTGGTAGGGCTCCCTGCATCCGCTCTGGTCATGACACGTCGAAAAGGAAAGAAAACAATGTTGGACTGTGAAGACTTCTTTTGTTTTGTAAACTCGGAGCTGGTATGTGTCATCAGCCAAATGACAATTTCTTGTTGGTAAATGCTCTAGTTAAAGACCTTAAACTTGGATTTAGGGCAGGAGTTAAAATGCGGCCAAACTTGAGACAAACTTAGCTTATATCAGAGCATAGGGAGGTTCAACTTATGCTTGAGACTTTCCAGTCCCTAGCTCTGCAGAGGTCCCCTCAGCACTGTCTGCTGTAGGGTGACTTTTGGGTTCATTCATTTGGAATTGTGGTGGCATTTTACGCTACTGAGACGGAATCCTTGGGAAATAGTGTAGGCAAAACTGGGGTGGAGCCGGCCAGCACGTCAGTGGCTGGAGCTGGGTGCATGCAGTCCAGGGGTAAAATCACCGTGGGGTGATCAGAGTAGCCTGGGTAGTGGCTTGGCTGGTTCTTGTGCAGTAGGAGTGTTCTTTCCAGTTGTGGTGTTGATGACGTTTATGTCTCTGGTGCACACGCATGTGCAGCAGCCTTGGGGATGTTCTCTCTAGTGTGGATACATCCTTCCGTGCCACCTTCTCTTCATTTGTTGACAGTGGGTTAGAGGAAAAACCTGCAATGTTCCTGTGGAGGCCTAGGAGTAGGGGACTGAGCGTGAGCTCTTCTCCAATTTCTCTGTCATATCAGGGTGTTAAACTGATTTGGTATGTGTGGAGTGAGATTCTGCTCATCCTCATGTGTTATGTGTGTTAGAGAAACATTCAGAAACATCCCTGCAGCTTCCTGGGGGCAGATCATTTAACTTGCAGGTCCCCCAGAGCACTGTTTTGTGCTCTGAGGATAGTTATTGTTTCTACTTATTCATCCTGACTGATGGCCTTTTCAAGCCCTTCTGCACTGTCATATTAGGCACAGCCAGAAACCTCCGTTCATTCCAGGACTGTTAATCAAACTGCCTCTGCCGTCCACAACACGTGGTACGCAGGGCTGTCTGATTTGCTTTCTAGTGCTGGGACTGTAAAGCACTACCTAGGCAGCCGTGTTGCTTTATATAAAAAATGAAGTTTCTGCATTCTGAACCAATACTCAGGATCTCGCAGGATGATTTTGTGCTGAGTCCTGTTGTGCCAGACACCTAAAATGTTCAAAGAAAATCATAACTCAAAAGGGAAGGAATGACTTTTTTTTTTCTCTCCGTGTCTTCCCATAGAAGAATGTCTGTTCCAGAGGGTACGCGCTCTCCTACGACATCACCGTGCACTTCTTCAGGGTAACTGCTGCTTTTGTCATTCTGCTCTTCTGTCCGTGCTAGCTGGAGTAGATGTTTCTTTACCAGGATACCTGACTATCTGCTGCTCTTATCAATGAGATGTGCCACTCGTACTCTTGTTTTGAGAACTGTTGGTGTAAATTCCAAAAAGAGCAGGAAAGTGAAGTACCAGGAGGAAGCAGTGGTAGAGGCTAATTTTAATACAATGCAGCAAAGCTGGTGGGGGAAGGAGAAGCTGTTGGGCACATGTTTCTTTTCCTGGGCCATGCTGACCCCTACAGTTATCTTTGATTAGTTTACACATGACTTGGTGAGGTATTTCAAAGCAGCAAAGACATATGTGTGTTGTCATCTTGTGATTTATCCTCTTCCAGGGCCTGCTTAATGCCAGCTTGGACTGTGAGGAATCAGCAGAAGGGGTCAATGGTGTTCTAACAGCATGTCAAACCAAATGTCCCATTGTGCTTTTCTCCGCAGTGGTAACTGTTCATATTTTGTCTTAAGAGTGCTAGATGAAAATTCAGTATCGGTTCAGAGCGTTTGTTTTAAACTTCATTTAATGTAAACTGTGAAGTGTGAGGGTAGTAATTCTTAATGCCTTTGGAAAATTGCAGAGTGTTTTAGTACCCTTGATATTGCTGCGTGCCCAGAGCTGGGCATGCTGCCTTCTTTTTGGAGTGTCACTATAGAAGCAGAACAAAGACTGTTTGAGAGCGAGAAGCTGGGAGGCCGGTCTTGGTTTCAGATGCATTGGGGGCGGGACGGGGACACTGGGTGTTACATGCCAAGCAACAAAAAGTCCATAAAGCACACAGGTTTTTCTCTTGTGCGTAACTCTTCATGCACTGTTTTACATGGGGATGCATGTATTCGTTGTGTGTGATAAGCATGTGCATCACCTTTGAGTTTTGAGCTCCTTTGTAGAGCGCGCAGAGCGGAGGTCCTGCTAGAGAGGTTTCAGGGCACTGTGGTGTATGAACACGGTCACAAATGACCCTCTTTGCATTTCCAGGATGTGGAAATTCTTGTGTTTATTATGTGTGTATGTACAGCTTGGACTTTTTCATTAAGGGGGCGTGGGGGGGAACCCTTTCTCTGAGTACCTGGCTGAGACAGCATGCATACCTGCCTGCAGACAACTACTGAGTACGCCACCACTAACGCTGCTGATTTCCGTCTGTCTTCCCAGCTTTGGTGGCCGAGGCTGGAGCCGGTAGTTTGTTCTCAGTGGAAGAGACTCTTTGGGTCTCCACTTGCAGAAGAACTGGAAAGACTGAGGGAATGGCAGTCCTCAGCTACCAGGTGTGTGTGAGGAACCCAGCGTGGATCTGCAGGCAGGATAACCTGCTCTTTGAGGGATCAGCGCCCAGGAGGCCTCTTCCGTGAGGCAGGCTGGGTTTCAGCAGGCAGTATGAAATGCTAATGTGGACTGAGGCTTGTAGGACAGCTATATACAGATTCCTTTGTAGAGTATAAACTCAAAATGGGTCACTATAATTATTTTGTCTGGCCTTCTGTGTAATATGGGTCAGAGTGTTTCACCATAAGGAAAAGAGAATCTTTTTAGAGGAGACTGGAAGGCAGTCCTTGTTCGACAAACACTGGAAATAGCCTTTAGCACGGTGTTGAGTCATTCACTCAAGTTGCCGCACCCTTTGCTCCCTGGATTTAGTGAATCTCTGGTCTCCTGAAGCTACTGACTGCTTCCCTGATGTATGCTTCCTTCTTTACCTGTCATTACGCTGTCTCGTTCAGCGTCCTGCAACTTTTCTCCAAAAACTGGGTGTTTAGTATAAGAATCTCCTTGCAGGTAATAATCACATGCTTCTGCAGTAGAGTATGCAGTTAACTACCTGTCCAACCTCTGATAAAGGATATTTGGGAATGCTGCTGTCTGTTTCTAGACTATTTTTTTTAAAAACTGTGTCCGTGTAGCATCCAACTGCAAGGAAAAAAAATAATGGAGAGAATAATTTTTTTTTTTCTGGTCCTGGTCATAAACTTACACTCTTTGCCCAAGCCCCTGATTTCCTCCTCATTCGCTGCTGTGAATTTTTTTCCTCTTTTTTCCTCCAAAACCATGACATGCTGGTTTTATTTTCTAGCTTCCTTTCTTCAGGAGTGGTTTTCCCTCTCTCTGGCCCTCCTTGGATTTTGGCTGCCTTCCTCCATTGTACTGTTCAACAGCAGTCACCACGCGGACGAGAGACAAATGCACTGAAGAGGCTGGGGACTGACAAAGAGCAGGCAAGACGATGCATTTTAAATGTCTGCTGTTCCCTACGCTTGAAAACTAGAAGCAGAGTGTCTTTAACCGAGAAAGAGTTGTCCTGAGATACAGCTGTATCCCTGGTAAACCCTGTTGTGAAATCTTGCTGGTGCCTAGTTGATAAAATGTAGCTGTAAATTACCAGTTGCTAAATACTTATCCTAGAGGCAAAGTTGTTCCAAACTTAAACTTTTAACTCAGATAATGGCTCCTCTGTGAAGTCAGGGAGGATTATTAAACAGCTGCTTTAAAAACTGAAGCTGGAGAGAGTGCCGCAGAGGTCGAGAGCTTAATCCATGGCACACCAGGACGACCTCTCCCTCTGACAAAGGAGCCGTCCTTGTGGATCGTAGCTCAGGCAGCTTGTCTGGGGAGTTAAGGAGATGCAGAAAGTTTGTGAAACAGGCAGGAGTGCAGGCATTTTAAGCGCTCTGGGAAGACGTGCTGGGAATCCCAGGAACAGACCTCCTGAGGGTTTTACCAAGTCTGTTCCAGGAAATGCCTCCGCCATTTCACCACGCTCAGTGTCCTCCATGCACGGGAATTCTCTGAAGTGCTGAGGAGGAAGCCGGGCAACTGCCTGGCAGTTCTGTCTGTTGATCTTCCAGGGGATAGCCGGGACCAGAGCTCAGTATGGGCAGTGTCCCTGTACCGAGACATTCACAGGTAAATAGTGTTGAAGCGGAACCTGTGCCTTACTATTTACTCTTAAGTTTTATTGCTCCGGGCAACAGTTACGGTAGCAGCTCCTCTTGTTATGGGATTGATTCCTCCACTGTTTATACTGGTCTAGAGCCAAAAGCTGCTCGTCAGAAACTGGAGCCACTGAGTTGATATGAGCATTTAGTACATGTGGAATAACAGTGGCTTTCGCTTCAAAAATCTGCCTTGAGATAGGAGGAGGATGCCAGGAAGGGATGTGGTAGTGATCCAGAAAAGCGATAACCAGCGTATGTCAGGGCAGGATCACGATGCACTTGCTGAGATGGGAGGCTGCAGAGCATCTGCTGGTGGCATGCCGGCTGTGGACCAACATTAGCTCTCCTCCAGGTTTACATCTGTGGTAGCTCGCTCAGTTTTCCCTGCATTTGGGAGAAGTTGTCATCTGATGTCTGACTTGCTGCCTGCAGCAAGCCTTGCTTTGAGAACAGTGAATTTAGCATGGAGATTACCCTTAGAAGCAATGAACAATGTCAGGCTGTGCTCTGTCGTCTTCAAACACACTGCCTTCACCTGGAAGGAACAGCAGTACTTGTAGTTCATCCAGGTCCATCCTGGGAACATACTCGGTGAAATGTTATTTCCTGATTGGAAAGTGCAAGTTCTGAGTCACCACCGCAGATATAAGTAACAAGCAGTCTCTCTTCCTTGCAGCTTCTTGTTTCTCTGCTGTTCTTCTCACTCATGGATCTCATCTCAGCAAAAATAGCACCAAAGGTAAATTCAGCCCCGAGGGAATTCTCATGACACTAAATGTGTCTGATCTGCTTGGTTTGCTGCCTAAAAATGCTTTGTACTGGTACTGTGAAGGCTGGTAGCTTGTTCTGCCAGAAGGAAGGGATCAGCAACGTCCCAGACAGAGCCCGCTGAAAGCCCTTCTGTTCCTATCAGATTAAACCTGTATTTTCCTCCAACTGACGTTATCTCCCCTTTCACTACGGCAGCTTTTATTTCTCTTCCTGAATGACTTAACTATTTTCGGTTCCCTGTTCAGACTTTATACCTCCCAGGTAGTACAGGAACCTCACATCTCTTGGCTTTTGGGTAGCATTTCATATTTGTTAAATGATGTTTTTCCCCAGGCTGGAAACGTTCATGTTCATTCACAGGAGAAGAGGTCCCCGACATGGGGGAACATTGGTTTCCAAATGATTTAACGCTATTAAATGAAGGATCAAAGATGACAAGTTTTTTCCAGCCACTGTCTGCCCTAAGCAGCCTCCCGTCTGTGAATGCTTGTTTCTGTCCCTTCGCTGACTTCTCAGCTTTGAAGTGCAGCCGTTTGTGTAGTCACCAAACAGATTGGATCGGGGGAGCAAATTCAAGTTCAAAATAATCATTTGGTCTCGTAGTCTGCCTTTGGGAGAGCACAGAGGAAGAGTCATTCAGGAAAGAAACATCTTGAGCAAACAGATCTGGGAGGTTATTCCACGTAAAATGACTAATGCAAAAAAAAAAAAAACAACCCCACAACCCAAACCAATCCCAAGACTTGCTGTCACTGGAAAGGTTAGAGGGGAAAAAACCTGCTCTGGGGAGCTTCGGTGCAGGACGCGCAGTGGCTCTGTGCCGAGCTTCCCCCTCTCCCACAAACCGCTCTCAACTGAGCCCCGTCATGGCCTGGTTTGGTGATGAAGGCACCGCATTACTCCTGTGCCTGATGGCCCAGGGGGAATCCAGGCTGCCCGGCGAGGGGAAAGACTTGGGCTAAAGGTCCTTTAACAGGGCACTTCATGTACGCAGTCTCTCATGGGAGGGTTCCTTTCTGCTTTGATGCAAATAAAGCCTAAGACCTGTTCTTTCTGACACCCAGGAAGGAGTGGATTTTCAGACATCTCTGGGATGGTGTCTGGAGATCTTGCAATGCCTGGAAGACAGGAGCATGTCCTGGCCACTTCTCTTCCATTCGGCAGAGAAAGGTGAGCAAGTCCTGCCTCCAAGGGGTGGAAAGGCGAGGTTCAGTGCTGGACGGGCCTGCCCCATCTCTCTGATTAATGAGTGTGCCTGTAAGAAGGAACTGACGGCCCTTTGTAAGCAGCACAAAAACCGCTTGCTTGAGTAACTGCTGAGAACATCCTGCTTCTAGCCCGTGGTATGGTGACCCAGCTGATGATCAGGAACAACTGAAACTCAGTACTGTTCCCTCTGATAGAGGAAGCCTCAGAGGGGACAGTGTTCTTCTCTCGGGGGTCCTCACACCCAAGCACTAATGTTTATTGTGGGCTGGAAGGAAACTGTGCAGGCCCTGTGCTGCTGTAGAAGTATGCAAGGTGGCCTGATGACCCCTGAAGATGCTTAGTGCTTCTCTCTGGCTATTGCAGACTCTAGAAAATACTGCGTCCTGCGCAGCGCAGCCTCGGACCGTCACATCCGGCTCTTGCCTCTTGCGTTCTACAGGTAACGTCCTGCAGGGCTCGGAAGGGATGTTTTCATGAGGGGGCTGTGGCGGATGATTTGCACGTACAGCAGCTGGTGCGGGGGTAATTACTGCTGGCCTGTAGGTGAGCTGAGCCCTTCCTCAGCTGTGCAGGAGAGAATACGTGATCACGGCAGGGTTGCTATTTAAGGAGTCCTGTATCTTTTGCTAGAAGTTTCCCTTCAGCTCTGTGCTCCAAACAGGAGTGTCCCTGGCTGCCCTCCTGCAGTGGGGTGGCCCTGCACACAATGGGACTTGTAAAATGGACAGTGGCAAGAGCACCAGCTGTGTTTGTGTTGTGTCTTTACTGTGTGAGTCTACCGTGCAACCAGTGCTACCCAGACATGGTGTGTCACTTCCTCTAGCCTCACCCCTTGCTTTCACCACGAGCTGCTCACCAGAGAGCAGACCTTCCTCTACGTGGCGCTTGATTTGTACATCCAGCTGCTTCGGCTCTTTGTGGAAGGGAGAGACCTGCCGCGGTCTGATCAAGCGGTGCAAAGCCCAGACCCCGGAGAGCACGTGAGTGAAGCTCAGTCTTTTTTTTTTCCCTCTTGTAACTGTGAATCCTATTCTTTATCCCTTCCCCTGCCACTTGCAGTAGCCCTCTTGTTCACACCTTGCTCTACAAAGCAGAGGTAGCGTGTGGGGCCACCATCGCAGGCGGTCAGCTTGCTCACACCTTGGGGCTGAGAAGCTGCCAGCGCTGCTTCCAGTGCTGCCAATGCTTGTTCTTGGGGGAAATATCCAGCACAGCTGTCCTGCTGCTACCTGACACCCAACGTGCCTTGATGCTCTTGTACAGAACCTCAGGGCGAATGCGGTCAGTGACCAAGTGGTGTGTGTAACCCGTGAATGGCCCCTAGATGTGGTGTAGTGGTTCCTGTTTCACTTTTGGAGGCAGGGTCTGAGAGCTAAAAGTGACATTGCGCTTGCCATTGTGTCTCTCCTCCGTGTTCTCCAGGGGGATCCCTTGGAGGTGATCTCCACGGCCCGGCGGTTCCTGCTTGGTGCGATCCCACGATGCCCTGCTCAAAGCTTTGGAAACATACGGCCGGTGAGTTGAGACTTTCCTCTTCCCTGGCTATGTGAGGGCTGGGAACGCTGCTTCTGCCCGTGTAGCCTTTCCTGGGCGCTGATCCTGTCCTGGTGCTGCCTGCTTAACCCCTGACGCACACCGCATTTCGCTAAGACATTTGGTAGCGGCGGAGGACACCTGCTGCTCAATCAGTGCTATAGCCACATCCTCCCTCTCCCGCGCCGCAGTCTCTGTCTTTCTCAGCAACATTAAACACTGCCCTCACGCAGTCTCGCTCCCACTGCTTGCTTAATGCTTGGTCTTGGGGGAAATATCCAGCCCAGCTAACTGGCAGGTGTTGGAAGCTTCCCACAAGCGTTGTGTTGTCAGCCAGGAGACTGTTATTTCTGTGTGAGTCGGCAACAGCTTCCCTCTACCTCTACTTTGCTGAGAAGCAGCAAAATGATGCTGTAACTCGCTTTGCGGCAGCACGAGCAGGTCTAATACTAGCTGTTTGTCCACCCTCTCCTCAGCTACTGGCCACGTGTGAAGAACTTGACCCAGAGCTGGGAGCCACCCTCCTGCACTTCTCAAGGCCTGACGCGGCCATGGAGCTGGACGAGGAGCTGCTCCTGTTCTGAGCGACAGGCACGGCCCTGGGCAGGCACCGGCACGGGAAGCTGAGCAGAACGTCTTGACTACAGATAAGGTGTTACCTTTCTCACCAGTGCTGTTTCTTTCAAATTACTTTGTAAATAATTTATTACAAGCATAACCATGAAGCTCTTGTTACAATAAAAAGTAGGTTACAAATTTCAGTTTAGACTTGCTTTGGGAATCATAACTTTTTTTTTTTTCTAAACAAAATGTCTGCTTAAAATTGTTCCACTGTCCTGTGTACCCTTGCAGCCACCTGAGGGCACTTCTGTACAGGCAGCAGCTTCTGCGGGCGGGGAACAGTTGTGGTCAACTCTTGTTTCTACAGCTGTGTGCATGGGGAGAAGGGGGACCACGAAGGGGCGCTGCCGAACATCCATTCCCCTGGGATTAGACAGACTCTTAGTACAACACTGCTGAATCAGACGTGAGCATGGAGAATCACAGCATGATAACAAGCTTTTTCTGAGCAAGCTGAAGCTAATTCCACTGAGTTCTTTGGGAGACTAAACTGTAGGTTAAAAATCTCCACTCTGCCATATGGTTTCTACAGGGCCAGACTGGGAAAACTTCCCTGTCCCCCTCAAGTGGGCTCCTGCTGTGCAGTCACTTCTGGCTTTACCGCCTGGCTTTCTGAAGTCCCTGAAGTATTTAGGAGGAGAATGGGCTCTGGCTCCAGTGGCTTGGCTTTGTCCTGAGTCTGGGTCAGAGGGTGCACCATGGACATGTGGACATTAAGGTTATGGGCCTTCTCGAAGCGCTTCCCACACTGGTCGCAGGCAAACTCCAGCTCTGTCTCAGCTTTGTGTTTGGTCATGTGGTACTTGAGCGATGCTCGCTGTCTGCACTGGAAACCACAGATTTCACACCTGCAAGGCAAAGCAGGGGCTTAGGACTGAGCCTGGAGCCACAGCTGTGGCGTTTGCTCTTTGTGATGCGGAATAAGCCCATGAGAAAACAACCGCAGCCTCAGTGCTGCTTGCTCATAGCATGTCCTACAACTACGCTGGTCACGCAACACAATTCTCCTCCTCAGGCCCGCAGCTCATCGCTGGTGGCTGAGCATTCAACAGGAATAGGAGGAGGCGTAAGACTTGCTCAGCAACAGGAAGCTCTGGAGCTGGAGCATGTGTTGTAGATGAGCATTGAAAGTGATTCAGCCAGGGCACTGCCGGCTCCAGGCAGGGTTTGCAGCACAGAATTACTCTGTACTAAGAACAGCGACTGTGAGAGCTCAGCAGAGCGTCGCTACCCCTTCTATCCCTTTGCTTAGCTACGAACGGATGGTTGGTGTGCACTTACTGCAGTGGCTTTGCTCCTGAGTGCCGCATCTGATGGACAGAGAGGTGTTTGCGTTGCTTAAAGGTCTGCCCACATTCATCACAGATATAATTACGTACCTCTGCAATGGAAAAAGGGAGAGAGTCATCAATTCCGCTGATTTTTTAGTACATGAAATGCATACACACAGCTGCCCACGCTTACTGGTGGAGTCTGAATTCCTCCCTCTGCCTCACATCCCCCGCGTGATGGCTTGTTACAGGTTTACAGGCAAGGCAAACAGTTCTACACCCCACACAGACGCTTGCCATGGCACCTACAAGCCTTGCGCAAGGAATCCTTGGGTCTTTGTAACACCCATCGCCTGGTGTGAGCAGAGCCTGCTGGGACACACCTGTATGAATGAGTTTCACGTGTCGCTGTAGGTACCGGTCAATCATGAACACCTTGTTGCAGCCAGGATGAGGACAGGGCCTCTCCCGAACCTCCTCATGATGCTCTTTGATGTGTTTCTGTAAAGGAAGGACAGAGCTTCCATCATTGATCATCTAGTGGAGATCAGGGCTGTGTTCTCCCTAGTGAAAAGGGGGGATCCCCTAACAAACAAGACCTCCCCATCTTAGCAGGCTTACGCATCAGCGCTGCTGCGCCGTGAAAAACCAGAGACTTGCATCCAAATCCATCCTTGGCAGCAGGGGCTTTAACAGGACACAGCAGAGCTTGTTCCAAGGGCTGCTGCCGAGCCAGCGGCAGATTTCCAGAACAGGAGGAGCATGCAAAGCCAGAGCAGCTCCCGTTGCTTTTGGGAGCACAGAAAAAGGCCTCTGACTGCTTCATTTAGTCGCCTGCCGCGGAGTTAGGCAGTGAATTAAACCTGTCACGGATCCTCTCCTCATGTGGAAACTGCTCTGTAACACTCAAAGCTATGGGCTGGGGACAGGAGCAAGCCCTGAACTCACCTTCATGCCATCTGCCCCTCTGTAGACAGCCGTGCATCCCTGGTAAGGACACTTGTAAATGGTAGGCAGCTCCTCCCTGCAAAGCAGAGGCCTGCCGTCAGCCAGCGTGCCAAGCGCGGGAGTGCTGCCCAGCTGTCACCTGCTCCTTATTACCTTTCACATTTGATTTTTTTTTTCCAGCCTGGCTTAGGCCCCGGCTTCTTCCTTATTTTGGGCTCTTCCGCCTTCTTTGCTTCTTTGCTGTCGCTTTTCTTGCTAGAAACCCTCCAAGAAGGAAGAAGGAGAGTGGTTTAATACTTGATGTTGGTCTGAGTCCTCCCACCTAACAGGCCCCGAGTGTTACACCTGGTCTGTCGGCTTAGCCTGACGCTTGACCTGGCAAAGCAGGAGCACGCATACATCCAGTACACGTGAGCTGAGCTGCGGTAATTAGCGCTGGGCCTGGGGAAGAGGAACGTGGCCCTGCTTCAACCTGCTGGGGAGCTCGGGGAACACAGGTGCTGGGGCAGCGCTGTGGGCTCCAGGCAGGGATGTGGAGGGAGCTGAGGCCATAAAGGAGAGCAATGGTGTTGGCCCTGCTCGGCACAAGCACAGGGAAGGCGGCCACCAGCCCTCAGCTCGCCCGCAGGGAGCCCTGCTAACCACACAGCAAGCCCCTTACTTCTTTTCGGGGTAAGGCTCGAAGGAGTCGTCCGAAGATTGCACGTTTCTCTTCTCGTTTTCATCATCGCTCAAGAAGTCCCTGAGAGAGAGAAGATGCCCTTTACTGACACAGCACGGGACCGGCACTTCAGCGTCTGCGGCAGCAGCAATATGTGTTCTTCGTTCCCAGTGCATCCATCTCCCCCACACCGTGGCAGCCAACCCTCCCCGTGTTCTCCTCCCCCCATAATCTCCCCAAGCAAACACAGCCCCCGTGAACACAGCAAATAGCAAAATCAGGTCATTTTAGGACTAGATCTCTGTAAGAATAATTGAACCGCTGTCAGGAGAACAAAAAACAGCTGTTACTGAAAAGATCTATTCATTGTTGAGATGTTGCCATCACTTTCTATACTAGGAAAAGTAATTTTGTAGATCACGTATGTAATATAAGTGTCTGGCGCAGGTTAATTAAGCTGCGGGTCATTCTGTATTTCCTCATACGTAGCAGCCACATAGGTTTTGGTTTTCCTTTTTGTTTCTTTTAAGTCTTAAGCCATACAAGAAGCAATTAATTCTGAAGCCAGGAAACAGGCAATAAATTGTTGTGGCGCTTTTAATGTGACAGCCGACAGATTTAGCTGACACACTGAAAGAAGTCTCGTCCGTTTGGTACTTTAGACTCAGAATGACTGGACTCAGTTATCAGTTATTTACAAGCCTCACTTCAAATACCTACGTTTGAAGGATTAGCCAAATCTTTGGTCATAAAGACTGCTAAGCTGCTCCTGCTTCCCATTTAATCACTCTCCCCATGAGCAAAAAGGGAGACTTCTCCGACTGCTACCCCTTGCCTGCGTTCCCGCACCGACTGCTCTTCTGGATCCCCAGCCCGGAGCAGCGGCAAAGGGGAACGGCTCCGAAGCCAGGGGGCTGGAGTAGAAGCACCCAGATCCGAGCAAGCCCCAGCTGCCCCCTGCGCGGTTCCTTCCCCGGCACAGAGCGGGGAACAAAATAGGACCAGGTTTGCTGGAAGCAGCCAACAAACACGGAGAGTACACGCATGTGCAAACCCCCCCCTGCAGCAGAGGCGGCGAGGAGGGGAGTTCAGCGCGTCAACGGCGGCGTGAGCTTCATCACAGCCGCTGCAGAGCCACTGCTCTGTGACCACCGATGCCAGTTCCAAGGGGCCTCGAGGGCCAGGTCACTCGTGGAGAAAGCTCTCCAAGGTGGGTCATTTCATACTCGCAAAGAAGACATTAAGGCTATTTTAAACCCACTCTTCTCTCACCCCTCAGAAAGGTCACTGAACTCGTCTTTTACCCGCTCATCCGACGTTGCAGACAGAACCTGCTTCCCACTCAACTGTCCTAGGGAATGAAGGAGAACACGGTGCGTTACAAGGAAAAGCAGCAAAAACAAGCCAGCGGAGAGAGCTGCCGAGAAGGAACCAACCACTCCAGGTTCATTCAGTGTGACCCATACCACGTGAAAATATGTGCTACACAACAGTTAATGATTATTTAGACCAAAATCCCTGTCTCCTGTGCTCGGAGACCGGTCTCCTGGCACCCCAGCAGCAGGAGACCCTTCACCCTGGAATTCCCACAAACATTTTTTGGTTTCCCCCATGACACCTGCTCCGTAACTGACAGACTTGTCCCCAGGCGAGTCCCAGCTGCCGTTCCCCTTTCCAGCAGACATCTCCCATGGCTGTCAGAGCTAAACACAGCCTGACTTCCGTAACTCAAAATCGGTGTTAACGCCTCTCTTCTCAAAGTGGCATTCGGGGGAGCTCAGCAGTAAACCCACATGAACTCGGCCTGTGAGCAAGCCCACCCGGCAACTTTCCTCTGCAAACACAAGGGGCTCCTGCTGTTCGGCATCACCTGCAGCTGCAGCAGGGTGGGGGAAACCCCTCCTTGTAGGAATATGGACAGGGTTTGGATTGAACAGAAAAAAACATCAGGCAGATGTGCTGCTGGAGAATCAGTGACCGTTGTGCAGCACTGGGCAGGCACATGTCCCCCAGCGAGAGCAAGGCAGCAGGGTCTTGCCATCCAGGCGCAGCCTGATCAGGAACGGCCAAGTCTCACCCCTCCATCAGAGGGGGAAATCGCGCACGGGGCAAGGAGACCGGCTCTTTTTGTGCGACGTGGTCGGCTGAACCCGTGTTCCCCCTTCCCTTTGGCAAGGCTCAGCATCCCCGATCAGAGGCGATTCTCTGGGCAATCTGCACTCCCTAAGCCAGGGTCTGTGTACTCCCTGAAGAGCAGGAGTCTCCGAGAAGGGGGCCCAGCCCGACCATCGCTCCCTGGGCCCGGTCTCCAGCTCCAGCCCTTCCCCAGAGGCCTGGGGGGAGATTGGAAGGCAAATCCCTTACCTGTGGCACTGCTCGGTGGTGACACGGGCTGTGGCAGGGCTTTCTCCTGTAAGGAGGCCGTGCTGTCCAGTTGCGAGTGAGATGAATCCCTGTTCTGTGGTGGCTCATTCTCCACGTTCGTTGGCACCGATGTGGTCCCTTTGTTTGCGGGCTGCTGGCAAGGAGTTGTCCTTACTGGTGCATGCTGGGGTTTGGGAGCAGAAACAGCCTCGGCATTGTCTGCCCCTGCCCCGTTGTCAGTCAAGCGCTGCGCCGTGCTCTTGTTCCACTCCCGTTTGACAGACAAGGCATTGTCGACAAGCACCGTGCTACAGTCCGAATCCGTATCCATGACATAGTCGTGCCCATCCCCGCAGCCCCAGACGGCGCGGATGATGCCGCAGTACTCGGAGGAGAGCACGCTCTGCAGGCTGGGCACCGACGGGCAGCTCCCGGCGTGCGCGTGTGCCCACGTCACCAGGCTGTGCAGGCACTGCGGGCTGGAGGTGATCAGGTCGACTGTCGGAGGAGAGAGGCAGCAGGCGCAGAGTCAGTCCGCTGGGCCAGCAAAGGGCACAGCCAGCCGCAGGGAGGGACACAGAGGGGCCTGCTCCCCCCCAGGGAGGGGACAGGGCTGCGGACACACTGCTGCGCTGCACTTCTGCGTCAGAGGAAGGTGGGAGACACCCTAAAGGCGCTGCACCCAGATGGATTGCGGCGGGGTCAGTCCCATCCACTGCCAATATCATTAATTTTACAGCTGAAAGCGTATTTCCGATTGCCCCCAGTGTCTGATGGAGGCTGGGACAGGCCTGGCACCACCACCCAAACCCACCCTGCCTGCTCTTCGTAACCCCCCCCGTGAGCCTGTTCAGCTCCGCTTGGGGAGGCCGGTGCCAGCGAGGATCGTCCCGGAGAGGGAAGAAGGGGAACCGTAATCAGCGAGAGCCGGGCACGGTCCCTGTGCCGAGGGATGCAGGAACCACGCTGCTGGGTGGTCCATAACATTGATGGTATCACAGACAGAAAAGGAAAAAGCTCCAGGAGCAGGCACTCACCCAGACAGGAGGCACCTCCTTCCGCACCCGGCTGGGCCTGGGCCACGCCGCTCCTGCAAAAGCCAGAACAGCACAGTGGGGTCTCAGGGCTTATGGAGGGACCAGGCGCCAATAGACGGCAATTTACTACTCCTGATAACTCCCGGAAAGGAAGAAATGCAACGTACTTTCCTTTCGACTTCACATGGCCCGTGGGAGACGCGTTCACCCTCTGGATAAACGTCCTGAGGACGCTGCGGCATTTGTAGAACTGGGCATGGCATTTCTTGCAGACGAACTGGGGGAGCGCCGGGTCCTGCCGCACCGCCACGCCGACCAGCCGCTGGAAGTCGGTGAAGAAGACCTGATCCACGCGGCGCTGCTTCTCCGAGTTCTCCCCCATCACAGGCACCTTCCCGAAAGCATTCCGCAGGCTCCTGGAGGAGAACTTCCCATGGCAGAGGCGACAATAGCCGGTGCTCAGGGCTCTGCCAATTCCTGCTAGAGAAGGATTGAACACAGCTGCTGGGTGCCGGCTGCAAGAGTACGGCAGCCAGCTACGGCCTGAAGGATCTGGCGTGCTGGAAGATGTTCCCCTTCCCTTCATGAAGGCGGCCTCCAAAGCCCTGGCTTCGGCACAAGCATGAAAAAAGCCGTGCAGGAAGAGAGAGACGTTCCCTGTGACCCTCCCCTGCAGATCATGGCCCCGCTCCACAACCAGCTGACCCTAAAATCGGCCTTTCTGGCCCGACTGCCCCAGTGGAGGAACCTCCTCCCAGCTGCGGCGTTCTCAGGGCTTGCTCACACACGTTTGTGCTTTTGCCAACACCGTCCCCTCGGCTTAAGTAGTTCCTCTCCCTCCCCAGTGTTTATCTCCAAAGTATTTATAGCCGGCGGTTACGTCCCACAGCCGCTGCGAGCCTGGGCTGCCCCAGCAGCCCCTTGGGGACGCGCCGATCCCCAGCCGCCCCGGAGCAGGGCAGGGAGCTGGGGACGTGGAGCTGCCGCAGCTCCAAGTGGATGAAAACCACCTCAACCCGGCTCTCCCGCCCCATCCCACAGCATCCCTGCTCTGCGGAGCATCGCTCCATCCCTCCGCTGGGCCAGCGCAGGGAAAACTCCCCGACGAAGCCTCCGCCCAGCCCCGATGCCACCCAGCTGTGCCCCAAACCCTCCGCTCCGCCCGCCCGGCGACGGGGAGGGAGCAGGGTCCCGCCTGCAGCCCCCCAGCCTCCGCCGAGACCACACCAAGGTCCTTCAGAGCGACGCGGGGAGCCACCGCGCACCGGAGACCGGTGGGGCCAGGCTGCAGAGCCCCCGGGGAGGGGACAGAGGCGGGGAAGGGCAGCGCTTCGTCTTTAGGCACCCAACTCGGAACCGTTTGACGATGAAACTTATCTCCCGCCCGCAGCCGCCCCGGCAGCGCGGCGCCGGGCTATCGCCCGCCTCCAAACCGGGGCTGGACAACGGCGAAGCCCCCGAGGGCGGCGGGAGAGCGAGCTCCCGTCCGCCCTCCCCTCGTCGTGCCGCCGAACCCCCCCCCGGCCCCGGACCTCGCTATTTCCCGACGCCGGCAGCCCGCAGATCTTTAGGGTTGAAGCCCAAACCGGCAAATCCGGAGCCCCGGGAACGGCGGTCTGCTCCCGGGCACAGCCGCCGGGCGCTGGGGGAGCGGCGGCGGCGGGGCCCGGCCCTGCCAGCCCTCACGCCCGCCGGGACCCACGCACCCGCCCGCGGCCCGTCCCGCTGGCTGACCGCCCCCCGGGGCTTCACCGGGCCGGGCCTGCCCGCCTCCCCCCGGGCCTCACCTGCCTCCGGGGCCCCGCCGAGGGCGGCGGGCCGAGCCCAGGCGGCCGCCGCCGGGGCCCACCCCGCTTGGGGCTCGGGCCGCCCCGCCGCCTCCGCCGCCTCGGTGCCGCGGGCCGCCGTGCCGGGGCGCCGCCGGGGCTCGGGGGCCGCCGCCGCGCCGGGGCTGCCCGCGGCCGCCAGGAACCGGCCGCGCCGATCGCGCTTCATCGCCGCCGCCGCCGCGGGCCCGGCCCGCCCCGGCCCGCCCCGCCCGGCGCAGCGCCCCCTGTCGGCCGGGAGGACCCCGCCGCCGGTCCGGTCCCGTCACGCTCCCCCGGCGCCGCGGCCCGATCGCGCCGTTCCGGGCGGCGGCCGCCATGGCCGCGGCGGGCGGCGAGGGGCCCGGGGGGGCCGCGGCGGGCCGGGCCCTGCAGACCGCCATGAGGGCGGCCAGCGGCGCCCTGGAGATGGACAGCGCCGGGCGGCCGCGGGTGAGCGCGGGGAGGGGCGGGACGGGACCCCCGGGGCTCATCACCGGGACCGGTCTCCCCTTCGGGCCCCCCCGGCCATGGGGACACCGGGAGGGCCGGGATCCCGCCGAGGTCATGGGGTCCCCCCCACCCTGGGCAGGCTGCGGGGTCCCGCCCCTCACGGGCCCCCGATACCCCCGGGGAAGGGCCCGATCCGCCCCCCACCCCGCGACCCAGCCTGGCATCCCCGGGAGGGTGACGGGGGTCTCAGCGGTGCTGCGGCCCCCCCGGGACAGCTGGTGGGGCTGGGGGCTGCCCGGGGGTCTGTGTCTCAGCCCCCCCACTCCGGCAGGAGGCCTACGTGGAGTACCTGAAGAGCATCACCCTCATCGCCCAGGCCCTGCAGGAGGAGGCGGTGGGGACAGGTAGGGCAGGACCCCCGCCATGCCCTCGGCAGCCCCCCCGGCCCCCCATGCCGGTGGGCACAGGGGTGGGTGCCCTGCGGCTGAGCCTCGCACCCCACCCCGCAGACGGCAGCGAGGGGGTCACCCCCGACACCCCGAAGATGCTGAAGCTCGCGGAGCAGTGCCTGGAGAGGGTCAAGTCCATCGCAGCGGCGCTGGGTGAGCGAGGGGTTGTGTGTGGGGTCCCGCTTCGAGAAGCCGGGGGGCCGAGCTGGCGGTTTGCGGGGGGCGGGGGCAGCTGACCTTGTCCTTCCCTCCCCAGGGAAAACCCAGGCAAAACTGGCCGCGCAGGAGCGGAGCGGGGGCCCTGCTCCCCTCCCCAGGCACCGCCGGGTCTTCTCGGACGAGGGGGGGAAGCTCTCGCCCTTCCTGCCGCCGGAGATCTTCCAGAAGCTGCAGATCGCCGAGGCGCAGGGTGCACGGAAGTACGTGGGCTCAGACACGGGGGAGGGGGCTGACGTCTGCCCCGCTCTGCCGGGGTCCCGGCTGGGGGACACCAGCAGGGAAGGGGCCCCGGGTCATGTCACCGTGCCCCGCGGTGGGCGCTGAGGGCTGGTTCCCGGCAGGGAGCTGACGCCGCTGGAGGAGGCGTCTCTGCAGAACCAGAAGCTGAAGGCTGCCTACGAGGCGCGGGTGGCGCGGCTGAACCCCAGCCAGGCCCTGCAGAAGACCTCCCTGGCAAGTGGGGAGCCCGGCTGGGTGGGAGGGCTGCTTCCAGTGGACCAGGAGGGGAGAAGGTCCCTGCGGTGCCTGGGGGACCCCCTGCTCCGTGCCTGGCACACTGGTGGCCGTGGGCTTTGGGCAGGCGTCCCCAACACGCTGCCTGCTTTACAGACGCTGTCCCTGCAGCGGCAGATGATGGAGAACCTGGTGATCGCCAAGGCCCGGGAGGAGACTGTATCCTTCCCAGTGGGGGAGAGCTCTGAGGGCTGCCCCAAGGCCGTGCCTGGCTCCGGCAGAGCCCCACGGCTCCCAACCCCACATGCTGCTGCAGGTGCCTGTCCCCTGTCCCTGGGCTGCACCGATCCCACAGGGTTCTGGGGTCCCGATCCTGTCCTGCTACCGGCTGATCG
This sequence comes from Larus michahellis, assembly GCF_964199755.1. Lineage (NCBI taxonomy): Eukaryota > Metazoa > Chordata > Aves > Charadriiformes > Laridae > Larus > Larus michahellis. The sequence goes on from NC_133899.1 coordinate 1,559,580, forward strand.
GGGGGACGGAGGTGGGAGAAGGGCTGATCCCAGTCCCCGAGCTGCCGTGGCTGTGCCGCGGCGACGGGAGAGCGGTGGTGGATGGGGCCGCGGCGATGCCGAGGGCTCTGGAGCCTTAACTCTACCGCGGCCCAGCTGCAGCGGAAAATGGAAGAGCGGCGTCTGCGGCTGCAGGAGGCTGCCAACAGGTGAGCGGGGGTGTCACGGCGGGGGGCACGGGGGCCACCCTGGCATGTGCCCTCACCCAGGATCGTTGCATGCCCAGGAGGTTCTCCAGCAGCGTGGCCCTCACCCCCGAGGAGCAGGAGCAGAGAGCTCTCTACGCCGCCATCCTCGAGTATGAGCAGGACCATGTGAGTGCGTGCTGGAGGCTGCTGCCGTGGGGACAGAGGGCCGTGCCGTGGGCGCAGGATGTGTGCTGTCCTTGGGTGCCGTGGGGCGAGAGGCCTTGACACCCCTGGGGGCTGCTGGGGCAGGGTGCTGTGCTGTCCCCAAGCACCGTGGGGGCAGGGTTCCGTGCCGTGGGGCAGGGTGCCATGCCATCCCCGCTGACGAGCCGCGGATGCTCCCCAGGACTGGCCACGGCAGTGGAAGGCCAGGCTGAAGCGGAGCCCATCAGACCTCTCCCTGGTGTCGGGGCTCTTCTCCTGCCTCCTCAGGTAGCGCTGGGGTGTGGAAGGGCCCTGCTCGGAGCCAGGGGGCCGCGGCCACTTGCCGGTGCCCCCTGCCCACCCTTCGCCCTGCTTCCAGCTTCCCTGAGCACCCCATCGCCCAGCTCCTGCGGCAGCTGCAGTGTGCGGTGTACACCCGCCTCTACCCGGCCATCAGCCAGGGCACCGCCGACGTCCCCCCCGCCTCCCCCACCGGCCTCTCCTTCCTCTCACTGGACGCGGGGGGCTCGCTGCCCACCGAGCCGGGGGGCCGCCGGCTCCGAGCTTCCCGCAGCCTTCACTGCATGTTCTCGGTGCCCGAGCACGGCCCGGCCGGGCTGCGGCACAGCCTGTCCAGCACGCCCCTCGCCGATGGCAGCCCCGGCGCCCCAAAGGTGGTGGTGGCCCCCCAGACCCCCCGGGAGAGCTCCTTTGAGGACCTGGAGCGGTTCCTGGCGTCGCCCGAGGGCTGGGCCCCCGGGGATGGCCCCGGGCAGGAGGCAACGCTGCCGGAGCAGCTGAAGGGCGTCGTGCGGGACATCCACAACGCCATCGGTGAGGGATGGCCACCGGGGTTGGGGGGATGCGGGGGCTTGGGGGGTGGCTCTCTGTTAGGGGAGGGGGCCCCCTGCGCCCTATTGGTTTAGCCGGGGCGGACTCGGTGCAGGGTTGGGAGGATGGGGGGGCATCTCTCGGACGCCCCCGAACGTGCTGCGTAACTCGTCCCTTCCCAGACAGGCTGCTGTCCCTGACGCTGCTGGCCTTCGAGGGGCTGAACACCGCCGCCGGCAAGGACCAGTGCCTGGCCTGCCTGGAGGAGGCCTTCTTCCCCCCGCTGTGGGCACCGCTGCTGGCCCTCTACAGGTACCGCTGCCCCGGGGCTGGGCCCCCCTGCCACCCCCCGGCCCCCTCCCCAGCAGCCCCTCACCTCTCTGCCCACAGGAGCGTGCACCGGTCCCGCGAGGCGACCCTGGCCCGCAGCATGGAGCGGCACCGGCACGCTGGCCCCGCCGACATGGGGCTGTCCTCCCGCCTCTTCCCCCCGGCCCCCGGCTGCCCCGCGTACGGCTCCGCCATCGAGGACCTGCGCCTCATCCCGCTGGAGACCTGTCCCCGCAGGAAGCTGGAGTGCATCGGTGTGTGGCCGGGGGGAGGTCCGGGATGGCGGGGGGTGTCCGGGGGGATGGCAGGGTGACCCTCAGCACCCGCTCTGTGCCACAGTGCGAGCCCTGCGTGGCATCTGCGAGTGTGCCGAGGAGTACTGCGGCGCCCGGGACGGCCGGACCCCCGCCTCTGCCACCATGTGAGTACAGGGGACACGGGGGGGCAGCCAGCCCCCCACGGGCAGGCGGAGCAGAGCCGGGGACGTGATGGGGAGCGGGGTGCTCGCCCCTCCTGCGCTCGGGGTGCAGGTGTGGGGCTGGGGGTTCCCGGTGCCGGTGTGGCTGACGGTTCCCGTTGGTGGCAGCGGGGCGGATGACCTGCTGCCCATCCTGTCCTACGTGGTGCTGCAGACGGGGCTGCCCCAGCTGCTCTCCGAGTGCGCCGCCATGGAGGAGTTCATCCACGAGGGGTAGGAGCCCCGGGGGGGTGTGCTGGGACACGCGGGGTGGGGGCAGCGTCCCCCCTGCTGGGACAGGGCTGCCGGGGATGGAGGTGTGGGGAGGGGGGTGGGTGGGAGCCATGGCTCCTGTGGGCGCAGGGCTGTGGCGGTGTCCTGGCTGTGGTGGTGGGGTGGCCGTGGCGGTGTCGTATCCATGATGGTGTGGTGGCTGTGGTGGTGTGGTGGCCATGGCAGTGTCCTGGCTGTGGTCACTGTGGCGGTGTGATGGCTGTGGCAGGGTGGTGGCCATGGCGGTATGGTGGCTGTGGCGGTGTCCTTGCTGTGATGGTGTGGTGGTGATGATGGTGTCCCAGCTGTGGCAGTGTCCTAGACATGGCAGTGTCCTGTCTGTGACAGTGTGGTGGCCATGGCAATGTCATGGCTGTGGCAGTGTCCTGGCCGTGGTGCTGTGGTGGCCATGGTGCTGTGGTGGCAATGGCGGTGTCCCAGCTGTGATGGTGTGGTGGCTGTGGTGGTATGCCAGCTGTGGCGGTGTGCCAGCTGTGATGGTGTGGTGGCTGTGGTGGTGTCTTGGCCGTGACAGTGTGGTGGCCATGGTGGTGTCCCAGCTGTGATGGTGTGGTGGCTGTGGTGGTATGCCAGCTGTGGCGGTGTCCCAGCTGTGATGGTGTGGTGGCTGTGGTGGTGTCTTGGCCGTGACAGTGTGGTGGCCATGGTGGTGTCCCAGCTGTGATGGTGTGCCAGCTGTGATGGTGTGGTGGCCGTGGTGGTGTCCTGGCCGTGACAGTGTGGTGGCCATGGTGGTGTCTCAGCTGTGACGGTGTGGTGGTGTGGTGGCCGTGGTGGTGTCCTGGCCATGACGGTGTGGTGGCCGTGGCGGTGTCCCAGCTGTGACGGTGTGGTGGTGTGGTGGCCGTGGTGGTGTCCCGGCCGTGACGGTGGGGTGGCCATGGCGGTGTCCCGGCCGTGACGGTGTGGTGGCCGTGGCGGTGTCCCGGCCGTGACGGTGGGGTGGCGGTGGCACTGTGCGTTGCAGGTACCTGATCGGGGAGGAGGGGTACTGCCTGACGTCCCTGCAGAGCGCCCTGTCCTACGTGGAGTCCCTGCAGTGAGGAGGCGGCACCGGGGGGACCCTGTCCCCGCCACCCCGGGCCACAGGCAGGTGCTGCTCCCCCCATCCCCGGTCCCTCCGGGACCCGCCGAGCCCCCGCGGCCGCAGCGGTCCCGGGAGTCCCCCTCGCGCCGGGGGCGGGGGCGTTGCTCCTCCCGCCCGCTGGGGGGCGCTGCCGGCGCGGACTCAGCAGGGGCGGGGCCTCGGGTGGGCACCGCCCCGCTCGGTGACGTCGCGCGCGCGGTGGGCGTGGCGCGGGAAGCGGAAGCGGAGCCCGTGCGGAGCGTGGGGCCGGGAGGGACGCGGGGGGAGCCGGGCCCGGGCCGGGGGGGGGGTCCTGACCCCGCCGCACCCCCAGGATGTGCGCGGGCTCGGCCCTGCGGCAGGAGTGCGGGCAGCAGTACCGGGAGGAGTACCGGCGCTGCTTGGAGCGGGAGTTCCGCCGGGGCCGCGCCGGGGCCTGCTCCGACCCCTCCTTCGGGGAGAGGCTGCGGCAGCGGCTGGGGCCGGAGCCGGCCCTGCTGGGGGCCCTGCAGGAGGACGGCCCGGCCCTGCTGGCCCGCGGGCTGCGGGGCCGCCCCGACCCGGGGCCGGCGCTGCGGGGCCTGGCCGGCGCCTTCCGTTTGCTGGAGCTGGCGGCCGTCAATCTCTACCTCTTCCCCTGGCGCAGGGAGTTCGGCACCGTCCAGGTGAGCACCCGCCGCCCGGAATGCACCGGGGGCAGCGGTGGTGGTGGTGAACCCACTGGGGGTCTCCAACCCTGACCCCCCGCCTCTCTTTGCAGACCTTCTCTGGCGCGTACGTGCACTCGCTGCGCCCGGCGCTCCCCGAAGCTGACCTGGTGCGGAGCTTTGGCCGGCTGGGCTATGAACAGCGCGACCCGCACCGCCTGGCCATCACCCGCCTACCCCCAGGGCCCGAGCTGGTTGCCGCCGCCTGCGGCTTCTTCGCCTGCCGGCTGGAGTGCGAGATCCTGGTGGAGGTGGTGCACCGGCTGCGGCCGCGCCAACTGCGTCCTGAGGAGCTGCTGGAGGCACGGCAGCTGGCCGGGGATGTGGAGGCCTGCGTGGAGATGCTGCAGCAACAAGGGGCTGCCAGTGACTGTGGCGATGGTGCAGATCTCTACCAGGAGATGCCAGCCAGCCCTGAGGACACGGGGGGAGAGGACGCAGCCACCCTGGCACTATGGAGGGACCGTGGCAGCCCGCGGGGCGCTCGGGATGTGCCCAGGAGGGGCTGGGACTGCTGTGGAGACAGTGGGTGTGGGCAGGAGCCGGTACCCTCCATGGGCAACCCCAAACCAGACACTTCCTCCTCCTCTCGCCTCTTCCTGGAGCAGGAGCTCGGCAGGGCCAGCAGCCCGCTCTCTGCTCTAGCCATGGGGAGCGGAAGCCCCCAGGTGCCGGGGGAAGCCCAGGATTTGCCCTCCGCCGCCCCCCAGGAAGCCCCCGAGCTGCCCTGCTACCAGCTGCACTCCTGCCTGCGCCGGGGCGTGCTGCCTTCCTACTGCTGCACCACCTGCCAGCAGCTCCACGCCGGTGCCTGCGCGGCCGGGCAGGCCTGCCGCAGCCGCCACCACGGGCAGGAGCTGCGCAGCGAGAGACAGCAGCGGCTCTGGCTGCAGCGGACAGAGGTGGACATGCTGCTGGCCGACAGCTCCGGCCCCTGGTCCTAGCACCCCTAAGGTTCTGCCGCTGGCTGCACTTCTGCCCCTGGGGCTGGAAGGGGACAAGGACACAGCCACGCTCAGCCCGAAGGACACTGACTTTGCCCCGCTGGGAGGTAGCAGGGCTCGTGCTGTGCTCTGCTTTGCCCCTGGAATGGTAGGAGCCTGCTGGGCTCCTCCTGCTCCAGGCCCAGCGCTCCCACTGTAAATGGCTCGGTGCATCTCAGTAAAGTGCGTCTGCCTGGCAGTGTGGTGGTCTGCTCCTGCCCTGCTGGGGGGCGGTGGGGGGAGCAGCAGCCTGAGTGTGTCCGCTCCAGGGAAGCAACACAGCCTGATACCACATGCCTCCCAGGAAAGGGAGGCCGGGCTCTGCTAAAGGCCAGTTTTGGGAGGCAGAGCATGGGGGTGTCCTGGGCCCTGGGGCTGGATGTGTGGCACAAGGGAAGCAGAGCAGGGCCGTAGCTTCTCCCAGCCCAGATAGAGCCAAGGGACGAGGCAATTCACTCCCCAACGCTGCTGCTGGCAGATGCTTTTATTGATGGCAAAATCAGGGTTACCCCACACAACCAGCACTGTCCAAGGGCCCCCCAGGACATGGCTGGCCCCACCAGTGTCCCAGCCTCTCCTGGGGGGCCCCATCTCTCCTCTCTCCTGCCCCCAGTTGGCCCAGTCCCGCACTGGAGCCTGCCCAGCGCCGGGGCAGATGTGTATGGGGAGTGGGTCACAGCGCTCCCCTGCTGCAGCCAGGCTGTCCCCGTGCCAGTGTGGGGAGGGGAAGTGAATTTCAGAGCTGTCCTGGGAGGGGATGGAGCCCACGCAATGGTGCTGTTTGGCCGAGGAAAGCCACCCTAGCTGGTGCGCGCCATGCCTCCAGAGGGCCGGGGGCTCAGGGCTTGCTGCGCTTTGCCTGGCTCTCTGTCCCTGCGCTGGTGGTGGCCGCTCGCTTGTTGCGGTGGTGGGGGAAGGTGGGCATGAGCTCTGGCTCGCAGGCTGCGGGGCAGAAAGGGAGGCTCAGCAGGGCCCAGAACACCCCAGCCCTGCCCCGTGGGGGATTTACTTACGCAGGGGCTTCTCCTTGAAGTAGGAGCTCTCCAGGCAGTCTTTTGCCGTAGCCCTGTGGGGGTGAGGGGATGTAGCAGGCACCTCCCCAGAGGTGCTGACGTGTCCCCAGCTCTGGGGACAGCTGTGTCACAGGGGCAGCGTAAGGCAGGCAGCCCTGTCTGCAGGCAGGTTTCCTCCTCCCCTGCCTGTCCCAGGTCCTGCCCATGCAGAGCTGCAGAAGGCTCTTACCGCTTCTTGGGATCGTACATGAAGAGGAAGTTGAGCAGCCGCAGGCCGGCCTCCGACAGCCAGGGGAACTTGTGCTTGAGGTTGTTGTAGGGCTGCTTCCGCAGGGTGTACTGACTCACCAGGGGCAGCTTGGAGAAACCCTGAGGGGGATGGAGTGGAGTGTGAGGCAGACGCAGGGAGAGCAGACATAGCAGACGGCAAACGAGGGACCGCTCTCACCGGCCAGATATTTTCGTTGGGCGTCCCCAGGAGCTGCACGATGAGGTCGATCTGGTGGATCTCAGAGGTGCCTGGCAGCAGCGGCTTGTGGGCCAGCAGCTCGGCGAGGATGCAGCCCATGGCCCTGCGGAGCAGAGGAGGTGCGAGAGTCAGCAGGGACGGGAGAACCACCTCCATTGATCCACTCCTGTGTTTGCAGCCCCCTAGACCCCCGCCCGGCCAGCCTCGGCCCCCTCCTGTCCCCCCCTTACCACATGTCGATGCTGGTGGTCTGGGTTGTCATCCCCAGCAGCAGCTCGGGCGCTCGGTACCTGTGCGGGGGACAGCAGCGTCTCAAGGAGTCTGTGGTGGACTCAGTGCTAAGGAAGCCCTCGCCACGCTGCGAGGACTCACCCGCATCACCCTGAGCCAGCACAGCGCCCCACACTGACCGCTCACCAGAGCGTGACGACTTTGGGGGTCATCGGCTTTGGTGGCATCCCATAGGAGCGTGCCAGTCCAAAATCAGCTGCAATAGAGACTTGAGATCAGGAGAGAGGCAAGCTCCTTGCTCCAACCGTGTCACAGTGTGGAGGAAGAGCTGTGGGCACATCGGTGGCGCCTGCCAGGGGCTCACCTATCTTCACACAGCCTTTGTCAGTCATGAGCAGGTTGGATACCTTCAGATCCCTGCCAAGGAACAGAGAGTGGCTGGTCAGCATCGTCCTTCAAGCAATGGCTCTCCCCCAGGGCTTGCAGGCAGCTCCAGAGCCCCAGAGCTGAGGGAATCACAAGGAGAAGCGAACCCCATCATTCGGTGTCCTCCCTGCCCCACCAGTGCTCCCACACGGAGCTACTGATTCACCCAGAGCTACTCCACACTATGCTCCTTGCTCACAGGACATGGGCGTGGGAGGTGAGGAATCACACCATGGTTAGAGGATCAGCAGGCTCCCTCCCGTCAGCCCCTTCTCCCCCCGTCCCCTTTCCCACCACGTCCGTCCTGCTGCTCCCACCTGTGGATGACGTAGTTCTCATGAAGGTACTGCAGGCCCTTGAGGACTTGCAGGATGATACACTTCACCTGGAGACAGAGAACAGGAGCATTGACCTCTGCGAGAGCAGCAGCAGCCAGGCAAGTCCCCAGAGGTTAAACCCACTTGAGTGCCCTGCGGTCTGCCACTGCTCTGCAGTGCATCAGTCCCTGTGTCCTCCCAGAGTAGATCACAGGCTGTATGGGGACACATTTTTTTCATAATTCTGTTTCTCTGCTAGTTTGTTCCAGCCCAAAACCCAGCCTGGAAAGTCCCTGGAGTGTTCTGCCAGAGCCAGCTAAGCCCAGGCTCCCCACGCGGCCCAGGAATGCTGCCTCACCCAGTGCTCCCCAGCGCTGCTGAAGCCCAACACAAGGTCCAGGGATCACAGGGTCTGCGGAGTCCATGCTCGTGGCCAGCACGGTCTGGCTGGAGTGGCAGCACCCTCTCAGGGTTGACATTGTTGACATAACTAAAGCTTAGCCCAAATTTTACCTGAGCCTCTGAAAAAGGTGTCTGCATGTTCTCGAGAAGGCTGGCTAGGTCCTGCTCGCAGTACCCCATCACCAGGAAAATGCTGTCGTAGACAAGACACAGTCAGGAGCCTCCTGCAGGACACCTCTCTGGTGTCCCAGCGCTCACAGCGCAGGTCTGTGCCACAAGAGGCAGCTCAGGGGACGGAGAAGGGTCTGAAAGGCAGAGAGGGCAGGAGAAGAGGAGACTCTCACCTCTCCAGATGGTTCCCTACAACCACGTCCTTCAGCTCCACGATGTTGGGGTGCCGAAGCTGCAGGAGCAGGGTGATCTCCCGCAGGCTGCTGATGGGCATTCCTGCGGAGAGTAACAGCTGTGATGCACAACTGCCTCGAGCAGGGGATGGGGATGCTCCTGCCCACCATAGGAGTCGCCCCTGCTCCTCCATTACCATCTTTCTCATTGTCCATTCGCACCTTCTTCAATGCCACGGTCTCATCCGTCAGGGTGTCCCGGGCCCGGTCTAAAAGAGCAGCACAGGGCATGCAGTCAGGCCCAGATGTCAAACGCTGGCTTTATTGTGAGCCAGTAGGACCCCTGCACTGACAAGTCTCCTCTCGGCCTCGGTCTCCATCATGGCACCCCCCAGCCCAACATGCTCCCGCTGCCAGGATGCGGGCAGATGGGCCGCAGCCCTTCCTTCTGCCCAGGAACTGGCTCTGCCCCAGGCTCGGAGGGAACAGCCAGTACCACGCTTACACACTATGCCGTAGGTGCCCTCTCCAATCCGATTCAGCTTCTCGAACTCCTTCACGCTCCGGCATCTTCCCAGCTGGAACCAAAGAGCCACGTCACAGGCGAGCGCCAGCTCCGGGGCAGCCCTCAGAGGTGTCTCACCAACCTTCCCAGGGACGCGCGACCTCGATGGCGTACTAATGCCTTAAGCTACACCCCTCCCTCTCACCGGGCAGACTGCCGTGCTGCTCCGGTACTTAGGGAGCAAACCAATGCTTCTAAAACACCGCGGGCACATTGGCTCAGCCAGCAGCTGGGACAGACACGGCTCCCCGGGCCCCTACAGCCCCCAGCCAGCACAGTGTCCCTGTCACCGCCCCCGCCAAAGAGCCCCCCTGTCCCCCGCACAAGCTGCTCCCAGCCGGCGGCCAGGTCTGCAGGCACCGCACGCCGCCCAGCTCCCTCCCTGCGCCCAGCCCGCTCCGGCACGGGGGAGCCTGCGTGGCCGCCGGCCCAGGGCGGCCGCTCCTCCTCCGCAGGCCCTGGGCCTACCCGCACCCCGGGGGCCTGCGGGCGCTGCGACCCTCTTCCCCCTCCCAGACACCTCGGGGAGCGCACGGACCCCGCTCCGCTCGCCCACACGGCCCCGGCCCCTCACCCGGTCGGCCGCCGGCACCTCGAAGAAGCCCTCGCCCCGCAGCCGCCGCAGCCGCAGCGGCTCCAGCTCCCCGTCGGCAGAGCCCCCCTCCGCCATGCCGGCACCATGCGTGCGCCGTGACGTCAAGCACAGACGCATGCACCGTGACGCCCCACAGACCACGCCCCCCCCCGCGCTGGTCCCTAGCAACGGTTGCTAGGCACGGCTTAGGGACTGTGTCCATGGCCGCCACTATAGCCCCGCCCTGTTCCAACCCGCCCTCTTTTAACCACGCCCCGCTACGGCCCCGCCCCTGCGCGCCCCCGTCCCTGATGTGGCCCCGCCCCCTCCCAGCCGACCCCGCCCCACGTGACCTCCCCCGCCCCGGGCGGCACTCTCGCGAGAACCGGGCGCGCGCGCACCCCGGAAGCGGAGGCCGTAGAACCCGGAAGCGGCGGCGGGGCAGGATGGACGGTAAGAGCGGGAGGATGGGAAACGGGGCTCCGCCGCCCCCGGCTCGGACGTGGGGGGTTTGTCCTGATGGTGGGGCCGGGGGCGTGCCGAGAGTGGCGGCCGGCTGGGGCTGGGGCCCCGGGGTTAGGCCTAGCCCCGGTGCCCGGCCTCTGGCCCCAGCGTTGTCCCCGGTGCGCCGTCCCTGAGGCTGTGCTCTCCTTCTCTTCCAGACACGCTCTTCCAGCTGAAGGTGAGGGTGCCGGCGGGCCCTCCTCCTCCTTTCCCTCACGTGTCTCCGGTCCCGCGGCTCGTCCCGGAGGGCCGGTGCCGGCGTCCACCTCTCCGTGAGGAGCCTGGGGACCGCTCCGCCCGCTGACTCACGCCTCGTCGGGGCAGGAGGCGTTGGCCTGCGGAGATGCGTTTTCTAGGAGGCGCGGGGCTGCCGCCGCTCTGCCCTTCCCGGCCGCGGGAGCCCCACCGATGCCGGCGGCTGCGGGAAGAGGGAGCCCTTTAGCCGGGTTTGTCCTCCGGGGCCGCTGTTCCCGGGCCTTTGCCGGTGCTTCCCTTCTCAGAAGCAGGGAAAACGGACTTCCTAGTCTGCCGGTGTGGTCAGAGAGGCTCCGCTCCTCGGGGCATTCCGTCTTCCCGGCTCCCTCCCGCGGCCAGGGGCTCGGGGCAGCCGCGGCCGGTGTTGCTGGGGGGGGGAGGCAGCTGGGGGCTCTGCTCGCCCCGGTCCCTGGCTCTGCGCTGCTGTATCCTGGCACTAACCCTTTGCTTTCTCTGCAGTTCACAGCGAAGCAGCTGGAGAAACTCGCTAAAAAAGCTGAGAAAGACTCTAAGGCCGAACAAGCCAAAGTTAAAAAGGTGGGTGAGAGGCCGGCCTGTGCCCGGCAGCTGTGGATCCTTCCTCCTCCTGTATTCCACCAAGGGACTGGGGAAGGGGGCGGGTTCCCCTCCCCAGGCCTTGCTGCACACGTCAGCTCAGCCTCCGAGTGTTTTGAGTCCCACCCTCAGTTCTCAAATCTGCCGGGTGGATGCGGTGCATCCCTGCAACACTGAGAGGAATTTAATTCCCACTCAGGGGCGTGCTCAGTATCTTGAGGGTCATAAGAGAGCTTTTTCCTAGTGGAAAATTCTTAAGACAGAAACAGAGCGTGCTTATTTATAAATCTGTGTGGATTCTCCGTGCAAGTGCTTGCCCTTTGCCTTTCCAGGCCCTTCAGCAGAAAAATGTGGAGTGCGCTCGTGTCTATGCAGAGAATGCCATCCGCAAGAAGAATGAGGGGCTTAACTGGCTCCGCATGTCTTCCCGGGTGGATGCGGTGGCCTCCAAGGTCCAGACAGCAGTGACAATGAAGGGGGTAAGAGCCTCTGCGTGGGCGTGGGGCTTTGAGACTGGTCTGTGCTCTGCAGAGAGTGAACATTGGCTGTTCCCCTCTCGCTACCTCGAACCACCTTGTACGTACTTCCCTATCCCTGGAAAGAATCCCACCAAGCTTTGTAGTTAGCTCGGACCCCCTTGCTGCGGTGCAGCCTGTGAAGAGCCTGTCTGGGGTGGCTTCTCAGCGGGGGTGCTTCATCGGAGGCTTGGGTTAAGTCCTTAACCTGTGGCTGCACAGAGGGAGAGGCTCGAGCCTCTCGCCTCATGGCGCGTATAAGGGTGGTGGGCTGGGACCTGTTCTGCCAGGAGCGGTGCCCGAGGTCTTCAGTGACTGCACGTGGCTGGAGAAACCCGCAGCCAGGCTGAACCTGCGTAGAGCTGGCTGCAGCATCTGGTGAGCAGGCAGACTGTCCTGCCTTGTAGTGCTGCTGTGAGCATCAGAAATACTGATTTCTCTGTTGCTCACCTGGGTTCTACTCTCGACAGTGAGGTACCTCACTTTTGGGGAGTACCGGTGAAGTAATCTCCTCTTGTAGGTGACGAAAAACATGGCCCAGGTGACCAAGGCCTTGGACAAAGCCCTGAGCTCCATGGACCTGCAGAAAGTGTCAGCGGTGATGGATAAATTTGAGCAGCAAGTTCAGAATTTGGATGTTCATACGTCGGTAAGTGCTGGTGGCCTCTGATGGGTCCGGGAGGGCTGGGAGCTGCTGGATTTGGGAGGGTGGATTTGTCTCTGTGAACCGTAATGTGCTGCTTCCTGGGAGAACGCCGGGTCCCAGCTGTAACCCCTGTTTGTCAGGAGCTCTGTTTCCCTCGGGGACTCCAGCCTCCGGTGTGGGAAACCCCCCAAGCTGTTCACGTAGTTGTGTTCTCTGCATTTGAGGGATATGAGAGATGTTGGGGAAGACACAGCTCTGTTGCCTGACGGAGAAGGAGCGAGCTTGCTGTGCAAAGAGGCGAACGGAGCAGACAGGGATAAGAGGGAGGGTGACTGTCCCTGTGTCGTAGCAAGCCGTTGCTCAGAGCGGGTCTGGGGCAGAACCGGACCTTGTGCCCCTTCGCTGTAGCTCTGCTGTCAGGCTTGATGCTGTGGAGGCTGCTCTGGCTAAGGGGGCTGGTGGCTTTGCCTGTGGGGCAGAGTGACAGGCTGTCTCTGTTGTAGGTCATGGAGGACTCCATGAGCTCCGCTACCACGCTGACCACGCCGCAGGAGCAGGTGGACAGCCTCATCGTCCAGATCGCAGAGGAGAACGGCCTGGAGATCATGGACCAGCTCAACCAGCTCCCCGAGGGGGCTTCGGCAGTTGGGGAGAGCTCAGTCCGCACCCAGGAAGACCAGCTGTCGCGGAGGTTTGTTCTCTCCTGGGTCCTTTGCCTTGTGTTGAGGCAGTTTGAATCCTTCCCAGGGATCCCTCACCAATACGAAGGGCATGAGTTAGCCCGTCACGGCAGGCCGAGTGGGTGGGGAGCCCCCTCTCACGCTCAGGCAAGCCAGAGCCTGGCAGTCCCCGTGGTACCCTGTGCAGGGCAGGCGAGTGGCTGTTTGGAGCTTTGGGCCTGGGGACGGGGGTGGCTTCTGGCACTCAGCAGCGAGCTCTCGTTGACGAGGTGCAGAACAGTCTCCTCCTGCTCTGCTCTCGCCCTCACGCAGCTGCTGTTGCTCCGGGAACGCTTGGCGCTGACCTTCAAATAGCTCCGGGAACAGGCTGTTTCCCTGGAACTGCCCCAGGAGAAGCTGATGAGCTTCCTGTCGCTGGTCCCTCCCTGCTGCTCCCCACGCAGCTGCCACCGGGGTCCATCCGGGGACAGCCCCGAGGCTGCCGTGGGCTGCCGTGAGAGCTGGGGGTGACCCTGGGAGAGGGACCAGGGGGGCTGCAGTGTCAGGGCACCCAGAAGAGAAGCCGGGAACCCCTCCTGCGTTGATGACGGATACTCCATGTTAACCCCAGGCAGCCATAGCCGTGTGCTCCAGAGTAGGATTTCTTGCACCTCTGCTGCAGGAGAGAGGTTTCTGGGTGGAGACATTCCCGGCACACGCTGGCTGAAGGGTCCTTCTGAGTAATGGCCAGCTGTTTCCTGCCGCTCTCACGCCTGTTCCCTCTCGTGCTTTCCCTTCCAGGTTGGCTGCCTTGCGGAATTAAGGTCTCCCGTCGCCCCTGTGGACTGCTGCCCTGCACTTGGTGGTATGGCGTGTGGGGTGGAGGGGCCCGGGACTCCTTCCCCACCTCTGCTACGTCCTTGCTCTGACCCACCGGCCAGGCGGAGTTGGCCATCCCCTCCTCCAGCAGCACGTCCCCAGCCCTGCCTGCCTGCGTTTAGACTCTTCTTTTGGGGTGTGACGGTGACAACTTTTCCCAGAGCAGGCAGCGATCCTGGCAGGGGGTTTCTGAGCAGCGACGGCCTCTCTCTGGGCTTGAGGAACGCTTTGCTGGTTCTGATTTCAGGGTGTTTTTCATTTGAGGGTTGCTGCTGGTTTCTGGCAGTGTCCCACGATGCAACGTCCCGCTCTTGATTTAACACTAAAGGAATCCTGGAGGCGGGTGGCTGTATCTTCTGGGGTGCTGCTCGCCTGACTCTCCTCCGTGCGTAGCACACCTTTGTTACCTGTTTTAGACCGGGTCTCCGAGCTGTGGGCTGTGTTTTCCTCAGGGCCCGCAGCAAGGAGCTGTTTACAAGGAGCAGGGAGATCCCCATGGGGCCGCCTTCCCCTCGCAGCGGTTTGGGAAGGGTTGGTTTCCCGGCTGTGGTGTTTCTGGGAAGGTTAGTGCCTTGCAGGAAGGGGAGGTGATGCCGTGGCATCTCTTCCCTTGGAGTGACCTTCCCGAGCCGTAGCTGGGTTCCCTGTTTGCAGACTTCACCTTGCCCATCATTCGCTCCTTGTCCTCCTGGGCCAGACCTCCCTGGAGCTCTGTACCACAAAGTGACCTTTGAAACGCTCATCCTGCCCCGTGTGTGCGTGCATGTAAATCCACGCGTTCCACATCTCCAGACGCTGTGGTCTGGAAATGGTTATCCAGGCCCTGACCTCCCATGTGGAACCGGTCCCAGCCTGATGTCCAGCAGCTGGGAGTGGATTGCAGCAGCTTCCACCCCCAGGCTTGCAGCTGTGGCGGCCACAGCCTTGTCCCCAGATGTTCCCCAGCCGGATGGGTGTGACAGTAAATGCTAAACCATCCTGAGAGTGTGTCTGCCTGCGCTGGCTGTGGCTCATCCCCTGGATGTCTGCTGCCATTTTCTCTCTGCTGTCCCCATCTTGCTGCATCTTTGTGCTGCTGCCTGCCGAGTGTGGGACCGAGCTGGATGAGCGGGAGCTGCCTCCAGGGCACGGCCGTGTCCCCTCTCCTCCCACTGCTTCTGGGGAAACGTGGCTGCTTGTCCCTTGGGGCCTTCCCCTGGGACTGAAGCTTTCTGTGCCCCTTCTCCGTGACTTCCAGGCACTACCGAGCTGCTGGGTTGACGGGAAGCACCGGGGAGGAAATGTAGTTTCCTTTGCCTTTCACAAGGAGGAACTTTAACCTTCTCTCTGCAGGCTGTAAGTGAGCGAGCGCGGTGCAGCTGCCGGGGCCGGCAGCGCTGAGCTGTGCTGTGCGCCGCCAGGGGCGGGCAGCTGGGCCCGCTGCAGCGGGGCAGCTCTGATTCATCACTTTTAAAGGGAATTTTAACGTGTGCCGAGCTGCTGCGCTGCGCTGGGCTGTGCTGAGAGGGAAGGGCAGCGGCGGGGGGAGGCAGCTCGCTCCCACCCCCGGCACTGGCTGACCTCCCGGGCTGCCCCTGCGGACGTGGGGCAGGACTCGCTGCGGGCCAGGGGCCATCTCCCCAGCACTTGCAACACAAACACGTTTCGCTGTCTTGATTATTTCTTCTGAGTTCAGTGGCCTTGGCAGCGTGTGTCTAGTGACCGTCAGAACCTTCTTCCCCGAGGCGTGCCGTGGTGGGGACGAGGGGTGGGGACACGGGAGGACAAGGTGGCTTTGGGCCACAAAATCACTTGGGCATGGTGGAGCGTTGGATCTTGTGCCCCCCTGCTGCGGGGCCGGGCAGCCTGGCCCTGCAGGGTGCCATGCGTGGGTGCCACCCGTGGGGCTGGGGGCCAGGACGTGCCCTGCGGCCCAGGGAGCCCCTGCCCCTGGAAACGCTCCTTCTTTCAGTGTGATGTTTCTCTGTGGTTTCATTTGTGTGGTTTTGTTTTTTTTTAAAGCTTGTCTCATTTGCCTTTTTCTTCTTCTCCAACCTCACGTTCATTACCTTCTGCTATTTTAAATAAACAATCCCTGAACATCCGTGGTGGTGTCTCTGGGGCTTAAGATGCAAAGGGGGGGGGGGGTCTGTGGTCCCCTCTGCCTGTGGAGCAGCGTGATGGCTGTGCCCTGTCCCCTGCCTGGGACAGAAAACCCAGTGCCATGGGGCTGAGGTGAGGAGGAGGAGGCGGCCAGCAGTTTCCCTGCCTCCTCTTGCCCAGGGGCAGGGAAGCAGTCACCGGCAGAGCTCTGGGTCCCCACCTCTGGGGTGCTGGAGCAGAAGGAGCCCTGATGAGTCCCCCCCATACTTCCCCTGCAGGGACCGTTGCCCTTCGTGTAGCTGAGCCAGGAGGGAACTGGGATGAGTGGGAGCTGCCATGGCTCCGGTGTGGCCGACACCGGCTCGGGGAGTCCAGGGCAGCCAGCTCAAGTCGAGCTCCTTTTCCCCAGCGTGGTTTTTGGGCTGCCCGGCTCCCTGTGCTCTTCTCCGCAGCATTCCCTGGCCCTTGGTCGTCATCCCATGGAGGGAGCCCTGATGTTTTCCACCCTGGTCCTGCCATCGGCACCCACCAACAGCAGCTTCACCATCCCATCGGGGACCGGGCGCATCCCTTCTCCGTGCCCATCCCTTCCCGGCACCCGGCTGGCAGACGGGGCTCTGTGCCTCAGCCAATTTGCGAATGCCACAGGAAGATGGCTCTCCTTCTCCTGCCTGTTTTCCTGGTGCCCAAAGCCGCCTCCGCTTAGAAGACAGGCTGTTCCCAAATGTGAGAGGAAATTGCTAAGACGATAATTGAGTAGCCAATTAATTAGCTAATGATTAATGTAAGCATCCTGCGGAGGCAGCCCTACAGCCAACCTGGCTGTGTGTTGCAGCAATGTGTCACTCCCGGTGCGGTGACAGCTTCCCAGTGCCCTGGGCTGGGCACCCACCGGCCCACTATGCCTCTGCCCCTCTGGGGCTGTGCAGCCGGGGTGGCTGGTGGGGTCCTGGTGTGGCTAGTGACCTGCCAGGGCGGCCAGTGACCTGGCAGCGTGGCTCATCGCCTCCAGCCAGGAGCAGGGCAATGGGTCTGGGGCTGGTGGTCCCCGCAGGGTCCTGGTGCGGATGCACGCTGCCGGCGGTGCTGGAAGCACGGCTTTATTTCGCTCGCGGGGCAGGTGCGCAGGCGGGAAGAGGCACCAGGGTTGGACGCATCCTGGTAGCCACTGGGCCAGCTGCCAGCATCCTGCCGGGCAGGGTATGGGAGCTGCGGGGGGAGCCGTGCCGGATGCTAGGAGAGCAGGGAGTGGAGCAGGGCCAGCGCCAGCCCCAGGGCTGCCGGCGGGAGCCGGGCTGTGCCAGCGCCGTCGGTGTACCCGTAGGGGGTCCTGCACGATCCCTCCAGCTCCTCGAAGGCGATGGGCGTCTCGTGGGGAGCCGTGCCTTGCAGGTTCGCCTTCACCTGCGATGGGGGACAGGGTGGGCTCCCGCAGCGAGGGGCAGTCCCCGTGCCCCGTACAGCCCCCTGTCACCTTGAATGTCCCCGTGCCGCCATTCCCAAGCCCTGCATGTCCCCATGTCCTCCTTCGTCCCCCTGCCCCGTGTGTCACTGTGCCACCTCACGTCCCCACACATCACTGAGTGCCATGCATCCTGATGTCCCGCTGGTCTCTGCTGTCCCGTGTGTCCCCATGCCCCATGTGTCCCCATACCCCATCCCTCCCTGCGCCCAGTGCTGCCGTGCCCCGCTCACCTCCTCCACCTTCCTGAAGACACGGATCAGGTTTTCAGCCAGGGCTGCCTTCACCTCTGCCTCCGTCCAGTTCCTGGCCAGCAGCTCGGCCACCAGCGCGGGGTACGTGGAGACGTCCTCCAGGCCGGTGGGGAGCCTGTGCCACCCCACAGCTTGCAGCTGCGCCGGGGGCAGCCGAGCCCGGCAGCACCCACCTCCCGCTCCACGCTGCCATGTCCCACCGACACAGCCGGTCCTGCGCCCGTCACCCGCTTTACCTCGTGACACCGTCATAGTCCCCGCCGAAGCCGACGTACTGGGCACCGGCCACCTTCTTCACGTGATCCATGTGATCTGTGGGTGCGCAGGGGATGAGCAGGGTCGGGGGGACACTGTCACCCACCCCCCCCACACCTGCCCAGGTGCCCGCCTCACCTGCGACGTCGGCCAGCGTGGCCGTGTCCCTGCATGTCACATAGTTGTTGTAGAAGTTGATCATCACCAGGCTGTCCGTGGAGGCCTGGGGGAAAGGTGGTCCTGAGCCCCGTGGCCCCCCAGCCAGCCCTGCTCCCTGCCCGCGGCCGTGCCCCAGTGCTCACCACCATCTTCAGCACGTCGTCGGGCACGTTGCGGCGATTCTGGCAGAGGCTGAAGGCGGAGGAGTGGCTGAAGATGACGGGGGCTTTGGAGAGGTTCAGCACAGCCTCCATGGTCTCCACCGAGACGTGGGCCAGGTCCACGATCATGCCCAGGCGGTTCATCTCCGCCAGCACCATCTGCGGGAACGGCGATAGGGACGGGGACAGGGTGGGTGAGGGGTGCACAAGGGGACATGTCACTGCATGGGGGGACACCATGCACTCAGGGCACTCGCTGCTGGGCTTAACAACCCAGCGTGGGGCTGGTGGGTGCTGGTACCATGTCCCCCCCGCCCCAGCCACTGCTCCCAGGTGCCGCCACTGACCCTGTCCCCGCTCACCTTCCCAAAGGACGAGAGGCCATTGTGCAGAGGCGGATCGTCCCCAGTGTCCACCAGCCAGTTGTCAGCCCTGCGGAGCGGTGAGAGCATCAGGGTGGACCCACAGTCGCTTATCCCTGCTCGGCCGCATGCCCCGTCCCCCCTCCATGCCGGCCATGTCACCCCATCCCTGTCCCCGTGCCCCCCCAGGGGCTGCTACCAGGGGGTGTTGCAGCTGTGGGTGAGGGTCATGTAGCGGACACCCAGGTGGTAGAAGGTGCGCAGGACGCCCAGGCTGCTGTCGATGGAGTGGCCGCCCTCCACCCCGATGAGGCTGGCCACCTTCTTGTTCTGGAAAGCCTGTTGGATGCCTGCGGGAGGGTGGGGGGCATCAGCCAGGGTGGGCACCAGAGCACCCACGGCCCCCAGGACACCTGCGTCCCAGCCCTGCGCCCGCTCACCGGTGCTGTCGACGACGCAGGAGAAGGTCTCGGGGTAGAGCTCGCACATGCGGTGCACCACGTCGATCTGCTCCAGCGTGCGCTTCACCGCGTCCTTGTTCTGCGTGTCGCAGGGCACGTACACCGACCAGAACTGCCCCCGATGGCACTCGGTGAGCGTCGGGACCCTGGCCCCATGCCCACTGACACCCACCCCGCTGCCCTCCCCGGTGCCCTCTCCCCGTCCCAGTGCCCCTTGCCCACCCCGGTGCCCTCCCCGCTGCCCACCCCCCTGCTCCCTCCCGCCTCGCCGTCCCACCTGCCCGCCCACGTGCCCCTGGCGCAGTTTGGGGATGTTGGTGTGGGTGCCGTCCAGCGTCGTGAGGTTGGCCTCCGGCAGCCCCAGCTGGTTGTTGAACCTCTTGAGGAGCTGCCAGGGCAGGTCGTTGTGCCTGGGCAGGGGAGAGAGCGGGGATGAGGGGCTCTCTGCCCGGCCGCCCCTCCGGCCAGCCGGCCTCCTGGCTGCCCACCTACCTGCCAGCTCCCTGTCTCTCTGCCCACCCGTTCCCCACTCGTCTGTCCATCCTTCCATCTGTCCACCCATCCATCCGTCTGTCCGTCCATCCACCATCCATCCACCCACCCACCGGTCCATCTGCCCACCCATCTGTACTCTCTGCCAAGAGCCACCCAAGTGGCTCCGGCCAGGAGCCGTGGATGTGTCACTCCCAGGGGACAGCTCCATGTGGGACACCCTTTCCTGGCTGGGGGGGAGCTGAGGGGGAGGCCAGGGACAACTCCATGCACCCCTCCACTCGCCATCCCCTCTCCGCCCTCACACGCGAGGGAGCCAGCCCCGCACTCCTCTGACGGGGACATCGCTGTCACCACCGCGGGGATGTCACCACCATGGGGATGTGTCACTGCCATGCAGTTCCCTGCACCCAGCAGTATCATGGGGAAGTGCTGGGGGCCAGACGCAGGGGTCAGCTCCCACTTCTCCCCTCCTGCGTCACGGTCCCCACATCCTCCGGCTCCCCCCGCCCTGCGCCAGGCTGCTGTGGCACAGGGATGGTGCCACGGGGGACCCCGCGGAGGACCTGAGCCTCCTGAGGGTTCTGGCACGAGACTGGGGACATCCCTTAGGACATGACCCATTTGCCCCAAGTGGGGACTTCCCCCGGGGCAGCCTGGCCACCGGCTTCCCAGCACCCTGCCCGCTGCCAGCCAAGCTGCACCGCCGGGGATCCCCCCGGCTACACGGCCCCAGGGTGCCCGGCATGGGGATCCCCCGGCAGGGCTGTCCCTGGTGGGGTTTTCTGGCTGGGGTTTTTCTCAGGGTGCCGAGAGCCGCAGCCCCGCCGGGGTGTCCCGTCATGCCGCGGGGCCAGGCAACCTTTGCTCACCCGTCGATGACTGGCGTGGTGGTCATGATGCGCTCGGCCTCCTCCAGGTGATGCTGCCCGGTGCAGGGCAGGAGCAGGCGCAGTGCCAGCACTGCCATCACCACGCTCCCACCTGGCATCTTGGCCCACTCGGTGCCGCTGGGGGATGAACCGGGGTGACCCGCTGCCGCCGCGAGCCTACTGAGCGCATGCACCGGGATGGCTGTCCTGGATCACTGTCCATCCCCTCTCGCCGTAAATAAATAACCAGGATCGGCAGCCGTAACTCCACCCTGCCTGCCCTGCGCCCCGGCCCTGCCAGCGCCTGGGCACGGTGGGCACTGGGGCGGCGCAGCGGCAGCAGCCTCCCCCAGCCCGGCCCCGGCTGGCAGGGCTGTGCCGGGGCTTCTCCGCATAGCTGCGGTGACGCTCCCGGCCCCTCTAATGCAGCCCAGATTTTTATTTTTGCTGGGAAAGTGCCAGTCCCATCCCCGCCTCGACCTCCCCAGCGCCGGCACCCCCGGCCCCAGTGCTGGCACCGCCAGCACCCCCATTGCCGACAGGCAGGGCCCGGCACCCCTGTCCCTCGCTCACCCCGGCCCCGGGACGCTCGAGAAGCTGCTGCCTGCAATGGCTGTGAAATATGTTTTCTGGCTTGCGTGCTGGCGGCGGGGCTGGGACGGGCTCCGGCCACCCCAGATGGCGTCGGGTGCTGGGGAGCGGCTGAGCGCTTGCGTACCCTGCGGCTCTGTGGTGTGGCCATCCCGCCATGGAGGGGACGGGGGGCAGCAGATGGGGTGGCACGGCTCTGGCGTGGGGCTGCCGGTGGTGTCCCATGTGTGCCGGGCTTCGCCCCCCCCCGGCTCCTGCGGTCCTGCTGCAGCGTCGCGTGTGGGGAAACTGAGGCACACGTCAGTCCTGTGGCCCAGTGCCCGCGGTGGGGGAACCCCGGCTAGGGATGGCGGTGGCCTCGGGGCCGGCGGTGGCTACGGTGTCGCGTGTGGCAAGAGGCACCGCGGGGCTGCTGGGAATGGCACGGAGCCACATGGAGACGACCAGCTCCGCTCCTTGACCCGGGGCGCGCCGGGACGGGAATTCCTTCCTCCGGCACGGTGCCGGCCACGGGGAGCCCGGCCGTGGGGCACGGCGTGGGGCTGACCCCCGTCCCGCTGTCCCGCAGCCCCCCGGCCCCGCAGGCAGCGCTCTCCCGGCGATGGCCCCAGCCGGATCGCGGTTCCCCGGCAGGAATGTGCCGGGGGAGCCCGGCCCCCTCGCGCCGGGACGGCTTCCTCTTTTCCAGCTATTTAAGGGCGGTTTCGGCACGTCCCCCGCAGCGGCCGGGCCATGGATCGGATGGAGGTGACCGAGACCTTTGCCGGCATCTCCCTGCCCGGCCACCTCCACACCCAGGACTCCCTCAGCTTCGCCGCCACCTTCCAATTCCGCCCCACCGACGTGGTCATCGCCACCTACCCCAAATCGGGTGAGGGACGGTGGGGCAGGTGGGGGGCCGGGGGGGGCGAGGAGGGTCCCAGAGGGATGGGGCACGGGGAGGGGACCCATGTGGGTGGGTGGTGGGGTCAGTGGGGCAGCACTGGGGACCCCCAGGCTGGTGGCGGGGCGGGGGGGGCACGGACAGACTCTGCCCCGCAGCCCCCGGCTCTCCGGCAGGACCGGGAGCTGCCTGCGTGGCTGGGAGGTGGCCAGGCTCGGTGCCAGCTGCTCCCTGGGCAGGGCATCACCCTGTCCCCGCAGCCCAGCGGCCACTGGCCCCTCAGGGCACAGCAGAGGGGAGCCCAGCCCCAGCCGTCGGCTCCCACCCTCCCCCCCAAAACCCCTGCCCTGCGGGTGGGGGGCAGCCGCCCCCACACCCTCCCCTGTCCCAGCCCCGTCCTGTCCCCAACCCCAGACTGGTGTGACTGGTGGTGGCCCTGGGGGTCCCAGCTGCTGCCCCGTGCCACGTTGTGCCATGCTGAGCCCACGCCGTGCTAAGCCATGCCGTGCCGAGCCGTTCAATGCCGTGCTGTGCCATACAATGGCATGCCATATTGCACCATGCCACGCCATGCCATGCCGTGCCGTGCCATAGGGTACTGTGCCATGCTGTGCTGAGCCCTGTCATGCCATGCCATGCCGTGCCGTGCCGTGCTGTGCCATGGGGTACTGTGCCATGCTGTTCTGAGCCCTGCCGTGCTGTGCCATACCATGCCGTGCCGTGCCATAGGGTACTGTGCCATGCTGTGCTGAGCCCTGCCGTGCCGTGCCATGCCGTGCTATGCTGTGCCATAGGGTACTGTGCCATGCTGTGCTGAGCCCTGCCGTGCCGTGCCATGCTGTGCCATGGGGTACTGTGCCATGCTGTGCTGAGCCCTGCTGTGCTGTGCCATACCATGCCATGCCGTGCCATAGGGTACTGTGCCATGCTGTGCTGAGCCCTGTCATGCTGTGCCGTGCCATGCCATGCCATGCTGTGCCATGGGGTACTGTGCCATGCCGTGCTGAGAGCCCTGCCATGCCATGCCATACCATGCGGTGCCCCGTGCCGGGCTGGCGCTGCCCTGACAGCCGCCTCCCCAGGCACCACGTGGATGCAGGAGATCCTGACGCTGCTCTTCAGCCACGGGGACGTCCTGCCAGCCAAGACCATCCCCAACTGGGAGCGGGCGCCCTGGCTGGAGCAGATCTACTTCAGGGATGCGCTGCAGGACACGGCCACCCGCCGGCTCATCACCACCCACTTGCCTGCCCACGTCCTGGCCCCCGCCCTGCAGCAGAGCAAGGCCAAGGTGAGGGGGGGGCGGTCAGGACAATCCGGGGGGGTCCCCGCAGGGGCATTCCGTGCCCACGGGGCTTCCCGCAGCCAGGGTGATTGCCAGGGGCTTTCTGAGCGGGGCGGAGTGGAATCCCCCCCGGCCGTGGAGCTGACACCGTTCCCCCCCCCGCCAAGGTGATCTATGTGGCCAGGAACCCCAAGGATGTCGCCGTCTCCTTCTACCACTTCCACCGCCTGGCCAAGTTCCTGCCCGACCCCGGCTCCTTCGACACCTTTCTCACGCAGTTCCTCGAGGGCACGGGTAAGGGCCGGGGGTCCCTGGGGTGCCGGGGCTCAGCCACAGGGCCCCCCCATAACTCCCCGCCTCCCCCCAGTGCACTACGGCTCCTGGTTTGACCACGTCAAGGGCTGGTTGGGCCAGCGGCAGCTCCTGGACATCATCTATGTCACCTACGAGGAGCTGCACCAGGTGAGCCCCAGCACGTCCCCATCCCTGTCCCCGTCCCTGCCAGCTGCCCCGGGCTGACCGTCCCCTCCGCCGCAGGACCTGCGCGGCACGGCGCAGCGGCTCAGCGCCTTCCTGGGCTGCCCGCTGGGACCGGAGACGCTGGCAGCCCTGGAGGAGCACTGCAGCTTCGTCGCCATGCGGGACAACGCCATGGCCAACTACTCCCTCATCCCCTCCGAAATCATGGACCACAGCCAGGGACGCTTCATGAGGAAAGGTACGGGGGGGGGACGGGGTGGGGGAGGACACGGGGGTGCAGGCTGCAGCTGCAGACACCCCCACCGCCACCCCGTCCCCTCCGTCCTGCAGGTGTGGTGGGGGACTGGCGCGACCACTTCTCCCCTCTGCAAAACGCCCTCTTCAACCGCCTCTACCAGGAGGAGATGGGCGACTCGGAGCTGCCCGCGCGCTGGCCCATGGCCTGAGGGGGGCCGGGGGGGGCCGGCAGCACTTGGCCTTGCCACTGCACAACACGACTGCCCTGCTGCCTGCGGAGCCCCGCTGCGGGGGGGGCACCCTGCATGGGGAGCCCCCAGCACCCCCATAACGTACACAGCCCCATCCATCGCCGCAGGGGCCGGGGCTGCGGCGCAGCTGGGGGTCCCACCGCAGGGAGAGGTGGGGGGACACTAGCCGCCTGACACCCCCCAGGGATGGGGGACTTTTCCGGCCACACATTGTGGCCATCCCTGTGGCCTTCCTTCCCCTGGGGTGGGGGCGCGTGGCCGTGACCCCCCACCTTCCGCCCAGCCTGCCCTGGGGAAATAAATATTTATTGTTGTTCCCAGCCAGGCAGCCTGTTCCCATGGGCGTGGGGTGGGAAGCGGCGGCACGCTGGCGGGAAGCGCCCGGCATTATCGGGGCCCCATCAGGGTGGGGACCCATCCCCGGGGGACATTATCTGCGGGTGGGGGGCAATGGCCGGGTGGGCAGCGCAGGGGGCCCTGGGGTGGGGTCACGGCACGGGGCACCATTCCGGTGTTTGCCAGCGGAGCCTGTGGCACGGAGCCGGCTCCTTCACCACCACCCTCCCAGAGACGTCCCCCCCCCCAACAAACCGGGGCTCTGCCTTCCCCAGTGCAACGCCCTCAGACACCTTCTCCCCCCACCCTGCCCCAGTGCACCCCTCATGATGCTTTTGGGGGGGCTGCAGTGGCCTGGACGGCCTGGCTGGATGCCCCCCCATTGCCTAGCTCCCCTCCTGGGGTGTTTGCACCCAGGGGCTTGTGCCTACCCCCCCCCACCAGCACCCTGGGGTGCGCCAGGCTGGCAGCCCCCTAAGCCCCCCCCCCAGCCGCTCTCCTGCCACGCTCCAAGGAATTGCTCTATCAAGCCACCTGGGAAGCACAGGCACTGTCAATAATTAACCCCTGGCTTAATTAACCGGCGCCTGCCAGCTCAGTGTGGCACAGTGCCGTGGCGGGGGGAGGGGGGGGCGAGGGCTTGGCCCTGGCATGAGCAGGACCCCTCGCCAGGGCTCGGCTGAGCGGGGGGCAGATGGCGAGACCCTCCCTGGGGACGCTGTCTGGCACCGGGGCCCTGCCTGCCCCGCTGGGGGGGTGCAGCCCGGCTTGGTGACGCTGGGCACCCCCAGCCCCGTGGGGACCCCCTGCACCCGCCGTCCCCACGGAGCAGGGTGCCGTGGCAGCCCCCTGCCCGCGCCGCTGGCCGGCTGCATCCGCAGGCTCGTCAGGCGCTGGGTTTCTATGGCGACGTCTATTATCCTGCTTTACAGGGAGATGAATCAGGAGCTATAAATACGCGGGCTGATCGGGGCAGCGTGCTCTGCCTGCGTGCAGGGTGCCGGCGGCGGGCAGCACTGGAGGGGCACGGCGGTTCAGCGTGGCCGTGCTGGTGGATGGGTGAGCCGACACGGCTGCACGGACGGGGACAGGCTGGCACCCCTGTGACAGCCCCCAGGGTGCCGGCCGCATCCCTGGCCCCGGGATCCATCTCGGTGGCACCCGCATGGCGGGCTCTTGGGCGGCCCCTACCCCGTCACAGCTGCCCTGTGTCCCAGTTCTAGTCCCTGTGGTGGCCTTGGGTCACACCCCACCCTGGTGGACGTCACCTCCCCAAGAGCTTCTGCCGGCACCAGGATGGTGACACACAGCGCATGGCACAGGGTGAACGACACACGGCACACGGCGCAGTGTCACACAGCACGTGGCAGGAGACAGTTGGCACACCGCGAACGGCACCCGGCTTTCGGCGCAGCAAACGGCACACGGCACTCGGTGTGATGCACGTGGCAGAGCGTGGCACTGCGCCCAGTGCGCCACACGCGGCACATGGCACAGCATGGCACACGGCACAGCATGGCACACGGCCCATGGCCCAGAACGTGGCACATGGCATGCGGCACACGGCACATGACACATGGCACAGGGCACAGGGGGTGGCACGTGGTGTAACACAGAGCAGGTACCATGAAGCACACAGCAGGCGGCACATGGCACACAGCATGTGGCACATAGCACGTGGAAAATGGCACACAGTGCATGACACTGGCACTCAGCACATGGCATGCGGCACGTGGCACCTGGAACATGGCATGTGGCACATAGCACATGGCACATGGCGCATGGCATGTGGTACACAGCAGATGGCAAAGTACATAGCACATGGCACATGGTATGTGGCGTGTGGCACCTGGAACATGGCGTATGGCACATGGCACACAGCACATGGCATGTGGCGCATGGCATGCAGTACACAGCACGTGGCAGAGTATAGAACACACGGCACATGGTATGTGGCACATGGCATGTGGCACGTGGCACCTGGAACATGTCATATGGCACGCAGAACATGGCACATGGCACACAGCGCATGACACGCGGCACACGGCGCATGGCATGCAGTACACAGCACACGGCAGAGTACATGGCACATGGCACGTGGCACACTGTATGGATGCAGCATACAACACATGGCACAGCGCGTGGCACGCAGCGCATGGCACACAACCCACAGTTCATGGCACGGCACACAGCACATGGCACACAGCACATGGCACGCGGCACACGGCACGTGGCACGTGGCAGAGGCAATGTGCTGGGCAGGGGCATGCGGAGGGTGCCGGCGCTGCCTCCGCTCCCGCTCCCGTGGCCTGGATTTCGGGGCCGCGGCGCAGCGGGGCGGGCGGCCGTTCCGGCACAACTTGAAAGCGGTGGCTGCTCCAAAGTGCTGCAGCTGCAAAGCGCCGGCGCTCGCCTGCACGCTGCCAGTCACGAACTCCCCGAAATATAGGGGCAGCCGGAGCAGCCCGTATGGCAGCCGGGGCTGGGGGCTGCGTTCGGCTCTTGCCGCCGGCCGGGGCTGGGTGTCAGGGTCAGGGGTGCGAGGGGCGCCGGGCAGCACCCGGGAGCTGCCTGTCCCTTTGCCCACGCCCCGCTGAGCACCCTCAGGGAGGTTTGCTGTCGGCGCCCAGAGAGCACACGGCACGGGCACGGGGCTGGTTGCTTTATTGGGGGGGGGGTCCCCCACACGCCGGGGGCGGGGGGTTCATCATGCAGCCTCCAAACGATGTCACAGCGACAGACAAGCGGGGAACGAGGGGGACAGCGGGGACAGAACGGGAACAGGCTGCGGGGCACAGACCACGGGGACCGGGCAATGCCCGCTGGGGACCCCCAGCCCCCCGGGCGGCGTGGAGTTGGGGAGGGGGGGGGGTGTCCTGCACTGGGGCACCGGGACCGTCCCCGTGTCCCTGGCCAGGTGCCAGCGGGGGCACGCTGCCGGCTGCCGGTGCCCCCCCTGCCTGGTGAGGAGGGGTCTGCGGCAGGGCTGGGACCTGTTGGGGACCTCATCCGTCCCCGCGCCACGCTGAGGGAGCAGGGGGGGGCCCTCACTGGGGCGAGCTGAGGTTGGAGTCGGGGGTCTCGGGCTGGGGGCAGCGGGGCGGGAAGGCCTTGTAGCTGTAGTACTCCACCACCTGCTTGGGCACCTCCGCCAGCACGCACTTTGCCAGGGCCGTCGGTGACGCCTGCGGGACGGGGGACACCAGGGGACATCAGGGTGGATGGGTGAGTCGGGGCATGGCGGCACCCACCCGCCCCGGCGTGCGGAGCAGCACCCATGGGGCACCAGCATGCCGTGACACGATGCTTGGTCCTGCCTTGGGGACAGGAGGGGATGGGAGGGGACAGGAGGGGACGGGAGGACCACTGATGCCCCACTCACATTCTTGAACTCCCGGAAAGGGACGAACTGGACGATGTCGCGGAGGACGGGCTCGCCCTTGGGGGAGCGCAGGATGCCGTCGTCCCCGTCCAGGATCTGCATGTCCGTGAAGTCGGCGTTGCCCACCCCGACGATGATGATGGACATGGGCAGGTAGGAGGCGCGGACGATGGCCTCCCGCGTGTCTGCCATGTCCGTCACCACCCCGTCCGTCAGGATCAGCAGGATGAAGTATTGCTGGGGGGGGAGGGATGCTCTGGGGGGGCTGCCCGGCCCCGCTGCAGCCCCATGCGGGAGGAGCCGGACAAGGGCTCGTCTCTGACACGGGAGCAGCCACAAGTGGCGTGAGCGTATTGGGTCTCAGCCCACCCTGGACCCCAGTGGCAGTGGGTACGTACCGAAGCCTCCTTCGTCCTCTCCTCATCGGCTGCCACACGAGCCACCTTGGAGATGATGGGGGCCACGTTGGTGGGGCCATAGAGCTGGATTTTGGGCAGACAGCTCTGGTAGGACTCCACGACACCCTGGATGCCTGCGGGGGGATGTGAGGGGTGAGGGGGGCAGCACCAGACTCTGGCACAGGGCGGGCCATGGGACTGGCCCCCCCCGGCCCCGACGGAGATGGGCTCACCCTCGCACTCGTCGTTGTCGGGGTTGAAGTTGATGGCGAAATCGTGGGAGACCTGGAGGATAGAGGGGAGGGGGCAGCCGGTGCCCACCCACCCGCCATGGCCCCTGGCACCTGCCGACCCCCAGGGGAGCCACGGCCAAGGGATGCCAGGAGGGACACGCACATCCCTGGGGTCCCACAGGGCCCCGGCACCCCGTCCGCCCCCTTACCTCGTACTTGGGGGGGATCCTTGCACCAAAGCCCAGAGCTGAGAATTTCTTATCGCTGCAAGGGAAGAGGTGTGAGGAGCCCCAGCCCCGGCAGTGCCAGCACCAGGGTGGCCATCACCGGGGGGTCTTGGTTCTGGGGTGGCCATCACCGGGGTGTCCTGCCCCTGGGGGACCCACCGGAGCAACCGACCTGTCATAGTCCTGGCAGATCTCGCCCACCGCCACCAGCGCCTTGAGGTACTCGTTGGGCTGGTAGGGGTTGATGTAGTGCAGGGAGCAGCTGTTTCGGGGGTCCCCGTTGGAGGCCGTGAAGTCGATGGCCACCTGGCAGGGGTGGTGGTGGTGGTGAGTCCCCCGGGGTGAGCGGGGCCACTGGCATGTCCCTCTTGGGGTTGGGTGGCTCTGCCAGCCCCTCTCTCCAGCATCACGGCACAGCCACGGCTCAGGGGAGCCGGGATGCGCTGCCCACGGACCCCTGCCATGGGGACAGGAGGGTGGCCCAGCGCCGGAGCCCCTGCCCGGTCCCCAGAGCTTCGAGGTGGGGGGACACTGCTCACCGTGAAGTGGATCTGGCAGCCGCCCATGATGTAGTCCAGGAAGGAGTAGACCCTGTGGATCTTCCAGAGGGACCTGTGTCAGCCGGTCCTGCCCCACGCCGCCCCAGGGCAGCTGGGCACAGCACAGCTGGGCACGGCATGGCACAGCTCGGCACGCAGGCGCTCACCTTCAGGTCCAGCAGCACCACGACCCCCGAGTTCTTGTAGTTGCGCTTCTTGATTTTGTACTTGGGGTTCATGCAGTCCCACTGCACCTGCGGCACGCAGCACGGGCGCTGCCCGCGGCCCCCCAGCCCCGGCCACACGGCCCACGCGCCGGCACCCCCCACCATGACCCTGAGCCTCACAGCCCCATA
Organism: Larus michahellis; assembly: GCF_964199755.1. Lineage (NCBI taxonomy): Eukaryota > Metazoa > Chordata > Aves > Charadriiformes > Laridae > Larus > Larus michahellis. The sequence continues at coordinate 1,588,731 of NC_133899.1, forward strand.
ACCCCCCAGCCCCATAACCCTGCCACCCTGCAGCCCCATGGTGCTCCAGCCCCACGGCCCCACAACCCTGCAGCCCCATAACCCCACTGCCCCACAGCCCCAGCGTGCAGCCGCCTTCCCCCGCTCTCAGCCAGCCCATGGGCTCCTTCCAGACCAACCGCGTCCGATTTCCCCAGAGGAGCCCAGACCCACCATCCCTTCCCCAAAGAGGGGGGCAGCGAGGGGGGAACAGCCCCAAAACCAGAGGAGGAGCTGGGAGGTGCCTCCTGGAACGGGATCTGCTGGCAGCAGGGAGGGGTGACCCCACAGGCTGTCCCCACGTCCGCACGCCCACCTTGTTCTCCCCCATCGCCTTCTGCATCTCCTCGAAGGTGGTGAAGAACTCCCCGATGAAGTCGTGTTTGCCCCGCGAGTCGTAGTCCCACACCACACACTGCGGCGGGGGGACGGATCAACCCCGGCGGGGCAGCACCCGGCTGGGGGTCCCACGCACCCGCACCCCCCCCAGCACCCGCACCGTCCCTGTCGCCATTCCCAGAGGCTTGGGGTCCCCGGCACACCGCCCACGCAGGGCTGTGGGGAAGCCGTGGGACACATGCCCCCGGGGCAGGGATGGGGGTCCCCATCGCCCTTCCTCACCCTCAGCTTCCTCTTCTCCTCGCAGCTGCAGAGCGAGTTGAGGGAGACCTTGAAGGGCTCCCAGATGGGGCTCAGGTTGTTCTTCACCACCTGCGGGGCGAGGGGCTCAGTGGGGCCGGGCAGCCGCCAGGGTGGCCACGGGCCGGCCGAGGGACCGATCCTGCCCGGGGCCTCACCTCGGTGCGGTACACCAGCTGCTCGCTGCGGTCATCATCGATGCGGTAGATCTCCAGGAAGGGGTCCGACTTGCTGAAGAGGTCCTGGAGGAGGGAGGGTGAGGCAGAGCACCGTCTGCCCTGCCCGTCCTGCCCGCCCGGCCTGCACAGCCCTCCCCAGATCTCCTGCCCATGGGACCTGGCTCACCTTGTCATCCAGCTTCTTGGCCCGGAAGGCGAGCTCCACGTAGCCGTTGTTCCCCGAGATCTCCTCCGAGATGACCTGCGATGAGAGGTGGCCACAGGGCACTCAGCACCTGGCAGGGCTTTATCCCCCTGCCCTCCCCGGCACGGTGGGGACCCCCCAGGGTGGCCAGCGGACATCAGAGGGGACCCTGAGCCCTCCCCACCCCCAAGGGCCCGGGGGGCAGCTGGATGACAGCTAGGACAGAAGGAAGGTCATTGGGGGGCCCCCATGTGCCCCAGCTCAATGCCAGTCCAGTGCCACCCCACTGACCCAGCTCAGTGCCACACACATGTCCCAGCTCGATGCCGTACCCGAGTCTGGTGGCACCCACATGCCCCACTCAGTGTCACAGCACCACATCAGCTGGGTGCCACCCACGTGCCCCAGCTCGGTGCCATCCCAGGGTCCCTCCTTGGTGCCACCCATGTGCCCCAGCTCAGTGCCACCCCAGTGCCCCAGCTCGGTGCCACTCGCATGCCTCAGCCTGGTGTCGCTCCCGGTGCAGATGTGGCCACTCACCGTGATGGTGGACTTGCCCGCGAACTTCCCGTACTTGAGGAACAGCGGCTTCGTCACCCGCTTCTGCGCCACGATCTGCAAAAGCCGAGGGGTCGGGGAGGGGACGCCGCTGGCAGGTGTCCCCGGGAGGGAGGGGGCGCGGGCTCACCTGCCCCACGGTGCACTCCATGCCCCCCAGGAAGTCATCGTCGTGCGTGCCCACGCCGGCGTGCCCGTGGCTGTCGTACACCTCGAACCGCAGCTTCTGCACCTCCTCGAAGTAGTAGTCCACCGTGAAGATCTTGGCGAAGACGGGGTTGAGGTTGCTCTTGATGACCTCGCTGCGGTCCACCTGCACGGCAGGAGCTTGGCTGGGGGGGGGCAGTGGGGCCAGAGCCCAGCTTGGGGACAGATCCGGGGCCAGCAGAGCTGCCCAGGACCTTGGGATGCCAGAGTTTGCCAGGAGTCAGGCACAGGGATGCAGGAACACCGGGACATGGGGATGCAGGGACATGGGGATGTAGGGATGGGGGATGCCAGGCAGCTGCTGGGAAGGACCAGCCCTGCACCAGCATTTCCCTGCCTGTTCCTGGTGAATGGCATTTGGAGGCAGCCCCGGCGCTGGCTCGGGCAGGGAGATGTGCCCCTGAGGGTGCCAGCACTGCCAGCCCCAGGTGCCAGGGCACTGCTCCCTACGGAGCTCCGGGCAAACCCCGTGGTCAATTCGAGGGGATGCTCTGCCTCTGGACCACGGTTTGCCACGGCTCTGCTCATGTAGGAACAATGGGCTGATGCCCGGGACAAGCCCCTGCGCTCCCGCCCTGGCCAAGGGCAGGGGCCACTGGCCACCGTGGTCCAGGCGGGCGGGTGGGTGCTCACCATCTCCTGGCCGTGCTGGCAGCGGCTGCCGAGCGGCTTCCAGGAGCCTCCCCCGCACCCCGTCCCTGCCAGCGTTGACTCAACGGGACAAATCCTGGCCAGGGCACCCTGCCAGCCCACCAGCCCCTGCCCACCGCCCGCCCGGTCCGGCAGCATCTGCTGAGCCCACACCACCGCGGCGCTGGCAGGGCCACCCCGTGCAGCTCCCTGCCTCCTGCGTGGGCACCACCAGCCCCACAGCCCCACCACGGGGCTCCAGCTCCCAGCCCCGCCAGCATGTCCAGGGCCATTTCGGCTCTCGAACCCAGTGGGCAGCAGCTGAGCCGGCTCCAGCCACTGTCCTGGTTGGGCTGGGGGACACGTGCTGGCAGGGACGGGGAGGGGACAGCTCAGATCCCTCCAAAAGGTGGCCCAGGAGGAGCCCTCTTAGATCTGGCCCTTGCACAGCATGGCATGGCACGGCACGGCACAGTATGGCATGGCACGGCACGGCACGGCACGGTATGGTTTGGCACATCACAGCATGGCACGGGACGGCACACGGAGCGTGGCACAGCCGGGTACAATGGCTCGGCACGGCATGGCACAGCCTGGGGAGCCGCAGCCCGCAGCTGGCACAGGGCCCCTCGCCACCCGCCCTGGCTCCGGCGAGCAGAGTCGATTACACGCAGAGGGATTTAGCACTAAATCTGCCGGCTGAGCAGCGGTGATTAGCGAGCGCAGAGCTGCCGGCGCCAGCCCAGAGCTAAGCCATGGGGAGCGATGGGAAGGAGCCTTCCCAGCCCCAGCGCCAATGCCAATGCCAGCCCCAGTGCCAACCATGGCTCCTGTGGGCACCAAGCAGGGCGAGACCAGCCCAGAAGCCCTGATCCACCCCAGGGGTGGCCAAAGCATCCCTTGGCCCCAGCCCGGGGCAGCAGAGCCGTGCTGGAGCCGTGCACTGTGCGCACCCCGTTCCTCAGCCCTTCCAGAGCCCCGGGCCACTCGCTCTGACCCGGGCATCTGTCCCCACACACTGCCGAGTGTCCCACAGGACCCTGCCCAGCCCTGCCCCATGGCCCTTGTGCTCTATACCCTGCACCGTGAACTCTGCACCCGACTCTGTGCTGTCTTCTGCACCCTGTGCCATCTTCTGCACCCTGCGCCCTGCAATCCACCCTCTCCTGCACCTTGAACCTTACTCTGCACCCTGCACCCCACTTTGCGCCATCTCCCGCACCCTGCTCTGCACCCTGTACCCTGCTCTCCATCCTCTCCTGCACCTTGCACCCGACTCTGCCCCCCTCTCCTGCACCCTGCGCGATGGCTCCTGCCCTGTCTCCGTCCCCGTGGGCATCGCGGCCACCCTGGAGCTGTCTCTACTCCTGTCCCCATCCCAGAGACACAAACCCTGTGCCCAGCCCCCCGCGCCCAGCCCTGTCACGTCCCCCATGACAGCCTCCCCCCCGACCCTGCTCCGCTGCGGTGGGTGCCAGCGGTGACCCCCCACCCTCCTACCTCCATCCACTGGCCCTGGGACTGCATCAGCAGCAGGACACAGGGGTCCGACTTGTTGAGCGTGTCGCGGTCCAGGAGGTGCTTACAGCTCACCCGCAGCTCCACCTTGGAGAGGACGGCCAGCGGGGCCTGGGGTGACGGCTCAGTGGCCTCACCCATGGTGGCCGTGGCACGGTGGGCGGCCGGGCGCGACGGGGGGCAGGCGGCCCCGTGGGCGAAGGGCATGCGGGGGGAGCGGGGCGGCGAGGGCGGTTGCTGCCTTCGTTGCTGTCAGGGTGCCGGGCAGGCGCCCGTCATGCCCGGGGCACGTCGCCCCACGGTACCAGGCGTGGGGACGGAGCCCGGGTGCAGCTCCCCAGTGGCAGCGGGTGTTGGTGGGATGGTCCGGTGGGTGGAGGGAACCCTGGCGACCCCCTCCGAGGCGGAGGGGCCAGTTCCAGCCCCGATGGCTCCGCGGTGCCCTGCAAGGTGTCAAAGCACAGTGGGGTGAGCCGGAGCTGGGTCACCCCTTGTGACACTGCCCGCGTACCCCCAAGTGCCAGCCAGCCCCACAGGCAATGCCGTGCTCCCGTCCACCCGCCAGCCCCCCCAGGCCACCCAGGGGGTCCCGTGGGGCCGTGCCCAGCTCTGCCCCAGCCCCACCCCGGGGGGAGGATGTGTCCCATGGGAAGGGGCACCCGAGTGGGGCTGGGAGGCTGGGGGGAGCTGGGGCTGCACAGGCAGCCCCCACCCCGGGGTGCCCCTCCTGGTGCTGGGGAGCAGAAACTCCTCTCCTGTCCCCACAGGCAGCGCACCCTCCGCCCGGGCAGGGATGGCCAGTGAGGGCAGCGGGGACACCGGGTCCTCGTCCGTGCCACTGGCTGGTGCTGGCGGTACTGGTGGCACGCCGGGGCAGGGCTAGTGGCACCCCAGGGCGACTGGGGGGGCTTCCCCCATGCTGGGGACAGGGGCCACCCTCCACCTCGATGCTGGTGACACTCAGCCAGGTGACGCTGAAGTGACGGGTCACTGAGGGGCTCTGCCAGCCCCAGCCCCAGCCCGGGGCTCGTCCCCCCAGCCGCAGCCCCCGGGGGCTGCCTGTCTCGGGCAGGAGCAGAGCAGCCACCATGCCCTCCTGCCCGCCCGCTGCGCCCCGGTGTCCCCAGCCGGGACAAAGTTTCCCTGCAAAGTCATGCCAGACCCGGGCCCTTCCTGACACGTGGCTCTGGTGCCCCAGCTCCGGCGGGCATCATCCCCCTCCCCGGGATGGCAGGCACCCCATGGCATCCCCCGGTGGAGGGGACACCGGCTCCCACCCTGCCCGGCCGCCCCCCTCACCTGGGTGCCAGTGGCCCGGGCTCCGCACGCGGTGGGGCCGAGAGCTGGGGTCGGTGTGCCAGCCGGAGCCGGTGTGCCAACCGGAGCCGGTGTGCCAGCCGGAGCTGCCGCCGCTGCCACCTCCACACAACTGACTCAAGCTGCAGTTCGGGAGCGGAGCCCTAAGAGGGAGACGACAAGCTCCATTAACTGCCTCGCTGCCGGCACCGGAGCAGAGCCCACCGGCGGGCACTGGGGCTGAGCGGGGTCCCCGGCATCCCTGGCCCCGCTGGCTGTGCCAGGGCAGGCGCTCCCGCTCCAGGCGAACCCCCCCATGGCACAGCCCTTGCTCCCGACGCCCCATGGCCCCTCGCCCTCCCCATGGGGCACCTGAGGCCCATCCTTGTCCTGGTCCTTGCGCAAGAATGGGGTGCCCCAGAGCTGGTGGGTGCCCTCCCCATGTGTCCCAGACCCACACCCCACACCCACACCCATGGAGGAGCACCGGGCACCCCATCCCCTGTCCAGGGGCTGCCCCGGCACCCCCCACCCCCCAGGCGCATCACCCCAGGGCGGCTGTCAGCTCGGCTTTATGAAAGATGATGTAATTAGCCCGTATTTGGAGGGATTAAAATGCAGATAGGGCTAATGAGCGTGAGGGCACCGCAAGGCTCTGGGTTTTGGGAGATAATCCCCAGCCTGGCTGGCAGAAATAGGCCACTCTCCTTCCCCACTCCTCCCGCAGCCCCACGGCATGGTGCAGTGGGGCAGGAGGCAGCCGACCCACGGCGGGACGCAGGGCTGGGAGGGACGAGCCAGCCGCCCGCGGTGGCAGGGACAGCCCCTGCTCCGGTGTTTGAGGAACCTCGGGTTCACCCAGCTGTGCCGGAGCTCCAGCCACCGGAGCGCTTCATGGCATCCGATCCCCAAGTTTCTGTCACCCAACTGCTAATGAATACAAACGACTCAATTATCCCGGCAGGGTCGATTTGCAGTGCAGCCAGGCTGCAGAACGGCCCCAGAACTGATTAGCCAGCACAGGGGCTCGGTTGAGCGCTCCCCGGAGCAGGACAGACCCTGCCGATGCCGCCCCGTGACCCATCAGCCCCACATCAGCCCCCTGCCCTGGGGCAGGCACAGCCCAGTAGCCCAACAGCCACAAGGATGGGCCAGAGCCCCCAGACCCTTCTCCTCCCGTGGGCAGTGCTGCAGCCCTCCTATGGAGCAGGTCACTGCCCCACGAGCGGTGGGTCCCCAGGTGAGGCTCATGGGGCAAGCAGTTGCCCGCACCAGGCCATGCACCCACGGGTGACACCCACCACGACACCCCACCTTCCACAGCAGAGCCAACTGCTCTGCCTGGCGCAGAACCACAGGCAGAGGTGTGGAAATCATTAAATCTGAAATAACGGCACAGCGGAGAGCTGGGTAGGAAGGAGACAAAGCCCGTCAGGGAGAGGGTACCCCAAAAAAGCCCTCAACTGTCAGCTTCAGCAGCCCCCAGCACAGTGAGACGGGTGTCCGGCTCCAGCACGGGAAGGAGCCCGGGCTGCGTCCCCGGAGACAGAGCAGAGGCTTCCCTGAAGAGAGCTGCGCAAGGCCGAGGTGTTCGTTTCCCTCACTTTCAGGGGAGTTTGGAGTCTCTAACCCCAGAAAATGAGGTTTCCAAGGTCTGAAGAGCGACTACCCTGGAGCACACCCCTCCGTGCAGAGCAGCCCACGATCTGCACCAGGAGATCTGCCAGCTCCTGCGACACACACCAGGAGGGCAGCTCAGTCCTGCGCAATCACCCTAAAAAGACAGCACACTTGTATTTCTATATTTTTTTTTTTATTGACAGTTCTAGGGAGAACAGTTCATTTCTTCTTCTCCACATCCTGCTCTGCTGCTTCTTTGGCGCGTTTCGCACGAATCCCAAAGAGCCGGGCGTTGGCCCGGGCCATGCGCAGGCTGGCAAAGGCCTTGAAGTTCTTCTCGTCTTCTGAGATAACACGGGCCTTCTCCCGTTTGAAAACCTGGTGGGAGAGAGCGCCAGACAGTCAGACTGCACATCAGAGGCTCCCAGAGAAGACTGTATTTAAGGCTTAACACAATTAATCTCGCTACATTTCTACCACCAGCTCCAGGATGCTGTTAAGAATAGAGCATTTATGCCATCTACAGGCCCTGCCCTTATCATCACTCCACCAGGCACCTCGTTTCAACCGCTTCCTCATTTGCCAGCGCACGTCAGCACAAGACCAGAACATACCAGGGAAAAAACAGGCGCAACGTGAAATCTGAGTCAGGTTTGTGGCGCGCTATCGACAGCACCTTTTGGAAGCAGCGAGGGGTTTTGAGACAAATGGTGACTACGCAACCTGCCCGGGCTGCCATGCCGCCAGCACACGGCCCTCGCCCCAACCGGCGACCCCGAGTGCCCCCAGTCTCACAGCGGGACGAGCTCCCTCAAAGGTACAAGTGGAGAAAGCACCCTGGAACCTGGGTGGAGGACGCAGCGCTGAGCACAAACACGCGCTGGAGATGCTGCATGTGTGCCTTAACCTGTGTCCTCATAGAAATTGTGTGATCTGGGGGGGGTCACTGTGCCTGTGGCCTTCTCCGGGGAGCATACGGAGCTGTGCGTCTCCCATGCGTCATTTAGGGCAGAAGTGGATCACATACACGATTTTTCCCAACCAACAGATCTTGACCTGAACCCCTGCCACGGGTGGCTGGAGCTCTCCGCTGGAGCCAGAGACACAGCTCATCAGGAAGGACTTTCTCAGATGGTAACAAATTTAGCAGAGCTCCAAGTAATTAATTCTTTGCAGTGTGCTCTGTTGAACCAAACAGATCCTGGCAAAAGACAAGGACAAGCTTGACCTCTTCCTGGTTTTGTCTGATCCAGGATGGGAACTGTCTGGAGACAGCAACCCTTCGCTATAGAACAGCGAGAAGAGAATCCTCTCCATGAAGTTAAGGTCTCAATGATGTCACACAGAGAACGTGATTTATTTACACTTACATTCTTGATTGGCATAACCGGTCCCGTCAGCTGAGTCGCCATCTTGAGTTCCTCAGCCTGCATAACAAGAGAACAAGAAATATTTAAAAAGAACAGCACTGAAAATCTCTCAGGCTAGTACCTCGGTTAAAAGCACGCCCTCTATGCAGGTACCCAGCTTAAACACGCTGTTAACAATTCCGACTGGCGATTTAACACCAACTGGTAACGAATTCAGCGTTTCAGCCACGCAGCTACAGGAGTACCTGGCACAGACGTGCCGCATCAACAACCCACGTTTTGCCTGGCTATCCATCAGCCCGGATCTGGCTAGAGAGGAGCAGCGGCCTTTCGGGAGTTCTGCCAGTTGGAAAAACGTTGACATCTACTGTGCCATTTTTAGTTTGATAGCCAGCGTATTCCTCAGCAATTCCTTCTGAGGCTAATTCCAGCTTCTTGTAAGAGTACGGCATTACACAAAAATGATTAAGTTTTATTTTAAATAGTTGATTTCAAGTAAACAAACTTGAAACAGTACTGCAGGCACAAGTATCTGTACCTGCTGGTACAGAAGCTCAAGACCCGTCCTCCCCTGTTCCGACAAGCGGCCCGAGTACGGTGGCTCCATGGGCTGCACTACGGCTAAGGAGCCGAGAGCCAACGGACTCTCCAGAAGATCGAGGACAGCTGCACCACACCACCCCGCTTCATGACTCGCACCGTCCCACGGGAAGCACAGGCAGAGCCAAGGAAAGCAAAACTGCACTCTAGATCTCGGTGAGATTTTAATGAAAAGCATTTTTGTATGTCAACAGCAACAACCTTCTTGAGACCGCCTTACGCACGGCTTTCACTGAACTACTCCACTGAAGAGTTTGTCCTTGCCTCCCTCACCCTTTCCATGCAGCTGTCACCACAGCAGAACACACACTCCAGACAGGCTTTTCAGCCATTCCGACAATTTAGCTTTGTAAACTAGAATTAAACTGGTCATTCAACAAAGCTCCAGCAAACAGACCATCGGTCCGAGCTGCAGCCCTTCAAGCAGCACAGCAGTCCCCAGGCCAAACGCCTGCCCAAAGCCTTACTGTAACCCAGGAGATCCCCGTGGAAGGGGACTCTACCCGGCCTGCCCTTGCGCTGGGCTCAGCCATCCCCTACGTACATGCACGAGAGCCACGCTGCCCCCGAGAGAAGGGCTGCTCCCCCCAGGGGGTTTAATGTGATGAGAAGTGTTCAAGAGCACTGCCTGACTGCACACCATGGCACCGGGACGGACTCACGACCAAACCTCTGAAAACATTACCCACACAGACCCTGTGAAACGTTTCCAGCCGTCAAGCACTTACAGAGCTGTCTCCCTTCTTAGGCATAGCCGGCTTCCGTGGGAAGAGGATAAGCTTGGAGCGGTACTCCTTCAGCCTCTGCACGTTGGCTTGCAGGGACTCGGTAGACTTGTTGCGTCGCCGGGGATCCACGGAGATTCCAATAGTCCGGGCAAACTTTTTGTTAATGCCAGCGAGCTGGAGAGAGAGCGCAATGTGTCAGCACCTGACATCTCCCAACGCCACTGCGCTACTGCCGGGGGCGGCTCCGGTCATCAGCCAGACAAGGGCTCAAGCGCAGCCACCGTGGGCTGAAGTCTGGAGAAAGGCTCAGCATCTGACCGAACGGCCCATCGGCAGCACCAGAGTCTGGCAAAAGGGACCAACTACGCCACAAAGGGCATCCTGCTGTCTGTATTTTAATGCTGAAAACATTCCGCAGACATTACAGTAATTTTTGCAGATGGATTTCCTCAGGAGAGCAAAGCACAACCCTGAGTAATTATGAGTAGGACATTTAAACTCTGATACACGAGAGACAGAAATTTATGAAGCCAGCCGGCGGTTAACTCTGTTCACTGAATACTGGAAGCTCCATTAGAGAAGCATTTTTGCTAACCATCTTAAACAAGAAATAACCTAATTTTCTGTTTAAAGACAAACATCTGCGTACCATTTTGTATTATATCATTATCCAAAAATTAAAGAAAAATAAAGTAATGAAGCATTTGGCATCCAGAAGACCAATTTTACTGCCTCAATGCACTAATTTCACTGTTATGAATGTTTTAATTAGATACTAAACAACGCACAAGAGGTGGCTGTGGACGCTGGCTGCCAGCAAGCACTGATGTTTATTCCCGCCCGCTGTGTGGAGATATATGGGTGGGGGTTTCTGCAGACCACCCTGATCCAGCTGTTAACAGCTGCTCAGCTCAGCACACCTGGGAAGGGCCCAGAGAAGGGTTTCCTGAAGCAACGCAGGGCGCTGAACACTTCCCACAGACTTTAAGTGTTCCTAAACCAACTCACGGCTACTGCATGAGACACAGCCACAGCCGCTCTGCGAGGCAGAACAGTTCCCTTTCCTGGCACGACATCCCCTACGTCTGCTAGGGATGCGTTGAGCGTGGTTTACTTGGTCCGCAACACGAACAGGTTCACGCTGGCTACAGCTTTTAGAATTAGCAGAAATGTGTTTCACAAAGAAACAAGAGAATTTAACGAAGAAGCCATTAATCTTTTATTTGTTTTTCCCCAAAAAAGAAGTTTAAGAGACTCGATTAAGGCTCTATCAGAACCTGATTTGAATGGAATTTTGTCTAAGCAAGTCTGAGCAGACAAATGGACGTTTACTTTTCAAAACAACCTTTCACTCTGACACACACTACTGCGTCCCCACCCACAGTTACAAAGAAAAACCTAGACCATCATTTTCTACGCTCCTGTAGAGCCAGGAACACCAGAGCTCTCCCCTGGCTCAGCCAGCACAGCAGATACTGACACCTCATTGAGTCACTTGCACGTTGTCTATGTGCAGAACAGAAGACAACTGAGCTCAGAGTTTGTTTTATCAGGTTGAGATGAGTTCCCCATACTTACTTTAAGCTCTTCTAGGCTGAAGCCTCTGCCAGCACGAACTTTTTTGTGGTATCTAATAGTTGGGCACCTCACTATAGGCCGTATAGGCCCAGCCACAGGACGGGGAGCGATTCGGCGAGCCTTTGCCTGGCGGGCCTTCCTCCTGGAACGTCGTCGAAGGGGACAGCAGTGAGAAACACAGCATTTCTGCCAGATATGACCCTCCTACACTGCCAGATGACCTGTATTGCCAGGCAGCATCTGCCACATGGGGACCACTCAGAAATAAACCCAACACTGGCCTGGCTACTCAGACAGGCCGCTGCCTGCTTCTACAGAACAGCCGCAGTCATCAGATATACAAGGGTTCAAGGGAATCATCAATGTCGTACAGCGATTCCGGAGATTTCTCATCACTTGACTGCAGCTGGAACGGCCTGACCCCGACCAGAGACCCCACACCAAAAGAGCACCCCGCTGCAATCCCAGCGCCTTAAATGAGATTAGGGAAACAGCTTTAAATAAAAATACAAATCTTCCTAAGCGGCTGATATAACGCGACAGACACTTCCCCCAGCTACACGACCTCCAGCCGGCGGCAGCAGGAGAGGCTCCGAGGAAGCCGGGCCGCGGGCACTCACCTGCGGATCTTGCGGGCGGGCTGGTTGAACCATGTGGCCACTCGCCGCTGCCAGTCCTTATGGAAGTGGGGCTTCAGGATCATGCCATTGCGGCTGGGCGCCATGGCTGCTGCGGCCTACGGACACGGGCAGGGTTAAAGGCAGCCGACGCCCCCTGGGGCACCGGGGCTGCAGGGCCTCCCCCGGCCAGCAGGTCCAGGGCCCGTCCCCGCTCCCCGTGCCACCCCGGACAGGCTATGATTGCCCCCGAGCCCGCCACCCCCGGCCCAGGCCCAAGCCCAGGCCGGGCCCCTGTCAGCGCCGCCTCCGGGCCCAGGCCCATCCCGCAGCCCCCGCGCAGGGCTCCGAGCGTCCCCTGGGCCCAGCCCGGCCCGCGGCACAGCCCCCGGCGGGCGGATGGCGGCGGATGGAGCCCCCCGGCCGCAGCAGCGCCCCGACTCACCTCCCGCCACGGCAAATGGCCGACCGGAAAAGGAAGCGGCGGCCCCGCGCACGCCGGAAGTGCGGCAGCGCCGGCCAATGGGCAGCGCCGCCGGAACGGCGGAATGAGGAGGATGGCGCAGGAAGTGCCAGGAGGCAGCTTCACCGCACCCGTAGTAAAGATGGCGTCAGCTTAAAGGGCCAGCGCACACCGAGCGGGAGCGGCCCCAGCTCGGGGTGGGCAGCAGCATCTCCTGCATGGCGGAGTCGGGGGGGGGCGGGCGGGCAGGGGGCCGCCACCCGCCGTGGCAGAGCCCGCACCCCACGGCGGTGTGAGCCAGGGGCTGGGCCTGGCCGTGACAGTGTGCCACTAGATGGCATGGCCACGCCACTGCACCCGGGGAGCCACCGAGGGCCCCGCGCTGTCCCACAAGCGTCCTGTAGTAGCACCGCTTGGTCTTTCAGGTCATATCCTCATGGAATAACTCGAGACAATAATCCTTCCTAACGGATTAACCCAGCCAGGGCACACCAGGCACCCATGATGGCTTTACCGCTTCCCCTGACAAATGGCAGACAACCACATCATCGCAGCTTGTTTCGGAAGAGCCGCGAGGATGGAGCCAGGAGGACTGCCAGCTTTGTGCCGAGGCTCCCCATGGACACACCTGAGGGCTCCCAAGAGCCGCTCTCCAGCTCCAAACGGCAGTGACAGGCAGTCTCCCAGCCAGGAACTGGGAGCCACTCTGGGCAAGGCTGGTGTGTGACAAGCAGGCTGCGGGGTTGCGCTGGGCTCTGCACGCAGGCTCCGCTTGCGAGACCCTTGCTATAAAAACTGAATATAAGTTATCAGGCAAGGAGAAGAAAGCCCTCGTTCCCGTACAACTTCATAGCTATAATAAAGCTTTTTATGTGCCGAAACACACATCCGTGTCTCGACACGGACTGCAAACAGAGCAGACATTATGAACAGTTTATTCTGGTGAAGTCTGTTGTTCAGTTATTTTACGTTCAGCAGAGATGATCAAAGGTTACGGCGGAGTCACACAAGAACTACAGCCCTCTCAGCCAGCACAGAGCCTGGCAGGGGTTTCACCATGCTGAAGGGAACGTCCCCGCGCTCCTGCCGTGTCACACGCCGCAGCGAGAGGTGGCTCACAGGGACTCCACAGGACCTTCTGCCCTCAAGAACTTGTACACCGCTCATGCCTACAAGGAATCTTTCCAGCAGATTAGACTTACCCAGCTCCTAATCACTAACACCCTGCTGAGAATCAATTTCAAAATCCTAAGGAGTTCTTCCTGCAGGGGAAAGCTCGTTAAAAGAGCCAACGTAGCCAACCCTTAATGTTTGGGTAACAGCAGCACAGAGATTCCCTGCTCAATATCTTTGATTCTGGAGCTGAAAAGGGAAGAGGTCTGCGTCCAAAAGCAGCCTCTAGAGTCCTCCCGTTCCACATCAGGAGTGGGCTTCATACTGGTCTCATGCGTGGTTCCTCCTCCTCCTCCTGGTTTGGTGGCTGCTGGGGCATTTCTTCATCTCTTGTGTCTTGCTTGTCTCTCTCTGCTTGAAGCCAGCTCTGAGGAGCTATCATTTTCTTTGGCCCATGCGGCGGAGGCCCAATCAAAGCTTCAATGTCATCATAATTTATCACTTCTTTCTCCAGGAGGGCATTAGACAGCTGGAAAGAGTAAATAAAGCACAATGAGGCGCAGGGGTTTGTAAACAGCCTCTCTGAACTGATCTGAACTCTCCCCGCCAGCTCAACTCCGATCCCAACATCTGGGCACAGCACGTGCTGCAGCCCATGGGGAGCAGACCCCTGGCTGCCACACCACTGACGGCGCTACCCCAAAGCCTGCTGGAGCCAGTACAAAGTTCTCCAGGCTGCCGGCACCTTTCACAAGAGTGTTTTTGGGTAGGAATACACAGTATGACTGGAGGCAATAAAGCAAGATCTAGGGAATGATTTGTCAAGTCAGAATTCCAGGAACAATTAAAGAAGTGCCCTTCTTGCCACTGTCCCTGCACCTGTGGCCCTGCCCATCTCGAGATGCCAGAGTAGCAGCAAACCCAGAGCCAGAGCCCTCCCCTGCACACCCAGCGGTGACAAAGAGCTGTCTGCTCCTGCAGGCATGGGCTGAAGGTCACACCAGAAGTTCCTCCCCAGAGAAGCTGAATTCCCTGGCCCCTCTGCTCACAGAAGGACTGCACTTGAGCAGCAGGTGGCTGTCAAACATGGAACGGCTCAATCCTGCTGACAAGATGTAACACACTGACCTGGCAACTGAAACATTTACTCTGGATACTTTGGCTTAACTTAAAAGTTTTTCTGTGATGAGCCTCTAGTAAACATCTGACTCTTGTTAAATGAAAGCATCGGAACAGGGGAGGCCTGCAGAGAGGAGACCCCCTAACAATGCCTGCCTTCGCAGCACTCGCAGGGCGCCGTCTTGGGGACAGGGCTGTCATATGGCCAACAGCAGGGTGTCTGAGGTGGCAAGCTCTAGCTACCTTACTACGCACAGGAGGCCTGCAGTTGCGTAGCTGAAGGGGTTGCTGTTGTTTGTTTAAAAGAAGATTTAAGGAAAAGCATTGTTTTGTTTGCAAAACATGCAACACTAAGTTGACTCCTGGTCATTTTGGATGTTATGGACTGGACTTCTAAAGGAAAGATCAAGTAGATACACAGGGTGCTGCAAGCCAAGCGTGGCTCAGCCCAGAGCAATGGGTACAGAGCTCCCGGCAGAGGTGGGGACATGCCAGGGTGACTGGCTAGGGGACTGTCAGGACACAAAGGGGAGGAGGCAGAGCTCTACTCCTGCAACAAGGGCTCCTTGGTATATCAGGGAGCTGGCAGGTGAAAACTGCCTGGAGTCACCAGAAAGCACGAGCCAGCACCAGTCAGCCAAGGTGACAGGTCCCATATTCTTTCACCAAAGCCAGAAACTGCCCACTCAATTCCTGTACGTCTACAAGACCTGGAAGGATGAGCTGTTCCTGCTTTCGCAGGCTTCACAAAAACAGTTCACTATCAGCTTTCGAGGAAATTACACTGCCAAGAGGTTAGCAGAGAAGTGCAGGTGAGGGAGACAAGTTCTAGCTTTGATCACGTCCACAGAGCACTCCTACTCCTCTACCCTGCAAATACCAGCTGCGTCAGGAGGCAGACACTGCTGGAAAAGGCAAACATTCCTCCCTGTGTCTGCTCCTAATCTAGGGATACACAGTAAACAGTCACTTGTTCCCAACAGGAGCCCCAGCACTCCCACTACCAGTCTTTTCTAGGATCAGAGACACTGTAATGGCCGAGCTACAGAGCACAGAAATTAGCAAAAGACACCAGTTAAAACCAAAAACAACAAACAAAAAACCCCACACAATTCCAACTTACTGTTTGCAGCTTGTCCCGGTTCTCCAGTAAGAGTTTTTCTGTGCGCCTGTAAGCCTGAGCCACCAGGACTTTTGCTTCCTAGAAGACAGTAACAAGGAGAGAGATTTGGAGCGCAGGTGGCAACAAACACGACACATAGAAAAACAAAGAGAGCACCAAGGGATGGAATCTGCAAACCCAGCCAAGCAGAAAGTGGTTCCCATCAACAGAAAATACAGATAAACCATCTGAAAAAAAGCCAAAGGAGTACTCATGATAAGGAACAGTAAACTCCCTCACAAGCACAACTCGAGTCCCAGCTGATGGGAAATGCAGTCTAATTAAGGCAGCCATACAGTAGCAAAAGACGCAGCTCAGCACAATTCCCAGGGAAGCACAACCATAGTGCTTCTGAACCAGAGTTTTTTCGTTTCCAGCTATTTGACTTTCTAACCAAGGCAATGTTTTTTGCAGCAATGAAGCCCAGTTTCCTGTCAAAACGGGTTAACATTTCTCAGTCTGAACCGTCGTCTCAGATAGCCTCTCTGATCTAGGAAGTGCTACTGGGCTGAACCCACAGCTGTATGTGATTTTGTCTGTTCTTAATGCCTCACTGCATTGTCCTAACACACTGTAATAGAACCGGTAAGCGCTCAGTTGGTGAAATTTACTACTTAATGGCTAAGAGAAAAACACAAATTGTTTGGCTGCAAGTTACTTGCATTTTTTCACTGAACTGCAAGAAAAGTAAAGAACAAAAACGGGAACGTGTAACCAAGGGTGGCCTTACATGGTCCATCATTTGCTGAAGTCCCTGGCTGAATGGGCGCCGACCAATTCCAGCTGCACTCTCCAGGTCCGGGAAGGAGAGCTGCCCAATGCTGGGCACCATCCCATATTGCTTCACCATGGAGTAGGCTATCTTGGTCACCTTCTTCAGGTCATCCTGTGCTCCTGGGCAGGAGAGAGAGATGCAATGCTTGCCAGCTCTGAGCTGAGTGCAAGAGAAGCACATCCTGCCCAAACACAAATTCCACTAGCCAAGAGACCAGAGGACTCACAGGAGCCCATGGAGGTGAACACTCTACCTGCTGATGACCTTTCTACACATATTGCAGGATCCATTCACAACAGTGAGTGAACCTACCGGTGGTTAGCTCATGTGCAGTGCTTACCTGTCACTGCCCGCTGTTATCCCATTTGGATACAACTAGTTGGAAACACAGCACGGAAAGCTCCAGGCCCTCCCACAAGCCCAGAGTCTCACCAGGTAATTGCATCTGTGGCCTTAGTCTTTGAGACAAGTCTAAGACAACACAGTGGCAACCAACGAGAGACCTCCATGCTCACAAAATGCAAGCCCCAGATCAAACCACCCAATTTGACATTTCTTCTTCCCAGCATGGGAAACCTCTGCCTCTTGCTCAGATCACCCTTGGACACAGCAGGTGCAGAAGTCAGGCTCTCTTAGCACAATCTCCACCTGCCGGTGCCAGGGTCTGGCTCCTCACCTGTAGTGACCTTGTTAAAGGTGATGGCCTCGGACACTCTCCCCCCCAGCGCCATACACATCCTCTCCAGCAGCTGTTCCTTGGTGAAGAGGTACTGCTCTCTTGGAAGGATCTGAGCAAACCCGAGAGCTGCGTTTGTTCGAGGGGCTATGGAAACCTGTAACACAAGCAGCACCCTCAGTTCAGACAACAAAAGAGCTCCCAACTACAGCAGCAGAGGGAGAACAGGAAGGGGCCTGCATTCCCAGCAAAATTTGACAAAAGCTGTGGGGCAGGCTGACCAACAGAGACACAGCCAAGGACTACAGTATGTCACCATTCCTGTACTGAAGGCTCTGCCTTCACAGCTACAGACATACACTTTCTGTCACTTTCTGCTCAAGAAATGAAAAGAAAACTGCCCTTAACAGCAACCCAGTGAAATCCTGAGATTTAGGAGTTGCTTTGGAGGGTGTAAGCCAAACAGAGTTCACTTTACTGTGTTCCAGAATCACTGAGACTACCTGGAGAAATATAGGTTGTCTTCAGAAAAATAAGAGCCATTTCCCCCACCCATTAAATGAGAGTAATTAACAACAGTTCAGCTTATACAATAGGTTATTCAGAGTGAATTTGCTGCTGGTGGAAAGCCAAGGAGCTGTCACCCTTGTCATTTCTACTCCCCACCTCCTCCCAGTGTCAAGGCTTTTTGAGGAGGAAACATGCATGGGAGAGAACACCCCCCGGGGTGCCAAGGAGAGGCCTTTCCCTACAGAGAAAGGCTTCAGGCAGACAAACTCTCTGGCACGCCAATCTGAAAAACACATCTCTTTCCATCAGTATCAGAGCAGTTCCTGCAATGGTAGCTTTGCTGGCTGCTGGCAAGCCATGTCAGGGAAAGAGATCATCTACGCACGCATGCACACACGCAGCAGCGCTTTGCGCCTGAAGGAAGCGCATGAACTAAGCGGCATCATCAGGAGACTCAATTGCTCCAAACAGCTTTACAGTTGGCTTTTAACTACAAGGCTTCTCCTATAGCTTTGCACTATCAGTATCATCAGTGGAGCCCAATACTGGATTTCTCCACAGCATATTTTAGGAACATGGTTTAGTGGTGGACTTGGCAGTATTAGGTTAACGGTTGGACTCGATCTTAAAGGTCCTTTCCAACATAAATGCTTCTATGATTCTATATTTGCCATTTATTTTGCTGCAGTATTCACAGCTCCAAGCTCATGGAGGCCACAGTAACACAGCAGAACTCAACACAAGTACTACAAAGCAATCAATGGGTTTTGGACAGGAGAATCCCAAAGGACTCTCTTCCCACTCAGTGACGGGCTCCATTACACAGCAGCTGGTCACGGAGTTACCTTCATCACCGCCTCGGTGTGCTCCAGCAGCCAGCCGACCAACGCATGACCGGATTCATGAAACGCCACGACCTTCCTCTCTTCTGGGGACAAGATCTTACTTCTTTTGGCAGTGCCTATAGGAACAGAGACAAGGGTTCCATAAGATAACCGGCGATAGGTGTAACCAGTAGGACATCGTCTTGTACAGGAAAGTGCGCAAGCTAGCACAGCCTATGTCTGAGCAGCCAGCAAGCTTCATGTAACACTTCGTCTAGGGAGAGGCAGTAAAAAGCCCTTCAATTACACGCTGTGGGAGAGGTGCTCTCTGTCCCTGCAGTACAAAGCAAACCATGCTTGGATTGCTTGAAAACACTGGCGGAAACTTTCCCCTCTCGCCTCCTTACAACAGACTTAATCATTAGACAAATAATTTAACGTTTGATTAGATCACAGCTCTAGAACGCAAAGCTCTGTTCTGGTCCCAGCTCTGCCAAAGGCACGTTACACTCGATCTCTGCCCAAGGACAGATCTGCAAGAAGTCAATCTACCACTTGGAAAAAAAAAAAAACCCACCCCAAACTAAAAACACACCAAAACCCAAACCAGAGACTAGCTAGAATATCACGCTCATTTTGCTGCACAGTCTTTCAGTCCCTTAGGCTGAACATGAGAGAAGCAGGATGCTGCATTATATATGAGAGGTCCCAGTTGAGATTTGTGTACATTAGGAGTGTTCAAATCAGCAAAAGACCAAGAGTGTATAAAAAAAGAAAAATCTTTCTCCAGACCCTGGAAATGTCTCTGATTACACATGGCATGCTCCGTATGAGCTTATTCCCAGGCTCCTGAGAACTAGCAAATTAAGCCATAACTCACACTTAATACTTCCTCCAAAAAGGTGATTTTTGAAAGTGTCTATTTTCCAACCCAGTAGTCCATAACACAGAATAAGTCCAATTAGGTTTTTTAAAAAAAAAAAGTGCTGAATGGAAGTAAAACTTTGAGCACATAGAAAATATGTTAACTACAGAACACACTGCATATCAAGCACTCATTACAGCTCTGCATGTTGAATGCAAAAAGGTACCAGTACTTTAAAGCCCATGTCTCTACACAGTGCCAGGAGCAGCAGGGGGTAGAGCAGGCAGAGTCAAGAGCCGAATTATACCAAGCTTGCTTGATGTCTTGGAAAACAACATTCTATTAACATTAATTTTTAAACAAAGTCAAGAGCTTTATTAAACAAGGAAACAGCAAAATTAGTGTGGCAGATCTTGTAAAATTACTACTCAGGGACCCTGGAAACCACAGTGCCCCGCAAGGCATGATGGTGATGGAATAGCAGATTAATTGCAATTGCCTTGATTTTCATCAGTCAGTCCCTCACCCTGCCTTCAGCAGTGTGTGTGTGTGTGTGCATGTGCCTGTATGTCTCTCTCCATAGAAAAATGTATATATGTACACTAAAAAATTCTGGAAGTATTCCTCTGTCAGCCCACCAAGGAGGGAGGGATGGTACTCTTCACAATAGTACACAGTGTGCCTACAAAGATTATTTCTTTTCCTACCTAAAAGTAATCTGAAGGCCTGTACTCACCACATGAGACAACCCAGGAAACAACTCTGGTGCATTTTTGCTGGCCTTACACAGCATATACAAACCCCACCAAGAAAATACGCTCCACTACATCTTCTAAAGGCAAGCCCTAAAAGCCTCTGTGCGCTCAGCAGGTTTCCTCCCTCACTCCCAAGAGGCCTGACTTACTGACTGCTTTCTGTTCCCAAACTAAAAACACAATGGGGACTACCACAGAGAGAAGTTCTTACTCCTCCCTTACAGCAACACAAAGCTTTAAGGCTGACAGGGCCTCTGGACTTGCAAAGTTCTCTTTTGATTCCACACCACTCTTATTAAAACCAGAAGCTTATAATGGAAAGCACAGTAATATCTTCTTTCTTTCAAGAAAAGCTTTTATAGCAACTGAAATGCCCTCTGGATTGTGAAACCTAGAAGTGTTCCCATTACATGGCAAGGGTACATTTAATATATGGGCCTTGAGGGTTGTTTGGGGCCTTTTAGACTTAGTCTACAAAAAATAGCCAGGTCCTGCTAATACAAAAGAATCCGATTAAGCAACAAAAAGACTTTATGGCCTCCTACACGCCACAGAGCCTTAGTGAAGCAAGTCAGCTTGTCAGCAGTGAAACTGCTGAAGCCCATGCCCTGCGATGCCCCACCACGTTAATCCCAGATACCCCTTCTGCTGCACAGCCCCTGCGGCCTTACTTGCTTTTTGCCTTATCTGCCAAGTCTGGGGAAACTAAACAAGGGTGGAATTCAGGGGGAAAAAAAAAAGCCAAGTGAACCCCTACAAGTTTGGTGCTTTGTGTCCTGCAGATGGGAAAGTAAAGCACATTTGGTCTGGCTGGTGAGGACTTCTGCGTTACGACGAGAGTCGACTTGCTGTTCACTCCTGGGAGCTGCTGAGTACAGCTTGGGCTTTGTGCAAGTGTGGCCACAGTTACCCAAAGCACTCCAAGGGCTTTAAGAGGCAGGTGAAACTGTCAGGAATTTGCTCAAAAAAAAAATATTGTCTTAAATGAGGAATTGTTTAGACATTTTCTGATAAAGCAAACACTCAGGACTAAATTCCAGGATCAGGAAATAACTGACCCAGTACAAACATCCTGTTCCACACGCTCTACTAAGAAAAGCACAGAATGCCAGTCTGTTTGCCCAGGCTCAGCCCCCAGTAGTGACACTGCAGCCTGGAAGCACTTAAGTGTCTGATTATGAAAACCAAGGCTTGGCTACAGGGCAGTTCAGACCAAAACCCACCAGATTCAAATCCCTCAGGTGAAGTCAAGAGTTCTGGGAACTTTTTCTCCTGCCTATAATATACTGCTACAGGGTAATCTCCAGAGGTTCCTCTGCTGGCAATCGCACAAGTGACAGGGAAAGGCCGACAGGATGTTCTCAGAGGGAGAACAGTACTCTACTGTCTTTCAGTTTATTCTGCCAATTCATCAAAGCCTGGGCTTTGAGGCCAAAAAGAAAAATCTCTTATTTCTTGCTGTTGAGGATGCGTAGCCTATTTGCTATTCATGTTTATGTAGCAGGTGTCCAGAGCAGCAAGAAAGACCACGAGATACTTCCACTGCCTTTTTTTTTTTTAAAAAAAAAGCTTTTTAAACTAAAAGGAGATACACAGTTTTGAATTCCCCTCTACTGTTTTGCTTCTGAGCTACTTCATCTTCCCTGAGCTACTGGTTCAGCCTGCCAGCAGATCCATTTGAGATCTTGTTCAGAGAACTTTCTGGGACCATGGCACCTAAGATCCTCAGGACAGCTCTACAGGACAGAGCACAGTTAGGACCCATTTGTCTTCCTCAAATGTAACCCACTCACTTGAGCCTTCGCTCAACATGCGCGATACAGACTAGTAAAACAACAGAAACGGCCGGGTCACTTACCTGCAATGACCCTTTCCACAGCGTACTCAAAGTTGAAAGTATCAATGGATTTGTGACCCTCTCTGGCGGCATGAAGAGCAGCTTCATTACATATATTCGCTATGTCAGCTCCTGTAGGCAAGAGTTTACAAGAATTACACTGGATTTGTTATGTGACAGATTTCAGAGGACAGAAGAGGCGAGAACAAATCTGGAGAAGGACCTAAGGAAGTCAAATAGCCTGCACTTTTTTGTTCCTTGGGAACAGAGAGCAAACCTAGTCCATGGTGTTTATGTTGGCTTTGAACAATACAACTGCTTTGGCAACGAACGCTGCATTGCCACACAGAGGACAGAGTTCAGCAATCAATTAACAAGACTAAAGCCAAGGCTGGCTCTCAGCAACAGGGGAGTGGCGCGGGCAGTCTGGGTTGGCATGGGCTACCGCGCTGTTCATACAGCAACCGCACAACCTCTGTGTGGAAGAGAAAGAACATCTGTTCTGAGTTTGTGTGTGTGGGTGATGGTGGCGGGGGGCTGCTGAAGGAAGTCACGAAGAGGCAATGTGCTGGGGCCTGTTAGAGGGGAAACCCAGAAAGGATATTCCAGGAACTCCACATAAACAGGAACTCTGGAGCCCCTTGCTCAGCACTGCTTCAAACTCCCAGGGACCTGCTCTGGAAACAGGCTCAACGTAAGAGCCAGGCAGAGTTGTTCAATTTCTACTCTGACCCCCCAAGTAATTGCTATTCATTCCTCCTATCGCTTTCCTGGTAACATATATCAGCTTAAGAGTCTTCCCCCTGAAGTGCAACATCTCATCCTCAACAACAGCTTGGACAGGAGTGTGAGCAGTGGTTCCTCCCCTTAGGAATTAGGAACCCAGGCATTTTCCCTACCTCCACACCCTGCTAGTCCCAGAAGTTTGAAGAGATTGAAAATAGCCGTGAACAATTGCTCATCACAGCTCCATTCACCAGGGAGCTGGTTAGGTTCCCACTATTTCCATAGAGATGGAGAAGGCTTGAAGAAAAAAGCCCTTTGGACCAAAATACTCTGTTAAAACTAAGCAACCATAAAGCTCCAGGCTGAACTGCAGAACTAGGGTGGAAGCAGGCAGAGTAGCCCCACAAGGACACAGCACATCATACCGCTGAAGCCTGGAGTCAGTTCAGCAAGGTGCTGCGAGTAGAAGCTGGCATCTTGGATCAGTTTGAGACCCTTCAGGTGCTGCTCAAAGATCTCTCTTCTCTCCTGTAAAGAACACAGAACACCTGAGCCCAGCAAGCCTTCCGAACGTGGCATGCACGGTAGGGAGCAGAGGAGTCGCAGACCTCTGGCAGTGGGGACGGGGACATTGCCACCAGAGGGCAGGGCTGTCCTTACAGCATTTTAGTGCTACAGGAGCCCTGATAAACACCCAGCTCTCAAATTCAGAACAGATGTATGGAGGCTTACCGTGAGTCACTGCTTTCTCTCTCACGGCCACTCTCCCCTCCTAACTTTCACTCTGATCTGTCTTAACTTTTCTCTTGCTACAAAAACACTCACAGGAAGGAGCTCCAACTGCCTCTACCTGCTCCCTCTCACACCACAAACGAAAACCCCATCTACGAGCTACTCAGTCTGCGACCATTTCCCAGACGAAGGTGGGGGTGAGATGACAGCTGGCAAGTAGCCAAGGAATGACTCATTCAGCTGGTCCAGGAGATCCTGATTAAAACAATGAGCTCAGTTGCCAGGGTTTTTCCCCTTCCTCCTTCAGGGCAGCTGCACAGTTCATGCTTCCGGTGCCAGATTGTATCAGGCATTTAAGGTATTTTAACTGAAAACTCTGAGGACGCCAGTAAAGCACAGATGGGAGAAGAAGAGCCTGTGCTGGCAGAGCAGACAGATCTTTACTGCAGCTGAGCCTATTCCCAAAACTCTGCTACAAATGTCAACACAGTGGACAAGGAATATTCCTAGTAAATGGATTTAAAAAGCATTCAGAAGGAGAAAGTCACTTAACAGGCTGCCTAAAGGAAAACGAAGAGCCTTACAAGGATAGTGAGGACAATAAACCTAAAGAACAAATGGTGCTCGAGGCGCATGACAATTTAAGCTGTCACACAAGCCAACTTGCCTATTAGGTGGTTCCCAATTTCCTGGAGAGAAGACACAAACATCATTCTGCATCTGCATGGCAAAGAGAACCTCACAGAAGAATTCACTGCCAAAGCTCATACCAGAGCAGAGACACTTAAAACCAGTGGGTTGTCTTTCAGAGAAAGAAGCAACTGCATTAGCATGTCAAATCCTTGATTTAGAACACCTAAATAAGAATAAAGGCAAACAGAAGCTTACTATCTCTATTTTCTCCAAGCACAGCCTTTGCCAGGACAGTGAAACACCAGCAAGGACCAGGACACCTTAGTCATTAGCCTTAGGGAAGGACCGAGCAGTAGGTGGAATATACCTGGAGTGTCGGAAGATCAATAAAGATGTGCCTGTCAAGCCTCCCAGGTCTCATCAAGGCATTATCCAAGACATCAGCACGGTTGGTGGAAGCCAGCACTATGACATGATCTGTGGTCCCCATTCCTGTAGAAAAACAAACAAAATCAAAGGCGAAGGTTTTCACCATCACAGATACTGCACTGCAAGCATACAAAGGGATGGGGATGCAGGATGCAGAGAACGTCTTATGCAGCTTTATCACAAAGCCAGAGGGTGTCTACAGCATCCCTTGGGGCAGCTGAGGCTGAGAAAGTGTCCTCTTCAGCTAGGAACTCAAGACAGGAAGGAACCTCCCAAGTCACCCAGGCCAGTATCATGTCATCACAGATACTCTGAAATTCCCTTTTCATTTACTTAATAAGCCTTGGCTTAAAACTTTTTTTTTTTGCCTTCCTTTTGTCACATTTAGAAATTGCTCCAACTGGAAACCAGAACAGAATCTCTCTATTCTGATGAGTTAGGCGATGCCTTCTCACCCCCAGGCTTAAGTCAATTCCTTCTCCTTTAGCTCCAGGATGTACAAACATTTGCTAGCTGAAACAGCCTTTCCCTCCCAAATATTTCTGTGGGAAGCCCTTTCAGCTTTCATTTACTTTTAGGCCTTCAGTCACAGATAGGCCATCAGGATCGGCAAGGAAGGGATAGGCTTTCTTCCGACCAGTTCAAGTTAATGCAGAAAGACAGGACGTAGCCTTGCCACCCATGAAGGGGCATGTTACAGCATGATTTGATCTTTGTCTTCTCACTCATCTTTTATCACTCAGAAGGCACCCAGGCATACTGCAGACCAGCGCAAAGACCAACCCTGCAGAACTAACACCACAGACATGTAGGCAGACACAAAACACAACCAAACAGCTTTACACTCATCATTAGCATACACTGGCTCAAGCCACAGTCAGAGAAGGTTTTGTCTCCAGGTCTTAAAGATGAAAGGAGCATCAGGATTTACAAGCTTCACAAGAGCAGCCTGCAGTATGGAGGCATCAAAGGCAGACAGGGCTTCCTGGAGAAGCCAGAGCACTAGCAGCTGGAGGAGGGCAGAAAGGGGCAGAGAGTTGTGCTGCTTGGGTGGGGAGCCAGAGATCATGTTTAATCACTGAACCACACTGCTTATTTATTACATTCCACCAGGTGCCCACAGGCCCCTGGGTATGAGTCACCTGCTTACAGCAGATTCAACAGCCCTGGCATACAGCAGCCTTCCCAGGGAAAGGACACGTTAGTCCCATGTGCTTCCTTCGCTGCCAAGTCACACGCTGCAGAGAGGCAGCTTTATGCACATAAGCTGGGCAAGTTTCAGCTCCCTCCAGCTCCACCAGAAGAGCTGCCAAATGTGTCAGCGCACAAGAGCTCAGCAGAGAGATTAAGGTTACAGGTAAGTCAGAGGGCTGGCTCTGTCAGCTTGCACTATAACAAACCTCGGTTCTTCCTCCCTGCAGGACGCTGTCTAAATAAGCTCCTGGAGAGGATGAAGCCGGCCATTCTTCAGGCATACATTACACTACACTTTGGAGTGTGATAAATAAGCGGAGAGACTGGCAGGCACTTGGGGGATAGCAAGCTTCATTCACATGGCAGGATTAGATGGTACAGTACATTATCTGCTTTGCAGCTGGGAAAACTCTCTTAAAATAGGTCTGACTATTAGAACAAATATAAGAAAACCAGAACAACTGACAGCATCCTCCTCACATCAGCTCCTGCCCCACTTGCCCTCAAGCCTGCTTCCCAGTAGGGTGAAACACTGCTTCAAGAAATCTACAACTGCAGCCTCCGATTCGTATTACTGTTCCCAATACAACATCACCTGGCACGTCACAGGCTTTGGCTTCCACAGGCGAAGATCAGCCAAAGGAACAGTCTACAAAAACACCACCTCTGTCACATTAACACATGAAAAACAGCTCTGAAAATTTAGCCTAAAGAGAGCCTTCATATCTACAATGTTTACAAATGAAGCCACTTCAAAAAGGAAAGATAAAAAAAAGGGTCCACTTGAACTGGCAAGTGCTCTGCTCCCCGCTGAAACGGAGCATGTTACTTTGATGGGCATCTCATCTGCATTATTACACTGTGTAATTCTTTAGCCATTTGTTCAAAAGCCTTTTGGACGTCATCTGTGAACAGTATCATTGAAACAGGGCCATCTCTGTGAGGGAAGCCTCGGGGTCAGAAACTTGCACACAGCACAGACCAGGGAAGAGGTGGTGTCTGAGGACTTCAGGTGAAGAGCTGCTACCAAAAGATGTCCTGCATTCTCATTCACAAAATACACATCAGCTCAGGATTGTCAAGCTCCTCTCAAATGCATTCAGAACAGAGGAGATATTTGGGTCGCATTCCTCTTCCGCTTGTTTGCAGTTTGTGAGGGAAGATTCACTATTCAAACCAGGCACCTGTTTTGACAAAGACTGGAGTACATGTGTCACTCTGGTTTTAAAAACAGCTTTTTGCACATACAGGCTCCCACCAGTCCCTCCCCTTCTCCCACCAGACTCCTGATGCTTCCAGAACATGAAGCAAGCCGTCAGAGTGAAGGAAACCAAGGTCGCTTGTAGGAAGAGCACTACAATTGCTCCAAAACCCATGTACCAGAATTACCGAGTATCAAACTGCACATTCATCCCATACAGCTTAGCATAATGGCTTTTTTCTGTGTGTCCTCATCCTTCCTCCAGCCCGCAGAACAGGTTCCGTATAGCTCTGACCCTCCTTTTCTTCCTCTACCTTACCTCTGAGTAATCTCATTTGAACACACAAATTCAACAATCATTGCTGATGACTCACAGATCTACTTTTGTGCATGACTTTTTTACAAATTAATAGCTAACTCGGTTCTATGGTGTTGCCTTGCAGAACTTCAACCATCAATTTAAGCTAAAGACAGCTAAAACAGAGCTCTCAACCTTCCATTTCAAGGCTTCCTCGTTACAAACACACACCACTCCTCCGCTTGTGCTTGGGTAGAACTGTTAACCTCCTAAAAAACCTTATTCACCACCATCCTGAAAACTATTTTGCCACGATGCACACAGCACTCCAGCGTCCATTTAGGTAATGCGCTCAGTTAGATAACATTTCAGTAACATGTGCTAAGATTACTGTTTATGAGTGCAAGCCAACAGTAAGTCCATGTTTCTTGTACTAGCCTGACAGTCCTTGCCAGCTGTCTCCCATTTGACATTGTAAACTCCTTGGGCTATCTTTTTAGTGTGTGTTTGATAAAGCACTTAGCAAAATGAGGGACTTAGTACAGGATCTGTATGAGACACGAATAAATAATGAGACAATATAAATTTAAAAATCAAGTAAGCAGCACGCAGCAAAAAAGCTACTATTAAAATACATATTGAGGATAATATTTACCTTCTAAACTCACTTCTCAATAGAGTTGTACCCTAATTTCTGCATTGAGACTCATCAGGAAAACACTCTAGAAACCGTGCCCAATTTCTACAGACTGGATGAAATCAGGCATTTTCATTTTTGGTAGAGAGATGTGGATTGTACTAACTACACATTCCTGAACAGACAGATGGGCCTCCATTTAATTCAGGGTTAACCTGTTGCCAGCTCACCCTACAACCATCAGGAGAAAAAAAAAAGAAAAACAAACCAAAAAACCACAACCAAGCCAGGACTGATGTTGTGTGTGTTACTACCGGCCTTTTTTGTTAAGACCATCTACTACACAGATACAGCTGTAAACAGTTATATTCACTCCAAGTATATTATGTGCTTCGCCAAGTTGCCTAAATTAGTGCACATGTATAGTCCCAGGGAACTGCATGCACGTATTTAAGGTGATTGCTGGTATCTCTGTAGCATTGTGTGTTTCAAGGGTGTTCCTCTGATAACCAGAATTCTGTCTGGTTGTTTAGGAACTACTGAAAGCTCATTCTTCACCTTCAAAAACTTCACAGCACCTGTGCTGAAACAGAGCGGGGTCTGCAGGGTCTCTGTAGAGCAGGACCACTCTACCCTGTCTGTACCCTGCTGTGCTCCTGCTTACGATTTCTCCTCCTCCTGCAGGAAGGGCAGAGATCCAGAATTATAGATCATCTTGCGTGCAGTATGAAGGATTGCTAACGCATTTTTACAAGCCCCAGCTTCTCTCCTTGAAAAGGGAGGGTTGACTCCAGAGCAATCTCCAGAAGGCGGCCTTGCTGCTGAACTGCAGGACGTACTCTACTTCAGCAGGGCTGCATCCCCACTTCACCGCAAACATTCAGTAAAAAAAGCAAGCCATTTTAAACTCCAAGGTCTGGAGAAAGATGAATGCTTTTACTGCAGGACGGCTTTTAATTTTTCAGATGAAGAGCGTTAGGAGGTAACAAGTGTCACGGTTACAGTGAAGGGAAAAGGTGGCTCTGTCCCATAAAACAGCAGACTGATACAAACACTCCCTGATGGGCAGGTAGTTATTTCTTACCCTGCTCTGCAATAACAAGATTTAGCAACAGAAACACTGCAAGTTGGGTCAGTGCTGCAAGCTCTGATAGAGTTATGACTAAGACTAGCCAAAGGATGATTTTTTTGGCACTTGTGTGAGAGCGTCTGAGAAAAGGGCCGATTCCAGATGCGGTACAGCCAGAAGCCATCCAGAAGCGTGGCATCAAACCAGGGCTTGTTCGCAAAGCTCCTCTCTCTCAGTTTAGGCAGGGTTTCTATAGTCAGACAGACAACGTGAGAGTAAGTCGAAGGACGAGAGAACTGATATATTACATTCCTTATGTCCCTCCGGGACAACTAAACTTTAAACCTTAACGGGCTTTAAACCACTACCTGTCTTAGATGGAATACAGCAAGTATTCAACAACATTTAATGGCCAGCTGGACCTAGATGTTACCCTCTACAGACAGCAATGCCCTTGCTGCCAATTCATTTTCTTTTGGTTCTCCAGGACTGTAAATAATTCTTCTCCAATTGCCAGTGGGAAAAACATATTCCCAAACGGAAGCCATTTACTACAGTAAGAGTCTTTGGGGTTGCTGCCCTCTGCCAGCCATGATCTCTAATGCACATTTTCTGTTGATTTTATCAGCAGGTGGATGCTCATGTGGCTGTTGGTGCAAATTCACTCTGGATGTGCCACTATACTCTGTTCTGACTCAGGGTCTTCAACGGAGTCACAAAACCAGTTGGCTCTGGGGTTTTAAAATTTACTAGATTTAGCCCCAAACCCTTAAAAGCTTATATGTGTCTATATTTCAAGAGGGTTCTCTCCACAACTTAGTCACAGCAGATATTCAGAGATCTGTTCTGATACCAATTACTTCCTCAGGCACCATCTGCCCTGGAGAAGTCCTGCCTAACCAATGGACAGACAAAGAGAGAGATGCTACAGTGCCTTCAGAAACAGAGACTAATGATGGAGCACATGGGTTCAGACTGGTGCTTGAGGAAATTCCCAAGGGCTCTGCAGGAAAGCTTGGGTCAGCACGAAGCAAGTACTAGGCACACAACTTCCACAAACCCTGTGCTGAACAGCAGCTGCTGCTGCTTTTCCTCTGTATTCAGGGCAGCAGCTGGTGAAGAGGGGAAAGAACAGAGAAAGGACCCACTTCAAGCGAGCAACATGACGACCTCTGAAACCAGAGCAAGGCCAGCCAAGGCCACACTTGTGTCCACATAGGAAAAAAAACATCTTTCAGGGCCACAGCCCCTTCATTAAGCAGAAGTCTGAAACACAGTTATCACTTGTCATACAGGTGGTCTTTTAGCAAGGACACGACCAAGCTGTAGTTCTTGGCTTAGTCCTGAACAGGCTGCGAAGTGCAAGCTAGCCTTTTCCCTGGGAAGAGGGGAATGCGAGTTGTTTCACAATGCAACTGTAATTACCTCAGCAGCAAGAAAACACTAAAGAGGTATGGCAAGTTCAAGCAGGAAAAAAGACGTACAGGCCAACAGCTTGGATCTCAGAGGTGATGAGGGCCCAATTGCTGAGAGACAGAGAGAAATACTGACCGTCCATTTCCACCAGCAGCTGGTTTAAGGTCTGCTCCTCCTCAGCATTGGCAAAACCAGATATATTGGTTGAACGCTTCTTGCCCACAGCATCAATCTCATCGATGTACACGATACAGGGTGCACGAGCCTGAGCTTCTCTGAAGAGGCTCCGAACTCTGGCAGCTCCAAGACCTATAGGGGAAGGGAAGAAGAAATAAGCCTTGTGGCTAAAATTGTTAGCAAAGCTGGAGAGCAGCATTACTGGCCCCCAACAAGACACATGACACCGGGCAAACCCTCAGTATATGACAGTCCCTCTCTCAACACTCCCAGCCACAGAACTCATACATTTAGTCCTTAGGCACAGCTCCTCCTGGAGCATGCCGGCTTTTAACTGAGCTCCCAAAACTGCAGGGACTCCTAGACGTGCTGTAAGAGGAGCTCTACTCCCAGCTCCTAACATGAACCCTTGTTCCTTCCACAGGTCAGAAGCAGAAATATTCATCATTTTCCTGCACACTGACCCTTGCTGGGTCTCAAGAGATCTAGCAGGAAGGAAGAAAAGGAGAAAGACGGAAATCGCAAGGCACAAAGAGGCTATACTTTCCCCGTCAACAAGGAGCAGCAGAAAATCCATCAGCATTCTCATACAAGGAAGGAAGCTTCAGTCAATGGCTTTAATAATAGGTATAGGGTAGTCAGAGATAATGCTTTCAGGTGAAGAACCATGGATGCAGAGTCAGAAAGAAGCAACTAGCAATTCAGACGGCATGCATTTTAGATACTACATAATTAAGTACTCTCTATCACTGAAAACATTTTATATTTTCAGGTGAAGTATCCAAATCTCATCCTCCCCATGCAGAGAGGCTAAAACTCTGTCCTTTGCAAGAGACCCAGCCAGCGCCTTCCGACTCCACAACAGACCAAGTAACCTCCACACCCTTCCTCCCAAGGAGCTTACCTCCTATCACCTCCACAAACTCAGAGCCTGCCATGGCCAAAAACGGCACTTGTGCTTCTGTAGCCACTGCCTTCGCCAGCAATGTCTTTCCGCAGCCTGGCGGTCCAAGTAACAAGGCACCCTTGGGCACTTTAGCCCCAAGCTGAAGGTAGCGATCAGGATTCTGCAAGAAGAACAACTCTGTCAGGTCCGCAGCTCACATGAAACATCTGTGCAAGAAAATGGCCTCCCAGAGCTTCCCAATACTGTTTGCAGCCTGAGAAACTCTAAGCTGCTAATGGGAGCAGCTACATCTGCATTCCTGTTACGGAATTGGAAATATAGAGATTGAGTCATGCTGATCACAGCATAAAGAGCCATCAGTTTATTTAAACAGAGGTTGCTCAGCATCATGAAGGATGAAGAGAAAGATATACCCTCCTCCCCAGGTCAGCTACCCAGAAGATGGGTAGCAAGCACTTATTTTGTTCTACTTTTATATACCTTTAAATAGTCCACAAATTCTTTGACTTCCATTTTCGCCTCATGCATTCCCGCTACATCCTTGAAGCCAATCCCTTTTCCAGATTTCCCATCCACAATGGTGAAACGAGCCATTTTCAACTGGTTCTGTGGAAGGTAGCACAAGTACTGAAATCATGCTCTGACTGTGGACAAGGCAACAGTCTGGAAAGGCTGTTTGCTGTACTTTGGGAGATGGCACGCCACAGGTATGAAACAACACTGCCCCTAAAAACCAACACTAAAATGCCCACCACCAGTGCACTGGCGTTTAACTAATTTTTGCTTTGGAAATGTCACAGCTGGATTGTTGACTCGAACTTTATTTATTCACATTTTGTTGGAACCAGAATAAAGCTGCAAGAACAGTCCCAACACAATCCAGCATAAACTCCATGTAGACCAGACAGCGATATTTATTAAAAACATGCAGAATGCCCAAAATATTATTTGGGATCTTCTCCCTGATTTCCAAATGCTCTGATCCTTAAATACATATGGGATAAGTATAGTTTTGAGGAATATTTATTGATGGTAAATAACTGCCAGTGGTAAATAATTACCAATACTGTCTTGTAAATGTATATAAAGACATTTTGCACCACTGTCCAATGCTGCCGGTGGTTTCTATTGCAACACAACCCAGGGATGGAACTATAGGTTCTCAAATTTGAACAGACACCACATTTCGGTCTCCTGGTGCGTGCTAAGCCACAGTGACAGTCAAAACAAGAATTTAGTTAAACGCCCTACTTGTAACTGCTCATTATGTTCTACTGAAAACAGTTACCCAGGATTTTTTTTTTTTCTTTGAGAAGAAAGTTCATAGCTTCTCAGGCCTCAGAAACATCAGCTTATCCAAATGAAGAGTTAAACATGCAGGGCCTAGCTGTCCGCACTTATGTGGGGACAGAATCTTCTCCTCAAGGCTCCCACTACTCAACACTTTAAAATCTTCTTGTCTGGGGAGCTGCATCCCTTTGTGTGAAGAGAATCCCAAAGCCAGAAGAGAACTGCAGAGGAGATTGAGTGGGAAATCTAACAAGGGACTGAATTCGCCATATTTTCATCCCCAAATCCCTGCGGTCAATGGCAGTGCACCCCGGGCTGATTTCTACAGAGTTTCATCAGCTGATCCAGGCAAGGGTAGAAGAGGGGAGGAGGAGATTTGCCTGATGTTGCAAGCGAGGCATGTGGCATGAGCGGAACAGGCCAACACATAATGAAATCCAGAATCTGAACATATTTTATAAATTGAGAACTCATTTTGCAGAAAGCAGCAATTCCTACTTCTGGCTGTATGGGAGGCATATTGGCAGGACCCAGTGAAAAACACCATCTGCAGCTGCAACTCATTAACAAGCTTTGAAAATAGCAGAGCAAACCGGACTGCAAATTCACTGAGCTCAGCCCTTCCTGCCATTGGGGAAAGAGAGGGCCTCAGCTAAGGCCAGTTACTGTACGATCCAGTCAGATGATCAGGACAGGAAAAGATGCAAGATGTGTCAAGACTGGAGAGTCCTTGGCACCAGTTAATTCTCATGCTGCATTGACTTTGCTGGGGAAAGGGGAGGAGATTAGGCCAGCAGAAGACCAGACAACCCACAGGCTGCAAAACAACATTAAGATCCAGGATACTTACAAAGGCATTGAATCCTCCCACCCGGCTCGCAACCCGAATAAGGCGGAAGATGCTCCACAGCATGGACACAGCCACAAGAGTCACTATCAGGGAAATGACATCACTAAAAGGACAAAACCAAGACAGGTACAAATTGAAGCATTTGGCCACAACTTGGTAAATATTACTCAACACATAGCTATTTTCACTTTTAAAGGTCCCAACATTTAGGCTACAAGTGCAGCAATGAGCAGACATTACTAAGAAAATGGAACCTTTTTATATACATATATATAAAACCCAAAAAACCACAACAATGACATAACCTAAAAAGTTAAACAGAGGACACTGGCAAATACTGCTTACAGCCGTGGAAGAACTTCGACCTCACCATCCCCTTCAGAGGCATTTCTACTCATAAAACAAAGAGGACCTTCAGGCAGTCAAATCACACCCAGAATAGAATCCGGTGGGGCTGGCAATCCACCCAAAGGGGAGCTCACTGCAGAAAAGCTGCATCCAGCAACACTAGGGAGATTCCAACTGCCCTAATCCTGGCAGAAATCTCACTGCAGGTCTCCCATTAAGAGGCTGCTCTGCCTAGTGTGGTTGGCCCTCCCTGGTCAAGTCTCTCCGAAGTCCTTTATGTCAGCAGAAGTACTACAGCAACCAACCCAACAATTTTCTGGGTCCTCTGCAATACCAACTGCATTAGGGAGGGAGATGTGGAGCAGAGATGGCACTGCAGGTCTAATACAGTTAGGAGACAACCACGCTGAGAGCAAATATGCTGTGAGCTCCAAACAAAGGGTGCTTTCAATAGGAGGAAAAATGATATGTCAGATGACAGGTTGGTATTTGTGGGACCCTGTTCTGCTTCACGTGCCTGTGAAATCATCTAGTCTCACCACAGTTCTGTATCTTATCTTTAAACTAGGAATGTGTGTTCCATCTCTCACAGAGGGATGATTTACTGAAGCAAGGGGACCAGCATGTGCTATATACCCAGCTGCATTTATTCCTTCTCGGTGAGAGATCCTAAGCAATACTGGAAACCGAAAGTCACCTTCAATTTGTCAACCATGCTAACAGGATTAATTCTGAAACGCATCAAGCGCCCACATCTCAGGGTAAACTGAATCCAAGCTGCAAGTGCTCCACACCTCACAGGTTCAAACTCCAGATTGAGACTCTGAAATCTCCAGGCACTCATCAAGTCTCCTGAGAGCCTTCAGAGCCTATAACATCTATTAAAAAAATAATCTCTTTTCGGGGCAGGGGAAGCAGCTTGTATTTGCAGCTGACTAACTATTCAGTCTACTCTTCCTGTTATACACAAGTTTGAAAAAACTGGCAAGTTCTGAATTTCAACTAAAGGTCTCATACTGCGTGATCAATTAAAAGAAGTTTACCTTCATACAAACCATGTACTAAAAATGTGCAAATATTGTTCAGAGGACAAGTAACTAGACAAAATCCCATCCATGTATCCATTCATATATGAACATGGCTTTTGTTTCACATTTTGGTAAGGTGTCCGCAAGGAAGAATTACACACACTAGCCACCCCCGCCTCCAGTGCCCCAAACCCTATGAGCTACTAAAAGAGGATGACGTGCTCTGCGTGGCGCACCAGCAGCTGATCAGGCCATCTCGGCAGACAACTGTAGCAGCATGATGCTATCTGTTGTCAGGAATCGGGATTTCTTTACTTCGCAGCCAGGACTTCTGCACTGCATCTCTCCGCTAGTACTTTAGAATAAGCAATTAACTGAGAGCTCTGCAAATGCCGGAGTCTCTCCCCACACTTCTGGAAAGCTTCTTTCTACATCAGTGTAACGGCCATCAGTGATGAAGGTGGACTTGTTCAATAGCCCCATGAGTCAGCTTCACAGCTCTGTTTTGTACTCTGGACCCCATAAATCCTGCTTTGCAAAAACAAGCTGCCGGTCTTAACAGAAGGGCAAATAAGCCACATCAGCAGCAAATGACCACAAAACATTACTACATCATATGAAAGCACAGAATAAAGCCTAGCCAGTGCTCTCTAATCTTTTGACAGATCTTCCCTCTTCTCATTCATTATAGCTTATTTCAGAATTAAAAGCTTTGAGCGCTAATTTTTTTTTTTATTTAAGCAAAGGATCTTGGTTTTAGGTAACAGAAAAGGGCTGTAAGTTTATTAGAAGTACTCCTCTCACTGAGATTTTGTATGCTAACATCAAAGCTGCTCTGCTCAGTATGTGGCTCACAGCTGGAGCAAGCACCAACACAGGCTGTCCTCTGATCTACAGCTGTTGGAGAAGCAGGCCAAAACTAGGTGTTTATTTTTACAGACTGAGCAACCACCACAGGCCTTCCTCGAAGCATTTCAACGGGGGAAGGCTTGCTGCACCACCAGCATTCTCCACAGACCAGGGTGTAACATCACTTGTTGAGTAAGGGTTTCTATCACACTCTGCACTTGAATAATTGATTATAAGGACAAAAAGTGCTCAGCTATACAAGAACGCACAGCAACTGACACAGACTTTCCTCAGACTTGCTGACACTGACCCAAAACATTTTGGTCTGCTGCAATTCCAGATACCTCCTTGGGATCCTTGCTTTTGAAATGTTACGATACATCTAGAGTGTGCCTATTCCTGAAAGACGGACGCAGTGCTCCAGAACTAGGACTATTTTTTTGTTCAATGTTTATAATAACACCACTTAGTTGAAAGGGACTTTCCTATCCAAGTGAGGGATGTTGTCACCAATACAAGACCACCAGTAAGCACAAATTTACATCATACTTTCCATAAAAGCCAGGATGTTTGTAGGAAACAGGGATTCTCTCTCTCTCATCAATATTCAGCTCATCCTCCACAGCTCTCAGCTTCTCTTCAAACTTGTCAATGTTTGCCACCCGCATTGTGTACAACAGGGTAACGTTCTGGGGACATGCAAACAAAAGCGGCACATAAGTATTGTAATATAAGGATACAGCAACAAGCAGAAGTGCACAACATGGACAAGTCAGATAAAAGTTAGCCTTATGTTACATCCTTTGACACTACATCAATGAAGTCAGGAGCAGATAACTGACACTAGGGCTCCAAAGGAACTTAGGAACACCTCTAGTCTTTTCAGCACCTTATGAAAGCATAAAAGGCAAGACTTAAGTCTCAGCTCTCTAGAAACAAGGAGATGCAACAACTTTGTAGGCATGCTGAAGGATGGAGTTAATATTATAAACCCAGTTACACCGACACCTTGGGCTCAGACAAAATTTGGTACTATATATGGAAAACTACATCACTGGGAAGGAGGTGTCTTGCGCTCCACTCAGACTTTTTAGATCTTGTTTCTGTATCTTTGTCAGAAATTAATTTCATCCAGCAGTTTGCAAAGTGGATCATAAGTCACTGAACAAAACGGGATGTATCCAAGAACAGTATTTTAATCTCTCAAGCCAATTTGTAATGATTCTTAGTGGCAACTCCTGGAAGCAAGCACGTGATTAAACTTTGCTTTGTTACCATTTTGGGAGATTTAGTAAGGAAGTCTAACGGCGTTTGACAGAACATCTGAAACTAAAATCCAAATAGGAGAAAATTTTTGAAACAAGATCAAGTAGTAAGAGTTTACAATCTTCTAGACGCCTTCTCACGTATCAGACTGAGCTGGTAAGAAAAAACTACTGAATTTTTCCAGCTTTTTTGACATACTTAAGATTTCCTTACAGGCCATTATTAATTATTTGTATGATTTAAAATAAAAGTCTTAGTTTCCAGGTTGATATGAGTAACAAAAGTCTCCTGAACTTCAACTACAAGAAAGAGAAAAATTAACGAAGAGCAAATTTACCAGCTAGAGTCTTACCAAACATATATTCATGAATTCAGTTCTTTTCAACAGCATAATCTGTGATCATTTATTCCAGTTATAGAAAGTCACTCACAACTTGTCCATGTGGAGTTCCTCCTGGGTGCAGATAAATCTCCACAATATCGCTCTCTGGTACCACTTCGATTCTCTGGACCTCCCCCTTTGACAGCATCTCATTCACAAAGTAGTTCCAGGAAATGTTGGTCCCTTCTCTGTTCTCGCTGACCGTGAATCGAAACATCAGCACTATGAAGGTTATGATGAGGAGTGCCCGTAAGCGTTCAAGATGCATCTGATTTTCTCTTTTCCTGCGTTTCTCATCCTCTTTAGAAAAAAAGATATCAGAGAAAAAAAATAAAAATATGAGTATATAATTGCAGAGCTTTCAGACCCAAGGAAGGGACAATTAAATGACAAAGGTTAACACAACAATACCTTCTTTTTTTTTTGTTGCACGTTTGGTTTCTCCTGAAGGACTAGCCTCAGAAGCAGTACCTAACTGGCATTGCACCGGCAATTTTCTGGCTTGGCTCACAAAGGAGGTTGTGTGACTTGCCCAAGGTTATGCAAGTGAGTCAGTTTTTGGATTGCATGACATTCCCAGACCTTTCTGGCTTCTACACTGTCAGACCACAGGGCCTCAGCTGTACATGTGAGACAGCACCAGGTCAAAAGCCTAGTTATGAAAGTGCAAGCACTCAGACAAACTTAACAGTTGCCTGGAAGGAGGTAAATTTTGCATTCTGCTAGCCAGCAAAAAATCTGCTCACATGACACTGCTGCGCCTATATTCAACTGTTCCCCAATGCCCCAAAAGCCATGAAGCAAGGCATTGTGCACAGAGAAGATGATGGAAGATCACCTCATTCACTTTAATCGTTGCTTCAGTAGGAGGAGGAATTGAAGCATCAGTGAGCCAAAGAAAGCCCCCCACTTCCAGAAGTTATTGACTGCGTACAAAGACAGACAGCAATCTCAGACGTATTTTGAAGAGCTCTGGTCAGCATTTCCTGTTTTAAAGCAGTCTAATCCTGGTTCAGGAGCCTTCAGATGGTCATAGACCACTAGACCCATTACAATTCCACCAAATGTCATTCTAGTCTAAAATGAGAGACTATCTCATTTGCCTGGCCTAATATGGACATAGGCCAAATAAAGCCATCGGACCCTTGTTGCTAAAAAACAAAACTCAGGAATGGCTATAGCCTACTTCTATATAACACGCTTCTACACTGCCTAGGCCTCAGGTTGTTGCTAACATATCCAGAGGAAAATATCAGCAGTCATACTGTCACTGGTAAATCACATAGCACAATATTATAAGAGATAATTGCTTCCTGGTGAGCTCCTGATCTGCTGGCATCCTGTATCGCAAGACCAACAATGTTTCTACTACCTGCATTTGCAGTAAATCTGAAATAGCACAGGAGACGTGATATGCTGCTTACCTATGCATATAAATACACTGCAAATCAATCTCGCTGTCTTAAAATCACACAGATTTTCTTCCGTGCTATTCAACTAACCTCATGTTTTAAAAATTTAATAACTTGTCCACATCAAGGAACATTATAAAAGAGGGATTCCTACGCTAGATGTGCTTTACCCCACCTTTACTGTATTAGTGCCGTACCGGAGTGATGACGTGAGAAAAAGGGATGGTTTACTTCCAAGTATTTTCCACCAAACTTTTTTTTCAGACTCCCAACATTTTTTGCACTGCATAGGCAAATTTAAAACTCAGTGGTCTGCAAAGGGCTGCCACAGCACAGTTCAATGTCAACTGCTAGCTAGTGTTTGAGTTGTTAAGATGACAACAAATATCTCCTCCTCTTTCCAGTCACATGTGGATGTTCTTGATATATAATTTAGCACTTGTTCTCAATATACAATTTAACATCAACATGGCATACATAAATACTATTCTACACCCAGAAATAAATTAATTCTGCACCACTGGACTGCTAGTGCATCTGCCTGCTGCAGCCCAGATTAGATTTATTTGCAAATTCATAACAAATGTTCTGACACCAGCATTTATCACTAGCCACCAATTAGACCCTACACACGCTGCAACAAAACCAAGGGACAAACATATGACCCAGTCAGATGCTAAAAAAAGTACTCTGTCCTTCAGATACACAGCATCATTTTTCACTCGTTTCCTAGCTCTGCTCCACATTTAACAGGAAAGG
This sequence comes from Larus michahellis, assembly GCF_964199755.1. Taxonomy (NCBI): domain Eukaryota; kingdom Metazoa; phylum Chordata; class Aves; order Charadriiformes; family Laridae; genus Larus; species Larus michahellis. The sequence continues at coordinate 1,628,175 of NC_133899.1, forward strand.
CTTGTTCCTAAATAGAAACAACGCAGCTTTTCAGATAAGGTCATAATTTCAAAAGACACTGACAAGCTCAGACACTGCGTCCAGCCCATCCACTCTGTTCTTCAATGCCATCTCCTCACTTGTGTTATCTGCGAGATCCAGCTTTATTAGAACAAAGCAATTCATCACAAAGCTGCAGGATGACATCCACTACAGTCTTATTAAATAAAATTAAAATATAGTACGATAGAGGCCTTAGTTTGGGCAATATCCTGAAAAGCTGAGCAAGTTCTAAAAAAAAAAAATCTATAGAGAAAAGAAATTACTCTGGAAAAGTGAGTACTAACAGAAAGAAAGTCCATCTATTGCTATGCAAGTTCTTTGGAGATGTCAGCATCAACTATTGCTAAAGCACTTTTCTGTATTAAATTTCAGACAAAATGAGGAGGCATATGGCATGTTCTAAAGCACAAATAACTGAGGATACTATCACAAAAAGATCACCACAGGGTAAAAGCTGGCCATTAGATACCTTGACACAAACAACTTCTCCAGTTTCTAGGAACTGGGCTTGTCTAGGACCTTTAACCTACAGCTGAATAATTTCAGGAAAAAATACCTTTTCTAAAAAGCTAGAAGACAACACAAAGCTTTCCTCTACTCTGCATTTAATTAAGGACAAAAATCAATCTATTTCTAAGCTTATGTAAAGTATGACTATCTTTACAGTATAACATTCATATTGCACCATAAGCTACCCCACAATATTCAGTAAATGAGAACCAGTAACTCAATGTGACACTTGCAAGCAACAGCTGTGGGAATACTTCCAGCTTTTTACTCTCAAAAAGCCTCCATGAAGCAATGATTTGACATTAACCCCAAATCTGAACCCTCCGATTAAAATCTTGCAAGGGCTGCAGTGACAGTTTGAGGAGTTCTTTTTAATAATTACTGCAGAGACAAGTATTCCCCTGGAGACTTGGGGTAGCATTCCACCTCCCAAAGTCAAGCTATCCATTAATCACAGGAGAAAAGAGGCCACCAAACACAGCATGTTACTGTTTACTAATTTTAACAGCTACAATACTTCTTCAAGGCACCATGCTCACAGTCACCCTGTGTGGTCTTGCAAACACTGAGGGCCCCAACCTCTAAGCTCTGACTTCCTTAACGAGGAATCTGCAACACCTGCACTCACACCCCATTGAAGACTTCAGCCCAGTTCAATGGATCAAAAAAGCAAAGCCACTGCTCTTGCCTTAAAGATTGCATGAGAAGACACAGGTCTGGCTAAAAGTCTTCAGCAGCTGACTGCTCTTACTTCAAAAGTTAGTTAATCCAAGAGGATTCAACCATTGTGTTTAAGCACATCAAAGCAAAAGCCGAGCTATTACATTATCTGATGACACCTAGGTAAAAGTTTATCATATAGTTTATAAAATTGTATTACAATCTGTGTGACTTAAACATGATGCTAAGTGCCTTCCAACTCACAGTACAAAGGTCTGGAGCCGGCCAACTACAGAAGGGTTATCTCTCACTCAAGGGTCCAGGAAACAAGCAGCACAACAGGTAACCACAAACTCTCTTAAGACATCACCAGCCTCTGCAAGCATCAACCAACGTCATAAAATGAAGAAAATTATCAGGTCTTTGTTATGCTTCTGCAAGCACTACTGACAAGCCATAGGAATGAGACCTTCACCTCAGCCACTTCTGACATCTTTCGTAAACTGCCCCACCAGGCCCATAGATCCAGGACATGCCATCAGCTGTGGGACTTTGCAGCAAAAAATCTACATTGCAGAGTCTGAAAAAATGCCTTATCCTGGGCCTAGAAAATCTTTGCATGCACTTCAGTGCTTGGGAGGCTGGAGGGCAAGAGCATGTACTCACAAACGAGCAAAGAAATTTCTTTACAGAAGTGGGAGAGTCAAATTACACTTTTTAAATGGAATGCAGCTGTTGTCAATCTACAAATAGCAGAAAGTTGACAATACCAAGACTCAAAGGGACACCCACAAATCCATTTGTATTTGAAAAATGTTTGGTGAAAACCTACTGTTAGAAGATAACAGTGCCTCCTACGAGGATCAGAGCACTGTCTGTCAGGAGTTATGCAAAGTTTTTGTCTAGTACACTAAAGTTATTCCCCTGTACCCCCACCACACATTAGTGCCATTAAATTCCTCACCCCCTTAAGTTACAGAGAGGGCTTTCTGCTACTTCTCAACATAATCTGGCACACCATGTAGATCCCTAAGTTCCACAACACATTTAGTGAGATAAAGTTAATTTTCGAGAAGTCCTGTACAGCGGGACGCCTGGGGCTTAGACAGTATGACATGCAAAAAAACAGTATCTAGGAAGACTGATTTTTTAAAAAAGAAAAATTCTGAGCAAGTGCCATTAGTAACACAGATAAGAACTCTTTAAGGAATCTATTTTTAACTTTGAGCTCTGTAAATCACTAGAAGTAGGGACAAATTCACAATGAAGGTAAACAAAATAAGAAAAACAACCACAATCCAGCTTGAACTTGCATTAACTAAATTTGGTTCTTTATTAAGTTAAAATGCTCTACAACAAAACCTCAGTTCCACTTCGTAAAGTGACAAAACTAAGACAAACATCAATGAAAATATTTTTACAGGATGCAAAGCAGCACAGAAAGAGAATCAGTTTCATGATCTGTCTTAAGACTTAGTATTCCATCATCTAAGCCAAAATACGCCTTGAAACTTGTTCTTAGCCATAGGCTTGTAGAGGCGGTAAGTCACAGGTACAGGTTTACAGTACCATTAAGGTGGATCTTCCATGCTCTCCACCTTTATTCCTCACACACACACGGTTTGTTTAATTAAATGTCTTTTGGGCACATACATACCCTCGTCCTCTTGTGGAGGTTTCTTTTTGAATCCTTCATTCTTCTGGTTACTCCCTTGAGAGCTTGAAGTAGTGAAACAGTAAGTGCTACCTGCAGGCAAGCAGAGTTCAGTAGTTACTACCAGAAGACCTCAGGAGACAGTAAGAGAGGGGAACTGAGGACGGCAGAAATACATGTAAGCTCCAAATGCAGAGAAAGCTAAGCTCCACATCACCCAAGCGCACAGCTTCATTTGTGTGCCAAGGAAACAAGACAGCCAGAGGGAGTAATGGGAGGGACCGACTCCTTCAGTTTCCTTATAATATATATTTTTTTCACAATCCTATCAAAATATGGTTTTATTCAGAGATCACTTTAATGTGGCAAAGAAAATAATTTGAAGAAATTTCTTCAGTGTTGAAACATGTACACATTTCCCAAGGCATAAAACCATCGTTAAGAACAGCCTCACACGAGGAACTGTAAATGATTATGAAAGGAAATGTATGTGCTGGAGTTCAATGCAGGTTTCTCAGTAAATGCTGTTAGGATAGCCTAAAAAGCCAAGAAAGTAAGGCTACAAAATAGTAAGACTCTCAGTTGCGGCTACAAAACAACAAACAAAGGCTTTTTCGCCAGGAAAATGCAAAAAGTTCAGAAGGAAAACTGACTTGAGGACAGCAGCTTCCATCTCCCATGGTCTTTCACGAAGCCTCTGGAAAGAGAAGTGAGCCCAGAAACTGGACTGCTTGTCCCCTGCTAGTTTTACTAGGGGATTCACTGCCATTTGAAAGATTATGCAAATATTTTTCTTTTAACTTAAAAAAAAAACCAAACAAACAACAAAACACAACTCACAAACCTCTCAAAGGTTAAGCAGCCCAAGCTCACCAGGCCCACACTGGCCAGGATAGACGTGAACAGTTTTGTTCAAATCTCAAAGGCATCAGCAAACTCGTCTTCCCAATTTGAAGAGTGTAGCGAGAAGAATGATTGCCTTTGTTTTACATTTTTGTGCTTTTGCTCTAAGAACTCAAGTAACATTGTCTAACATACGCTTTTAACTTGTTCCAACGCAAGGCTTTCAGCAAGGTCATATGATGTGTTTTCTGACAAAGGTGAATGACATTTTCTTCTTAGGCTTTGCTAATGAGGCACAGAAAGATTCTCTACTTTAAAGCCTGCTAATTTTTAAATTAGCTTTTAGGTCTAATGACTCAAGCGCTTACTTAATCACGCTGAGCTCCTTGTGGAAAGGTGCCATTGTTCATCCCTGCCACCCAACAAAAACTTAGAACCCCTGTAAAAGGCACACAGCTCCCAAAGCCAAGAATACAACAGCTTTATTTCAGTTTCAGGAGTGCAGGCAGTGAAGGCAAGGAAAAGTCAACACTCTTACTAAATAAGAACTTTCCCCTCCTCCAACCATACAGTTACTCTTTGGGACTCACCTAAGAGATTCCAAAGCCTGACTGGATCTCGAATTATGTGTTGTTTCACCAAGACTCCACGGAGACCTTGATGTGTGGGGGAAAGCGTCTGCGACAGAAGGCTCTGAGAGGAAGACAAAGAAAAAAGAAAAAGCGACAACTCTTAGAAGAGTAGTGTGACTGCTTACCCTTTCTGTTTTCTGTGAGAATAAGATTTCTGAACATAAAAATATTGTGGGCAAGCTGAAAGACCATCGACTGGAGACCTGAATATTATTTCCTGGTTGTGCTGTGAACTTGCCATGTGGCTTTGAAGATGTTTACAACCCAGTTTAAGTAAAGTTTCAGATAGAAACATATACTCAAACCTCTTGAAAATTGTATCTTTTTCCTCCATGCATCTCTGTTCTTTGCTTTAAAGATGTGTTACAAGTCAGTTCTTAAAAATGTAAAGATACGCTCCAACAACAGGAAATTTTAAGGACTACTATTTTGTAATCCTGCTGCATAGCAGTATGGACAAGCCAGCTATTTCCCTGTGGTAATTCAGCAGTAATCCTGCAGTTTATATTCACATTTAAAGGCAACTTCATAAAATTTGAACTGACATGAACGAATACCCTCACTGAACACAAGTCCTGCCCCTTCTCTGATGTGTGATCTCTGTCTCACCACCCCTCTCTACTGCACAGGCACAAATTTCCATGCAGAAAACCAGACAGGGCCACTAACTGGGCCAAAATCCCTCACTGTTTTATCCTGGTTTGCTGGGCAGCAACACGACAGCTTGTGCTGGCCCAAGACAGTAACCTCTTGGGATCGATACTTTGTAGAACAGAACAGCTTAGACTAGTTTAAATTGATCACAGAAAAACCTGGCACGATTCACAAAGCAGTCCCACAATTGTTCTTCCTCCATGGCCTACTTGGACTGCCAGTGCTTTTTCACTGCACTGAAGAAAAACACAAGACGGTCATAAATCATGCTGGAGGCCTAGTTTAAACAAGAACCTCGCCTTCTGCGTTAAGGCCTGTGTTGGAGAACCCTGCAATGCCAGCAGCACGGCAAGAGGGGGAAAACACATCTGTGGCACACACCAACGTGGTGGGTGCTTATATCATAAAAGATGCAAAGAGCCAGCACGAATAAAGTTAGAAAAAAAAAAACTTTAATCAACATTTTCTTGCTTATGACAGCCTAAGTGTTCTCTTCGTATAGTATTTGCACCAAGTTACTGCTATGTAACACTGAAATGACGGAACTTCGGGATGGTCTAACCTGGGGTTTCGGGAAAGGCCCCGCCTCGAAGCAAGAGCCCATTTAACCTCCGTGAGGGCTGACCCAGCTCCCCTCCCTTCGCCCTCCCTGGTGCTCCGGGCCCCGCAGGCTGAGCACCCCGCCAGGCCGGGCTCTCCCCAGGGGACGCTGCCTGCCCCGGGGCGGCTCGGGAACGCCGCTGAGGAGGCGAGGGGCTCCGTGAGGCGGCGGCCCCGGGGTGCCCCGGCAGGGCCTCCCCGCCCGGTGGGCCCGTCGGCTCCTCCCGCTGCTCGGCGTTGCACTCCCCGCCACGAACGGGGGAGGCGAGGCCCCGCCCCGAGGCCTGCCGGCCCGCTCCGCTCCGCCGGCCCCGCCGCCGCTACCCCGTTACCTGCAGGCCGCCTCCCGCGCCGAGGGGACCGCCGCCGGGCCGCGGGCGAGCCCGGGGCCAGGCCGGGGCGGGCGGCCGCCAGCAGCTGCAACGCCCCCGGAGGAGCAGCAGCCGCAGCAGCGCCATGACCCGCCTGGAGGCCTCCGAAGGGCGGCGGTGGCGGCTAGCGAGCGCCGAGGGACCGCTGAGGGGAGGGCCGCGCCGGCGGGACGCCGCGCTGGGAGCCGGAGGCCTCAGCGGCGACGGAAGTACTGGGTGAAGAGCGAGCGGCCATCTTGGAAAAGGGCCAGCCGCGGCGGGGCTGCCATGCCTCAAGATGGCGGGCGCAACCGTTGGCCCCGCCCCCGGCTGCGGTTCCGCGCGGGGGCTGCCGGGCCGGCCCGCCCGGTTGCCTCGGCAACGGGGAATCCCAGCCATCGGCCATCGCCGGGCCCGCTCCAGAGACCCGGCCCCGGGCCCCCGCAGCCCGGCCTCGGCCAGGCCCACGGCCCGCCCAGGCCAGATCCCCGCGGCCCGGCCCCGTCCCGTCACTCGGCTCTGCCTTGGCCAGGGCCCAGCCCGGCCCGGCCAGGATCCTCCCGCCTGGCCTCGGCCAGCCCCCTCCAGGGCAGGCCGCCCTCCGCAGACGAGGCCCAGGCCAAGGTCTGCCTAGCTGAGTGCCCTGGAGCCCCCACCACCAGGCCTTGTCCGGTGCAGGCAGGTCCCTCAGCCCAGCCTTGACCAGGCTCGGATTTAGATTTTAGAACAAGCACCTAGAAGGAGCGAGCAGGGTCCTGCAGGCACAGGAGTGGTTGCGGCCACCTGGCTTCACTGTGGAGGCACGGCTGGCAGGGAGAGCTGGCACTAGGGAAGCAGGCGGTGCAGAGTCTGGTGGTGTGAGTACACAACTAGCCCCAGTCTGGGATTTTTATCATTTTAATGTCACGTCCCACATAATTGTAATGGCTGGGAAAAGAAGAAAGGAACAACCTCTGCAATCTTAGAGTCAACAGGGAGGAAAGAGACCAGCTCCCTCCCTTTGAAGCTGTTGCTGGGGAAGACTCCCCTTCTGATAAGGTATGAATTCGCTCTGATAGAAAACAGCATTTAGTATCTGCTGCTGAGCATGATGGATTAACAACTATGCTCAGAAATAAAATGAGTGAACAAATATGTAGACATTTATATGTTTGCTCTCTGTCAGGCAGGCTAGCTGGCTCCTGTGAGCTACCTTCTGTTGAAAAGCCATTACAACGTGTTTGACAACTCACAGTAGCCAAGCTACAATGCGGCTGATAGTCTGCTTTTAAAATTGTTCTGTTGGTGCATGTGTGTGGTTCTAACTGTGGTGGAACCCCCCTTCCTGCAAGCACTACACCAGAGCACGTCAAGGTTATGAGTGGTGTTAAGTTCCCCATGTACATATCACAGAGGTCATTGTATTTTAAGTCTCTGATCCTAAATCTTGTGTAATCTCTTCCTATTTTGCACTCGTTGTGCACAGCAGAGTGAGTGGGCTCGATGTCCTCTGCTGAGTATTTTTGTGGGTCAGGAAGGTATTTCAGAGCAAACATCACCTCCCTCCTGCCACAGTTACACCCTTGCTCGACTGAAATGAATATTCTGTTTGCCAGGCCTGTAGGTCTGATCTCTCCTGCCTGCTCCCTTTGATGTGCCTTCAAGACGTCATGTTTCTTTCTCCTCTCCTGTCTTGCTGACCAGGATGGTTTCCGCAGCTTTTTCTCCCTCCCTCCTGTCCATGTTTCTCCCCTCAGGTGGCTCCAAGGCAACTTTTAGATACCATTACTGTTGTTAGTTCTCCTAACTTACCTGTCCTAAAGTATCTCAGGCATTCTTAAATGGGAGGTTGCAGGGCTACATAAAATAATAATAAATAATTATCTCCCTTCCCAGCAGGTCTGAATTAGCATCCTCTTTCTAGAAGAGTCTCTTAGGATGTTAATTGTCATCTGCCCCCTGGGATGTGTCTAAGTAAACCTTCTACCAGCAAGGACTATTAGCATGTTAATGTCCTCCTCACTCCTGGAAGTCTCTTTGTATCACTGGCTTAATCGTCAAACAGCTTAATTTACAGACACAAAATTAAACTGGTTGCAATTAATCCGTATTGGCTGGTCATAGCTTGCAGTGTTGCAGTGGGGATGTAACAGCTAGCTGTGGAGACACCAGTGGTTCCTCCACCCCACAGATCCCACCCAGCATGGCTGGAGAGGCCGAGCTACCCAGGGAGATGCTGTGTGGCCCACATTGCTACCCGCCTCCGCTCCATGCTGGCCACATGGGCTCTTCTCCTGGCATGCCTGCTGTCTGGAAAGAGAGGGTCATCTACACCTGCTCTGCCTACGGAGGAATCTCTCTCTCTCTTATCCTGGCCAGGACTGGAGGCTGCGAAACCCAAGGCTGGCCCCTTTGTGGCCGCAAGGAGCCCAGCTCTGATACGAGCACACACAAAGCCAGAGGCAAGATGGGTGCTGCAGAGCTGCAGTGGGGAGCGACAGCAGAAAAAGCTCTGGCTCAACACAAACATGGGCAAACACAAGCCCTCCCTCTGTGCCAGCCCATGCTCGACAGCCTGCTTGGCCGGGTGGCTGCCACAGAGACAAGTGTCACAGCTTCACCCACCCTGCAGAGGGATCAGTGGCGGGAGGGGAGGGGGGGGCGGTATTTACGCTCTGGCTGTGTTTGGGGGAGAAAACGGCTCATTTGGAAATGCTGACTGATGGGGGAGGCTCCCTCCAGCATAGGCACAGAGCAGAGAGGTGTGGGATTTCCAGTGGGGAGACACGGGATAGAGAAACCATGGCAAAGTGTGTCAGGAACCAAGGGGCTGTGGGGCCCCCCAGTGCCCCCAACCACTGCAGGGTACCAGTGCCATGCATGTCCCTACCTCCCCTTCACTCAAGCCACGTCACACCTTGCTTCCATCCATTTTCTGATTAGACCTGTTGCTAATTAGGCCTGATCTATTTTGAAAGAGTTGCATCATTTAAGTAGAATTATAGCCCGATTAGAAGCAAAGCAGTGCAGTTTGCTTAGACAGGACTTTATCAACTTCCGCCAGGCTGACCTGAGAGAGCGGGCCAAATGGGTTTCATTATGCCTACCTTACAGCTTTGTTCCAGCTTCAGTGAAGACAAACTTACACCCATTTAATGATGGAGGGCAACGAAAGCTGAACAGGTCCAAACTCCAGCACAGATGACCACCCAGCTGAGCCTGGATGGGCTCACTGACTGCAAAAGCAGCGTTTCAGGTCTGTAGGGCAGCTGGGCTCTTGCTGCGATGCTCCCAGCCAGAAGATGCAAGCCTCAATGTGACAAAACCATACTGAACTATGAGGACTGGTTATTTACAGACGCACCATGTAGCTGGAGTTGACGTGATTCCTGTTCCTGCTTTCACACTGTGCCTCAAAGGCAACCAGATGATAAAGCACCAGGAAGGAGGGCCAGGGGTCCTCGTTGGTGCCAACACAAAGTGGCGCCAGGAAGGAGAGTCAAGAGGTTTTGCCCTACGTGCAGCCAGCAACTGCCATGGCTGCACTGCAACTCTTGCGTGGGTGGCTCAGGCTGCGCTGCGTATGCGGAAGCGAGTGCTGTCCTCTCTGTGTGTGCAAGAGGTGACCTTGGGAAAGGTGGCTTCAGTCACTGCCCTTGGACTGGCAATATGCTCCTTTGGGAGTAAGCCAATATTCTGAGAAGACAGATATAACCTGATCCAGGCTTGGCCTTGCTGGGATGTGCTCCAGCCATGACATCACTCAGTAATGCCACGTGTATTTACTACTGGGGAAAGGTGCTGGATTGGAGTCTGAAATCCCTGGTTTATCTCCTGAGCAGGTTAGGAACAGGAAGCGGCATTAGCAGTCCCATTCTTGTATTTTTCAGGCCAAGAGAAATCATTTTCCACAGCTAAAACAGCCCTCAGCTCTGCTATGTCTAACTTGCATCTCCTATTTCCATGCTCCCTGTAAGACAGTCTTGCCACCCTTGCTCTTGCCTCCCAAGTCTCAGGAAGCTCCTTGCAGGATCCAGGCTCCTTGCCATCAGCCTCCCAGCTTAGCTCAGACTAATTTCAACACAGCACTTTGCAAACCGAGTGAACGGATACCTGGAATCAGGTGGCCACTGCGCCATCCACAGACTTCACATCAATAATGAATCAAAGGATTAAATGTAGAGCTGAAGCTGCTTGAAGGCAGATGCAGACTTTTATTTAAAAGATGAAAAATTGCTCTGTTACCCACCTGGCAGTGTAAGCCAGGACTCCTCTGTGGCAGGACAAAGACGCACGGCTCGGTGCTGGCTAGGGGGCCCCAGAGCGTTTCAGCACCCTTCAGCAGTCTGCATCTCTGTCACGTACCAGATGGGTTTTTTTAGATGACTTCTTTGCAGATGACAAGTCAAGGTCAAGGGATAGATGCTCCCCTTCAGTGTAGCAAGGCCAAGTATCCAGGAGAGCCTTAGGCTCAGGAAACAAAGGACATGCTTAAAAAACCCCACGTCTGTCCCTCAAGCACAGTGAAACTCCTCACCAGGGAAAGATCTGTTCAGCAGATAGTCTTTTTATATGACCCAGTCCAAAACCATCACACCTATTCCTCCAGGAGCAGCTCGGGATCACTGCAAGTTCCAGGGCTTCCTGCTGCCGCTGCCAGACCCACTTCCCAACCTGCTCCTCAGCGCACAGAGGACAGCGTGGCACTTAAACTGCTCCTCCCTGGGGGCAAGGAGGGCACCCCAGCCCCACAGTGAGGCAGCCGACAGGCTTAAGGCATAACTGGGACACAGTGCTGGGGTACAAACTTCTATCTTTGAGTCACCTCTAATGACCAGAGAGTTTAACTAAGACACGGAGGTGACAGATGGCTATAGGCAGGGGATCACGGGGAATCAGCCATACAGCAGCAGCGACTGAACCGTCTGCCAGTCATGGCTTAGGAATCGCTAGAAAAGCAAAGTAAACGCAGGCAAGAAGGAGCAATGCTCTGACAGAGTGACATGGGTACCTCTCAGCTTAGCTTGCAGGGGTAGAGCAGGAGGAGGGAAATAGCTTGTTTGTGACTCAAAGGCCATGAATGAGCAGATTGCTCCATGGGAGTGCACTCCCTGGAGAGCTGCTGAAGCGTGCAGAGCTCGGGAGAAGCCCAGAAATCCATCTGTGTGCAGGAGGTAGCTGAAGTCATCTCCAAACCCCACAGACTGGAGGAGGTCAGTAAGCTCCAAGCGAGCAACTGTCACTCCACACCCCTGAAATCCATAAGCAGCCTAGAAACCTAAAGCCTGTCATTAGGAATCATAAAAACAGTAATTAGACCAGGACTGTCACAAGTTCACGCCTAGAACGTCAATACGAGGCATTTACCCAGCAGCAGGGGACCACTACCCTCAGAAAGCATCCTCCTCTAGGGATGCAGAAGGCTTAAAGCTCCACGGACTTACTATTTGCATAGGCATAAGGTCCTGCAGGGACCCGTGTAAATAGACTTACTATCCACAAGAGCAGCTCAAAGCTTTGAGGGGTCCAAAAATACTGCTGCCTGTGCAGGCCAAGGGCATGGGGGCTAAATCAGCTCCTGGTTCTCTGGCTCTGCCTGTCCTGAGCTCCAGTGTGTGGTCCTGGTGCTTCGCTGGGCTGATGCTGGGACTCAGACGATTACGCAGTGGGCTGCATCGAGGAGTTAAACCTTCAGAAGAATGCTGGGTTTGGTATGAGTGAGCTGTTGCATTAGTTTAGCCTTAGTATTTAATCACATCTCATAGAGCTGTGAGCAACCACCTCCTTATAAAGCAGGCGAAAGGCCAGTCTTTTAGTTCTTAATGGCATCACAGGCAGAAGGCCTTGTTTTAAGTTGAAGATGTCCTTTAACAACAACAAAATAATATAAGGATGGCTTGAAAGTAGTTTTATTTAAGAAAAATGAGATTGTGTGAGATTGAGTTAGCGAGTTTTCTGCTGCAGTACCAAGAGCATCAGCTGTACTCCTTGCTGGCTTTCCAAATGGCTGCCTTTCTAAATGGCTGCTTTGTTTGCCAAAACCATCTCTCTCCAGAATGTTAATAGATGACATCAATTAAAACATGAACCACACTTAAAGTAAAGGTTCTTCTAATCAAAGTTCTTATAAAGTTTTATTCTCTTGGCCTCTGTGATGTTGGCACTTGAATAGTCACACAGGGTTTACCCTGATGTGTGACTGTAGTAGTCATAAATCACACATTGTCTAATCTATTAAAAATAGTTTCCCGTCTTTACATCTCGGTAGGAGCTGAGTCAGCAGAGAACTGCACCCACGTTAACACAGACCAGGTGTTTTTGCCCTTATGGTTGACATAATAGTTCCTTCCATCACGAGGCGGTTGCTATAGAGCTTCGAGGGGGCTCGGCTGAAGGGGAGAGATGAATATGGTTACCCATAGGTTGCAAAAGCAGGTGAGTGGCTGACGCAGGTGCCATCTCCAGAGTTAGGACAGGGAAAGAGTAACAGAGCAAGGACCAAAGGTTCACGGAGCTCTTTCCCCAAAGTCAGTGTCCTTTTAGTTTGCTGTGACAGACAGAAATAGGCCTGAAAGCACATTCCCCAAGTGGCCTAATTTCTCTGCCCTCATGCAATGTTCTCTTTCCTCCTCAGCACCAGAGTATTTGTTTTATTTTAGGATTTGAGATCTCACAACCTTTAGTGAAGGATAAAGGTGCTCAACAATTAGCTATAGTGGTGGGTTTTTTTTCCCAAGAAAGTATCGCAATTAAGTTGCAAGGAGCAAAAGCCATCCCAGGGTAACAAACCCAAGCAGATTAAACATCCTCATCACAGAAGTCTCACCCAGAAAACCAGCAGAACAACCCCCAACTGAAATCATTCCTCCCCACACTCCCGCTGTTAGCTTTCTTTCACCAAGTACTTTTAACATCCTTCCCTGAAATAGGTTGATAGTCCACGCTGTTGTGTTCAAATAGAAAAAGGTCAGGATGACACAGAAAGGATTTAACTTCTACCCCAGCACTGGATCTTTGACCTGGATGACATTCAAGGCTGTCAAGGAAGCAGTTACAGCCAACTATATTTAGGAAATGAAAAAACATATTTCCCCTCTCATCTACTCACTCAGAGGCACCAGCGAGGCAAACACTTATTTGCAGTGTTTTCAGTGAAGTGTGACAAGAAGCTTAATGGAAGGGAGGACAAAAAAAACCCCAACAACCTTTCTTTTGACTGGTTTAGTAAGTCTTATGGAGGAGGAGGATGGGTAGAGATAAAAAGACTATGCCTAAGTAGAACACAGGACCAGCTTAACAGGCTCAGAATTAATCTCTCTCATGCTGTTATTTAACAGTGAAGTCAGACACGTGCTCCTGAGCCACTCCTTCATCATTACGGAGCCCAGCAAAGAGATTTTTCTTCCTGGGGGACTACTGGCATCCTCAGGACATGAGAACAATCCTTAAGGCTGCCAAATGTGTGACTCGAAGTGGAATTGCAAATGCCAAAAAAGCAATCACAGTTATGGGCCACGCTCCTGGAAGAGCGGGGTTAAAAAACAGAACAATTACTGATGAGGTCACTGGTAGAAATTGTTTGAGAGCTGCTGCCTCAAGGGTTCCCCATCCTCGGCAACCAAAACAAAACGCAGTGACGCAGCTGTGCAGGTGGCTGCCACCCACACCAGGACACCTGGGCCACCCGGTCTGGGCGGGGAGCTATGCACGCGTCCCCATTTTGGACTTGCTGTGAAGATCTGCTCTGTAAACAAGATTCTTCCCTGGGGGATACCACAGCATTTGGTTTACCTGGATGACACGAAGGGGCTCTGGCACTTAGATGCGTGGTACGAAATACAGATACACAACAAGCATTCCTGTTCCATAAAAAGGTTGCGCTGAGCTCAGGCATGGGCAGCTGTGCTTGAGTAATGGGATCTACCAGTACTTTTGGAGTTACCTTACTGCTCGAGAGCACATATGTAGCAGGTGGGAACGCAGCGACTGTGAGGAGGAGATACCGCAGCCCCACCGGGGCTCAAGACACTGCTGCAGCCAAACAGCAGGACAGGAGCCGAGTCGTCACACGGCTGCCCGTCTGCACGGTGCGGTCCAGCATGCCCACACTTTCTTCTGTCGCTTCCACAAGCCCAGCGGGACAAAGGCTTATCCAGTCAGGACGACCATCCTTGTTTGGACAGGTTTGGTTGTTTAGATGAGACCCTGTAAATAAAACCAGCACAAAAGCCTCTTGGCATTATGCAGTCAGCACTTGAAAGGATCAGAGAAAAACAACCAGGCACAACGAACACAGCTTGGTCAGGAGGAAGGTCCCGCTTGGGGCCAAGCAGAGGAGCCGCGCTTGGCGGCCTTCCCCCAGGACGGCGGGAGCCACACTCAACCCGCGGGTCCCCGGTACCCTCAGCTCCGGCCGGGGCATCCGGGGCTTGACCCGGGCGATCCCTGGCCACACAGAACGACGCTGTATGTAAATGACCACCGAGGGGAGCTTCTCATTAGCACAGCCTCTTATAGACAGGGAAAGGTCTGGGCATCGAGAACTTTTAAGGTGAACGCCGTTCTCAGCCCCAAAGCACGCAGCGGCTCGTAACGCCGAGCGAACGCCCGGTGTGTCCCGGCGGTAACATGTAACCGACCGCTGCCCCGCACCGCCCTGACCCCTGGAAACCACCGCCTTTCAGGGACAGGGACCGCGGGGCTCCCCGCCCGGCGGGGGGAGACAACCGGCGGGAGGGGGCACGACAGGACACGGGACTGACCCCGCACCACCCGCCGCCGCCGTCCTGTCAGAAGCCTCCGCTGGGCCCCGCGGCCGCTCAGCGGGCCCGGGGCGGGCGGCACGACGGCGGGCAGCCCTGTCCCGCTGCCGGTGGCGGAGCGGCGCCTCGGCGGACCCCACACGTACCTCCGGGGCTGAGGGGAGCGGGACCAGGGCCGGGGAGGGGGGGGCGGCGACGGTAGAGAGACCAACCCGCCCCCCCACCGGGCTCGCCCCGGAAGCGCCGCCGCGCTCGTGACCCCTGCAGAACCCGCCAATGGGCAGCCGCGCCGCCGGGACACGTCGGCCAATGGCGGCCGCCGCCCCTCAGCCCCGCCTCCCCGCTCTCGTCATGCCGAGCGCGCGGCGGGGGGGGCGCTGTGGCGTCGCGTTCGCCTCCCCCTCACCCCCCCCCCCCGCGCTTCCCCGCGGCGGCGGCGCGCTGACGTCGCGGCGGCGCTGGCCGTGTTCCTCCAATGGGGCGCGCCGACGCGGCGGGCCAATGAGCGGCAGCGTCTCAGCGGTGGCCGATCGGGCGGGCGGGCGGCAGCGCTGGGAGCCGAGGCCGAGGCCGAGCGCGGCGGGGCCATGGAGCGGGCGGCCGGGAGGCGCCGCCGCCACTGCCCGCGCCCCCTCCGCTAATACCGCTCCCCCCCCTAGCGTCCCTCCGCCGCCGCCCTTCAGCGCCGCCGTAGCCCCTTCACCCTTCCCCCGCCGCCTCCTCTATGCGGCGGGGCCGGCGGAGCCGCAGGCCTCGCTCCCCCGCGAGGCTGCCCTCGGCCCGCTGAGCCCGGAGCTCCGGTAAGGGGCGGCGGGGAGGGGGGAGGCGGAGGCTGCCGCGACTTGGTGGGAGAGTAGAGGGGTCTGGGTGGGGTTGGGGTGGGGGGGAAGCAGGGGGGTGAGGGCAGAGGCGCCTAAAGAGGGTGCACCGGGAACAGCGCGGGGGGGGGGGGGGGGGGGGGCACGGGAGGAAAGCGCCGTACCGAGGGTTTTGTGGGGGGTGGTGAAGAAGGTCAGGGCCTGTTTAGAGCAAGAAAGGGCTGTTAGGGACTGGGGGAGGAGAGGGGAGAACACGGGGGTGTCCGTGGAAGGGCAGAAGGCCCGGGGGGGGGGTGGGCAGGGGGTGGGAAGGGGCTGCAGGAGGCTGGAGGGAGGCAGGGGCTGGCTGGGGTGAGGAGGGTTTGGGGAGGGTGGGGGGGAGCTGCAGAGAGAGCTCGGGGGGTGGTAAACATTTACGGATGGGGAGCCGTGGGGTGCATCACGGGGTGGGGGGAGCACGGGGCTCTGGGTCGAGGCCGCGGCGTGGGCCCGTCCGTTCCCCCCCCCCCCCCTTTTTTTTTTTTTGTGGGGACACGGCGGCGCGCAGAGGCGCGGAGGGGGAGCACGCATTTTGGGGTGAGCACTGTGCTGGGAGGAACAATACCAAAAGTTGTCTGAAATGGTAATTTCCGTTTCCCATTTCATCATCCCTGGGTAGGCGTTAGCCCTGCGTGTGTGTGCGCAGAGGATGGAGCTGAACCGAGCTGCCGCCAGCCAGCCTGGCTGATCCGCGTTTATTTATTTATTTTCTAGTTTAATCTTTAAATTGCTTGGTGTTTTTTTTCCTCCTCGGAGAAGCCTTTGTGTGCCGGAGAGGGGCTGCTGGACACCTTTACCCCTTAGCAAAGAAAGGAAGAAAAAAAAAAAATAAAAAAAAAAAAAAAAGAATCCCAACCCAAAACAGCTGCACTTCTGCAGTCCAGAATTAACCTCCCCCAGTCCGGTAGATTGATTGCATGTTTAGAAAGGCAAATCGCCGCCCCCCCCCTCCCACCCCCCTCTCTTCGAAAGGAGCTGGGATGAGCTGAGCCCTCGGTGCCCTCTGCCCTTTCCCAGAGAGAGCAGCTGTCCTGCGAGGGGGTGTGCGTGCGGATTGAAAATCGGCCTGTTCATTGAGGCACAAGAGTCGGTGTGTTTACGGATTGGCTTCTACTCTAAGCTTGGAGATCTGTTTTGATATCCAGTTGCAGGAAAGGGTTCCTCCTCCCCCCCTTCCCCCCCCCCCCCCCCTTGGTTTTGTACACAAAGTACTCTCTTACCACTGGGGACACGGCCCTATAGGCAGAGAACAAATTCCAGGCAGCTCTTGAAGCAAAATTCTCTCCTGAGATGGTTTCTGAAATTGGGTATAGACTTCTTTTTTTTTTTAATACCTTGTGCAGGCAAAGGTATTTAGCTGAAAACATTTTGCGAATGTAATGCTTTGTAGTGGCTGTGTGCTTTCTCGAAATGCTGGAATTTGTATAAACGTAAGGAACTTGAATTTAAATGCATTTTTTCCTTTTTTCTTGGTTGTTCATAAAATAGAACATTTTTATGTAATCACTCCAATTATTTTCTTTTTCTGGGGGAAAAAAACACTCCATGGAGTCATGGAGAGGGAAAAGGAGATTAACTCTCGCGTGTTTTCAAATGGCATTGATACATTCTTTTGTGTGTGCTCTACCAGGAACTAAATATTTGACTTGATTAACTTAAAAAGAAAAAGCTGGCGTTTTTACAAAATGGATTTACTGGCAGATTAAAGGTGCATATTGGAGCACTTTTAAATGGTTGTGGTGGCGTGCGGTAGCGGGGTTTTAAATGCGTCGTGGAGCGAGACCTACAGTGACTTCTCTGTCTCGGCAGGGGAAACTCTTAGGCACCTCGTTTCATTAATGCCTGTGAAATGTCGCCGCTGAAGCTGCGTGACCTGTTTTCGTTCCGTGGGAAGCGCTCCTCAGTGGAAGATCTCGCTCTGAGGGGTGCTCTGTGCCTGCGTGGGTCCATGCTGGGGGCTCTGGTCGAGCTGCTCCTACAGCACAGTTGCCCTCACAGCCTTGGGGGTGTTTGTCGCCAAAGCACAGCCTTGTCTGCACTACTGTGTCCATCCTGGCGGCTGCTCTTGCTTAGGTGTGTCTGGGGCTTGTGGAGCTCAGCTCTTTTTTTTTTTTTTAATGCAGAGATGCTCCGGGTCTCTTTCGTTCTAGCAGAACTTGTCAGTCCGAAAGGAGGTAGCGCAAGAAGGTATAAAACTTGCCAGGGCACATCTTGTCTGTGTCCTCCCTGGAAAAGGGCGGTCTGGGCTCCAGTGGGGTTTGCTGTGAACCTGTATAGTTAGGCTAGCTGGGACTTGCATCACCTCCAGACTTGTCTGAGTAAGTGGTGGGGGTTTGGTTTGCGAAATTCGGAGCAGGCTGAGTTGCCCATACAGCAAAAGACACATGGGAGTCTGGAGTGCATAGGAGCCCTTCGCTTTCTGCTCGCCAACTTGATCAGTTCCCAACTATTTTTTATTTTTTGCTTGTTTCTGTTCTAAATAGTGATTATAGGAGCCCTGGTCGTGTAAGCATTAGTGGCTTTGACAGGCTGGAAACTGGAGATGTTACGTTTAGTGTTTCACGATTGGTTTTACTGTTCAGTTCCGTTTCTGCTTTTAAAAATGAACTCTTGTCTGCATCTCCATTTCATAAAAACGTGGCTTAGGGTGAATTGATTCTTTTTTATGTGCTGCTTCTTGTTTTTATGGTGTTGTAATAGCATTTTCTCAGACTTAAGCATACAGATTGTCCAAAATGAATGTTGGTTTTGGATAGGGGAAGAAAACTCAAAAAAAAAAAACAAACGCAAAAACAAAACCAAACCCAAAAAACCTTCCAGCAAAGTGCTGGCCTTCACTTCTTCCTTCGTGTGTGGGAGGCAACCTGTTAAGATTAGTTTATTTTCTGCTCGTGTTTTAATTGACTAAGTCCCCAAAAATGCTTCTAAACAAAACGAAGCGTATCACAGTGTCGCGCAGCGTTCTTCTGCTGTTCAGTAGAGCAGACAAATGTATTTCTCTAGGGTCAGTGAAGACTAGTCGTGTTAATCAATACTGTACCAGCAGTGTTCCCTTTTCAGTAAACCAGATGGACTACTTACAACTGGGGGTGATTATTTTAACAGTGTAATTGTAACATGGCTGCACGATGACAGTGTTTCCTGCAGATACTTCAAAGGAAGGTTCCTGACAAGTATATCTTTACTGCTTTTAATCTATACTCTTTGTCTTTATGTTGTGGCTTTTGGACATATGTTTGAAGTACTAAGATTTATTTTTTTTTAACCTCCTGCTTTTCTATACGTTAAAAGAAGGCAGTACTCTATAAATAATAAAGTGTCTCGAGGATGGGAATAAAACTGGGATTAATTGCTTTTGGGGGGCTCCCACGGTGGTGTGTTGGTTTCAGTTAGTTTTAGATCCACGCAGTGACTAAGGGAAAACTAGGAAGAGCTTTAGGTTACTGTGAGGAACCAGCAGTATTTTTTTGAAATAGAGCTTGAATCTTCTATGATTGTGCATGTGGCTTTGTTTTGGGGAAAATATTTTCTGTGCTGACTTGAGTCTTGACTGGGACGGTCTAATTACTTGGTGAAGGAACCCTTCTCCGAGGGAAGGAAATGCACAGGACTGGAGCTGGTTAATTACATTTTGTAAAATTAGTGAGTGACGGCTTTCTTAGGAGGTTAGCCCCTCGTCCTCCCTCTGTGTGCAGTACCTGAATTTCAGGCTTGACAGTCTGCCTTATGGATTGAAATTCTTCCTCGGTATTAAGATTTAATGGTGGTAGATACATAGCAAGTAGTGACAGGTACCGCTGCTTTTCAGTACAGCAAAGGCAATAATGCTTGGAAATGTTTACATGGTGGTTGTTATTCTAATCGTATTTCCTTGACGAGGCTCTAGTAAAGGTGGCTTGTCTGCTCCCTCCATTGCGTGTGAGAATGGTATTTCAGTTGTAAAAGGCTGGGGAGAGAAACCGGTGTCTCCATAGCAAAGATTTTAATGTTTCATGATAAACTCGCATATATTTTTACCCCATCTAATTTAAAACAGTCTGCACGACACTTTACGGGAATGATTTGTATGCAGCTTTTAAATATTTTTCTCTTTCCTGCAAGAGAAATCAGCGGCACGGAGCTGGTTTTTCTGAGGGTGCAGAGTGCCGGGATCCTCAGCCAAGCGCTATGTAATTTGTATGCCACTGATGCGCGGTCATAAAAAATACTCGCATAAATGTTAAAAGAAAGCTTGTGTAGTCAATTATTTGAAATCACAAGCATCTGAAACAGTATGGGTTTGTGCAGCTATAGCCTTAATAAAGTATGGTTGGGCAAAATGCTGTCTTTGGTGTCCTGCTGCGAAGGGGGGTAGGAAGCTGTCCGCACCTGTGGTCTGGAGGCTGGTTTTGAGTGTATTTGACTGTATCTGGAATTTTTAAGCTTTCCCGCGTGAGAACTGGTGTTTTCTGGTGTATTTTTCTTGTGCAGTTGTTGGGTATTTAAAAATCTTAATTTGTCAGAGCCTGGGTGGTGGTGGTGCTAGCTTCATCCGTGGCTAGTTGTAGGTGATGCCAATTTGTAATCCTTTACAAGTGTATTTAAAAAAATAAAAGAAGCTTAAATGCTCATAGCAGTGAAAAATCTGTTCAGTGTGTAGCGTGTGCGTGAAGAAAGCAGGCACACACGTTGGTCTGCGTAGTCTCTGTCAGCTGAGCCGAGGGCTTTTAAAAATCTGCTCTAATTTTTATGCTGTATGTGGAATGGCTAATCCCATAAAAGCCTCGCACCTTTTGACAGATGAAACGCTGCTGTTCTTAACTTATTTGAGCAAAATATTTTTATAGATGGTATTAGCTCTGTGGCTCCAAGGGTAATGCAGTCCTTACACGAGAAAGATCTTGCTTTGATCTGACAGCTTTCAAGATCCATTTCCAATCACTGAGTTCCATTAACTCTGTTTATAATGGTGCCCTCAGACTTTTTTCTGTTTATGTGACTCTTTAGGGTGTTAACATTTCTGCGTATATGAGTTCTCTTTAATAAACTGAAGGAGTAATTGGGGTCAGAAAAGGAAATAATCCTGTTAGAAGGCGCAGTTAATTATATCAGGTATTTTGGGCTCGGAAATTCTTCCTCTTGATTCTTTAATGTTTTCTCCAAACTGTAGGATGTAGAGATGTTACCAGATTGCCACCAAAATAGGACAGTGGGGCAGGGTGGTGTCCGTACAGTTAATTTTGGGAATGTGAAACGAACGCGACTGCAGGTTTGCTGGCCGTGAGGGTCACAGGGGAGGGGAGGCTTCCCCGGCGAGCTGCCTCTTGCCTCTTCTGCCTTGTCACAGCCTTCAGCATGATCTACGTGGTCCTGTGACCATCGAGGGCGATGCGGGAGCCCTGTCGCTGTGCAGGAGCTGGGGCAGGCCATGGAACCGCCTGCGTCTTGCCAGACCTCATGTAAGAGACACCATCCCGGGTTTTCCTGCCCCTCTCAGTTCTGGTAGTGAAAAGACGTGAGCTGCTAAAGAGGACTTCTGAAACCTGCGTGTCTTATAGTTAATTTTCATTTTCTTCGTCGCGTGAATAAGTTCCGCTCGTTGCGGTGTAGCTGTTGTGAGCAGAGGCTGAAATTGCAGTCTGCAGAGGTCAGGGAATTGGGAGATGCTACCCCAAAGTAAACAGAAAGCGTGCAGTAGTCCTTAGTGTTGCGGGGTAGCAGTGACGGAGAGTGAATTGCTGTTGTAGCCAGAAGAAAGTGATGGTTTTTTTCTAGGTCAGGGTTGAAGGCACTGTCAGGGTGGTGATGTGAAGCATATATTACTGTCTGCATTGTCCCTGCCATATGGATGTGTGCAGTACTGCCCTTGGCATTCATGCATTGAATTATTTATCCTCTAAAAATCTGTAGGCAGCCTTTCTTCCCCTGTCTCTAAGAAAACCAAACTTATCTGACAAGCATTTTTAAAATAAATCTTCCACTGTAAATTATTGTAGTGGCAGGAGCAAGCCATTGATTGTATATTTGGTTTACTAATAGAAACACAAGGTTACAACATTCAATGTTTTGTGGAAACATTGGAATATTAATTCTGCTGTTAGGTGCCAGGGTGTTCATGCTGGCACTGGGTTCACATGTGAGTAAAATGCATGCCTGTTTCTCTAGCAACAAGATTTACAGGCTTTGAAAATGGGAAGGGTAGAAAACTTCTTAGTATGTGTAAAAAGAAGCTTTGTCTCGGGTAAGTACAGACGGAACTAATGTTTTTCTCGCGTATGAGCCGTGAGAAAGCGTCTCCTTTCCTCTTGCATTGCGTTGGATCTGCTCTGAGGAAAATGTTAAGATGGTCCTTGTTTTGAGTGGTAGGCTTCAGGTCCTCAGCCGCGGACATCGGTGTCTGGAGAGTGTCACGGTCGGGTGGTTAAATGGCTGTGGGTAATCAGGGGAGGGAGGGGAAGCAAACACTGGAGGAAGCTGGCTCTGTAATTTTTTTTTTTAAGAGAGTGACAGCTTTGCGGTATAGAAAAGGTCTAAAGCAATTTACCTTTAGAGCAGCATAAAGCTGCTAAAATTGAATCACAGGCGTGGCAAAGCAGGGAGATGTTACCCTCTTAAAAAATTCACCACAATCCCAGAGGCAGCCTGTCCCTGAAGGCTTGACAGCCTGTGCAGCAAGAGGCTGAAGGGCTCGGTTTTGAAAGTACTGTGCTGCTTGGAGTATCTTGATGTGAAATGAAAGTACGTGTAATTTGTAACTCCTAAAAAATACATTCAGTAGCTTTAAAGGAAAATAAGGTGAACGGAAACTTCATTACTAAGTATAAAATGCTTAACTGCAGTTCCTGGTGCATCTTCGTTTTAAATAAAGCACACATGAAAGTGCTCCCCTCCCCCTGAGCGCAGAGCCTTATCAGCTTATCTGGGCAGGAGTTCAGAGCCATAAAAACTATATCCTGCTTACACCTTCCAGCCTATCCTATGACCTGCTCTGTGTAAACAAGTTGTACCAGGAGCTCCAAATTACTAGTAAGTAGCTGGGTTCTCTACAGGCCGGTTAGGTCCAGGAGGAGCCAAGATAAAGTTCCAAGAAGTTCTCCGTTGGGAATGGTCTCCTGATAGCTGCCTTCTGCAGGGAGGAGGTAACAGATCTGGTATCCTGCTGACTGTGGCAGTGACCGTATCCTACGAAAAGCAGTAATCTTTTGGGTAGACTTTACACTTTCGGTCTGTGTTTTCCACGTTAAGCAGGATGGTGGCTGTTGCAGATTGTGAAATGTCAGCGTTGTCGTAACAACACACACCGCTTGCAGCACTGACTGTCGTTCTGCCGTTGCGTCAGGTCCTGGATGGACTGAAGATGTAAGCCTATTTATAAAGTACTGCTGTAGTTATATCTTTAGATAGATGGATGAGATTAGCCGTGCCGATGCTGGGAAGAGATATAGGTAGATGCGGGGAAGGGGTGTGTGTGTGGAAACAAACATCCTGCTCATGGCTGTGCTATGGTTGTTTAAATACCACTGGGTGAGCTGGTGCTCTAGTTACAGTGTTTGGCTGCTTCCCATAGCTTGCTGTCTCCTTGGTTTCATCTTGCAGCTCAGCACCGGCTGCGTGTTGGATAAATGCACAGCCACATTTATCCGAACTAAACCGTGGGTCTGTAATGAGCAAGCCTGGGTGTGTTTTGTGTGTAAAACTTTACCTTTCTGAGCAGTCCAAGAGTTGAGTGCACTAGCTGGGTTGGAAGATGAAAGCCTGTTCTCCTTGAACGTTGACCTTTTTATTCCAACTTGTGTGGTTTCGTCCTACCGACTCAGAAGGGACACGTGCGAATACACTGGTTTTGAAAACAAGAATAGCTGATAACTGCTGTATCTTCTCTGGTCTCCTTCCTTGCTGTAGCCTCTTGGCACACGTCAGGATGCTGCGCGATGGCTGTCGTGGTCTCTGATCTGTTCATCCCTCTCCACTTTGCCAGCAGCCCAGAAGGCTTTTGGCTTTCTGACCGGGATCTGAGGTGCCCTGCATTACTCAGAGCTGCTCTCTGTTGCGGGTGATGGTAGCAAATTAAATCGACTTCCCCTGTGATCAGCACTGGTACTGGGCTGTTAAACTTGTTCTGTGGCGAGAGCCGAATTGCCTTTGAGTTAGCCTTCGTCCCGGGGAGAAGAGATTAGACGAGAAGTCAACTTCGTGGCTTTTTCCTGGTGTGCTGCGTAGTGCTCCTTAATTAAAGCTACAGGTTGTAGTCTTAAAATGCTGAATTTACTTCTGCAGTCTGTTCTGTCTACTAGCTTCCCCTACTTCACCCACCATAATATTTCTTCTCCCTTCTGTCTGTCCCCCCTCCTCCTCCTTCCCGGGAGCCTCATCTGATGGAGGTTCTGCTCAGCTCTCTGCTCTTGCCTTGGTCCTCCTCATCCAGGATTCTTGTCTCTAATTTTAGCCTGCCTGCCTTTTGATGTTCCCTCCCGTCTGTTCCTGCCTTTCTCCTTTTCTCTGAGATCATCCTGCATCTTCATCTCCCTCTCAAGATCTGGGCCTTGTTTTTGCGTGGTGGGAGGAAAGCGCTTGAAAATGGAGTGAAGCCGCAGTAGCATTGAGAGGTGAAAGGATCTGAGGGCATGGAGACTTCTTTCTGACAGGGATGAGAGTTTGGGGTGCTGGCAGCTTGAGTCTGCTGTTTTACGCCTGTTGTGCTTACCATTAATAGCTCGTTAGCTTGTTGCCTCTTCTGCGTCACCGTCACCACCTATTGTCTCTGGTTAGATCAGCTCTTTGGATCTTTCTGTTTTATGAATTTGTCCTGTATTTGAATGATGGGTCTCTTTTCCACAGTGTTACCATAGTAGTTGTAGGCAGAATTTACTCTTAAGGAGCAGTGCAGGTAACTGAAATCTGCAAAAATCCTTCTGATAGTCTCTTCAGAGCTGTTATCTTGTCCATCTGGTGCTAATTCACTTGCTGCAGCTTGCAGTAGGGAAGGGTGCATGGGAGGTCTGCTGGCAGCGTTGCATGCTCAGTATTGCCTCGCAGCCTGGCTTTCCCCTGAACCTCCTGCCGTTTGCTAGGGCAGGGAAGCTGCAAAAGCTGCCTGCTTTCCTCTAGAATTTCACTTCATGTTAGCGTGTATTTGCTTACATTTACGGAGAAAATGACTTTTCTAATGCGGATGCATTTTGACGCGGTAAGCCAGTTCTCCGCAAAAGGATGGAGTGCACAACGGCAGAAAGCAGGGTACCCGACCCGATAGCTCTGGCATCCGGAAAGGCAGCTTGGCCTGGTGGGATTCGTCTGCTTGGAGACTACTGGGGATGGTGTGTGTACACGTAATCTGATTTGTGCACAGAATATAAATACTGGCTGCTGCAGACATGCAGCCTGTGGTTTTAGAAGTTCTTTTGTGAAAACAGCATTCAGCCCCTCCACCACTGCAGCAAGGAGCTTCACTAGAAACACAATTCTAGCAATTAGTGAAGGTTTTAAAAAGGAACCTAGCAACTGCTGCTGTAGTTCGGTTTGCAGATATTATTTTTTTTTAGTCTGAGATTTGTAGCTGTTTTCTTTGCGTTGTGTGGAGATTGTCTGGACGTCGCTGTGGAGGGAATAGTGGTTGTGCTGAGATCAGTGACTAAATGAGTTGAGATGATAATGGTGATGCTACTGTGGGCTCTGCAGCAAGCGATCCTCGGGGAAAGTGGAGCATGACTGGAATATATTTGGTGGCATGTGAATTTGGTGTTTGTGGGTAACCTGAGCTCACCTCTAAAGAGTTTTGTTACCCGGTTACTTTCTGACCTAACTTGCTTTTGTCAACAGTCGCACCGAATGATTAACAAATGATGCTTTCCATGAGCGTGGTTATGTAAAACGTTAATAGGCTGTGTTTTTTCACATCAGCTTTATAACATGCGCTGGGCTTTAAGTCGGAACTTCAAAGAAGGTAGTTTGCTTTATGGTTGAACCTATGAGCAGTTTTATGTGCAGGGTGGAGTGAACTTGTGGAGAATATTGCAGTTTTCCCACTGTCATAAAAAGTTATGATCCTCATGATTCAAGTATTGTTCTGTAGGTGGAGGCAAGAGACAGATGCAGAGGTCAGTGGGAGCGTGTACGGAGTGAGCTCAGATGTGCCAGTGGAGTGAATGGTGTCTTCTGTGTTCCCAGCACACTGAAACGGGTTCAAATAGTGCCTTGTGCTCTTTCTGGGTCTTCCTAAGAAACCTGCACCTGTGTTACTCGCGGAACAGGCAGACCATTTCCATGGGAAAGGAACTTGGCAGGGGGAACCGTGAAACGCGGCTGAGAAGAGTGCTTTTTTCTAATGCAGTATTTTAAACCGTTCTTAAAACGTGGCGCTTCAGAGTGGAAAAGAGACTGTAAGTCAGTTTATAACCTACTTTCTTTCTTTGGGCTTTTCTTTGGGGTACGAGCCAAGCGAGTTAAAAAAAAATAAGTAAGTGGCTGCCTCTGGAATGAGCCTTATTCCAATTAACTTCACTCCTGCTTCAGAAGATATTTAAAAACTGAGATATATTACCTAAAAAAAGGACTGTTTAGGCTAAATGATCATGGTTGGGACAACCTTTTAAAGCATTAAGTGCGGGCTTTTGTAAAAGTATCTGACAACGGGTTCTCATTGACCTGTGCTGCTTTTAAACCGTGGTGAGGTGCAAGACTCTTCCAGCTGTAGAGTCAATGTCGCAAATTCCGAGGTATAAAACACTTTTCAGCTTTCAATAGGTAAGCTATAGCTGATGAAAATAAGTCACTATTCCAGTTTCAGTCAGAACTCTATAAATATTCTGAGTGACTTAGCCTCTCGTTTAAAACATTTTCTCCTGGGATGAGGAGGTATAAATGTGCTCTTTGTTTGCAGCCAAGAAAATTAAAGGATCACAACACTCAAAAACGTACACGTTAGATCTTCTGAAAAACTGTTTCTTAAAGAATGTATACTATATCTAAATGTGCAAATACCTTTTTCTAAGATGGTTTGTTTTCTGTTCTGTTAGCTTGAAGAATTTTATTCTGAATACATTAAAACTTGAAAAAAAAAAAAGACTATGATCCTTATCTTTGGATGATCCATTAGCTGTTATAGCCTGCCTTTTATTTATTTTTGTAAACACATGTGTGAATGTAAACATTTTATCCAGAATGGCCTTGCAAATGTTCCTGCATTAACATATATTGTCATGGAGAATAATTTTCATTTAACTGTAATTTGCTTTATATTTTCCTCCCTGGTTGCCATAGAAACGCGGACCGATGTGGCAGTGACTACTCACAGGAGCTAGGTTATGCATTGCCTTTATAATGGACCTCTGTTAATCATGCTGCAGTTTTCACTGACGGAACCATGATTATTTGCAGGAGGCACTTTATTTATATAAACTGTAAGATGCCTGTGGTACCTCGGCTTAATATTCAGAGTTATCAAGGGTGTTCTTCTGTTCTGCAGAAGTTGTGTCATAAGAAGTGCCAATGTATTATGATGATTGTGGAATTGATATATAGTTACTTAAATTTAATGTCAGTTAGACTTCATTTTCAATTTTCATTTCATTTACTGTAATAGCCTAACTAGTAATGCTCTTTCCTATGGTTCAGCGTAAGATCTTAAACGTTTGAAATACAGCAATGAAACATTTGTTATCCTTGTCTGTGCATAAAAAGTTGACTTGCTTTTCATAATAATGTGTCCGTGCCTTTACGGTGGGGGTTGCAGCTCGACAAACACCTTCTCTTCCACCCTAAGCCTGGCATCGAAGAACAGTGAGCTTTGTCTATCAGTGATACCAAAGCACTTAAGCATGCTTTAGAAGGAAAAAAATGATGCCTTTTGGCTAAAAGCAGGTAGAAAGGGGGTGAGGATGGATTTTCAGTTGCATTTGTTGCCTCTCTGCGAATTTGGGGTCTGTCTTGCACCTCTCATTTTTGGCCTCCGTGTCTGCCGTGTGCCATGGCTGCTGTTCTTCTGAACTGTGCCCACATTTCCCTCTGATTTACTTCCACTCCTGAACCCCTGGGCTCAGAAAATGCAGATGTGAGTGTTGCGTATGTCCGCCGCAGCTGGCGGTGGGAAGCTGATTTTACGGCTGAAGATAGTGGGGCCGTCCCAAGGCGGAGGTGATTTAGGGCTTCAGATACTGCCCCTGCGTTACAGTACACGCCACGGCGTGGTGGTGGGCTTTGTCCTCAGCTGGATGGGGCTGGGGGCTCTGGTGGATCCCGTAAGCATGTAGGAGTGGGTGCTTTCTTTTCTTTACTGTCACTTCAAGGGTGAAGTACAACATGATCTCCAGGAGTATCTGCGCTCCGATGCCTGACATTTTAGGACCTGACATTTTAGGATGCACTGAGAAAACAGAAGGATGCTGATCTCTGCCTTTGTCGATGGCTCCTTCAGACCTTGGAAGGACTTGCCTTCCAGCTACTGAGATAAGAATCACGGTGGCATTGGTTCAAACTGAACTCGTCAATTAGCAAATGATTCATTTTTGCTTAACGGGGATGAGCTAAAGGAACGAAAATCGGCCACAAGGGATTCTCTTTTGCCTGTGTACTTTCATGGCAGAAACCTTTAAATTGTAACTTAAGAGATGTGAATTTCACTCGCCTCAGGAATCAGACTTCTCAAAATGAATTTTTAGTTTGGTTTTAGGTCTTAAAGAAGATTTGTATGTTGGTCCTTCCTTTCCTGCTCTTCGTGGTTAGATGCCAATTGTCGGTTACGTAAGTCCGGATTACTCCGGCACGTGGATGCTTTCAGATGCATATGGTCTCACAGTTATTTCTTGGTACTTTACAGAAAGAATTGAGTAACGTTTTGTTCGGCAATGCAGTATTAAGAAACCGAGCATTTCTTTTTTTTCTGTAATGGCATATAAACAAGTAGTGATAACATCCTATTTAAAGCGTTTGGAGGAGGTAGGGCTAAGGAGGGGAGGCAAGGCTGGATCAGGCTTTATTTTCCTTATACCTACACACCATATTTTAGTACAACTTTGCTTGCCGTCCGTGAAAGCCATGAGCTATTATAACTGAGCTATTTTTTGAGGTGTATAAGCACAGTGCGGTGTGTTTGCTGTGGGTATGGAGTAGCCTTGCTAATAGATGTTACTCCCCTCTGTTGCCCTTTGCGTATTTCTGTGTCTTTCACTGTATGATGTTGGTGCTCTTTTGCTGTTTACAAGAAGCAGATGTGAATCATTGTCAACGGCCAATCTAATTTTAATAAGAGTCTGAAAAATGGCTTGGCTGTATTTAGGATGCTTGGGTCTCGTGTACACTTTTTGAATTTTTCCTCTTTTTTTCCTACCTGTTGTCACATAAATGCTCAGAATTGATGATTAATTTGTATAATTTAGTGACATGTTTGGCATACTCAGATGTACCTCTTCAAAGGGGGTAGGTGACGCTTTCTGCATTCTGGCAACGCCAGCATCTCTAGGCTGTCGGATGGGACAGTCAGACTTGCTGGCCATTTATGAACTAATAAACACTTATCTGAATTATATTCCATTTTTGCTGACCTTCAGCTACCCGAAATAAAGTGTTCCATACCAAATGGTTTATAATTTGGAAGTAATTTGAGAGTTAAGTATTAAAGTGGGTAATAGCATAAGTAAACATTAGGAAGCAATTTTTTGAGCTGGTGTTGAGTTGGTGTTTCCGATATCGTAGGAACAGCCTCAGATGGGAATGATGGTGGAGGTGTATGGTGGCTGCTCGGCCCGTGGTTCAAGTCAAGGGGATGTTGTTGTATTGACAGAGCGTAGCTGGGCAGTCTGCTTAACTTGTTTAAAGCAAACAAAACCCCCACGTGTGCCTGTAGTCCGTATATAAATGGGTGCGTTTGACAGCTAACTGGGAGACAGCTTTTGTTTTTGACTTCTTCCCAGGTCTGAGGCAGATACCTCAGCAAACCTTTGGGGTGGTGTTTTTTTCCAAAGGTGCGCGCGCTCCTGAAGGGCTGCTTGATGAATTGCAATGTGAGTGCAGTTGTAGGTATAAACTTATGCATGTGGCGACTAAGTTACCTTTTGTGGACTTGTAGAATGGTCTCCTTTGCCTGATTATTGGATTAAATGTTCATTTGCTAGCACGAGAAGAGCAGAGTGGCTTTGGTGGCAGAGAGAATATTTGACTCTTTCTGAAGCTTCACTTTGAGAATATTTTAAGGTTCGCTTATTTGCACTTGGGTTTGGTCTGGCAGCTAATACGTTACCTTATCAGAAGTCAAGAAAAAGTGTTAATTGCAGATAAAACACTATGAAGCCAAACTGTTGTTCTGCTCCCTCCTTTTCTTGGACGCTTGGGTTGACTTGGGGCCACTTGGCATCCCGGTTTGTGCCTTGAAGACAGCAAGAATTGAGCTCCGTTAATTGTGACGGATCTTGAGAAGGGAAGCGTGCTTTCTAACGCAGCCTGGACACGGTGCCGTTACGAAGAAAATGGTGCAAACGGGTACGAGATGTGGGGCGGTGGAGAGTTCAGAGGAGCTGCCTTGTGTGCAAGTCGTGGGAAGAGGGATTTCTTCAGGGAGTGGGTGAATTGTTTCCTTCTGCTCTGAACAGCCTCTTAATGAACTGCCCTCTCCAGGGTGTAGAGAGATTAACCTCCCATGGCTAACTTCAACCTGGGAGACTTCCACCGTATTGCTGCCTTCAAGTGTTTGTATCGGAAAATACATTTGTGCTTCTGCACAGTGGGCTCAAGGCACATTAATCCTTTTTTCCTTTAGGAAGGAGACTTGTGTTACTAGATGAACTACTGCATAAATTGTATTTCTGCTGTGCAGTGTTACCATTTTTTTTTCTTCTTCCAACAGAAGAATGTGGTGGAAGTAATTGTTCTGGTTGGAATTCCCTCTCTGACAACAATAGCAGAAGTGGGGTGGGGTTGTTTGAAAATGTTTAATGATGAAAAGTTTTGGAGGAGCAAGCTCTCCCAGGCTGCACAGGCTTCGCCCCGTGATTCCTCTTTACTGTTTAGTCTTCTGCAGAAACTGCAGCGTTCTCACAACTGGCTGTTTGAATAGTTTTGACCATTTCTGTCTCTTCTAAGCACGACTGTATAAGAATGCTTTGTCTGTATGGCATCTTGCTTTCTCTACTACGTTCTCGCATTCAGCTGAATTCATTTGTTTGTAATTTAGTGCCTTTTTTTTTTTTCTTTCCTTTGGATGAGGAAGAATGAAAGCCTACCAGGCTAACACCTATAAGCAGTACTTGGAGTTATTGCTACCTCTGTGCGTAATGATTCATCTTGGAGGCAGGCAGCTTGCTGCCCTCAATACCTCATTGTAGTTCCAGACAAATTCAGATGTTGTGCTTCAGCATTTCTGGCATACGAAGTCTCAGCAGTGATGCTTCTGTTTATTGTAAGGTTTTGTTTCTTGGTAACTTTGGAGAATATTTTATGGCAGCAGTAGTGCAGGGGCTAGTTTAGACACAGCGCGGAGAGCTGTAGGTGAGTTTACTGCTTTGTGTTGAACAACTTGGTAGCTGATACACTTGCTGCGAGTTACAGCTTGAATTCTTGCTGTTTGTGCCACTGGGGAAGCTGCAGTTGGGGTGTTTTGAGGTCTGGGATATAAAATGACTTGTAGCAAACATTGCGTAAGTACGTGTAGCTTTGGTCTTGGCACTTACTGTTTTCTGCGTGCTCCTAAGAGAGATGAGATGCAGTTTTTGCCTCTCGAGCTATTTAAGATTCAGAGTATATTTTCTTTCCTTTCATGTTTGGCTTACCTTGACTCATTTTGATACAGGAGCTCATGTGCTGCATCTGCCAGACTTTCATCTGCTACACCTGCCCGTGCTCTCCCCAGACCTGCTGTTGATGCTAACAGCAATAGGGCTCAGTCACAAGCTACTTAGACAACCCAAACCATTTGTAAGGAAACTTGCTCTAAAATATGGATGGCATTAGAGGGACTCGGGCTTAAAATTAGAAACTGTTTGTGATGCACAGTTGTAGTTGTTTACCTTGAACCATAATTATCTTATTTCCTGAGTTAAAAACGTCATGTCAGCTTGCTGAAGCGAGATTTGATGACAAAGGAATTGTTTTTAGCCACCAACAGAGCAAAGAACGCTTCAAATGTGTGTCTAAATATGATTTTATAACCTGAAGTATAGCACACTCAGGATTTTAAATTGGCTCTGGAGGTCGCGTGGGTTTATGGGTAGGCCATTTGGCCGGGGATCAAGGGACTGGGTTTAATCCTAACTCTCTGTCCTTTTGTCCTCTGAGCGTTTTCCTTGCCACCCTCTGTGCTGTTTGTTTGGACAGCCATGTGTTTGAAGGAAGGGATATGCCCTTTCGCTGGGGGTTTGTAGATTTTTCTCGGGGTGGGTTTTCGTGGCCGGGGTGGGTTCAGCACTGCCGTGGGAGGGGGTGTGAGGGTCCCCCCCCTGCCCGGGGCGAGCGCTGCCTCTTCCCGGGGCACACGAGCCAGTTCAGCCCCTTCGGGGATGGGAGACCAGCAGGCAGGGGACGATGAGTAGGTTTTCTGCTGGGCTGGCAGGTTAAGCTGATTTACGGACAAGCTCCAGAAGTGGCCTGAGGGAGAGTCGAGGGATCCGGCAGCTGATCAGGGGCAGATCTCCCTGCTCAGCTTTATTGAGCTGTAACCGGTAACTTCACCCGCAGCCCTCGAGCCCCTCCTGAGGAGCTGGGGTACCGCTAACGTACACAGCCGGACTTTTGACTTCCTTATTGTACTATTTAGTAAGCTTTCTGGTGAGTCTCTGTGACCGAGGTGGCCTGTGCCCTCCCCTTAGCGTTTCCCAGCCCTGCTGTCTGTAGCTACGTGAGGCCGCAGCAGCCGCCGCTTCATCACTGTTACCGGTGTTGCCGCGATGTTCATTTTTCAGGAGAATGGAAAATGGGAGGGGAACAACTTCTTAATGATGGTGACTGCTACTTAAACCTGTTCAGGGCTTATAATAGAAGGGGAAACGAATAATCAGTGGAAGCTGTCGGTGCTTTCAATTTGTGTGGTATTTTTAAAGAATCTTTTTTTATTCTGACCGTAACTTGCTAGGACCTAGACAATAGGGGAGAGGTGCCATGTGTAAATCAAGGAGGGGCGTCCTTTACGGTTTCTCCTTGCTGTGTAATTTGAGGTGATTGTGAGGCACT
Organism: Larus michahellis; assembly: GCF_964199755.1. Taxonomy (NCBI): domain Eukaryota; kingdom Metazoa; phylum Chordata; class Aves; order Charadriiformes; family Laridae; genus Larus; species Larus michahellis. Next base: position 1,660,851 of record NC_133899.1, read on the forward strand.
TGTCAAAACTCTGTAAACTGAAGACTTGAGCGCGTTTTAACAATTAACGTTTTTCACATCACTTTCTGGGCACCTCCTGGGTCATCAAGCCGGGTCTGCTGCTATGGTAGGTAACGGTGGCGTCTAATCCTTGTAATGGCTGCGCGTATCTGGTTGTGAGCCTTTGAGTGAGACCTGCTTGTTCTTAAGAAAAGAAAACTGTATCTGAGTTGTTGAGTTCTCTAGTTATAATGTTGGTGTGACTACACGGAGTTTTCTTGGCTGAGGAGGTTGTATACTGCTGCTTGGAGCGGGCGATTGTGCGCTCTTTGGGTACGCTTGCGCTGGTTTTTTTCCTCTTTGAAAGAGGCTACATGTATGTTCTTGAAGGCTGAACAGTGACTTCCTTGACTCCTCCTTGGCTAATTAGCGTGCTTTAAAATGGGATGCTTGCATCCTTTTCACAAATCAGCTTTCAGATAGGAAGGGAAATAGTTCAGTTATTAATAGTAACCTGTATCCAATTTGCCACTGAATTGCATGGTTGCGAATATCTGAGACTGTAAAGGTGACGAGTGTGTCTGTCACTCTTTTCTTTTTTTTTTTCCTTCTGAAGAATGGTCTGTATTTTCTCAATGTGTTAAAATTGAGCACAGAGTAAGAAATTGCAGACTCATATTTTTAAATAAAGTGGTGCTCTTCCTAGCCTAGTAGCATCGTTAACCCTCCTCCCTTCCCTTAGAAGAACTTACAAAGGGAATTTGAGTGGAACTGATGAGTAAAGGGCTCTTGGTGAAGTCACAGGGAAGGTATTCAGTCTAATGATGGGAAGTATGTCTTTGTCCCGCTTCAGACTTGTACTTAGGAGGAATGAAAAGGAGAAGGTACCTGAAATATGTCAGCAGCTGTGATCTAACTTTAAATTACTGGTTTAATTCCAGAGAACATACTTCATGTCTTCGTTGGGTTGTTGAAGGCCAGCATCTTGGAGCTTAATTGGGACAAGTTGAAGCTTCAAGATTTTTTTAGCTTGGTTTCATTCTGTTCAGCACGGTGGGTTTTTTGAGCTGTTAAAGACGGGCACTACTTGTGTCTGTCCTCAAAATCCACCTTTGGGTGTCCCTTTTGATGGTGTATCAGCATATTCTTTATCATGCATCTTTCAAATCTCAAATGGTAGAAATTCCCCTCGGTCACTGGGGGTTGGTTTTGTTTTTAAGTGCAGGTGGTAAGTTTTTGGGATGGCTATGACAAACGTAAGCTAGAAAACCATCAGCTCAATTTGTTTGCCAGGTGAATCTGTTGAAATTCTTCTATAGGTACCTGTGGACAGGAATTGACTAATCTGGATGCTTTTTGTTAAAAACTTAAATTCTGTAGCTTTTGAGCATACACTGTTTCTAGTGCTCGACACTGGAATAGGCTGCCCAGGGAGGTGGTGGAATCACCATCCCCAAATGTGTTTAAGACTCGTTTAGATGTGGTATGAGGGGATGTGGTGTAGGGGAGAACATTGTAGAGTGGGGTTGACGGTTGGACTCGATGATCTCAAGAGTCTTTTCCAACCTAAATGATTCTATGATTAATTTCTTTTAGCTTTCCCTATAAACCTTTCTAATTGTCAGTGCCTAATTGACTCCAGTAGTGCTAGTTTTCCTTTATTACTTCTTGTTTGTATGCCCAAGAAGAGCGTTTGTTGTCTTTGTGTCCTACCTTTTACTTATGGTGTGTTGGTTTCTGTGTTGACCTGAAAGTTTTTTTCCTGGGTAATGCTTTCTAAAGTGTTTGATTTTTCAACTGGATTATGCCCTTCATTTTACATGTCTACATGTACGCTGCTGTACTCAAGCTTTGAAAAAAGGGCTATGTATGTTTTCCTTGTATTATCTGACTATAGAATAATTGGATTGGAAATCTACTACTTTTCAGATGGGGCTCAGCAAATGTTTAGGATACGGAGGTTACAATTTCTTCTCATTTTCATGTGAACTAAAAATAATCATGGAACATTTCTGCTTTGAATATGCACGCCATTGTGCATCCTGTGTCTCTTCCAAATGGCTTAGGAATTAACAGCTTACTATAAATTAAACAGCTTGAGGGTTCTGTACATTTTGATGTTGAATTTTATGGCTGGATAGCTAACCAGTTCAGGTTATTTGAAAGCAGATACGATGCTGCTGTTCTGTGCTGATGGTTTTCTTGGAAGCACATTCTCACATGCTTAACGTGTATGTTTGTGTATCGGTAATAATGACGTGTTCTTCCAAAGCAAGACGGTGGATCTTTGCTTCGCATGTGCAGATCATTTAATAAAGACATGAGCCTGATTATGCCTTTTTTTGGAAGAGATTCAAGCAGGCTCGAAAGACCCAGCAGTCTTAGGTAATTATATTTCATATTGGAGCTCTGAAAAAAGAAAAAAAGTGAGTCTGGAGGATTATTTGGAAGCATTGGGGCTGACAAACAAGGATGCCTGTAGCTTCCTAGGCTGCTGGAATGACAGTGGATAACGATTTTTGGGTGCCTAACCACTTTCTTATTGCCATCCGTGACAGTGATGGCCACTTGATGTAGGTTAATGCTGTTACAAGGCAAGTGTTGCTAGTATAGTTAAGACTTCTTTATCTGCTTGCTGATGAAAGGTATTTAGGTATTTAACATATTTTTAAATCTAAAGGCGTTTTTTTTTTAACTTATGCAGACTAAACCATAGCGTGGAAAGCAGCGTGTCCTCTAGACCGGCAGACCGAGTCTTGTCTCTGCTTGCTGGTACAGAAGGGCAAGCTGTAGCCTTGAGCTGCAGTCCAAGGTTGGTTAAGGAAACTGCAGAAGCTGTATTTTGACTTAATACTTTCCACTCGTCAGAGAAGCCACAGAAGGGTGGTAAGGGTGAAGGAGGAGAGACGAGGGAACATGCTTGTGGATTTCCAGAACTCTTAATTGTGTGCACAGAATTGAAAAATCTGGTTCAGTGGAAAATGTTCAGGCTTGCTTGGCTCTTCTGCCACATCACGCCAAGAAAAAGAGAGTTACTTCTTTACTTCAGTGATTGAAGCTTTCAGGTCGTGCTGGGAGCCGGCACTCTTCTGACAGCCCCGGTTTATTTTACTCTGCCAAGTACCTTTCAGGCTGCTTTCACCAATCTTTCCAGGAGAAAAGATAAGTAATTTTAGAGGTTATCAATTTTGAGATATTCTTGAGAGTAAAGAACTTTAAATGTCAGATATGAAGAAACCAAATAACCAGTAATAAAGTTAGAATGCCCAATAACTTCAGAGTTTATTGCTCGGGTGCCTGTTGTGTGTTTGTAAGGGTTACGCTCAATGAAACGTTAGTTTTCTGCCGATAATTAGTTTTTTAGTTTAATGCAATTCAAGCATAAAAGTAGTTAAATGCTTTTGACTTACTGAAATGAACTACAGAGTTTTTTTTATTTGAACTTCTCAAGTCTCTCTCCTATAAAAGAAGACATAGAAATGTACCGTTCACAAGCATCGTTTCCCATTCTCCTTGCAAGCGCGAGGCTCAGAGTATTTATAAAGTAGACAACAGTGGTGTGCAGCGATTCCTCGGGGTCAGCCAAGAATATTGGAGATGGAAGCTGAGTCCAGTTGTTATATCAGTGTGTAAATACTGTAACTAGTGTCGTTTAATGGATTGAAAAAATCACAAATCTTGAGGAATACCTGAAACAACACATTGGAACTAGTGATTTGACATCACAGGTCCTGGATTCTTTTCATTCACTGGAGGTCTCAAAACAGCTTAGTCCTTCCTGGATTTAGACTACTGACAACCCCCAGTTTCTTGCGGATTGTGTCCGTGCCAGACTTTCAATTAAAATACTTAAAAGACGACTTGGTTCCACAGGAACCGCATCTTTCCCTTCCTTCATGCTTGTTTTGATGGGATAAATTGAGCCTTAGGCTCTTCAGCCCACGCATAAGTATCTTGATCTGTGTTTTTGAGGACAGTATCAGGTTATTTTGTATTTTTATCAAGTGGCAAAGATGACAGGAGCTTTAAAAAAATGTAGATCTCAGCATACATATTATCTGCAGGGCAAAATAAAGCAACTTTGAGACCAAGAATATATTACCTACTTAGTTTCTGAAAGTTAGCAAATTAGATTTTACTTGATGCTACAACTTTGTCACAATGAAACATACTGAGAGGTTGGGTTTTTTAATTATTTTTTTTTTTTAAATATTTTTAAGTACTAGTGGAATTCTCTCTGCACTTCGGTTTTCCACTTTGGTAATTGGTACTGTATGAGCATAGCTGGCTGCCGTGATTGCTGCAGAAATATTTGTGTCTCTAAATTCTAGTGAAAGGCAATTTCTGTAGTTCACACCACTATTGGAAACTTCTTCTGAAAGTGCAGGAGCAAGTGTGTTCTGGTCCTGCCGCACAGAACAATTTGCTCGGCGTGCGTGTATTTGGCGATGGTTGTTCTGTAAGCTACTGATAGGAGGCAGGGCATTTCAGTTAAAGGCATGTTATTTATCTCTAATTTCTGCATATTTCTTGGAAATAACTCTTCCTCCTCGCCCCTTTTGGATGTCCAGTGCGATACCTCTCCTTTTTCCTCCTGTTTCTAAATAGTCCCAAGCTGTGTAGAGTAGTCTGGGTGTGCTTTCCCAGGCTCTTGGGTGAAATTGCCGCAAATCCGATGATGTTTATTAGCCATAGGTCCCCTGGAGGGGCCAGAGGAAAGCTTTCGCTGCTGCGCTGGGCAGGACTGTTCTCGGCTCTCAGGCAGTTGTGAGCAAAACCTACAGAACTTCTGGAGCACAGGCAGTAATTTCCGCACTGTTTCTGTGTATGTGGCGCTTTGACTTCTTCTCCGTACTCCAGCACTTGTCATTTGGGTTCTTAACTGACTTGGGTGCTGTAACCAGGCAGAAGGTACCTGCAAATATTCCTGGAAGACATGTTGCTGATAATAAGTACGTGGGGCTTGTAGTACTGTTTGCTTATGGTTTTCCCCCTCCACCTCCGTTTTCTCAGATTCTTGAACTGTAACGTGATTTTTACAGTTTCTGAGAATAAGTCGTTTTCATCATTTCAGCAGGATGAGAGATGGGTGTTTGTGTACAGGGTGCCGTGTAAAGCTGTGCAGCGTTGCCGAGTTGTTCTGAGCATGCCTGTGGAGTGCATTGGAAAAACACTTCTACATTTCCCCTCCCTCCAAATTTGTTGTACTCCTGCCTCCTCGAGTTCTCCATCTGAGGTAATGGAGCTTATCTGAAAGCGTAAGCTCATTGGCGCCTTGTGTGTTCCCCAGTGTATATTTTTACCGAAGCCCTCAGAGAGATGCCTCATTGAAATTCTGTCTCTTCCTGAAATTATTTCGAGGGAAGCAGATGAGCGCTGTGGAAAAAGGCGATCCTACTCCCTAGAGATTTTTTTTTTTTCCATTCAGAAGTTGGTCTAAAGCAGAATCTACATCTCAGACTGGTATCCTGTTACGCTTCTTAGTTCTGGATCACTGTAAAATCTGAATTGATGCAAGTCTGTCTTTAAATCAAAATACAGCTTCTTACTTTTTGCTTCAAAGAAGCAATAATAAGGAAAAATGTACTTGCTTGTGGGGAGGTTGGCCTTTCATTGTTTGAAATGAAACTTCAGCAAACAACTTCTTTCCTATTCCCTGTAAAATGGAGATTTAAGTAGAACGCTTTTAGCATTCAGTGGATGAAATTTAGAAGTATCTAGATGTATAAAATTGTTTAATCTTGAACACGTTGTTCGTAGAGACCCATAGTGACTCTGCGTCTGTAGAGAACAGGTCCGGTTTTATTATTTTATCGCTGACATCAGTCCGTGAAGCCACCTCCTGCCTCGCTGCTGGAGCCGGTTAGTGTTCCCCTGCCAGATCTCGACTGCCTGCCCAAACGGCTTTGATGTAAATAGTTTATAGTTAGCTTAATGCAAGTATATATTTTTTTTTCAGGTCACATCTTGTGATTGCAAAGCATTTTCCATCTTCAAATACTGATTTCTGTAAAGTTCTTTCACTAAAGAACTTTGAATTACTTAATTCTCATTTTTTTTCAGTGAGTGCTAGGAAAAGTTGCACCGTGTGCTCTAAATCTGAAGTTTACTGATCTGTCTGGGAGTGCGGCAAGAGGAATCAATAACTAATCAGTGGGGAACTGCTGAGGACTACGTGTTAGAGAACAGAAGTTGGTGCGAGAACTTAGAGGTTGAAACACTTACTTTAATGGAACTTACCCGGGTTTCCAAATTACTTAACGTGAATATAAAATAAAGCATCACAGGTCTTGAAAGACTGAACTTGTTTTAAACCAGAATCTGGTCACCTTGCACACGTAATTATTTGGTATTTATACTACCGTTTCAACGCAAAGGGAAGATGAACGTCTGCCATTTTGCATTGCGAAATGGTGTCTGTGTGGCTGCAGTTGGCTTGGCACGCGTCGGCGCCGTGTCCAGCGGTCGGTCTTGTAAGTGCACAGGAGGGAAAACAAGGATAATAATGTTAGTTTGCGAAGCGATACGTTTCATTAGACTAAAGCTAAGAAAATTGGGTGGATAAATGTGTCTAACCTTATTAATTATAAGGTAGTCTTTTGGAAGGAAAGTTAGTTATAAATTAAAATGTTGGATTCTGCACAACCGGAACAGCGCCTGAGTGACCCGAATACATATTAACAGTCAGGTTTTGCCCATGATCTGTGCGTTGGGCATCTGCCACTGAAGTACTTGCTGTACTTCATAAGTAATTTGATAACCATTTCATTAAAAATGGTTCGCTTTGTTGTGAAAGTTACTTGGCTCACAGGTGGTCACTGTTTCAGTGTTACAATACTTAATGTATCTTTTATATGTGAGCTAAGTAATGAATAAAATTGCTATATGTCGGCCAGGAAGCAGATGTAAATAGGTCTTCAGAGTTGTCTATCGGTGTGTCACGGGACAGGATTTCTGTAGACTCTTATGATCGTTTTGTTCACAGTTGACCATAGCTGCTAATGTCAGCAAGTAGCACTACCGATTTTCTAGAGAATGTAGTTGGAAGTTCAGCTTTTTTCCCCCCTCAGTTTATCTTTTATTGCTGTTTAAGTGGATAGCTCTAACTAGAGTTGTGGCTTTTATCATGGAGGGGAAGAGTATAAAAGGGCAGGGGAACCGCGCTGGAAAAGGTGCCGTGCAGGTATTGCCATCGTACTCCGTGAGGCTGTACTTCCCCATCAGGGACTTCAGTGCCCCAGGACTCACTTTCCTTGGAAAAAAACATGAGGTAGCCGTATGTCTTTATCTCCTTTGCTCTTTTGAAAGAAAAAAAAATGTCATAAAACTTTCATTTGTTTCCCTTTTGCTTGTCTGGAAAAGTTTACCTGCTGCAGGATTTTTGAGTCAGGACCGCGCGTCCTTGCGTTTGGTTTTTTTTTTCTGCTCCTTTTCCCTGTGATTCCTAAGACTTTCCTTGGTTTAGTTGGTAGCAGCTCTACCCTGGATGCAGCTGTGTTGCTCATGTCGACATCTTGCCTTCGACTTTTCATCAGGGAGTGAAAGTTTCTCAAAACAAATGAGGCTTTCCCAAGGTTCCCAGTCTCCTCCACTGGGTATCTGTCCCCTTCAGCCTCAGGGTCTCTCCTGGATGGTTCTTTAAAGGTCATCCCGTTGGAGAAGACCTTTGTAAGGTGACGAGCAGCGATAAAGTTGAACTGCGTGTCACGAGCTCTACTTAGACGAGTCCTGTTGACTGTGAAGTTGGGAAAATGTTACAGGAAACTAAATCTGTTGCTGTTTAAGGAACCGCTGCGCTCTGGAGTGTGCTGTGGGGGAGCTGGGCGCTGAAGCTGTGCAGGCACAGTTTGGGAGAATGACAATAAGTTAAAATAAGGTTTAAAAGGTTGGCTGCCCTAAAGGACCTTCATGGTTAAAGGCATCAGTGTGAGAGGTTTTAGAAAAAGAACACACGAAGCAGAGAGTTCTTAGGAGGACCAGTATGTGAAGGTCCTAGGAGGTAAGGTGGTCTGCGTGAGTTGAGGGATCTTTAGCACTTTGTATGGGGCAACTGGAGACGGAACAAGCAAATGAAAGCAATAGTTGGCTTTGTTGGAAAGAATATACTTTAGTTCCCCACTTGGAACCTTATATATCTGAGTTTCTTGTTTTATATTTAAAATTGGGTTTTAGATGTTCTCCTGTTAGGAGAAAAGGTAATTTAGAAGAAACCCGCATTTTCCATTGTCAGCTGGAACAGGGGTTGGTCGCTGTGTCCCTTGGCATGGTTTAGAGAGCCTAGAGATCACACTAGACATGGGATTTTGTGCGGGGAATTTGGCAGCGAGCGGTATGTGGAGTTGAATATTAACCCTTTAACCTTTACTCTGGTCTGTGCAGACCAGAATCCCTTCTGTGGCACCGGGGAATGCCCGGCGCCTGTGCTGCGGGTTACTGCTGCTTGCCTGGCACGGCTGAGCTTTAGCAGTCGTGGCTGCAGTACATCAGCCTGTTTCGTTTCACAAAGTTCCTTTACTGAGCTGCTTCGCTGTGGGAGTGCAGCAGAAGCTCGGGCATTGTTATTACGCATCTCATGCATGTTTTGAAGAAGTTCTGTGGTTTTGCTTAGAGCATAAATTGACTCTTCCCATATTTACAGGTCCCCTACAAGCAGAAGTAAGAACCTGCTAATGCTGAGCAGGTATCTGGAGGTGTTTTGGTTCATCATAGACATAAAAAAAATTGGGATAAGACAGTGTTTTACATGTGGCTTTGCCCAAGCTCTCTGGTTTTCCACGCTGCAAACCCCCAAACATGCTTATTTGTAGTTCAGGCTTGCCCTTGCTCATACGATTAGTCCGAAACCCGTCCCCTCTGCAGTTGGGGAGCAGCCAGGTCACCCACAAAACCATGGGGACTTGTGTGGAGATCTCCTCTGGAGCAGACTGGTTTGCTCTGGCTGGGAGAGGAAGGTATGTCTGAGGGAAGGTGCTCGCCGGGCAGCGCTGGGTGGCTCGTGTCCTGAGATCGGCCGGGTTTAGTGCAGCCCTGATGCTCCTCAGGCAAGTCGGGTTCCTGCCCGCGCTGACGTGACGGTCACCTGAGACTGCTCACGTTGCGCTGCTGAGCCTTCCTCCGTCGTGAGAAGCGGTGTGAAGAGTTCAGGGATTGGTTTTTGAGCTCGGAATCGGCTGCCAACCCTTTCATGTACCAGTTCAGTCACCCAGTTAATGAGTGTAATTCCCCCTTTGCCTTGGGTGCTGAGAGCTCCTGCTGGCTCCTGCCTGGCGTCGGGAATTTCACTTTGGGAATTTGCAGCTGGGAAAATATCCTTGAAAGGTGCAGCAAGAGCTGTTTAAAAAAAAAAAAAATAAAGAAAAAGTTTGAGGTTTGTAATAGATTACCTGCTATTCAGAGCAAGGATCCAAAGGTACGCCTGAAAAGAAAGCGCTTGTGTCATGGCTAATTCCATATAAGCTCTTCAAGAAAGTGAATTCCTGGCACGGGGCACCTGGTAGCACACCGTGGGCAGCTCGCTCTGCCCCTGCGTAGTCTGTCGCTGCATGAGTTTCTCACACTTGGGGAGGTGACATACCTGTTTTCATAAATAAAATGACTGTAAAACCACACAGATGGTTACAGAAACCTTGAGACAAGTAAATAAGTTTTTTTTTTATCTGTTATCAGAAAGTTATGGAACTCGGTTGCTGCTCTGCTAAGCGTCCCACAATTTCTTTTTATTTGTCTGTTTGTGCAGACTTGTTATCAGAACGTTTATTTCTGGATTAGGCAAGAATTTGTGTTTAGTAGCCTTCATGTGCTCGAATATAGCATGCTTGTGAATAAAATTGAATCGTGTGTTTTCATTTTCTAATGAACCGATTCCCGTGTTTTTCAGATTACACAGCGGTTTTGGGACACACCTCTGTTGGATTTTAATATATGTCCTGCTAACAACAGCTTTCAACTATGGAATCGGTAAATATTTACTTTGCTTCTGTCCAAATTTTCTGTTTTATTACCTAACAAGTGCTTGTGTCCATGTCGATGTGTTTGTGGTTGGTTTTTTTTTCTTTATTTTCTGAAATTTGGAGGTAAAAATCGCAAACTTTCACAGCATAACTTGAAGGTACTAACCAAGAATGTATTAGGGAATGTCTTTAGTTCCGAGATTCCCTTTTACTTTCATATAACTTCAAATGTAGCAAGTTTTTCCCTGACTTCAGTGAAAGCGAAAGTTAACTTTCCTGCGGGGGCAGTTCCAGCACTGGTTTGTCAGCAGACTGCCTGGCCTGTCGGTGCCGTTGGCTGCCGAGTATTAAATATCCTCCGACTTCTCGTATATCGCGGTCCTCTTTCTTTCTCTTCACTTTCAAAATGTCTTTTTAAAAAAAAAAAAAGTCTATTAAAAAGTGCCAGTTTCACAATGTTATGTTTCCTTGTGATTAGTTATAATTGAAACAGATGGCACCTATGTTTCATTTTGGGCAGAGAAACCTCCCAATATGCTGAGACTACAGTTTGATTCAGTGTTAGGGTTCAGCTTTTTGGTAGCATTAGCAGATGTAGAAATAATAGGCTGTCCTGGAGTGGAATTTAGAGGGGGGGTGGAAGAAAGATTTTTGCCTAAGCATTTTGAGAGAAGATGAGAGAGGCCGGTGCTGTCCTCTGGAAAGCAAAACGATGTAGCTGTAGCTGGTGGGGAAGGAGTTCGTTCTTGCTGGTGTTTTTTCTGCAGTGCTGGCAGTTTGGTGTGTTGCAGGCTGAACACAAGCTGTTGTTCTCTGCTCTCCGTGAGCTCGGCCTTGCGAGTGCGTGTGTCGTGGCGGCGTTGCGGAGGGGGAGCTCGGCAGTGCAGAGTTGAAGGTCATCCTCAGCACGTCCGCGAGCGCTGTGGAGGAGGCTCTCAATGGATAACCTACAGCGCGTTCTTCTGCCGCGGGGCTTTGGGTACTTGGCTGACCTCTTGGTTTTGTGCTGCAACAGGATTATTATGTTGAAATTGTCGTTATGATACAGGCCGTTACTGAAGGAATAGGTAGAAATAAAGGTCTGCTCTATCAGGCGGCTTTGCAAGCTGGTAGGTTTCTTTTGTCCTGGGTTTTGAGGGGGAGAAAAAAATCATCTTTGTATTTAGTTTGTCCATAATAATGCCAAGGTATTCAGATGGAGACAAGACGTTATTTGAGTTTCCCTTGCTGAATATTAATAGTGGTAGAAGCCTTTCATGGTGAAACAAAACAGACTAGGCATCAGTAACTCTCCCCTGCTGCAGCTAAGTAATTAAAGTGTATCACGTGTGAGACCTTTTGCTGTAGTGTGCAGTAACTCTTTCCTTAATGGGTGCTCTGCAGTCCCCTGAAAGACTGAGCTGAATCCTAACATCAATTATAAACCAGGTTGCTTACTACCTATTATATTTCATACTTTGGTACGAAGATTTTTCATTCCGAGTTTTGATGTAAATGGCGTTTTGCTTTTCTGAACGCAAACCCTACTTTGAAAAACAGGGTAGTATTAATTGCAGTACCTTTCACTTCAACGAAAACTAAACGTTCAAACTTATTTGCATAGTATACTTGCCCGCTGGGCAAAACGACTTCTTCCCCGGCTGATTGCAGAGCATTATGGCAGGCTGCATCTCTCCAGGGCCTTTTGTCTGCATCATCTGCCTTTTGGCCACTAATATCTTTTAGGATTATTACTGAGAGCTTAAATTATGCACTACATCGCTATGGTAGCTGCCCTTTTAGAAAAGTTTGCACGTATGCTTTTCTCCACCTTTAGCCCTCTTTTCTCTGGATGTTTTGTACTCTGTTTATATAAAAGCCGCGCTATTTTGATTATGGGTCTAGCTGAAACCGTGGATGGAAAATCTTGACAGATGAAGGTTGAGGATGCATGATGTGACAAAACATTCACACTGTGTAGAAAGAATTACTATGAAGTCAGATGTTTCTCCGACTTCTGAAACAAACAAAAAAGGAGTGATTTTGCTTTGTGCACTTTGTGAGCCCTGAGAGATGATAGTTAAGTGACCTTTTCCAGTAAAATAAGTTCTTATCCGCTGTTCTGCAAAGACAGACTATTGCATTGCTTAAAATGCATATTGATCTCGAGTCTAATACCTCCGTTCCTGGGCCACTACAGTATGGAGATGTTGGGGAGGAGGGAACAAGGGGAGAACGTCAGAATCCTCCAGTGTTGGCTGAAAAAAAATGATCCAAATCTGGTATGTTCTGAAACTGTAGAGATGAATTCGTAGGCTTTGTGCTGGTGGGGAGGCTACATCGTACAGGGTCACTGCAGTTTATCACGCAGGTATCCGCCAGCGCGGTTTATGCCATCCTCCCAGTAGCCCGAGGATTGAATGCAATTAATGTCTGGCCTAAGCTTCAGTAGAAACCTCTCATCCTAGAAGGCAATAACTCTAAAAGCGGGTCCTTGTCGTCTGTGCTAACTCCCTGTGCTGCGCCTGAGTGAGACCCTGGGGTACTTGTGTGCCAAACTAAGCAGAGTGGAGATGTGCCACCTCCTGCCTTGTCTGAAGAGAAGGTGTTCTGTTGTCACAGTGCTTGGCTTTGGTCACTTGTCCATTCGTGGCTATGAGAATAAGGTTGCCTTTGCTGTAAACCTGTGAGTGAAAATGCACTAGGGCACAAAACTGCTTGGTGTGGGTTTTTTCTAGCCAACTTGGGCAAACCTGCATGTAACTTGCTGGAAGGGATGCTGCCCTGCCTGGATTCCCCACTGAAGGAGGCTGAGGAGCCTCACCTCCAGGACCAGGCTTGCCGTTGTAGTAAGATCCTGCTGGGTTGGCTGGGTTCTGATGGTGCCATTCTACGTTTCATAGCTTGGCTAATGGAAATAAAGCTTCAGTGCTGGAAGGGGACTCAGATGGTGCCCACTTTGCTGTTCCCTTTGTTTGCAAACCCGATGCAGGGTGTTTCTGTCCCTGGGAGGTGGCTTGTTCCCGTCACATGTCCCAGTACCACTTGTTCGTGGTGGTGCGCTGTTAAATCTGATCACCAAGATACTCTAAATATTCCTGTTTTATTTAAATGCAGAGATTTGTGTGGATTATTTGTAGTATGATCTGCTGACCCAGAAGGAGTTGTGTTGGCGCAGCCGGAGGACCAGAAGCGCCGTGGTACGTTGTGGGGAGGGAGCGGAGGGCTGTTCCACTGCAGGAAGTGTTATGAAAGTCTGAGATTTCTCCATTTTGGTAGATGGCTTCTTTATTGCGAAATGCAGGAGTTGCTACAAACACTGCTACCCCTCAGTTCTCTAAAACAGACTTGTATCTTTGTGTTTTGTTGTTTTGTTTCCCCCTCCCCCCACTTTTCGTAGTAATAACACCAGAGGTCCTATCTAAATGGGTGGAGAAAAAGGGAGTTCAGTCGATGGTGTGAGATGCCGGCTTCACGTAGCCTGAACGGCCCCGACACGACAGCACTCGTGCCACAATGAGTAGGACAGATATTTTCTTGCTAAACTGTTTTGAACAGTTTGCTCGAAACAAGCCAGGTTCATCCTGGTAGCTTCTTTTTTCACTTGGTGACAGCAAGAAGCAGCTGTATCGCGTTGGGCTTGTTCTGGGGTTCGGTGACTCGACTGGTCCCCAGTGCTGGAGCCGACAGCTGGTGCGATGCACGTTTTCCCGACATCTTCATTAGGGAAGCGGAGGGGTCAAGGCTTTCTCCGAGCAGCAGAGAGATTGCAGCGGCTTTTGATGGTGGTTTTGGCACTGGTATTTTACGGAGTTCATAATGAATATGTAGGTGTAAGATTAAAAGAATGAATAAGGTAGCGCTGCTAAACAGAATTGCTTTTCAGAGCTGCAACCGTGCCTTGTTCTGACCTCCCGAGAAGGATACAACTGTAAAGCTGAGGCCTGTAGTGGAAAAGCAATTACAATACATGCTTCCAGGATTGAATTGTCCTCGGAAAGTCAGATGCCGCAATAATGGTAGTGTTGTTTAGGTGGAACGTGACTCTGCTTAACTGCTTGGTGTTGTTCTATTAATGTTCTTAAATGTGTTCATATGCAGTTTTCAATTTTCACGGCTTTGGGGGAAATAGAGCTTAGTATTCCACAAGGAAGACATTTCTTTGCATAGAAGTGTTCTTCTGAGCTTTTTGGCTTTTTTCCACATGTTTCAATTCTTATCCCTTCCTAATTAGGGGGGTTGGAAGATAACACAAGAGAAGTGCAGCGTACGTGTTTTCTTTAGCGTGTTGGTCACAGCCGAGCTGAGCCATGAGGCTTTCCGTGGGGTTCTCGGGTACGGTATGGAAGCATTGGCTTTTGGGGCGAGAAGCTGATGTGTTACGAAGCAGGGCCTGGAAAAGGGGAGGGGAAGCCATGTGCAAGTGGAATTAATAGTCTCACGTGACATTAAAGAAGTGGAGCTGTGTGGCTTGTGGGTTTGACTGACTTCTGCTGCGGTCCTCACCCCACCCCTGGAATGGTGGAGCCCTTTCTCTCAAAAATTCAGATTTTTGGGAGTGCCTTGAAGCAGCTGGGTGGCTTTTGAGGTGCGGGTTCGGTCGGAGTGTTTCAAACACGGCAGTTCGGGTTTGTGCTGGTGGGTGGCTCAGCCTGGGAAAGGCTGTGGCGAGGATGGAGAGGGGAGGTGGGTTGGTGGGGAACGTTTCCTACCCAGGGCTCTTCGGCACAGCGCTCGCGCACTGTCCTACCCGCGTGAATGGGAGGTGGGTCCTCACAACCTGTGCCCCTTAGGAGCGGTAAGTTTTTCTCTTTGTCCATTTTGTGCTCTGTAATGGGTAGTGCTGATGTTAAATAATCTAAATTTAATTTTTAAAGCTGCATCTTTACCGTAAGCAGAGGTTAAACAGAGGTGGCTTTATTGTGAGCCTAGATTTCTTTGTGGGTCGAACGGGGCTTGAGTTTTTGGACACAAAACACTGCTGAGACCTTCGGAAAAGAGCTTTAAAATCCTTCTTCCTGCCCCAATGAAAAAGCTGGATTCTCAGATGTAATCTTGGCATAAGCATTTGATTTGAGTGTTTGAATTGCTGCTTTTACAGTTCTCTGTATTTTATCAGAATTTGTTAAATTGCCAATGTTATTCACATGCCACTTTTGGCAGATGCCACCTACATGCCCTCAATTTGAACGTACCTTTTAGGAGCAGTGTAGGTAGGGAAGCTCCTTTCTTGCATGTCAGATGTTAGAGAGTGGAGCGCTTACATTAATTCACTTTCACTAACCTTTCCAGTGCTAATAAGCTAACCTGGCCCATGTGCACAATACAGCGCCTTTAATGAACAGATCTGAGCTAAGCAGAAACTTCTTTGAAAAATGTCTTGCTTGACTTGTTTCTTTGGGTGTAATTCAGATCTGTGTGTTCACCATGACACAGAAGGAAGCTCTCGGTAAGAGCAACCCACATCCAAATACAACACTTGTCCCCCTTCCTAGTTTAGAACTAGACAAAGCCATGGCAATAATTAGCTAAAAAGAAGAAAAATAGATATTCCCACCACTCGTTTTGGAATAATTTTTTTCCTCCAAAGAGGGTACGTTATGACTACCCAAATCCTCATATTTGAAAAGAAGTACACTTTTGAGTTAGGATTTTATGGATTTATCACAGTTGCGTTTAGGAACAAGCTCATTAAAACAAGCTTGTAATGTAGTCAGTGTACAGATCATCATTTCCAGCGAGTGGCAGAGTCTGTTTTTCACGAGGGGAGACTCCTATGAGACACACAGCCCGGGTGACACATGAAGCACAATTTTGGGAAGGGAATCGGTAGGGTGTTTGGTGCGTAAGTGGCCAGTTACTGCTTCCATCGTTGTGCAACGGCGTTCCTGGGTGCGATCTTCTGAAAGTAAGAGTGCTTTTAGGCAGGTTCTGGTGTGTCACGGTGCGGGAGGCTTCTGCACACAGAAACCCTCGCTGAAGAAGCGAGGTGTGGTGTTTGGAGTGATGGCTTTTGTTTGTTTATGAGTGTTTTGTGTAGCACCAAAGCGTGTTCTTGAAAGAGACTGAAGTTACGGTCTCCACCCTGAGGAAGTGACACCCTGGATGCGAGATGACAGGCTTTGGAGTGAAATGGCAGGATTACACAAAATATGGCTGAAATCGCTTGTTTTCAGAAGATATCCATCATGCTATGATTAAGTGCAGATGATGCATTTGGCAGCAAGAGGTGTGCAATCTGTTCCTACCCTAAGGAGCTTGCCGACCAAAGGCCTGCTGATAAGACCAGACTCACTGTTGTACTTCTTGAATGAATAATAGTTTTGGGTGTTCTTGTTCCCTTACCTCTTGCTCTTTTAAATAATAGTGTAGGGAATTGTGAGCCTGGTGATTTTGACACTCAAATCCTTGAGTTCTCTAAGGGGGAAAGTAATTTTGGGTGTTTGGGGGAATGTGTTCCCGTTGCGTGAATACCAAGGGAGATGCATCAGTGACTTGGGCTTCTTCAGTGGAGCTGCAGGTGGGACAGTCGGTGTCCGACGGGTACCAGTCACCTGCCTGACGCCCCCCGAGGTGGGAATGATTGCTTGGTGGTGTAAAGTAGCAGGACAAACCGGAGTGGGAATATTATGGAAACCTTGCATGGGAGTTGGTTTGGCTGAACCACCAAAGTGTCTGACACTGGAACAGGCAGGCGCAGGCTGTTTCTCTGCTACGTACCTGTAAAAGGGGGAAACTGTTATTGCTGCAAGCAAATGCAGTATTGATGGATATGCTTTAGTAATATTTTTTTAGAAGGGGACTTCTCATAAAACCAGGAAATGCTTCCGAAAAGTAAGTCTTAAATGTTGAGTGTGAAGATGGAGACTAGGCATTATCATTATTTCTGTTCCCTTGGTTAAATTCTTGGCAGGACTTTAATTTTAGAAGAACAAGACAACAAGGGCTGAGACTTGCAGGCTCAGTCTAATTCATTACTGGCTTAATTAGATGCTTGAGAACTCAGGTATTCTGACAGTTTTTTCAACGCTGCGAGTGATCCCCATTTTGTAGTGGTTTTGCTGGACTTCTCCAACCAAAATTCAAAGATAAATTCATTGAAATGTATTTAACAAGTTAATGTTTTCATTAGTGTTTTGATCGTGGATTGGGACTGGACAGGTTGATTGTTTCCAGTTGCTGGAGAAGTACATGAGCAGGGATTCCTTGGGTGTTTTGCAGAAACTTGTGGACACTGGAGTGAGCGATGGTCGCAGGCTGTCGCCTGTGCTCATGGAGGCAGAGGCTCCGAGGGGCTTGAATTCCCGGAAGCTCTCTCTGCCTGGGCGTTTTGGGAAGCAGGCATGCCTGGCTTTCCTGTCCTCAGAAGTGGCTTTGGTTTGGTAGACAAATACTGAAAGCTCTGCTTTTACCCAGAACTGTTTAATCCACACTGCCTGCCTTCGCCACTGCCCAGGCTCATCTTGGGTGTGGGCAGATGGCTACAGGCAACCACGTTGGGGCGTTTTGGGAAGTCACAGCCCTTAGGCGAGGGCTGGGAGAGAACATGGCAGTGAAGAAAGGAGATTTCTGAAGTGCTGTGGGTCTGGCTAAAACTCTCCGCTTCCCCCGAGAGCGGTGGTCTCAGCTGTAATGTTTTTAACTCTTGAATTTGGAACAGACTTAGAAGCTCACCTTTGGGGGTGGTAGCTTGTTAAGTTGTCAATACTATTGCCTGTAACCATCTGTTCCTACCACTAAGTAGCTGCAAAAATCAGTAATTCATTCTTTTTTTTTTTTTTTGAGAAGCTTGGGTGTAAATCTTCTCCCTTGTTATTTTTATGGGCTCCCTCCTTATAAAAGACAAGCATCTCCACAGTGCGGGAAAGGCAAAACAACATTCTTTCTTTAATCTTTCATCTGAACTTATTTGAAATTTAAATTCAAATAGTTACCAATATTAAAGGTTACTTTGGAGCACAATAGCTATTTCTGGTGGAGTCAGTGCGTGGGTCTCCCTTATCAAGCAGCAATGTGCTTGTGTAACTTCACCTTTCTGGGTTAACCACT
This sequence comes from Larus michahellis, assembly GCF_964199755.1. Lineage (NCBI taxonomy): Eukaryota > Metazoa > Chordata > Aves > Charadriiformes > Laridae > Larus > Larus michahellis. The sequence continues at coordinate 1,678,808 of NC_133899.1, forward strand.
CCGAAGAGGAAGGGAGATGGTAGGCATGTGTACAATTTTATTTTAGGAAATCGCCACTGTAAATGGATGTTGTGCTTGCTTTTGCAAGGAAAACTTGTCATGGATTCTTATTTTTTTTATTTATTTAATTTTGCCCTAGTGAATTAGTAATCCAAGTGGGCTGGCTTCGGTAGTTCTGATGTAAAGTCGCTGGTGGTGGTAGTTAGGGGTCATGGAGGGAGAGGTGGCCTGGAGGCAGCTCCGGTGGTTGTCGTGTGGGAAGCACAGGAACACTGAAAACAGCATCACTTGTAGGATGGACAGACGGACAGACTACTGCCAAGTGTACCCTGAGTTATCCAGGGCTGGGATTTCACTCCTAGCGGAATCAAAATGGATTGACATCAAATCATGATGTTAGTGTTTTGGGACATGAAATCCCGGTTAATGGGGTTGTCTTCAGGGCTGTTGCGTGGCGGGATAGTGGTGACATTTTTTGTTTTTATTTTTTAATGCAGAAGGATTTTGCAGCCTGAGGCCAGGTGCTCTTCGGAGTTTTTATTCTTTTCCTTACTGTGTCACTGGAGTTCAGTTTTTCCAAATGTTTATTTTGGTGGTTACCTAAACTACAGGGTGTATGCCTGCGGGTTCTGGCTAGGTGATGCCCAGTTTTCCCAGCTTTACACCATCTATGCGCTCACCACTGATGGCGACGGTTGGGTTTTGTCTGATCCAAAAGAAAAACTGTTGGATTTCAATGGAGTTTGTGATGCGTGTGTCTGGACTCATCCTGTGATACAATAATGTAAAAATACAATATTACCTTGTGATAATATACGAGAGTGGGTCCTGTGCCTCGCCGTCACGGCGGGGGAACAGCCCTGACACTTTGAAGAAAGAGGGAAGCTCTTGGAGGCCTTAGCCCTGGCTGTAATTAATATTTTGGAGGATTTGCAGGATGGGAGTGGTCTCTGAGGGTTGACAGGGAAGCCCAGACAGTGCATCTCTTGGTCCTGGCACCTGTAGCTGCCATAAAGGAGGACGTGGCATGCCACTATCAATTCCTCATGTACCCTTAGAAAAATTTAATACTTGCAGGCTTCAGTGTTTTTTAGGAAAAGTTGTTAGTCTAAAAGTTGCCATGTACCTAGCAGGTGACTGGGACTCTGAGGCAGAGCTCAGGTGTATCTAACAGCATGTTATCTGTGACTTTCCTTGGCTTCAGGTGATAATGTTTAACCTTAATTCTGAATTTCCCGGCAGTCCTGAGACTCAGTTTGTTTCCAAGTTTGGTGAAAGGCAGGATGGCAGCCTGAGGACTGGATGTGTTTGCGTTCACTCGGGCATCTCGAGCTTTGCCCCAAGGCTGACTTCGGCCCTCGAGCCATCGGCCAGATGTTGACCACAAGCACATACGGGAGGGGAAATGCTTGGAGGAACTGTGAAGATGAGAAGAGCTGGTCAGTTTGACTGTGCGTAGGTACGGCAGGAGGATTTCTTTGACTTTGGTCAGTTTTGTCCTTTTATATAATTTTTCAGCTGCTTAAACTAACAGTATAAGGATTCAAAGGTCACCGTTGAATAGCTCTGGTTATTCTCTGCTGGACCTAGACTTACTGCTGGTGTCATATAAGAAATACGCTTCCCTTTTTATGCTGCACAGTCAGAAGAAAATTATTTTGTTGTTTTCAGTAGTTTTTACCTCATTCTTGTAGTCTTGCCAATATCCTGTATTTGTTTTTTGCAGGAAGCCTTTCAACGTTTTCTTAATTGGAATTAAGTGTTGTAATAGAAATGCACATTTTGGTTGGAGATAATGTAGGAAATAAATATTCACAGAAATTTATTTTAAGTTAGTGGAAAAAACATTCATTGGAGATCTTTGCTTTGGGACTTTAACTTCTGAGAGCCTTAATGAAAGCTTTCTTTGCTATTGGGTAATAACAAAGGAACAAACCAACTCTACTGCTTCTGAATTATCTTGAGCAACTGATGTCAGAGGCAGTAAGTCTATTTGTTATTACATTGTAGATGATGCTAACAAATGTGATACAGATTTAATGCTATATAGAAGTTATATGGAGTAAGACTCAAATGACAACATGTAGTAAATAAGTTGATAAAATAACGAAAACAAATACATTAGGAGAACAATATCATGTGTTCTCTTCCTGCCAGCACTTAGGACTGCATCTGGACATAGCAGCTGGCCAGTCCTGAATTCTTTTTTTTTTTTCCTCTAGTTTTTAATGATGCTTTTACAACAGTCTGAACGGAGATCTCTGTCTAAATGAAATGGTAGCGGGGATGTAGCAGCTCCTGTGGGTATCGCCCAGCTAAGTTCATTCCTTCTTTCTCCCTGCAGTTTCTTAGTTACGTAGTGCTTTAATGTAAGGAGTACCTGAATGTGAATTGTATACTCAGAGCCTTGGGTGAAGATACAGAAACTTTCCTCGTTCCCTTGACCTCAACCTTGCTGAAGGTAGGAAAGCGTTTAGAATGCCTATAGCTCTGGGTGTACACGCGCAGCTCTATGTGTACGTGCATATGGATTTTTAAATGTCCCCTGTTTCAAGGTCATCCACAATTAAAGCTGGAGTGCAGAGTGGATTTCCTGTAGCAAGGTGCCTGTTACTGGGGCTAATTCCCATGGGCTGAAAGGAGTGTGGGATGGGGACCGCAGGGGAGGCTTCATCCGAGTCCCGCCCGGTGCTTTGTACCTGCCTGGATGAGGAGAATGTGGATTGACAGTCCCTCTTCCCACAGCAGTCTTCAGAGCTGCTTAATCTATTTTTTTTTTCATACTTGCAAAACAGCACCGAGCTTTGAGACACTCCTGTGTAAGCTCAGGCGATGATGAGCAAGAGGATTAATTAGATCTTCAAGACAGATAACTAGAGCAATGAGTTGTGCATAATAGTAGCTTGGAATTCCAGTGACGTGTTTGCGAAGCGCTGTGCAACACGCATGCCTTGGCTGAAGCATAATTATTTCTCAGCGTTGCATGCCCAAATGCCTCTGGGCACTGTAGCAAAATTTAGTAAGCAAATTATGTGAACAAAAAAGCCCAACTTTGATGGTTTTGCGTGCACCAAAATAGTTGTCAGTGAAGCGATGAACTGCTGGTTTGATCACCTTTGGGTGGTGTCTTCCTGCTATGTCAAGCTGACGGTCTGAAATTTGGGTTCCTCCAGGATACTGCTGTAGACTTAGACTTACATTTTGTAATGCTAAATCAAGGAAAAAAAAATAAAATTGGATTCAAATTAGATTGCAGGTGTAGGGATTTTCTGTATTCTTACCATACCGGTTGTGTACTTTTGAGCAGGGACGCGGGCAAGGCTAGCTGCTTTCAGAACACTGCGCTGCCACTGGCACTGCTGCCCCGGGAGAAGGTTAGGTATCACTACAGTGAATGCTTTTTTTTTTTTTTTGGGAAACTTCAGTTGAAAATAAAATAAAAAAAAAATTCTTCCCCATGCAGAGCTTTCCCTTGCTCACAGAAATAGTTTCTATATTCATATTTAATTTACAGTGGCTCAGAGGCATGAAGAAAGTACTGGACTTTATTTATTTTTTTATATAGTCCTTATTAAATTTCTTTGGAACAACTCTGGGATATAAACAAGGAGGACAGAGTGTACTGGGCAAAGTAGTGAGACATGTTTTGTTAAAACCATAAGTGTTCACGGCTTCAGCGTTTGAAGGTAAAAACGGGGGAATTCCATCAGATACCTCTGAGTAGTTCTAGTTACCGCTCGTGCTGTTCCAGTTGCTTTTCTGCCGTGATTCTCTCTAGCTTTACCTCTTGATACAGGTTTAGATTTATTTTTTCCCCCCAATTATTTAAAACCTTGCATTTCTGATGATGACGGTAAAGGGCTGTGCTCTGTAGCTTAGGAAAAGGTTTGGTCATAATTCAAGACATGATCCTGGAGAGGCTTCAATTAAAAGGTGTTGAAAGAGGGGCTGTATTTTGCAGTTTTGCAAAGTCGGGATTTTTGTCCCTGTTAAAACCTTGGGGATCCCTGGGAAAGGAGGTTGATCCTGGTTTTCTCTTTCTTTTTTTTTTTTCTGCTGGGTGAGTAGGAATTTAAAACTTCATCCCCCTGTTTTGACCTAGTTATGAAACCCTTGCCTGTAAAAGTATTAATTTGTGGACTCTAAGCCATTTTAGTGTTAGAATTGCAGAGTAGTGTATGCTTTTCTGTACAGCCACCTTGAGTTTAGACGTTAAAGGATGGTGATAAATTTAATAAACTTAGTAGAATATGTGTATTCCAGTGCACTACAAACCTTCTTCTTTACTCTGGAATTAATCAATTACTTTGACTTCTTTTTTTCTACTGCTCAGCCGTACTTTCACAAGGTATAATTAAAAAAAAAAAAAAAAGAAAAAGCTATAGTTTTCCTTTTTGTTCAACTCTGCTGTTGTTGAACTATGTGTGGTTTGGACTTCAGCCTTCCAGAATGTTGGCAGAAGTTCTTGTCTGGAAAGAAATGGTAATTCTTTTGGGGTTGAAAAATGGGGAAGGAAAGATCGCTGTAGCAGAGATGATTTAAAGCAGAATAAGTCAATATGCACATATATCTCAATGTACGCTAAGGTTTATGTGATTTTTGTATAGAATGTTCCTCACTTGGTTTTGTCAGGTTTGCTTATTTTTAGTTTATTGTAGCCAATCCTATTTTTAAACTTTCAATATGATGTTTAATGCATTAGCTAAAATTGCTGAAATTTAAATATTCAGATGCATTCAGCTAAAATGATCAAAAGTGACCTTAAACTATCTTTTAAATACGAACTGCTTTTCATTTGCCTGAAGGCCCCTCAGTGCCGAGCAGGAGACTACACCTATCCCTCTCAAGCCGCTTGTGTCCCCTCTTGGGGTCACAGTCTTAAGCCCACAATCCCTGTGCCAGGCTGTTCTCGGGTGAAGTCTTTGCTCTGGAAATACCAATTAGAGGAGGAGGAGGAGGAGGAGCGGGCACGCTTGGGCTTGGACACCTCGGCCGCGTTGTGAGCAGCTCTTCCGAAATGTTGGAGACGTTCCTGGCTTTGTATGTTCGAGCTCTGACCTGTTGTCAGCTCGCTGTGTCTCTGGTCCTGGGGCGTTAGTGTGTACCTCTTAACTTCATGTTCATTGATGGGAAATAATTGACCAGCTGGGGCAGACGGTGGTGTTCATCCTGTCCAGCTGACGGCCGTAAGCCGGGCCAGGCGCTGCTGGGAGGGATGCTGCGTGGTGCTTGGAGGCTGGCCAGAGCGCGGGTGGGAGGTGCAAATAGCCTTGTGCAGTGATGCGAGATGTCCCGTGGCTCTGCTGGTACTTCTGCTTTTGTTTCAAAAACAAGCATGCTTGCGGAAATATATATATATATATGTTTATATATACAAACTGAAAGGGAAAATGTCCACTTCTTTCATCTGAGAGAGTTGTCATCTTTTCTTTTTCCTGGACACATTAAGAATACTTCTCCAGCAGCAGCTTTGATGCTTTTGTACTGGCAAGATTATCACCTTGGTGATACTGGAGGTCAGAATAAATTTATAAATTTTTTAGGTTGGGCTCCCCCTCCTTCCCCAGCAGAAACACGGACAGCAGCTTTCCCAGCGTCTCATCTCAAAAGAGTGAAGTTCTTGTGGAAATCTGTTAAAGTGCAGGATCAAGTTTAGAGTTACTCTTAGTCTAACAGTGTTCACTCCTATGTGGTTTATTTTTATGCCTTTATTCAGCTTGGTTTGCCGTGCGGGTGATGTGACTGCTGTGGCTGGAGGGACGGATGCGCGGTGCTTGCGGCAGAGATGGCGTTCCTGGCTGCTCCCTGCTCCCGGGAACCAGCAGAGCTGGAGCCTCGGCTCCTCCGGGCTGCGGAGCGGGAGGCAAGGCCACAGCACCGAGTTCGGGGGCTTTCCTGGGGTCTGTCTGCGAAGCTCGGCTTGGATTTGCAGAAGGGTCTTAGCTGGGATTCCTTTTTTAATGGTGCGTTGTGAGGATTTGCACCCTTTGAAGGAAGCAGATGTGAAGCGTGAGACAAGTGGACTTCTGCGTCACGCTTAACGTTCAAAAACGGGACAACTCAGTACTTGATGTTGCTATAGGGGCGTAATGCTAATAACTCTGTTTTAGAGCTGTTTTAGCAATTTCTCTGACAAGTTGGAGATAGACGTCACCGTGGGTTTACATTTAGTAGCCCCCTTGGTACCTTTGCGATTTCGGATGGCTGATGAAGCAACCTAGTATTGAAGTACTTGAACAAAGAATGTATCTGGAAGTGGCTAGTGGTCATTCTGGCAGATACTTAAGACCAAAGCTGCTATTGTTTTTCTCTTAGTTAAACAACAGTCAAGCTCATGCTGTGGCTTTTTTCTTTTCAATTGCAGTATAATGTTAGCTTTTATGTATCCCCCGGGCCCACACCCGGGTGTGTGGTGGGCCAGCACACAGATGCATTGTTCGGGGTCCTGCATTCCAGGGAGATCAAATGCTCCGTGCACCACATCGGCTGCACATCTGCAACTGCTAAATCCTCCGCAGTCCTTCCGGATCCAGGTGCCATGCAATTACTAGGTTAAAGGCATCAAGAGCTGCTGCTTCTGGGTCCTTTCTGTTTAATTCTGCCTGCTTTGATTCACTACAGCTGGTGAAACAGTTAGACTTGGTTCAGGCATGTGTGGAAGAGAGCTCATTTCATGCTTGGAATTGTAATTATGTTCTTTTCTTTCAAGCTGCCAGCAGTAAAAGATGTCTTCCAGTGTGTATTATCTAAATAAGCTGTAGTGTTTAAATATTTTCTTATTTCATTTTAAGAATGTGGCAAAATAAATTGTGCTTACTCTTCTAGTTTTCGTTCTGGAGCAATTAATTCCCCATAGCTCTCTCCCGTGCATCAGGCACGCTCGCTGTCTCTGCGAAGCTGCGAAGTTACGCTGCTTTGAAACAGCCTTGCGCAGGAGAGCGTTGTGTAAGCGCAGCGGCACTGCCCCGACTTGCCCAGTTGGCACCGGTCTCTCCTCTTGTGCTCTCCGGCTGCTGTCGGTACCTGGTGTCTACAATCCGTTCCATCCCAATAATCTCTTATGCTTCTGGTAGTGGCTGCTTACTTCTAGTGAACTTTAGTCTGTTTAATATACGTGAGCGAGAGACAGAGTGCAGTGCAAACGTTAGTTCTCTCTTTAAAATAGCCTTTTCTGCATCTGAGTTTTCCACGACGAAAGGGTCTGTTTCGGTGTACCAGTTAACAGCGGGCACCGCGGCGATGCTCCAAGTTTACTTCTGGAGGCTGCCGGCGTGAGATTTCAGGCATGAGGGTTTCCATGTCACACGCTTGGGACCAGAGGCTGGATTTGGGGAGCAAAGAGCCTGACAAGAACACAGCTGGTTGTAACTCATGCTCGTGGGTGTATCTGCAGCTTGGATCTGAGCACCTTTGTAGTTAGCACCTATTACCTCTCTCTCTTCTCAACTTTATTTTTCATGTAGTGCCAGTTTTACAGGTCAGATCCTTCCCTTCCCTTCCCTTGAAGGATAGCTACTGTTCCTTGAAAGCCCATCTTTCAGTGGCCTGATCTTTGGGAGGAATATGTTTCTTTCAAAGATCTGGTCTGCAGAAGACAGCTCTGCTTCTCTTCCCCTTGTGGCAGAGAGAGAGTCCTGTTCACTTGTAGTGGTAGTTGACATTTAACGTGCAGGATAGTTCTCCAGCGGGGAATTTGAAGGCTGCTGTGGGGCACTGCCTTGGCTTATGCACGTGCGGCCTTGCCCTAGGGTAGGGAATGTGCTCCTCCTGTGCATCCCAGCACAGTTCTCCCTCGAATGGACCTGATCGTCTGGAGTGCTCTCTGCACCTGCTGTGATCCAGGTGAGTTTCCTTGGAGCTGAATTCGGGCTCTGGTCTTGGGCTTTTGACTTCCTTACAGGCATAAAGATCAGGGGTTTTTTTTTTATATGCAGCTTTTCTCTGATTTTTTGGGTGTCTGGAGTCAGTGCTCTGATCTGCTTTCCCTTGTCTCTGGAGTCTGTCTGCTCGTCTTGTGGTCTCGAGATGAGAGTGCCTGATAGCCATTTCAGTGTCTCCGTGATTGACTGGAAGTCACAGTGGATAAATCTTTCATGATTGGAAACCACTTAAGCCATGAGGTGGCTGATGATCACTGGTTATTAGTGGAGAGGTTCTACCAAACAATCAGAGAAAATTGAGTGGCAGGGCGTATAATTTATGACTTCATCCCAGCACTGTGGGGGCAAGTCAGTGAGAATCGAAACAGTGAAAGAATTATATTTGACAGATATTTTAAAGATATTTTAAAGAATGACTCCAGTTAGTGTCATTTATTGCTGGAATGTGTGGACAGATCCCGAGTCGGAGCCCTCTCAGGGGCAGTGCCAAAACCAGATATGAAAGAGCAGACAAGAAAATGAAAACGCGGCATGTGGCCAAAGGCTTGAATTTTCTGACAATGGTCAAAAAGAATGTTCTAAGTATTTTTTTCAGGCATTTTCCATTGATAATAAAGCTTATGGACCCTACTTAGTGTTTGTTGAAACCCCTGCCTGAAGGCATTATTAACGTACAGAGAAGGCCACTTAGAGAAACTTCTGGAACATTCTGGAAGTTAATTTTCTTGCGTTTAATGAGTGCTTCAAAAAATGCCTGTAAAATTGTCTCTAGGATATCTTAATTTTTGCCTGGCAATGATACATGACGTAGGAGAAATCTGTTGCCCTTTGCTGGAATTTGTATTAGAAATACCTGGGCAAAAGTCTGACTGCTCAGTGCAATTGTACCTTCCTCCGCACGCGTGTGACAGATAACTACCATTAACTCCAAAGGAGGAAAAATTCTAGAAAAACATTCTTTCTTCAGATGTTTTGTAGTGGTAATGCATCTGAAAGTATTAATCTCTCTTGTCACAGTTTGGCACTCACTCTAGTTCCCAGCAGGGGTTTCTCAGCTAATCCCTGTCTGGAAGATTTTGCCTTACCTTACATTAATTTCTGATCCCCACCACGGCCTGACATCGTTTGAGGGTTTGTATTCAGCTTAAAGTACATCGCAGGCCTTCCCCTCCGACTTCGGGTTAAAGCATCAGGACAGTTTAAGTACCTGTAAGTGTTCCTGGAGCCCTTTCGTGTGCCGCTCGCCTCTTCTCTTCCAGCTGTCCCCAAAAACTTTATGCAGTGGACTGCGTCAGAGTGGTGTTCCCTCGTGACCCTGGAGGAAATTATTTGAGAAATTTGGTTTCGGGTGCAGGATTTTCTTAATGCGAGTAGCTCGCTTTGAGAGGGAAGTGGCAGATGTTCTCACTTTAGCCTATGAACGACAGCTACTGAATCAAACATCTGCCTTTCTGCTGGAATTGTCCCCAGACGCTACCATGCTGGAAAGCCCGTCTAAAACTTTTTGGAGCCACATAAGCCGGGGTTGGAAATGGAGGCAGCTGCCGTCAGCGTTGCTGGTGACCCAGGGGCGAGCGAAGCTGTGGCAGCAGGACTCCTTCCTCCACTCGCCTCGAGTACCCAGACGGTGTTGGGCACAGACATCACCGCTTCCCATGGACATAGACTCATCCTTGGCATCACAGCTGAGCCCTGTGGATACCTCAGTGTCAGACCTAAACTAGCGGTGCCGTGGTTGTCCACCCTGGAGATGGGTTTGGGTATGGTAGATTTGCTCCCGTGTACGTGAAAAATTGCTGCTGTCATGTGTCGGTGAGGATTGTCTCTAAGCAGTGTCCCTCTGCCCTCTGTGTAAATGCACAAAAACATTGAGGAAAAAGGAAAAATCACAAATGTCAACCTTTTATGTTGTAGCATTTCTCCCGTTGCTTACCTTTTTGATCAACACATTAGTCCATTCCATGACTACAAGGACGTGAGGCCCTAGGCCTGGATTAGGGCTTCATTTACTGCAACCCGCAAATGCATCCTGGTGCGGGCTCGGTCTAGGGGAATGAGTCTGCTGGTTTTGTTCTCAGGTTTTGTAACTTAAATTCTCAGGAGCTGAAGTTTCTGCCAAGTCTCGGCTACAGACCCAAGGCGGGAGAAGAAACCCTTCAGCTATTAAAACATCTTTTATTACCTTTTTGGGGCTTAGATTTGTAAAAACACTTTGAAACAAAGTTTTCGAAAGCAGTCATTGGTTTAAACTTGCCAGGCTTAGCCTACAAAGACACCCAGCTTTGCTTGATTTGTGCGTGATTTTTTTTTTCCCCCATTGTGCTGGAAGCGAAGCTACTGGCGATGCGGCTTGAGGGGCTTGTGCTCCCCTGGAGGCTTCGTTGCTTTGGCGCTGCCTGCCTGGCTGGGAGCTCTGCCTTGCGCCGAGAGTCCTAAACCTCAGCCTTGAGTTCAGCCCCCGTCTGCTGCTTGTCTTAGCAAAAGTAATCCTGAAATTGTCTGCCTCGGCCCCGCCATGCCTAGGTGAGGATCCTGCCCGGCTTTGGGGAACGCCTGTGGTGTCTAAAGAGAAGCCTTGAGAAAGGGAGCTGGCAGTCACACGCTGTGGAGGGGGGAGTGTGTAAACTTAGTCTAAAGATAATTTATGGTTTCTAAAGCTGCTGCTGAGTAAAACTTTCCAAGGCTGGCTTCTGACCTAGCTATCATCAGTGCTAAAACTGAGAACAGTCATCTTAAAGTAGCATTTTTAGTTGTGTTGAGGGGAAGGAGGAAAATAGGCTACCTTACTTCTTAACGTTTAATCTGCTGTACTTTTGTAGCACAAGTGCAACTTTTTTCTTTCAGACTTGAACCTCCACGGTAACTTTTCTGTTACCTGAGCCCTAGATTTAAACGTGGCTTATCGCTTAGCGTGTCGTGGGTTTTTTACTGGGTTCATTTTAACAGCAAATGCGATGTCAGGAGTATAATAAAACTACTCTCAGCTGTCTCCGCGTTTGTGCAGAGCGCGTCTCGCTCCCTCCCCGCGTCGCCGCAGTCGCACGCCGGCACCGGGAGGGAGAACTTTGGGTCACGCTGGGTTGAGCTGTTGGCAGCGACACCCGCGTGTTGGCAAGAGCTTTCCCAACAAGATGCTGGAGAGCAGAGGAAGATTTCTCCTTGTTTTTGCAAATTAGCAAATGAAACCCTAAATAAGTTGCTAAACTCAGTTCCTTCTGTTGGGTTAAGAGGAGTGGTGTGCTTGGAAACCTTCGAAATCTTAATTGGCCCGAGCGTGCTAAAAACACCTTCTTTCCACCCCAGGCGCTGCTTGTATCTTTCCAATACATTTGGCTCGTTTACTGGCAAATCATTTTTATAACACTTGAGAAACTGTATAGCTTCAGAAAAACAGGATGTGTGCCCTGCCTTATATTTTGGATTCCCTTTCCAAGTATTTTTCAGAGTTGCCAAAAGAAAAAAGCCAACCCCCTCTCGGGGAGCACGTTAGAGCTCTGCTCTGCCCCGTCAGTTCGGCGCTGGCAGGACAGATTGCGGCACTGGGGTGCCCGTTCATCAAATGATTGATAGATTGGGTTAACGAAGGTCTGTTTTTATTTGAACACAGATATCAAAACAGGCTTACCAGCCCTTCCCTCTTACTGCGTAACTGAATTTCTTCTTGCAAAGGCCAAGTCTCTGTCAGTCCATAACCAGGATCGCTTGCTGAGGTCATGTTCAGTCACTGTCCTGCTTCCCCTCCCGAGGTGGGGACAACGAGTTTCTCATCTTTTCCCTGGACTGATACAGAGATTCCCTATTCCTACAGAAGGCTTTGGAATTTTTTTTAAGTAGTACAGTATTGATACTGTTTCCTGGGGATTTTGTATTAGGTGGTTTGTTTCTGTTCTTCATGCCCTTGCCTGCTAATTTTGCATCTGATCTGGCATTTAAAAATTTTCTTTTTTTTTTTTTTTTTTTTCATACTGAAGTTCCCTGTGAGCGGGGCTGACGTAGCAGGAGAACCACAGGTCATGGTGAAAGTCCCCTTTGTGTTTCTGTTTGGTCCAGAAGCAGGGATTACAAACAAGCTGTGGTAGTGCTTGGAAACCTGGGAGGTGGCAGGTGGGAGGGTGTCTTGAGCATGGAAGGGGATGGCAGAAGAAGGGGGATGAGGAAGACAATGGAAGATTTCCCTCTAACAGTCAGTTTGAGATGGGGTTTAACTGAAAAGACCGGCCAGCCAGAGCTGGAAATGCAAGGCCGTTTCTCTGTTTAATAAAGTACTTGTTTATAAGTGACTTTAGAGTGACCAGCCAAAGTCTGGGTGTCTTGACTGTGAGGTTTGTCCTCTAAACCAGTAGACGAGGTTGCCTCAAAAGGAACTAACACACACCTGAGGTATCACAGGTCCTTGCAGCACGTTTCCTTCCTGCTGGTAACTGAATACACGTCTGCTTATTTAATTACTGTAGTCATCGTAGTACTTTATGTGAATCTAGAGGTAAGACAGCCGTCTCAGAAGGACTTATATTTTTCAGGTATGGCAGAAAAATAGTAATTATTCTTTTCTACAGCTAATTGTAAATGAGCGATGGGTGGAGGAGGAGCTTGGGTGGCAGTGGGGGCTCTTGTCCCTGCCTGCACGCCCTGCTGGGGACAGCAGGAGAACCCACTGTGTTCCCAAAAGCAACCTCCAGTCTCGGCTTACATTTTCTTCCTAGACTGTGTTTTATTGTTTTTAAATGGTGTTTCACTGCTTTTGAGCATAACCATGTTATAAAATGTTTTGTCTCAAATAACGTGTCTGAGCTCCGCTGAAGGTGCACGCAGTAGCAAGGTTTCTGGCTCAGCGGCTCTCCTGATCCCTTCCTTTGTCTGTTTTTTGTTTCTTGAAATTTTCTGACTTGCTCCCATCCAGCCTTTTATAGGGCAGGGACTGACAAGTTATTCAAGATCGTGCTGTGTGTTGTGATTTCTTGCTTTTAGGATTTCGTGTAGAGAGCACTTCAGTTTTACAGTTCCCCGAGGAAGTGATGGGCCGTTATTAAAAATAAAACATTGACTTATCACATTTTAGACCTGGCCCAGTGGCTTGTGATTGCAGTAAGCTTAAAAGTGACAGTAAATTGCTCGTTACCACCTCCAGCTGCGGTGTCCCAGGGCATGATGGTCGTGGTGCGGTTGATGTGAGTAATGCAGAAGAGCCTGGTAAGCCCCGGCCCAGGTGCTCATGTCCGTCAGCCCACAGCCACCCACTTCAGCAGGTCTTGGTGACACCATGCATGAGTAAATATGGGAAAGCAGGGTGGGTGTTGTGTCACCCAGAGCCCGTGCAGATGTCTGCAGGCTGTGAGTACGTGGAGCCTTCTGGATGGGGGAAGCAAGAAGCTGGAGAAATGGTCTTGTCATAGGGAGTGTGCATCTGGGCGAGTGTTTCTGACAGCGTCTCCTGCAGTAGCTTGGTTTCAGAGCAATCCTTGTTCTATAAAAATCAAGTCACCCTTGCAGTACTTCCCCTTCCCTCTTTTTCCAAAAGCCTCCTGCCTTTGGCAGGACACGGCACAGCACCCAGGGAGGACAGGCAGGTTGGTGCCCAGGCTCTCGCCTTCCCGCAGGGGCGAGAGTCTCCTGCTTGGCTGCCCGAGGCCCTCTCTTCCTTCAGACCTGGCTGCGCGGAGGAGAGGTGGGCACGCTGCAGCCGTGGGCCTCATTTCCTCAGGAAACCGGGCTAAAAATACATGAGAAATGCTATGGGAAATGTTGCACATCGTCGGTCCTAAGCAGCCTCTGTTCAGCTTGTCCCTGAGTTACGTACATCCTTGAAGGCTTGTATGAAACGTACGCGCTGGCTGGCTGCGTCTCATTCTCTACATTCCTTTCACTGTAAAAGTACTGTTTACAAGTCTGTTTCTTAAAAATAACCCCCCTCCAGATCCTTACTCCAAATTTTAGTTTCCTTTTTGGTGATTAGGAGAACATCCAAATCAACGGGAGCTTTCTGTGGAGAAAATAAAGCTGCAATTGGAGTCAGAAGAGCAGACAGAGAGGCCATTAAGACCTTATCTTATAATGAAAATGATGCAGTCTTTCTCATGGCTTGCTGGCGGTGGAATAGTCTTTGATTTGAGCATCACAGATAGAAAATTACTTGTGGCTGTGGGGGGCTGGGGTGCAGTTGGGCTCTGCCACGCTTTGCCTGTGTGCGTATGGACAGTGTTTAATATTCACCTGTCCGTTTTGTAGAAGTAAATCTGCACACGGGCGCCGGGTGCGTTATTACTTGTATCTAGAGCATTTCACCTCTGGGGGGGTTTGGTGGAGGTGAGGAGGTGCAGCCCCGCTCCGCTTGCAGGGGTGAGTGCCGGGAGGAGGAGGATGCAGAGCATCCTCGCGGGAGCATCTCCCCCTCCTCCTCTCTAGTGCTCTGCCCTGGTCCCCGCAGATGCTCAGAATGAAATAAAGGATTTCGAGTCTAGTGTCTGGCCATCACATTGACATACACTTATATTGTTAAAAATATTCCACTTTAATAAAATGGGGCTGTGTAGCCCTTGGGTTTCTGGCCTGCTGCCGTGGTGTCCCTGGGCTGGGCAGGAGTTTTGTGATCGCTCCGCAGTGGCCACCCATGGGTGGGATGCCGGGGGCCCTTCACGTGGGGAGAAACAGTAGCCTATCTGGCAAAACTTTTATTCTAGCACTTTAAGTATTTTATTTCTTCCAGTTGCTTAGCATAACCTGACCAGGGAAAGAGTCCAAGTCTTCAGGTATAATTTTTCTTTCTTCAAAAAATATCGGAAGCGTTTGTGTGCGGTCAAGAAGTAGGGGTTTTAATGGGGGTTCAGGCTCGGGTGCCATCGTCTGCTGATCCCTGCCCTTGTCCTTCGTCGCTTTGGAGCGTTACTGCTGGGAGAAGTGCTCCCGTGTCGCCCGTCTGCAATACCGTGACTGGAAACCTAAACTGGGGTAACGTAAAGGCGCGAAAAGAAATGTGTCAGTGGAAACTGATCTCAGTCAGGAGATTTGCACCGAAAAAGTCGACTTCCATAGCTATTACAAAAGTTCCTGTTAAAAAAATAAAATAAAAAATTGATTGATTTCTTTCAAATATTAATTGAAAAAATTACTTGAAATATGGATGCGTTCTCTTCTCTTAAAGAGCTTTAAAACATCACGCTGAAATAATAGACAAATTGAAGCTGAAACATTACATTTTTTCCATAAATGTGGACAGACTCCAGGACCATAAAAAGAGTTTGGAAAGACTGTAAAACACATGTTAAACAATTTTTTACTTGAGGCACCTCTAGAAATATTTCTTTTCAAATATATTAAATATTTAACTTAAAAAAAATTTTTTTTTCAAGACTTTGGTAATTAGAAACAGAATGTTTCCTCCTTGGCAGATGCGTATTAAAAAAGCGATACAGCAGTATAATAAAATAAAATTCTTAAGTGTATAAACCAGTGATTGTACATACGGATGTTCCTTTAAAAAAGCAAATGTTTGACTTTACTGGCATAAGCAGCTCCTGTGGGTTTATTTAAAATATTTACTGTGGTATATATCCTGAACCGGAATTAGAAAAATAAGTGGGCTTGAGATTTAAAATGTGTGGAGAGACTGGGCAACATATAGGCTATGTTGCCTTAGGGTCTCTAACTCCTACTCTGATCAAAGAACCTTAATATTTGATGCTGAAATTAGTGGATGTATTAAGCACCATTGTATTTTTTTAGAGGAGGTAAAACTGGCGTTACTGATACGCATACATGGTATATTTAATATATTTAAAATTATTTAAAGTTATTTTAAAAATGTATTTAAGCTGAGCGTTATTTGAAAAGGAGGATAGACTTCAGCGGGAGCATAGAATGTATTAATACAACTCAAATGTTGAAGCAATGGGTACTTCTCAATTTTTTTTGAGTCTAGATGCATCTTTTTAAATTACAAAGGGCTTTGAAGAGAGTGCCTCCTAACTGGAGATTGATTCAAGCTGTATAAATGCCAGTGATATGTCATGTGTTAAGTATGTATTATTTTCAGTTTTTACAGAGGAGTAAATTTTGATATTTAAACTTTTCCAAATGTCAACTGCTTTTGCACAAAATAATCTCGCCTTAAGCGCTGTTAGTTGCAGCCGGGCCGGTAGGTGCGTGTGACTGTTTCACTCCTTGCACCGGTTCACTCGAAATCGGGAAACCTCGTGGGAGTTGAAAAGCAAGAAAGTTCTTCCTTCTGCCCCTCTCAGACAGAAGTCATTCAGGAGAGGGCGCAGCCAAGGGGTGTGAAAACGAGCTCTCGAAATGCAGATGTTGTGTAGCCCTCATGTTCTCAAAATGGGCCAAATTTGGTGCTAAATCAGTAGTGTGGTCAATAGGTACCAGCTTCATTATTGGTTGGTTCAATAAACATTCTTAGGGGAAATAAATACGAGTTTTAGTTGATTCAGCAAGCAAATTTAAAATATTTTTGCCGTCATCATCAAGTTTCTCTGAAGAGGAGGCCACTCTTGTTAGACCAGCATTTGTCTTCAAAGCGTCCTCCAAAGACTTTGTGGTAGGGAGAGAGTAGAATATTAATTTAATCTGTTTCGTAGCTCTAGCTGCAAACCTGAACGTTTTTCCCTCTGAGCCTTTGTTGAACAGAAACATAGTTGGTGTGTTGGACTTAAAAAAACAAACAAACAAAAAAATGGTTCATGTATTTGAAGAGGGCGAGGCCGGAATTTATTGGTCTCCTGAATGTGTCCGTAGCTGTGTGTTGCTGCTTCTTTTCGTCGCGAGGAACAACTTCAAAGCCTTTGTGGAACTACTTACTGGCGTTTTGCAAGCCAGACTTCAAAAATGCCCCAGAAATAATGGATGAATGGAAGCGCCGTTGGCTGTAGAGCCCATGCGTGTAACCGGACCTGTTTGCGCAGCAGGTACAGGAGCACCGGCCTCATCTCGGCACCTTCGCAGCAGAGAAATCCCCGTCCTGATGCCGCTTGGGAGACTCTGCTCCGTGCTCTCTTCTCTTCCTCGCCCTATATCCAGCTCCCAGCTGCTAAAGGATCCCCAAAGTTATGTCCTTTGGTTTTTAAAAAGTTTTCTTCTAAGAGTTATAATAAATGTAACTAAGAGGATAATTTGCTGGCTGCTTTGATGCCGTGTCTCCTTGCAGTAAAGCCAGCCCGTGTTACATGGGGTTAGAACGTGACAAGCGCTGAAAAATTTTCCAGAAGTTCAGCTTTATTTAGTTGGGTTTCTTTTTAAATACAATTTCTAAGAAAAATCCGGAAATCGTTCCTGTCACTTGGTGGAATGGATGTCACCACCGCGTTAGGGGATGGGGTACTGCCAGCAAGGCCAGCCTGCTTTGAGCCTTGGTCTGAAACCCCCAACTCCCGTCTTTGCCCGTTGCTGACATGGCGTTTACAAATGTCTATTGATGTAGGAGCTGAGATTTTGGATAACTCACCAGGCTGACCCGTACCACAGCAGACGAAGCTCGCATCTACTCTCCGTGTTGAATTCTGCCAAAATAATAGGCACGAGCAGGAGCTGCCCCCGAAGGTGCCGTTCGGCACCTTGCAGAGATCCTGCCCCACGTCCGGACGTGGCTGATGAAGCGTCTTCGTGAGAGCAGCTGGAGGTGTGTTCTCTGCAGTATGCCTCTGTTGTTGTGTCCCACGGGAATACTTGTTGGGCTGGGAATTTCTGTGCACATTCGTCCCATACTAGAAAAAAATACTCGGTTCCTACTGACAGCCTGAGTAGTCATTAGGGGCTGGTGACTTTCAGTATTTTTCCTAAGCCTCAGCAGAACTTGGCTGACTTAATCTTTAATGAAAATGTAGAAAACAGCATACTTGCTACCTTATATAGTAACCAGACCAACCGGTTCAGTTGTCCCACCTCCCTGGGAGGAATTGCTAAGGAGCTTGTTGGTCTAGATGCTTTTAAGTACGGTATTTAAGGTGTAAATGTTGTTAACCTTTTACACATGAAAGCTTGCTTTTTAGCCAAAACTCCTAACACACCCAGCAAGGAGGGCAGCTTCAAAACTGCTCAGAGAATCGTTCGCAATTAATTTCTTTGGGAGAGTTAATTTTTCTGACCGCTTGTTTCTGAGCTGTCTGGTCTTTGGGAGTAACGCGAGGGAAGACAACCCACCGCATGTTTTCTTATGTGTGAAGACGGGCTGGCAGTTCAATGGCAAGTGCTTTTATTCTGAGAGGCAGCTCCTCTCTCTTAAAGGGGAGACTTGAAGGACTGCAAAACCTAAAAGCAGAGGTGGTGAATTCCAGGACTGTCCACTTCGTGCTGTCCACAGGCGGCTGTGGGTGGTAAATTAAGGCTGCTGAGGAGGAGTGCTGTGTTTGGAGGAACAGATCTTGTTAGAAAACCGAAACCCTTCATCTAAAGCTTAGTTTCAGAGCTGCAGTTGAAAAGGTACCAAGTTAGCGTATGGCTTTTGCTTCTAATTATTTTTAAAAAATGTGCTGTTTTCTAGGCTTGATGTGGTGCATCTTCTAATGCCGAATGCCGTTCCCTTGTTTACAGAACCGGTACTTGGTGAGCGTCGTGTTTGCGCTGCTGAGGCTCCCTATTGCCGTAGCTTTCAGGAACTGTGCAAACGTACGCAGCTATTACAGAAACTTCCCCAAACCACTTGGTTTCTCACACTGCATCAAAAGCATGCGACTGCTGGAGGGGAAAGGTTCTGATGGTTCAAAAGGAAACAACTTTTAATGATAACTTTCTAAAGAGTTGTCTGTAAACGTTGGATCATTATAGTTGTGAAAATTGGGTAGAAATCCAAAACGGTCACCAGACGTTGCAGAGGTATTGTAGAAAAACTGCTTGGGGAATACAGTTAGGGATTTTGGAAAAACTGCGTGGGGAATATCGTCGTGTACTGTAGAAAAATTACTTGGGGAGCAGCGTTGTGCATCTACAGCTTTAACACAGCAGAGCGGTTCCCTGTTTGTTACGGCTTCTGCGTGGTGTGATCTTCCCTGCAACTTAATGCAGACGTGATTTGAGTCAACTTCTCAGTTCCACGTGAAGCGGCACGCGTGGTCGCGTCTTGAAGCACCGCTCACGCACCACTGCCCTCTGGCTACAGGGAGGTGGGTCCTGCCTTAAACCCCCCGCACTGGGGGCTGCTGGGCCGCAGGAAGCTCCGGTGAGGAGGCGGCTGCCATTGCTCGCCGGAGCCTCTCCTCGCTGGAAGGGCACGGTCCCGGCAGGCTCCCTTGAGGAGGAGCTGGAAGAGGCTCCAAGAAAGGCACATGAGCGGGGGCAGGCTGCCAGCCCTGCTCTGCGCCGGAGCACGTCGGCTCAGCCGGGCACGGCAGGAACCGCTCCACTTCTCCGGGTGCAGGAGAGCTTTGGGTCTTTCCCGAAAGCGGATGCAATGCCATTTCACTGAACGTTTTTGGTACGCCTCAGCTGTCCTGGCCGGGCTGGAGGAGGCCCGGCAGAAGTGTGTTTCCTGGGGAGAGTTAATATTTGAGCTGAAGGCTGTCTCGCGTGGAGCAGGACCGACCCAGGCACGCACAGGGGCGAGGTGGTCACAGCCTCCCTTCCTGCTCCCTCCAGGAAACCACACCGGAGGAATTTTTCACATCTGGCAGTAGCCATGCATTTTTTTTTTTTTTTTTTTAAAGGCAGAACAACTTTGCAGTGATTTCAAGAGGAGCTGACTCAGTTCTACCTACCGTAGCGTTGCGTGCTGTGCCGAGGGCCAGACTAAGAGCGCTGGGCGGATTGCAGTCCTTCCCTAAACACGCGGCCGTCGGGGCGGCTTTCCACTCCCCTTGGCAGCGCAGCCGGAGCTCTGCATGTCTCTGCTTCGTGACTCATCTCATCTGTTCCAACAAGTCTCTGGTCCCGGAGTCCAGTGCTCTTCTGTGGGGTTGCTGCAGTGATCGCACAGTGGTGTTGCCTTACAGCTTCCACGAAAGATGCCCCCTTTTAATCTGGTTTTTGATCTGGCTCCTGCTTAAATGTTGAGTATTGAAATATATTTATTGGGGTGAAGGAAATGAAGACCTTTTCTGCATATTGTAATTCCTGTTACTAGCCTTAATTTTATCTAAGTCTACTAAAAATTATATTCCATGTGGGCTCTGTGCAGCTCAGTGCAGGCTGAAATACTTCTCCATTGTGCCACCAGCCGCTTGTGGGCTCTTCAGAATTGGACTAGAGATAGCAAATTTTATTTTTATTTTTTTTAAAAAAAGGAACTTTTTTGTCTGGCTGTGTTTCTTTCCGGCTGAATAAGTCCCTGGATCCGATTTGCAAGCATGGCAGGTTGGTGAAGAGGGTGGAATAATTTGACATGGTGGCGGCTTTTGAGGGAAACCTTGGGTGTGCTGGGACACGCTGGCACCGTGTGACGAGGAGTTAAAAGTTGATTAAAAGGGGTCTTTAAAGATGCTGCAGTTATTAAATGCCAGCTGCGGTTTGCCAAGGTCTTGGCTGCGTGCTTCCTGTTGAATGATCCACTTAGCGCGTGTTTGAAAACAAAACTAAAAAGCCTTGAGATACTCGCGTAGGTCGGTGCGTGTGAAGGCAGCGGAGATCACCTGCTTGTCCTGGTTTTGGTCGTGCCTTTGGTGGGGCAACCTGTCTGAAACTGGCTCCGTGGCTGGCCGATGCGCCTCTCCGCTCGCCAGCTGCGTGGTGGTTTGTGCATGCGTGGCTGCTGCCGTACAGTCTGCAGGGACACGTTCTGGCAATTAGTTGGGCCTTTTCTTCTATACTTAAAAATACCTTATAGGGAAAATGAATCAAATCAAGCCTGAGCTTCTGGAGATGCAGTGACAGAAATAGCAAGCGGTTTTCATTGTGAACTTGCTGTCAAGCGCGAGACATCTCTGCGTTCAGTTTAAAGGGATTTCTTCCCCTCCCCTCCCCGCCAATACTTTCAAATTCTGTTATCGCTTTTGGACGATGGGGTTTCTTCCCTGAGATGAGTTTCAGGTTCTGAAGGCTTGCCTGTGTTTTACCGTTCCTCAGACAAGCTTGGGTGTTGTTGCAGCTCAGGAAAGCCAGGTTTGCCGGGAGAAGCGACCTGTCCCGGTGGAGATGGAGCCCGTGGGTGTGTGGTGGGAGGGCTGGCAAAGGAGAGCCCTGGGCGAAGGGGCCGAGCATGGAGCACCACCACCACCCCCGCCCCGCCAGCCCCTCGCTACCTCTCAGACTGTTGTTGGCATTTCGCGTGTATTCTGCCTAGGAATGAACTTGTCCCCGAATCGCGGAGACGTGTACACACCAATTTGGTAAGCTTCCTTGCACCTGTCTGATGCACTTTACAGCCTCAGCGTCACAAAACTGTTTGTCATTCAGGCGGGACAATGTCCTCTTGTGTGCTGGGCTCCCAGCAGGGAGGGGACGGGCGGCTGGGGCACGGCCCCGCTGGCGGATGGGCTTCCCATGTGAAATGAGATGGGAAAACAAATTGCTTCCAGACCGTCGTTTCACACAGGCAGGAGCAGCAATCCTGCTCGAGCTGCCTTAGCGGCCCTCTTGTCAGTCATGTTTGCCTTATCTAGGTTAAATATAAAAGGGTATAAATGTGGGTGAAGAAAACACGAGTAAAGAAAAGAGCTTTTAGAGAGCGCCGAAGGCTCCGCTGGCGTGCTGCCTCCTGGAGATGGGCTGCTGCTTCTGATGGTACTTAAAAACGGGCCTTGGGCAGATCCAAGGTGGAGGATGCATAAAGATCTCTGCTAGCGCCGAGGAACTTTCTGGTTCACGTTTGCAGAAATAACTTGGTTCTGGTTCAAGGTTTCTTCTCTGGGGAAACTTTCTGTGTAATGTTCTTCTCACGAGGACCTCTTATGCCTGTAAATATCATGAAAAACTTGCATGTGACTGGTCTTTTAAGAATAGCGTGGTGTTGGCGTGTGTGTGTCTGGAAAATGTTTGACTATAGGAGAATCCGGTAATTTTTCCATGTTGAGTAGGTATGTCTTAAAGAAGACACAGCAATATGGCAAAAACTTTCTTCTTCTGATAATAAAATAGATACAATTTTCAGGATTTTAAACAGATGCAGGAATTAAAGTTCAGTGGAGGTGATGCAGAAGGTAAAGTACAGACTCACCTGAATTGTCTGTACCTTTGCAAAGCACAGGTTTTCTCATAAGCTGTTTCAAAGCTCATAAAATAAAAAGCTTAATGTTATGTAGTGCAAATTTGCAAGTTTCGGGTAATTATAATGTGATCAAGAAGAATGTTTTGTTTGGGAAAATTGTGATGTTGCTACTATATCCCTAGTGGTTTGTGACGCTTGCTGGTGGTTCTCACGTCGTTATGCTCGGAGAAGGAGAACTGTTCTGCAGTTGTTGTCGCACGTGTTTGCAAACGTTGTAGACGCAATAGTTAAAAATTCAGTAAAATCTTAAAACTTTTCATGAGACGAGAACTTCTAACTCGTTCTAGGGAACAGAAGAAACAATTCAGTTGGCTTCCCGTTGGGAAAGAGGAGAAAGAGAAGTATTTCCATTTTCTTGGTTGCGCTTTGTGAGTTAATTCCCAGCCTTACGGCCTGCTCAACACGGTGTCACTTTAAGGGCTGCATTATAATATTTCATTAGTGGCAACTGCAGCATCAGCAGAGCAGATGATCGCATTTATTGCTGGCAACCCCTGGAAGCGCAGCGTGGGAGCAGCGTGCTGGGACTCTCCATTCACGACCCCCGTCCCTGGCCGGGTGGTGGCAGGAGGTGAGTGAGGGGACAGGAGCCTCCGAGCTGGCAGCTGTGCCCAAGAGAAGTGGAGGTTGAGTTGCCAGTGAACCAAAGGATGGGCGAAAAAGGGAGAAATTGCAACGGGTGGCGAGGGGGGGTTGCAGGGTTGTAGGGAAAGAGCTGCTGCAGTGAAGGTCCAAATGGCGAGCCAACAGCCTGGTCTTCCTCCAGCCCACGGGGTGACACTGGTGGTGGAAGCCCAAACTAGTGACGGTAATGTAGTTAGCAAAATTTTACTTTCTTATTATATGTTTTTTACTTTAAGGCTCCTTGTATCGTTAAAGTGGGTGAGGGGGAAAGTCCCCTGCTTGGTTCCTGCCGGAGGTGAGTTGGTGTTTAGTCAGCTCTTGCCCGTGGTCGACTTTCTGCTGAGCTCAGGGTTGGACTCCTGAGGTTGAGTTGGAGAGTGAAGTGTCTGAAGCAGCTTTGCCACTGTTAGGAGTCGGGGAATCGGAGCGACGAGGGTTTCTAACAAGGGCTCTGTGACAATAGCTGTGCTGTAAAGTCCCTTTTGTAGGCTGTTGCTGAGGACAGGGATCCATGGTCGCCGACCTGCTGCCAGCGCCGTGCTCCCAGCTGCCAGCCAGCGCCTGGAAACCAAACGCTCAGCAAAGTCCTGCTGTGCACGGGGCGGTCTGTGGGGGGGTGTGTGGAAGTTTCGGTGGCTCCGCGCTGCTTTGCAGGAAGCCTCAGATGAAAATCTGCTCGAGGTGGCCGCTCGGCACAGAGGGCCATTGTGCTCCGCGCCGCGAGCCTCTCCACTGCTGCGTTCGCTGGGCCTGGGTCTCCAAAAGGACCCGATAAAGATAATGCAGCCTAATCGCTTCGTCTGCCTTTTACCTTCCCCTCTTCCCGCATGTCCCCTGTGTTATGAGAAAGCTGTTATTGACTCTATTTAGAGTGTCTTGCACCAAGTTGAACAAATCCTTGTTTGTGGGTTTAAGTAGTAGAGAGAAACAACAACTTTTGTTGCAGATGTGGTTGTGTAAAGGGCCAGGAAATCTCCTGTTCCCCACAGTGCCACCTCCTTCTTGCCATCTCTGCTCTGCTGACAGTGTTGGCTGTGGTGCAGTTCCAAACTGTTTGGTTAAAACCCAGCATTTTGGCTACATAATTACTCAGCCAGATAAGTTACCTAATAAATTAATTGTTCTATTGAACTAACAGCTATTCTGGGCACATGAGGAGAAGGTGTGGGTGACAAGAGGAGTCTGAGGCAGTGCCATCTGCAGGGCAAGTGTCCTGAACGTCCAGTTGGTTTTTCATTCACTGGTATGTTCCTCCAGCGTAGAGTTGAGCAGAAGCCTTCAGCAGTGGTCCCTGCTGAAAGACGATGATGTTGAGGTCATGCAGATGTTTGTCACCACTGTGAGTGTAGGCTTGGTGGTTTTTGAAAAAATGGTAGAGGTTAAAATGTGTCGTTGGGTAGTGCCTTTTGAAGAGGAAATGTGGTGCTTGACAGCTCATCGATGGTGTCTTGTTTCTGTGCCAGGCAGGGGCTCCTATTGCGTTCAGCCCCTGGGTGCTGGGAGATGCTGCTGTTCAGGGATCAACCCTGGTCCTTCTTGTGCTCTTCCACATCTTCCTGTGTCCCGTGGAGTGATGGCTCCTGTCTCACACCACATCTTCCTTGAAAGCTGTAGTAAACTTAATGTTGTCCATACCTAAGCCATTGCTAGCACCTGTAATGAACCCAAAGTGTATGCGGGCAGTGTGCTAAAGGGCCTAGCTTAAATGACCATGAGGGCAACCACCGGCTGGTCTGGAGGTGCCCTTATCATGGCTGTCAGCACTGCTATCTCTACGGCTCCGGTTATGTGAAGGAGACCTTGGGACTCGTGCAGAGGGTGGGTGTCGGATGCCCTGCGCTGGCTGATGGAGCACTCTGCCGTTGTGTCTTGTAAATGGCAAACCCCAACAATAAACAGCAGGGCCACGCAGGTCGTAGGTACTGAAAGAAGGGATCTGTGGAGCAAGAAGTTCAGTGTAAGGTACACGAGCCTCAGGTTGAGCACCAGGAGCTCTACAAAAGGAGGTCAGAGATGGCCTCCGTTTTCAGGATTTTTAAGGAAACCTCTGATTCCCCTCACAGCTCTGTCTAGTTTATTAGAAGAAATGTAAATGTTTTTAAACGTAAGCAAAGCTTTTTATTTGCAGTGTGTAGAAGTTCATTCTAGCAGCTCACGATCCACATGCGGTGGCCATGTCAAACCTTCACGTTGGTTTTGGTTTATAAGCAGCGTCTCTTTGAAACAGACCATTCTCTTTAAGTCAAATTAGTATTAAGCAAAATGTCAAGCTGAGAAAGGATCTGTAAACACGAGCGGTATGAGCCGGCGTAGGCACGTACGGGTGCTCAGCTTGCACTGCGGGAATGCGTGGACCTCTTGGAGTCTTGGGACTTACAGTAAAGGTTTACAGTCTCTGCAGCTTTCCTGCCTAGATGTTTTCTCGCCTGCCCTTAGTGTGTGCTTGAGGCTTTAGTCAAAACATCGGTCAGCAGATTGCACCCAAGTACTAAGATGAATCAACAGTCTTTGCAAATCTGGGGTGAAGGAAAGTGGGTGTAGGTGGTTTACGGGAACACCTGGGTGAGGCACTGCTTTTCACTTGTGCCCAGGTGACCACGAACGATTCAGGGTTTCTTGCAGAATGGCTGAAAAATGTGTGTTGCTCCGGCTGCTTTGGGATCTCCTCCGGATGAGCGTTGTTAACTCATGAACAAGGCTTTGGCAGAAGCTGTGTGTCTGTGCCCACGGTGGTACCAAGGCGAGCATTCCCCCCTTCTCAGAGCCAAGGGGCGAGTGCTGGGCACTGCTGTGAGTGGTGCTATGAAGATGTGGATGTGTGAAAAACAAGCCAGGCACCTGACAAATGCTTGATGTCCCTCTGAGGAGCTTTTAGATGCTTTGACGCTGACAGGACTCTTCAGCCTTTATGGTATGGAGTGGTATGGAGTGAACACAAGGACTGGGTGGGTGGCGACGAGGTGGCACTGAGCTGGTTCCAGAGCACTGATGTCCAACGTCTTGGGTGGGCATCGTCTCTCTGCACCGGGTAAAAACAGCTCTGCAGCTTGCCTGAGTGTGCAGTAGCGCTAATGGAGGCTGCAGGGCAGGCCGGGCTCAGTTTTGTGTCAGAGGCCGTAGTTTGACTGCCAAAAAAAAAAAGGAGAGAACTGGAATACCTCCCCCAAAGAGCTGAAAACGGTCATTTTCCACCTGTTTGTTCTTGTCTCGGTTTGTCGCAAGGGAGTGATGGAGGGTGTGGAGCTGCTCTCGGTGGTGACTGTCATGGCTTAAGTTTAACGTGTGTTGTCAAGTGCCTGTCTGCGTAGCCTGGTGATTGAAAAACCCCCGAGCCTGCCCTGTGCTCAGGCCTCTGCGGAGCTGAGCTTCGAGGGACCTGCTGCGTCTAGCGTGGGGCTGGAGCCAGCAACCCACGGGCCACAGAAACGGCGGCTCGCTCACTCCCGCTGTGGAAGGCAGGCGGCCTCTTCTAGTCAGAGGAAGTTTCGGGATGACCGCATTGCTATTTTATTAGTAATGCATTTGGTGCTTTTTAGAATTGGGATTGTTGTGCGTAATGCGCTGCCCGACCTGTCCATTTTTAGAGAGGGTAGCGTGGCGGGGGGGTATGGATGCGCTCTGCAGCGGGACCGGCGTGGAGGAGGCTGAGAGGAGCTCTCAGTTGTATGTGGCTTTTTTGATCCGGGCTAGAGGAAGGGAAGGAGGAAGAAGAAAAAAGGCTCAGTTTGCCGCTTGTTTTGCTCTTCTCAGCAGACATCATTTCCTGGGCACCCGGGCTGAGGCGGGTGTAAGGACCCGTCGGTGTAAGGACCGACTGCTGAGACAGTATCGGGGAGTTTCTCAAACATCGGGATGCTCGAGGGAGAAGCCACGTGTCCTTGTGGCTCAGCGACAGTCAGGGTGTGGGCTAGGAAAAGGCTTCTGACCTGGGTGTTCTCCTGGACGCTGGCAAGCGCGTGGCATACCCTGGCTCTGGAGCGAGCGGCACCCGCGGCGGTTTGCTGGGTGGCCCGGGGCGGGGGGGAGAGGGCTGCAGCGAGAGAGGATGTAGCAAATACAGTATTGGGAAAGATGAAAAAAATGAGTGGGTGGCAATGAGAAGGAAGAGGAGGAGACAACCCAGACGATGAAGGAAAACAGGATCTTCTGTAAGAGATGGGAATGCTGGAAGGAAGCCAGGAAGGAAGCCTGAGAAAATGGAGAGAGCACGAGGAAGGCCGGCGTTGCTCTGATAATTTCAGCAGGTACTCCTGGCATTCAGCTTCCAGAAACTGCAAAGCGTTTGAAAGCCCGGTGAAAACTGGTGACGTGCACTGAATAATTGGAATATGTTTCTTTGAGTTAAACTTTTATTGTCTTGACCTTCCCCCCCCCCTCCCCCCCCAAAATGGGAATTGGTGCGTGCTGTTGACTTGCCCAGGGAGGAGGGAGCTGACCTTGGGAAGGGCTTAGGGTGCAGGTAGATGTCTTTGTGCCCAAGAGAAATGATCACTTATTTAGGCTGCTGTGTGGTAGGTGATTTAATGGATTTTTCTGTGGATTCTGATGGGGAAGCCTCCCTGGCAAAAAAAAAAAAAAAGATACATAAAAGAAAAAAAGATACCACTTTAAGAGTTTCTGCTTGTCCATGTGGGCAGAGCACGGTGCCCAAATTCCCTCCTGGTCTGGCAGTGACGGGTGCTGGGTTCCCCCCTCGTCCCTGAGAGCCGCCTGGATCCCTCTCTCCCGGCTGAGCGCGGTGAGCTGTGCTCGGAGGGGAGAAGCAGCTCCTGCTCCGGCACCGCAACCCATTGGTTCATAAAAATAGCTCGGCTGCTGGCGTCAGTGCCAGGCCTCGCATCTGGCTTCCCCGAGCGGCTCCAGCACGCCGCCCACCCGCCCGCCCTCCAGACAGGGTCTGCCGGAGGACACATGGTGCCTTACGGCTGCAGCCCCGGCCTCTCCCCCTTTTCCTCCAGCGTCGTGACAGCCCTGCCGGCTTTGGCCTCGGCGTTTGGGAAATGCCTTTGTGCTGGTGGCTTTCTGCAAACCGCGGTTTAACGAGAGAATCGCTGCCCCTCGGTAGCCCCGTCTTAATAAAACGGGAAACAATCTTTGAGTTAAGCCAAAGGCGTCTCTGTGCAGGCCGTACCCTGCAGCTGGAGGTTTTGTCCGGAGCTTTTTGAGCGTTTAGGGAAAAGGCGAACACCTGAATGGGTGTGCAGACCGTGTCTTGCTCCCCTATTGCGCAGTTTTGACTGAGTAGGTGTTTAAAAACAGTTTTTATGAAGACGGCTGTTTCCAGTGTCGTGATTTCTTTTTTTAGTCTTGCTTTTTTCAGTGCGTAAGCTACTGAAAACAAGGAGATACCTAATGAAGGCGGCAATGCGCTCTTTGTAGATACAGAAAGAAAACGAAGCAGCCTTGCAAAATTGCCTTGAAAATTAAGTAGTGCGCTTGCATCTGCTCACCTCTGTGACTGATGGTGAACACTGAACATTTTATGCCCTTTCGTAAAAAATTAAGTTATTGGGGCTCCAAAGGATGTTGCAAAACTGTTAAATAAGGCAGGCTCAGCGGGAGTGCTCACGCCGTGGCACGGCCCCTCCGTTCCCGGCCAGGGCCGCTGCTCCCTGCCCCAGACCCAGACTAACCACCTTTGCCATCTGATCAGGGGTTCAGCCGGTGTCTCTCACATGCCAGGAAAAGTAATTTACGCCAAAAAAATGCCGTGGATGTTTTCTGCTTTGATGTCAGTCTGCGATGAGCGCTGGCTCGCCGATGGGAGCTTTCTCTGTGCGCCACGGAAAGTCTGCAGAGGATTTCTCTTCCCGTGGCACTGCTGAGCCCAGATGGCTGCCCACTACCCAGCAGATGTTTCTTCCGTTTGCTGTCCGTAATTCCTAGTCCTTCTTGTGAAGAAGCATCTCGAATGGAGCTCCAGGATCCGGTGAACTCCTCCTCGCCCTGTCCCTAGACCTCCTGAACGCAGCTCCGGAAGCATCCATCCTCCCGGCGCAGGAGAGCCGGAGCGCCGTGCCCAGCCCCACTGCCGATCCAGTGCCGTCCAACACGTTGGTGCTTTAGGTAGACTTTATTCAACGGCCCCAGCTCTTTTTGCGTCTCACGGTGTGGGGTTCGAGTTGATGAAATTTTAGTTTTAGAAACTACGAACTATCTTAGTAGATAGGTGAGTTTTTGCAACTGAAGTAATATTGATGTTGCTTCTATGTTGAAGGTGTTTCTTGGAAGGCAGAGGGTGATACAAATCCTGTTCCCAAAATCAGGGCTGAGGAGGTTTGCAGGTGTTGTAAGGAGGGAAACAAACCCATCCCTGGCACCCGAGCGCAGCGCTGTTGTTTTGGGCCACCAGCAGACCTTGAAACCTGGCAGCAAACCTCCCTGCTGTGAGATGGGAATTTTCCTCCCTCCTGTTTAAAGTAGAAGATACTTGAACCATTTTTGTTGTAGTTACTGGAAAAATATTTTTAAGTTATCAGCAGTTTTGTTTTGAAATCACTGGTGTGAAGTGTGTAGTTTCCTTTTTCGAGGAATGCAAAACAATCAGCAACATACCTTTTGTGATTACTGCTCCGCTGGAAATTTCATGGTCTTAATGTATATGCATGGTGCACGTTCATGTGCTTTAATTCGGGAATGCTAGCCTATTGTTTCTAAAATCTGCTTGTTCGAGTGCCATCATTATATTTTTATCGTTAAAAACTTCAAAGTATTTACTCAGTAGAGAATAAATGAGACTCTCGTGAGCGCGTGACTTGGGAGTCTTCAGAGATGCAGACGGGCTGAAGGAGGAGTAAGGAGGAGTAAGAGATATGCACCGCTCGGGACACCTGCAGATTTTGAATTTCGTCCTTTTGTGCTTTTCACTTCAAGGCTGCAAGTACCCGAGCGCTGCTGTGATGTCCCGTAAGGTGGAATTAACGTTTCTGGATGCTGGTGAGGCCAGGAGTTCAGATATCTGTTGGGTAGTGTTTGTTAAGGGGGGGTTTCCATGCTTCTCTTCATGTCGGTATGGTACCGGCACTCGTGTGCGCTAGAATGTGTGGTGTTGGAGGAGGGACAGAATGACTTTCCACGTTTTCTTTAAGAATTTAAATCGAATCTTGTGTTCTTTCCTGAGTCTTCGACTCTAAACTTCTGGGGACAAGAGCAGGGGTAAGAAAGCCGGGTGTTTTTCAGACTGCTTTTTCTTAACTAAGAAAATTTGGCAAATAGCTGATCTACAGAGCTGCTTTATGCTAGGCTCTGAGGTTGGTTTCTGGTTTTGCAGCACTTAAGTAACACGAATTTTGCTTGAGTTCCTCCCTGCACCTTAACTAAAGGAGGCCTAAGTAGCCAAGGCCACTTCTGGCTTCTGCCTAGGGAGCTTCCAGGCACTGTCACTTCCCACTGCCCCTGTTCTTTAAAGCAGGCTGTCTCCAGCTGCAGGAGATTGTTTTTTTTTTTTTTTTTTAAAAAAAGGAGATTTTTATTCCCTAAAAATAAAAGCTCTTTGCTTAAAATTGTGGTCTGTCACTGGTCTAGTATTGCTGTAAATGATTGAGGTATAGTGATGGTAAGGAAATAAACTTGTTTGGTTGAGGGCTGTGATCTAGAGAGAGTTAATCTCTCTTCCCTCTGAGGAAGCTCTGTGCATCGTGTAGAGCATTATCTTTCATTTCAGTCATTGATTAACAGCTCCCAAACCTACTCTATAGCCTGCAAATCTTGAATTTTGAATAACAGAGATTATAGCTTGTAGTCAGAGCGGCATAATTTAGCCTCAACTATTTTATGCTTTCTTTGTTTGGTCAGTCAGCTTGAAAATTTACCTGTGATGAAAAAAATAATTGTACACTTTGCATGAGCTGAGGTTTAATTTATTTTAATTTGCCGTTAAGCATGCAGAAGTCTGTTCTTGCAGCGGGGAGCTGGCAGGGGGGCAGTTGCCCAGCTCTCCTGGCTGCCTGTTTGTAGTGGCTGGGTTCCTGGGGTGGCTCACGGGCGCTAAGGTGCTGCTCTTCTCACGGAGATTAGCCTTTTTATTGCTGCTCCAGTCTGATGACCATGACTTTTTTGAGATGCAGACCTTATAGGCTTGTCCTGGCCTTTTCCTTTCCGCGGTTCAATGTGTTCTCCTGCCCAGGTGGGGTTGGGCATCCCGGCTGACGGAGGCGGCTGCTGCTGACTAACGCGGCTCGTGAATCAGTGGTGTTTTTGGTGTGTTTTGCTTCTTCCCCCCCCCGCAGCCCAGGTGGGCGCTTCGCCCCAGGCTCTCAGCCCTGCCGCCTCTCGCCTGTGCCAGTAGGTGCCCGGGGCTCGGGCTGCTCCAGGGAGTCTGGGTGCTCCAGGACCCGCTCTGCCCCTCGTCCGGCTGAGCCCCGCTCGTACTGCCGCGGTGGGGTCTAATTCTGGGTGGTAACGAAGCCCTGAGCAGACCAGGGAACTAAAATCTTATCTCCACGGCTCATGGTATTCTGCTTTTTATCTCCTGTCCTGCTTCTTAATTGATAGGTAGTATTACCCAGCCCAGGATCGTCTTTGGGGAGATGCTGCCGCTGGGGAGTCCTGGGGCAGAGGTCTGGCTTTGGGACTGGATGCCTGGCCTTGGGGGTGGGCAGGGAAGCCACAACGGGGACAGGAGCTGTGTGGCTGTACTTTGTCACTGGCTGTAATTTGCCCAGCTTGAAGAGTTTCAATATTTAAACTTGAAAGAGCGTGCGTTAATTGAAGTAATGCTTTGGAGTTAAAGGAACTCGGATGGGAAGGCAGCTCTTTGGTACATGTTCCTCTTCAGCGCTGAAGGAAAGCACACACTTGTATGGAGAACCCAAACCAATGTGCTGGCTCACAGCGGCTTTTGGGAGCTGGTTGGAGCTTTAACCTCTCCGTGCAGCAGCAGAAGCTTTACAATTGGACTCCAGAATAATTTCTGCTAGAAACTGTGGGCTGTTGGGAGGTGTGGTTGTCTGGGTTTTTTTTGTTGTTGTTGTTTTTTTTTTTTAAGTGATCATACTCCTGTCCTCCTGATCCTGTTTTTATGCATTTAACGTGCCATCAGCTTTTTATAATTGCTTCTCACTGAAAATAAACAGCAAGCGCTTTGGTGGAGGTAAAACACTATTTTATTTCAGCAGGAGATTGGGGAATCTATCGGTAAACAACACGATTCAGCTTCAAAGCCTTTTCAGCTAAAACGCATTGTTCATCCTTTGAGCCGTTCTGCCTCGCACCCTAATAAAAGTGGAAATCAGGCGTGGGGGATGGGGACGCAGCAGAAAACACAAGCCGAGAAGTGGAGATCAAAAGGACAAACAGAAGCAGAAGGCAGCGCAAGGGAGGCACAAAGAGTCACAGCTGAGCGTGCGAAGCCCGAGAGTGATGGAGGAGAGAAAACAGCTATTAGAAAAGGCGAAGGAACAATGGGGTTGAACGTAGCACGTTTTTTAGCTTTCAGTTGGGTTTAACAAAGCCGCCTTCCACCGGCGTAACTCCACGGAAGCGGTGGCCTTAATTCATCTTGAAAGTTGTTGGCTTGCCGCTCGCCGGGGCGCTGGCTGGAAACACGCTTCGGCACAGGCGCTGCCCCTCGCCAAAACCAGGGATCTCTAAGCGGACGGGCCCGTTCGAGGGCTGCGGTGGTGATTGTTTTCTCCCAGTTCATACTGTGGCAAAACATTTTCCCAGTTTGCGTTGTTTTGGGTTGGGAAGATGGGAGTCGAGGGGACTGTGGGAAAGAAGAGCCGAGAGCGGCTCTTTTCACGGGAGCTGTGCCTCGCGAAGCCTGGACGGGCTCCCCGGGCACGCCAGCAGCTTCTCCAGCTGATTAAACCAGTTCTCAAAACCTGGCAGCCCGCGCGCAAACCCAGCTTTGTTAGCAAAGCCTTGAGGCTTTCAGTCCAAGTATTTATTGTAACAAATAATTTATATGGGATTAAGAATGAGAGATATTATTTTTGGGAGAGCCGGCGGTACGTGTTGCTTAGGCTAGCACCAGGCGAGAAGGCTGGCCCACGGGGTGGCCCCCCGGGCCGGCTGCACCCCGCCACGGCGTGCCCCTGGCGTCTGCGGCGCGCAGGCTCGGTCTTGCCTTCCCCGGCTTAGTGATGGAAGCTGCTTATTCCTTCTCCCCATCTGCCTCACCCCGCTCGGAGCTGCGTGTTTGTGGGGGCTGATCTACGGCAACCCCTGTTCCCGGGGTGCCGCCCCGGGGTCCCTGGGGAAGGAGCTGGGTTCATCTGGCAGATGGGGAGGCGACTCTGCAGTGATTGCAGCCGGGCTGGGGTTTGGGAGGTTTTCATTTTCCATCTGCACACGGGATGAGGGCTGCGCTGATGGGGAGGCTGCTGCGAGGCGTTCTCGGGCGGGCGAAGCCTTCCCTTCGGCCGTAGGAGTTTCTAGACCTTGGTTTGATTGCGAAAATAATAGCCGGGCAGGTCAATGCAGTTGTATCCTGCTCCTCCCTTACAGCCCGTGTTTGCTTTCCTTTGTTTGGGTCTCGTCTTGCTCCGACTTGCCTCTCTCGGCCTCGCTGGATGCGGCTTTGCGGAGCCAACGCTTCTGCCTGCGCTGCTCTCTACCTGAGCGCTTAATTAAAAGGAGGGAAGATGTATTCCAAAAATACTTGGCTTTCTGGTCTGACATCTAGCGCGTTGCGAGGCTTGCTGAGCTGGTGGTTGAGAGAGGAAGCGAACGTAGCGTTCAGCTGACATAGCATCTGAATAGCCGTTTGGGGCCCAGGGAGCGATAGTTCAGGAGGCGGGGAGGGAAAGTGAAATGGATGCTGAAATCCTGAATCTGCTTCTTAAATTTCCTCTCTCTCCCAGGAGAGGGAGGGGGAGAAGTTCAGCGTTGCATGTTTGGCTCGGCTCCCTGTTACCTGCCGTCTCCTCCTTCGCTCTGCGCTTGTGGCAGAGATAAAGGATGGGGGTTTTTTTATGGTGCGAGAAAGTACTTTTTCCCTCAGCAGCATTTGCTTGTTTGTGGTTGAATCGCATCAAAAAAAATAATCCAGCACTATTGAAGAACGAGTGGGCGAATAGCTGCATCAACTACCATGGTAACTTTTAAAGGGCTTCACCCATAACTGTCAGAGCTAGATTTTTAGTGCTATAGTGACTTTTAATGTGGAATAGTTTCCAGGCCATTTAATTATTTTGTCTCCTCGTTTAAAAACAAAACAAGGCAAAAAAAAAAAAGGCCTCTTCTCTGAACTACCTTTTTGTTGGTGTTCTCCGTTTTGACCTGAATGCATCTGTACGGTGGGGACCCGTGTCAAGTACCTCACCGGTGCTCGTGTCTAGGGAGCATACGTGCTGCCAGCCGCTGCTGGCCACGTGCCGCATGCCAGTAGCTTCTCTACTCCTGGTGGAAAGGAGCTCAGTGGTGGGTCCTGAGTCCGGCGGGTGGTCAGGGGACCTCTCCGGGGACCCATCCCACAGCGGGAGGGCTCCTGTCCTCCCAGAAGCACAGGGGCGTGTTGGCTCTGGGACACCTCTGTGGCCTCGGCGCCGTGTCTCTCTGGTGGGAGCGATCTCCTCCCACCTAACTGTGGCAGCAGCCCACAGCGTTGGGAGCCTGGGTGTGCCCGGTCACCCAGGAGGAATTTGGCACTGGTCAGGCTCCACGTGCCATCCCTGTTTTTATCTCCCATCCCCACGGGCGAGCACAGCTGCGCAGGTGGGTCTGCAGGAGCATCCATGAAGCACATCTGGATGCGTGAGCCACCATGTTGCTCCCCTCGCTGCCCTGGCACATGAAGATGACCGTGCAAACCGTACTCTGTTCAGCTGTCCTTATTTCTGCTGCTTTATACCATGCCATCAGTTAGAAAATACAGGAATAAGGGCATTTGGTGCTCAAACATCACTGATGGGGTGGCTTTGTGGGAGCCTCCTGTGAATGGACGTGGCGTGGCAGGTCCCTGGGCCTTGCGCTCAAGTTGATGTGGTGTGACTGGGTATTCGTAGAGCTTTGTGTTCAGTTATTTCACAGCATTTCGTGGCATCGGGTTCGAGGCGGGATCGACTGTGATTGCACTTGTAACCTTCCGTGTGAGGAAGACCTGGTTTCTGGTCGTGTCCCTGACAGCTTCCGCTGCAGCACCACCCATCTTAGCTTTGCTCAGCATCCCAACAGAGTTTAAAATGGTTTCATTCTGAATAATTTATCTCCCAGAGAGAGAGAGATGGTGGAGAGCAGCGGGGAGCCGTTGGCAAGGGGAGTGCTGCAGCGCGGGCTGGGGGACACGGTCCTGCTGCCCGCCACGGGCTCACCCCCGGGAGCAGCATCCCGTCCATCGCAGCCCCGTGGCCTCGCCGGCCTTTGCTCCCGGCATTTTTCCACCAAACAAAAGCTCCAGGTCCCCGGGCAGAGGCTCCCGTGGGAGCCCTCCCGCCTCCTGACCTGCTGCCCTGCCCTCCCGCCGGCTCCGGCACCTCTTTGTTTCCCCGCAGGCCTTTCCATGGTGCTCCCCATCCTCCTGCCAGCGGGTACCGCGGGCCGTGGTGCGGGCTGGTGGCTGAGCGGCGACGCAGTCGGTTCTCTGGGGCAGGACGCTTCTTTAGTAAAGAGTTCCAAAATGGAGGCAGCTCTGCCCGCCTCCCCATCGTACGGCATGGGTATGCGCTGCCCTACTTCTCGCCGGGATCAGACAGCCCTTTCTGAAGCCGTACAAAGAGGTTTGAATGCATTAGTTTACATGGAATTAATCTCCAGATTCCAAACATGCTTTCAAGCTGGTTTGGCCTTATTTTCCTGCAAAAGGAGGCCAACTCCGTGTTGTAGGCAGTGACTGTTGTAAGTGAGAGTTGAGCTGGAGCGGTGAGAGACTAGCACAGGCACCATATTCAGTTCATTAAAAGGAATTTTTGGCTCGTGGACAAAACAAATTGAAAAATCTCATTCTTTGTGTACCTCATCAGCAGTGACGGAAAAACAGAGCAAGGTTGCGGGGCAGTCCTTCTAGTAACACCGTGCCTTTCGTAAGGGATTTGAGGTCCAATTTTAGATAGGACAATAATAAAGTATTAAAACGTGCCGCAAATGATTGTATAGAAGATCTGGGGTGAGGGGAGTGCTGGAAAAGTGTCCTTATCAGAGGCGAGGAGAAATTGGTACATTGAATTAAGGTGTGGCGCTCCCTACAACGGGCTGGTCTGAAATTCCCGGTGCTCCTTTGCCTGCTGCCGGAGTGATGCCATCCGGGGAGGCAGCGAGGAGCTCGAGCGCTCCTGGTATTTTTTTGGACGGCCTGTCATCCCTCAGAAGGGAACAGTTGTGTGGGGGTGGGGAGCATCGTATTCAAAAGTGGGTGAAATGGAAACGAGCCAAAATTCTGCAAATTTATAAGGAACAGCAAACACTGATTTCTTTGAGAAAAGGTCGGTGCGTTTACTTGTAAGCACAGCCCTGGTAGGAGTGTGCGAGGAAATGGAAACTGTGCTCCACTATGCAGGTTTTTTTTCGTAATTTAGCCAGGCAAAGATACACAAAGATGCTTGTTTTGGGAGATGGTGGAATGTTTCTGTAATAATTTCAGCAAATTTTGGTTCACGTAGAGCATCTGTAAGAGTAGCACACCCACAGCTTCATGTAATACGTTCTGTTTGCTGAAAAAAAATTGCTTTTCCTTGAATTTGGAAGTGGTTTAACCCAGAAGAATCTCTGCTGTTTTTGTTTTTCCTCCCTGTTGAGTACCTTAAACCTGCCAGGTCCTCGCGGTTCGTCTCGTGGATGAATGTCAGGCATTTCTGTCGGAGCGATACCTGTCCCCGGTGCAGAGCGTGTGGAAGCCCGCGCTGGACTCGCGATGGGGAGAGCTGAGAAGCACACCGATCTCAGCTAGAGGAAAATAATTAGAAAGGGAACTGAGATTGTTCTCAAAAGGAAAGGGATGAAATGAATGGAGGAATATCCCTGCAGGGTCTTTGCAGTGCACCTGGTAGCCTGCTGTATAGCTAATAACTCATATTAGGAAGACTTCATTTTGGTCTGACAGTTTTTTCGCCTTGTTGACATTGAGCATGTAGAAGCATGTAGTGTTTGAAATACAATATGCAAAACACTATATTAGTAACTGACTACATAACATTCCTGTGTTGCAGCTAGGCTGCCTACAGCGTGCCGATTTTATAAGCTCCTCATATGAGCTGGCAAAGGCAGGACGTGGAAGCGATGAGCTGGAGTCACAAGAGAGCACAAGCGATTGCCTTTAACCATTTACACAGCACTTAGGCTTCCAGTGGCCGCTGGAGCCGGTGGGTGTTTGCTCTTTCCAAAGAGGGGAAGATATCAACCTTCTGCAGCTTCAGCTGGTGGTGCGTCTCTGGAACAAGGACGGACTGTTTTTGTATCGGCGCTCACGTTGGCGGCGTGGAACGGCTGTACCTCTCGGAGGCGGTGGGTCGAAAGAGAAGCGAGGGTTCGGGCACGTGAAGTTGCCACGAGGTACAGGGAGGTATCAGCTGGTGAGCATTTGGCTGATTGCCTGCGGGCAAGCAGAAACTGGATTTATCTTCAGCAGATAAGCAATAGCAAGAAAACACGGTGGTGTGCTTTACTGCATAGAGGAGTCTATTTTTTCTGTGAACAAGTTCTTTTGCAAAAATGTCTGCTTTCAGACAACCGGCAAGGGAACTGAGAAGCCGGGTAGTGTGAAAACGTTTGGCTAGAGAACAGGGTTCTTAGTTGGCCACCTTGGCGTGAAAAGGAGACGCTGCAACAAATAGCTCTGCCACTTTAAAATGAATTAAAAATCACATTCAGATCAACAGCGATGCTGGACTAGAGCGCAGCCCGCTTGCTACAAAGATATGAAGAAAAAGCCACCAAAATAGAAAATTTCATCATTGCTCACGGGGTGGCAAGAGCTGAGCGCAGCACGTTGCTGAGAGCGATTGCAATAGTGGAACAGGAAGTCTCCTCCCCCTCCCCGGGCTCCGTGCAGAGTGCTGATCAAAAGGATGTAAAGCTTGTTTACAAGATGCATGCAAAATATATTTGGGAAGAAATATAAGGGCTTTACGGACCGGGATGCACTAGGAATAAAGTGATGTCATGTTTGGTATAGGTTGCAGTCTGGAGCCTACGGAGCATGTGACCCAAAGTCATCTTAACATTGAGGAGCAAAGCAAGAAGGTGCCTTTCTCCGTAGGATTGCATCCGGTGAGCTGCTCGAAATACACGCCGAGAAAGCTTCCTGTGCGCCTGCTAACGAAAGCCAGTTGTCATGAAATCTTAATAGTGCTCCAAGAGAAGCCTTGCGGCCGCAGCTTCAGCACCCAGCGCTGCCGCTGTCCTTGGGGCGCTTTGTCTCGGGCCGGGCATTTTGAGTAGCACTCCGGGTGCTTCAAGGTGGGAAAGAAAGCATTTGGCATTTGGAAGATGTATGGTGTTTTTGAAGCCGCTTCAGAGCCTGGAGCGAAATGGCAAAGGTGTCGCTAGGCCGGTGATGGATCAGTCGTAGACTCACTTATGTTTGTGCGTATAGAAACAGGTCACTTCTGCAGCGATGGTAGAGTCGCATGGTGCAGCCTTCAGCCTCGCTCACCTTCCTCTGCTTCTGTGAGAGAGGCACTTTCTTACCTCGCAGGGAGTCTTAAGGCTTAATCCATTGTTTGTAAAGCTCTTTAAGATTCTTGTTCGGGAGCACTAGAATCTGGAGGATTAAAAACAATTTATTTTTGTGTGTCTTGTATAATGTGCATCTCAGAGTCTTTCCAAAGAAGGAGGAATTAGGAGCCAGAGGGAGATGGCAGGTCCGTAAGGTAAACACGAGGGAGGAGGTGGCTTGGAAGAACAAAGAGGGTAAAGGCAAAGGGCTGGTTGCCCGTTGTGGAGCCTTGGCTGTCAGGAGGGTGAGTTTCCAGCCCTGGAGGAAAGGGCTGGCTGCAGTAGAGCCGTCTTCCTCTTAATCCCATTTAGAGACCCATCTGGTCAGTGTTGCTGCCGCGTTGTGAAGGGCACACGCAGACTTTCCCTCTGCTGTGTTTGTGCCCTTTGATGGGACGTACCGGGAAGCCGCAATCACGCTTGTTCTCGACCGGTCTGTTTTTGTCAGCCCCAAACTACCAACTAAGCTCACAAGAATTAATGTCAGTGATGTGGACAAGGATGATTTTTAAAAACCACATCTGGAACGGTCAATGAATGGCCCGTTTCCCCTCTCGCCGTGCTGTCTGCAGGCACCTGTGGTGTGTTCCCTGGTTTCTGCCTGCACATCTGTGCCCTGCCAGGGGCCCGCTGGGGACGTCGGTGAAGGGGCTTCCTCCTGGGGGACCCCAGCTGCCCCTTGTGGGGGGAGGCCTTTGCTATGAGGCTTCTCGCACCTAACAGAAAACTGTTGCTGGAAGCATGTCCCCATCGGGACATCCCTCCTGGCCATTGTGGACCTCCCTGATGCTGCTGCCTCTCTTCTGAAGAGGCTGTGTGCGTGCAGACATCAGTGCTCCTGCCGGAGAGGGCTTTGCCACCTTCCCTATCCTCACCCCCCTTGTCCCTATGTCCTTGCTGTAGTGCTGGTACTGTTGTCCTCCAGGGGAGCTGCCACAGCTTCTCTTCATCTCCAGAGCCTCACGCGCCAGGTCTGAAGCACTGGGGAAGAGGTGGCCCGGTGCTTTGGACACAGGCGGTGCCTTGGCTTCTGTGGGGGAGCAGAAACTGGTGGTTAAATTCTTCCCCCAGGTGCAGGTCTGAGCATTTTGTGTAGGTGTGTTGCCATCATGTGACGCCTGGCGTTTTAAACACAATGTTTTCCCACGTGAACTTGTTTGGGGTCACAGAAGGTGGGTGCTTCTGTTCTCGGTTGTAGTTGAACATAAGATGGGGCTGAACTAAAGGCTGCAGAGTTCGGGTTCTCGCCAAAAGATCTCCTAAATACCGGTGATGTTTACAATGAAGCGTCAAGGCGGTGGTTTCCCAATGATGTCCAAGCACACTCAAGACCCCCAGTATTTCTTACTTGAGCCCTACAATTTTACAGAAACTGCAGAGCTCGGCAGAAGCGGCTATCAGCTGTCAGTTGCTGTTACTCGCATGCAGGGGAGACTCGTGTGGGGCTGGAGACGGCTGGGGCTGTCGCGTATGTTGGCAAGCAGGTGTAGGTGTGGTGCAGGGTAATTCTTGAGGTGTGGGTGTGCTGGAGCCAGGAAGGATGAGCGCCCGGTGCCAAGGGCTGGGTAAGGCCGGCGACAGGCACTGCTCACCTGGAAACAATGCTGGGTCGCGTTGGATATGATAGAAGAGATGCTCTGGGTCCCATGGCCACTGCTGTTTTCCTTGGCCTGGCACCATAAGGTCGGGTTTATCCTGAAACCAGTAATGTTTCTTGTTCCCCGATACCCCTGGGGTGAGAGTGCTCCCTGTGTTACGGGAGCCGCTGAAGATTATTTGGGCAGTAGGTGCGACCAGCTCACAGACTGGCTTTGCAATGAGCATAGCTAATGAGATTAACGTAGTGTGCACTTAAAAAAAAGAAAAGAAGAAGCTGGTTGGTTGAATGGCGCTCAGAAGACTCATTTCATGCGTTAGGAGTTGGAAACACAAGCTATTTAGCTTAGCAAGGAGAAAGTTGAGAGCATCTGGTGGGTTGGAAGCCCGTCGGTTGTTGACTGCCAGAGCCCGGGCAGGGTGCTGGGGAGTGGATTCCCCTTCTAAAACATCTGCTGCCCTCAGGTTTGGGGCCGACCTTGCCTGACACCCATCCTGCTTGCTTTGTTCCGGGATGTTTTTTAAAAAAAATAATAGAGGAAATAGTCCCAGCCTGCTGGAAGTTAAAGCTAAAGAAATTAAACTGAAAAATGAAGCAGCAGATTTATTAGGCAGGTTGCTAGTATGAGAATAGGTCAGTCTGTGGCTGTAGCAGACCTTGCATCACTTAAATATTAGGGTATTAGGCTGTCCTTTAGATACTGTCTTTGGTTTAACATATCTGCTGTAGTTGGTCCCTATCTGTAGAAAATGCAAGGAGAACTAATTCAGGTTCTTTCACCTGTTGGGCTGTTGGCTGAGATGACTGCAGCAAGTCCTTTTGGCTTTGAAAACAATTAATTTTATTAATTGCAACTATTTCCCTATTTTTACTCTTCGTTCTTGACTTTCGTCTCCCTTATGTCTGTGACTCTCTTGCCTGCTCCACGAATTATTTCTTAAAAACCAGTTGCTTCTTGAGGGCGTTCCAATTTACCTGCTGTTGTTGGGGCTGTGCTAAATACCTACAGTTCCGGGTATCTTTGCTCTACTCCCCGGTGATCTGGTAATCCGGGCTGGTTTCCCTGCTTCCTCCTGGTTCTGTGCAACCTCAGTTGAAAGTTATTTGATGGGGACCTCAAGTGCCGTTTGAGCTCTAGAAGGAACATTTCCCTCGGAATATATTTTTCCCTTTGTTCCGCTTGATCTTGCGACTATTAAGTAGTTTTAAATAAAGATTGGTTTTAGGCTCTTGCACCCTCTGCAACAGAGCACGGTAATTTTGAACAGGCACTGAAATTTTCTCTAGCACGGTTGAGAAATAACTCCAAACTTGACATAAACTTTCTCTTCCCGGTGACCTCGTTCGCTGTACGCAGAGCCGATGTGCATCCCCCCGGCCCCAAACCGTCGCACTGATCCGTCGTAAAGCAAACGGCATATTGTGCACGTTACAGAGACCCAGCGCGCGTAGGGCAGAGGGGAACGAGAGCAGGTTTCCTCCCATCCCCGCAGGAGTGGGAGCTGAGCATTTCAGGAGAATTTTTAATTCCTCGGGGTTAATGCGTGGCACGTGAAGAGCCACGCCTGAGCTCTGCCTTCCCAGCGGAGTTTTGCTGAAACTCCACTGCTGACACCGGCAGCTGCCGGCAGATATCGAAGTTTTGTTGGTTTTTTTTTTTTCCACTTCTGTCAGATTTAACCTCAGCCGATGCAAAGCTGCTCTGCGCATATTACAGTGGGAAGATTCGCTGGGGTTGCTATAGCGAAAGGCTGGAGATGACTTCAGGAGTTTAAATTAGGCCTGCGCGCTGGGTAAACAAGGGCTCTGCCTATAGTACAAGCTGCTGCTGCGGCGTTTGAAGATGTTTGTGTGGATGGGGCGGGAGGAGGCTGCGGGCGCTTGCAGGAGCCTGTCAGACCGAGCGTGCCAGCCCCGTGCCCGGGGAGGAGCGGGCAGGGGCCAGGGGCTCGCCGCCGGGCTGGGGTGATGTGCTCTATTTAAGGAAAAAGAGAAGATTCTGGTCGCGTAAGGATTCTGCTTGCTGATTTTCCGCGAGTGAGCAGCAGCCAAGTTGTTCGCGGTGCCTGAACCTCCTCCGGTGCTGGGGTCCGCGGGGTCTGTGCCCTGCTGCTGCAGCCCAAACCAACAGGCTGGAGATAGCCCTCACTGTAATATCCCAGCCACGCTGTTATTGTCCTCTCCTTCTTGACTTCATTACGCCTTGATCTCTGTAACCTCTTTAACATGTGTAAATACTGAAATGAGATTATCTTTAAAGAGCCCTTTATTAAAAATGTCCCGACTTTCCTAATCAGAAGAAATGTTCCCGTGGATGCTTTTCTCCTTTCCTGCATTTCGACAAGTAGCGAGGGCAGAATGGTGAATCATCTCACCAGGACGACAGCTTGGGCTGAAAACCGGGCAGGTTTCTTCAGACCCCGCACCAGCCTGATGCTCCCCACGCAGCACGTTCCCAGCCCCTGCGACGCTGGCCGCTCTGCAGCACGGCAAGGTGGGGTTGTTCCCATGGGAGGGTCCCAGGGACACGTACCTCTTGCTAGGTTTGCACCTTAAAGCAGTCTAAACCTCATTAATGTTCAGCTCGGTGTGGCAAGCGCGGTGCTGAGGACCTGCTCTGCTTGGCTGGCTCAGGACCAGACTTTTTGGGTGAGCAGTTGCAGCTAGGGTCACTGCGAGCTGTGTCCCAGCAGCCATTGAGGGGTTTGGGCGTGGTGGGCATGGCTGGCTGGTTTTTGGTAGATGAGAAGGCCCTGATGGATATCCTCATCCCTTCCCCTCCCAAACCGGCCCTAGGTCGCAGCAGGCTGAGCTGACACGGGACCTGCACCCCACTATCGTGCCGGCAGCCCCGCGGTCGGTGAGGCCACCCAACTGTCCCTGCCACAGGGCTTCAGCCCTGCGCGCCCCTCGCTCGGGAGGGTGTTGTAAAGCAGAGGGGGGTGAGGTGGTCAGCAGTCGGCACGGTGGGCTGTCGGTGCAAAGCCTTCACCAGGCGGAGGGGACGTACCTGAGTACGGCCCTTGGGTCCCGCACAGGGGGACTTTGTGTTCCCTGCAGAGGGAGAGAAGACTGGCACGTGGGGGGCTAAATGGCACAGAGTTTGAAGCCTTCTTTCAGCGTGTGCTTTTAGTGGCAGCTTTACAGTTGCTTGAATCTGGCGTTTGTTGCGTAGAGCAGGGGCAGGAAAGCAGGCGGTTTCCCAGGCCAGGCAGCCCCGCTGCCGCCTGAAGAGCAGATGGGTGCCGTGCCGGGGGTGCCGTGCCCCTGTGGCCGTGGTGCTGCCCGGCCTCGCATCCCCGGCCCTCCGGTCAGCATCGGTATCTCTCCTGCCCTGGGCAGCAGAGCCCTTCCCTCGGGCCCTGTGGGCGGCTGTGCATACTTCTGCCTGGGATCCTGGCTTTTCTTGAGGGGTTGCTGGAAACTCCCCACATCCGTGTGCTGTTTATCGCTTTGGTGTCGGTTGCTGGATGAGCAGGGTGGTCTTACTGCTTCGGCGTCAGTAATTATAGCTGGAGCTGATGAGCCTTTCCTGTATGGTTCTGGTGAAGCCTTCGGCGTGCAAAGGATGATCAGAGAGGGTTTGTTTTTTTTTTTTTTTTTCCCCCTCCTTGTAAAATATATTCCAGCTCCAGTTTGTAATGTGGCGAGAGAGGGAGCGAGAGAAGGGAACAACAGCATTAGCGGATGTAGAAGTAGCTGGAATGAGAAGCTTTTGTGCCATTAATAACAGTCCTGGCTGGCAGCCAAGGCTGGGAGTGTGGGATTAGCCTGAACAATCAAGACTGCAGGATCAAAACAAGGAGGCAGGAACAGCGAGGTCACACTGCTGCCATCTGCGCTGCCGCAGTGGTGGGAGGGAGCGGAAGAGGGGGCTGCGCTGGAGGAGCGATGCCGATAGCGCGGGCGGTGGGGCGCCCGCCGCCTCCCCAGCACCGGCCCCGCGCCGCCAACGGGGTCAGGGCTTCAGGCTTCACCTCCCGGCGGCGGAGGGGAGGGCGGCTGCACCTCGGCGTTTTTAGGAAATGGCTTCTGAAAAACAGAAGCGGCTCGTTTTTGAGGCTCGGTCATCGTCCGCTCCCGCGCTCTCCGGACTGAGGATCTGAGCGGCGTTTTCATGGCTGTGGGTTTGGGATGGGTGTCTTGGTGCGACAGCGCCAATAGCCCACCCTGGCGTTGGCGTCGCCGCCGCCGTGCTGTTTGTGAATCCATCTGGTGGCCGGGGGGTGGGGAGAGGTCACCGGACGGATTCGGCTGCAGCGCTGCTGTGGGCGAAGGCAGCCTTGCTCTCTGCCGGGGCGCGCGAGGCATACGGACCTTCCCAGGGGCTGTGTGCGCTAGTTTACATCACCCTTTTTTAAAAGGAGTGACTTGAGATTTCTGCTGAAAGACGATTTTTTCGAAGCAGATGGAGGCAAATCTTGTTCCGTTTCACTCCGGTCTCCATCAGCTTTTGCTGAAATACCTTCCAAGAGTGTCAGAAAACAAAAGGATTTGCATCATTTACGTTGCTTCTCCCCTCTCTCTTTTTGTTTTGTTTTTTTTTTTTTTTTTTTTTTTCCTCTGACCTAGTAAATCTTACTGCCCTGCAAATGTAAATACAAAAGCTGAAATGCAATGGAAGCAACGCAGTGTCCCACAAACAGCCTCCCAGCTCTTGCTAAAAATATCTCTGTGCGGTGCAGTAACTCCCAGGCATTCTTTTGTCTGACTGCTTTTGAATTCCCTAATTGAAGTTGGTTGGAGGGCAGTGCACCAGTTTCCTGAATAGCTCAGATGTTGATTGTGAGTTAAAAAACAAGAGCAAAATTGTTTTTCCTTTGTGCGGACGCGCTTTTATTTACCTCCCCCCCTCCCAATTTTTAATCTCTGTATTTTTACTTGCGATTTTATTTTGTGAGACAACTGCATTAAATACATCTGCGGAGAAGGGGCTCAGGAGGCAGCGAGCAGTAAGACACAGTTTTGGGTACGTGATGCCACGTGCG
This sequence comes from Larus michahellis, assembly GCF_964199755.1. NCBI lineage: Eukaryota > Metazoa > Chordata > Aves > Charadriiformes > Laridae > Larus > Larus michahellis. The sequence continues at coordinate 1,723,622 of NC_133899.1, forward strand.
TGTTGGAGCCGGGGTGACGCTCCGTCGGAAACGTCCAGGCTGGCGCGGGGATGCGGTGCAAACGGAGCTTAACGTAGTAGGAAGTGTTAATAATGATTCCTAATTGCCTACTAATAACTAAATCTGTGGAATTTGGCAGCAGTTGGGATATAGCTTTCTCCTGCAATCTGTCCGTTCCCTCCAGAAAGAACAAAGTTGCTTCACTGACACACAGCAGCGCATCTTAAATTCACCAGAGGTAACGGGGGAAAGTTTTCCTGGTCCCGCATGGCCTCCAGCCCTCGAAAGAGCCTGCGAGGGTGCTTCCCCAGGCAAGAACTGCCACGTCTTGGTCCAGCTCCCCAAGATTTAACAGAGGAAGAAGAAGAAAATCTGGCTGTTTTCCTCCTTTCTGATTTTTTTTGCTTGGTTTCAAGTTGGAAATAGACAAACCCCGGTTTGTTTCAGGTGCTCCTGGAAAGCTGCTGTCAGGGATGGGTCCCTGGGCTCTCCTGGGGACGGGGAGGAAAAGTCTGTGACCGGTAATTTGTGATAAGTCACGGCTGGTCCAAGAAGCTCCCCAGAATATATCTGTTGGGTAAATGTGATAAACCGCGAGTGCTCAGAGCTCCTCTGTGGCCGGTAAACAAACACAAACATTGCTTTCACTTGAGCCTTAGTAAATTAAAGGTTTGAAATTGTGATGGAGAATGGCGAGAAGCTGATTTCAGATGCTGATTCAGGAGCCGGGATTTATTCAGGCTCTCCGTGGTGGGAGACATTTCGTAGCTGCTCAGCAGCAGCAGAAAAACAAGCACGAATTTTTCTGTCTTGAGGGATAACTGCAGTGAAGCATGCGGGGGGGGAGGGCTGTGCCGCTCGCTGCTACCAAAATACCTCCCCATCCCCCACGCACGTCAACAGGCCCCGAAACTTCCCCGGCACAGGGCGTTGGGTGCTGGGTTCTGCACCCGCCCGTGGAGCAGGAGCAGGGACCGGTGCCCGGGGGCGCCGCGGGGGAGTGGGGCTCCTCCAGCGCTTTCCTTGGAAATGGAGCATCTTCATAGTTCGACACACACAAAACTAAGACGCCAAAGGGGTGCGAGCTGGCAGCCGGCTCCTCTCACCCTGGCATAGCTCAAAACCGTGAAAATGTGTCTGGAGGAGCCTGGGAGCTGTGGGACCCTGGTGCCGGTGTTCACCTCGCCTTCCTTGCCCCCTTTCCCATAGGCAGGTGGGCTCTATAGGTGAGAAACACTCTTATTTTCCGAAAACTCCCTTCCTCTCCAAAAACATGGCGTGGCGGGTGCCAGAGGCTCCTCCCTGGTGGCGTTGGGAAGGAGCTGTGCCGGAGGCAGCGTGCCGGAGCCCGGCTGTTGGCGCCGGGGCAGAATGGCAGCGCTGCGGTCGCATGCCCTCCGTCCTCTTAGTTCCTGGGTTAACATTTAACCTGTTTGTGTTTTGGTAGCTCAGGTTATTTGATGTTACGGGGCACTTTGTATGGCTCTCGTCTAGATGAGCAGCTCGATGGAGGGGTACAGCTTATCTGCTGCGCAGGAATGTGAAACATTTCATGGGGAGGAAGATGAGATTTTTCCCCTTTCCCAGTGGAGGGAAACCAAATCTTGGCAGATGGCGTTGTAATGTTTTATATACGCGGGCAGCTCCCCGCTTTGGGAGCCTGTATGTTAAGTTTCCACCTGGCCAAAACATTTTCGCTCTGACTGTGAACCTTAGAGGGGAGAGTGCTCAAATGGAAAAGTTGACGCAGCCTTATCTGCGGTGCAGCCTTGGTACGATAGAGGAATCCGAGCCCTGGCTTATGTCAGGCTTGAAGCTTTCCCCTTTCCTTCCAGCAAACTGCATACCGTTGCCTTGGAGCCGGCCCTTCATCGGGGGCACATCCTTCAAGGAGCATAGTTTGGTCAAGAATACAGGTCTGGTTTCATTTTAAATATATATCACGTTCCCCAATGGCCGTCTCTGCCACCTCCTCGCAGCAGCCCCATGTCTTTCGAATGGTCCTCCTTGGAGTGCCGCAGCATCGCCCTCCCGGCAAACAGCAGCATCCCTTCACCAGAAACTTTAGCCCTTGCCTTCGATGTGCAATTATTCTTGCAGGAGACATTCAGGTCATCCGTTCCCCTCGTGCAGTAAGTGACACTTCTACGAATGACTGATGCTTAATGTAGTCAAGGGTCACCTTACCCAGCTCTCGGTGCCTAAGGCTTTCGTTGCGGCGTGCGGGAATGGTCTTTCAAACTTCCTGCTGGCTCTGCTGCCGGCAGTTCATTAGCGGGGGGGGGGAGAAAGCCTGAAACTACATTTGCCAGCTGTGCCCAGACCCCATCGCTAGTGCGGCGGAGCCGTCCCATCTCTGCCTGGCAAGGTGGGAACCACTGCCAGAGATCCCCGCTCCCCTTGCACCGTAACCCCGATAACTGACCCGAAACGGCGGCTGCGGGGTCAGGCTGACATCTGGCACGCTCCCAGCACCGCTGCCAGGAGGGGAGGGAGGTTGGAAACGCTGGCTGGAGGGGAAGGAGCTGGAGGAGGACGGGAAGGGAGGGGGAAGGACAGAGACAGGAGCTTCTGAAGCTGCGGGGTAAGACATTGAAGCTGGAGAAGGGGCAGAATATAATGCTCAGTGATTTTTCGCAAGTGGCCGGCTGCTTCCACAGGATGTCTCGGGGCTAAGGGCAGCGCTTGTTTTCTAGCAAGACGCTACAAATAATAAAAACAACGGTTGCAGTTAATTGCCATGTATCCATCACGCCTTGGTTTTCATTTGTCTTAAGGCAGGATGCGTTTGCAGATGAATTTTGAAAATAGCTGAGGATCAAATGTTGTTATTTGTTCTTTGGCACTGAGTATTTGCTCACTGTTCGCGTTCGGTGATGCAGATCCGCGTGTGCATTCAAAGTCTGTAGCTAACGTTACAATTTCCTTCCTGCTACGAGTTTCTGTTCTCTGTGCTCACACCTTTCTGGAAGCCTCCTCTGGGGCTATGATATTCCCTACTTGGTATTGTATTAAAGGAATCCTTTTCTGCAAGGGTTGAGAAAAATCCCTTTCCTTTTAGCTTTAGGTACATAAAGGAATAATACTCTTTTCACCTGTTAAAAAAAAACAGACGAACATTTCAGGAGGCTGAGCCTGCTACAGTGCGTTTTGTTGAGGAAAAAACATTTCCTTAAGTGGAGGAGCCTTTGCTGCCGAAGCAGAGGTCGAGGGTTGGCGGTGTGTTGTCCTGCTCAAAATCCCGTTCCCCAGCTCTCGGGGGGCGAGGACTCCGCGCTCCCCACTTCCATCCCGCACACCCAGCGTGGGGTTTTGGGGAGCGGGGTGCGTTCCTGGCCTGGCACCGCAGAGATGGGGGCTGTCCTGCTCCGGAGCCGGGTGGGCTTGGTCCTTGGGACACGGCCTGATCCTTCGAGTCCCGCTGTGCGGTGTGAGACGGGGAGGAAGGCTACGGTGGCTCCTTCCTCGCGAGACGGCCTGTTCCTGTGCCGAAATTGCCACAAACCAGCGTCCTTTTCTCTGCAAATGGGGGCTGATGCTCACGCACCCTCATAAAGATCTTAATTGGTTCAGATGGGAATTTACTATTTTAAAATGGCTTTGATTATCATACGGAAGAATTGTTTACTGGCTGTACATATGCTTTGCTGTCTCCATCCCGTGCTTTGCTAAGAATAGAAAGCAAAGCATTACTCTGCGCCTCTTACAGCTGCGGCTGTTGAAACACTGACTTGCCCAAATGTTTTGTACGTTTGTGGCTGAGTAGGCAATGGAGCTGAGGTTCAGAACTGCCACTTCTCCGCTCAAACCACTAATCAGCATTGCTTCTTGAAAGGGCTATAGATAGTGCGTGCAAGCTGATATTACGAAAATAAACTTTTCATAACCTCCCTTTGTTTTCTGTGAATCCCCAGACTTGCAGGTCGGCACCGTTATCTCTAGGCACTCGCAAGGCCATCCTCGCCACCGTGGTCTCGCCGCTCTGTTTAATTGCAAAGGAGCCTTTTGGAGTAGCCTTTAAAAATCCCTATCGCCGTTGCACTGTCTTCATTAAATGAATGGGGCTGTGGTACATCTGACAGCTGCCATTTTAATGCCGTGGTGTTGTATTTCCTCGCAGGAGGCTCAACCTCACGAGGCAGATTAGGACTGAGAAAATCCAGGTTCCATTAGAAACCATTGGAAATGAGTTCCCAAGTTGTTCTAAGGTAAATCAATAATGCATATAATCTCCCTGGCTGGACTTAGTGACCGAGCCAACAGTTCATTTAACCACTTCTTTATTTTTAAAGCACTTTCAAAATCATTCCTGTTGAGACTTACTTCTCACTCTGAATTGCTATTACGAAATTCTAGGGCAGCATTTGTTTACAAGTGCTGGCAAAACTTTGGTAATTTACTCATCCCTGAGCTTAGGAGGAACCGTAGTCACTGCTGCAACGCCGAGCCTCGCGTCAGCACCGAGGTAGCCATTAAATTCCTGCGAGTTCGGGGGCGGAGGATGCTGCGCGGCTTGCACGTGCCTCTGGTCCTCGACGGGCTGCTCAAACCCCGCCGCCAGGTCCTGCGTCCTCACGGGGGGCTGTGGGAGCCCGATGCTTGGCGTGTCCCCATCCCTCCTTCCCATCTCCCAGTCCATGTGTGTAGCTGGGATCGCGCTCCCTGCTGGAGGCGGAAACATATTCCTTCGTTTAGGAATGTTCCCGAGCGCTCTGTCGTGCCTCCTCTCTTGTTTCGCAGACCCGTCCTGGAAGGAAACAGGAATTCGGTTACAGAATAATCAATTCGAGACAGATGAATCCTTTTCAGTGTTGCAATAACAGGTTTCTGCTAATTTTTAATTTATTTGGAATTAGCTTTAATAAGCGAATTGCCCTTTCTCAGAGCAAAGATTCCAAACTCGCGCATCTTTCAAGCTAAATAGGATGAAGGACCACTGATTTTTTCCTCTTCTGTTTAACATAATGCTTGAGTTGAAGTGAGGAAGATGAGTGCGAGAATGCAGCCAGCTCCGGTGGGTTTCCACGCTGGCACTGCGGGGTCGCTCGGCACGACGGGTCTGGTCGGGATCAGGCGGGGTATTGGGTGTCTGTCGAATTCGCCAGCACGCGTGGGACCGCGCCGGGGCGAGCCCTGCTTTGGGCTGGCAGTGGGCAGGCGAGCGGTACCCGGTCCTACGCAAAGCTTGGAAGGGCAGCGTCACAACCCGTGCGAGGGTTTTTGTTCAAATTTGAGGTGATTCAGTGAATTTTTGTACTAGAAAATGGCTTTGTGTCATGTGAGACTCATCTTTTTGATCCTGTAGTAGGTACGTTGCGACAAAGTTTATCATCTCTTGGAAACTCAGCCTTATTTAGCAGTACTTGAACCGTCAGATATTAAAATAATGTCTCTTGAACCACCTGAATGGGATAAGACTTGTCTTGATATAGGGCTGTGGTCTTAGAAAACCTGTAATTCCCCCTCCTCCCCCCCGCATTGGTATTACTATCAGATTTTTCTTTTTAGCTGTGGCAAAGAGAAGATTGAGTTGCTAGAACATGATCTATTTTGATTACTAAAAATCTTAGCGCTGCTAATTTAGTCAGCTAGTACGTTACAAACGTAGGCTCTGTGTGTTCAAACTGTTCTCGGTTGTTTTTTTTTTCTTTTACTTAATAAGTTCTCCAGATAGTTGCCATGGAAATAATCCTGGATTCGGAGAGGATCTAAAGGCCCTGAAGATGCCTGTGCGGTGGAGGCAGCGCGTGGTCTGCACGCTCCAGGCTCAGCTGCTGGTCACAACCCAGTTCCCTACAGTGATGCCGGCTCTAGGACAGGAGCCAGCTTGTTCCTCCCGCGCCTGTCCCGATTCCCCCCTGTTGGAGTTTTGGGCAGAATTCTCCCAGTTCGCGTAGTGCAATAAAGTTGCAGAAAGTGCTCACTGCTGGTTTTCGCTGATTGAAGGTTAATTACGGTTTTCTATCTTGTGTTTGCTTGAACCGCGCTGATGCGAAAGGGTTTGGTTGTTGCCTTTGCCGTGCCCGTGGCTGGCCTTGGGGGTCTGTGCCGAATTCGAGGAGATTTCCCCCGCTCAGCTCCCGCAGCGCTGGGTGCTGCCGGACGGTGCCGGCCCCGGCGGTGCCGCAGCAGGAGCCTCTCCCGGGCCCATGTTTGTGCTGCAGAAGAAGGAACCTGCTTCCTCTGGGGCTGTGTTTTCCTCTTCAACAACTCCCTTTTGGTGCAAATGTTGTGTTTTTCACGAAATTGCCGTGCGTTGTTTTCAGACACGATCATTGGAATTGTTTTGTATGTCTAAACCAAACCTGGGTGCTTCTCGTTGCTTGAAATAAGACAGCTGGTCCTAGTTGCAGGAAAATTCAAGTTTTTTTCCTGGCTTCGTAAGAGTTGAAAGATGCCTTATTATTTAAGCTGGAATTGACTTTGGGTGGAGACCTGGGGCAGGTATTTGATGCAGCGTATGGGACGTGGGAATCCCCTTGGTCGGGGGGATGGGACCGAGCGCAGGAGCTGCAAAAGCAGCAGCTCACCTTCCCGTACCTGATCTTTGCTGGAGAGTTTCTAAGGAAACATCTCTGGCAGTGGCGGAGACCCTGAAGCAGCTGATGTTAAAACTGAGTTGCTTTAACGTCGGTACCGTGCCAAATGAATAGCGTGTTTAAGAGCATGTTTCAAAGGTCTGAAAAGTGGCGATGGTAGATTTTGTGGGCGAATAGTGGGAGAGGTGTGCTGGGGAGGCGTGGGGACAAAGCCTTGAGAGCGGTGTGGGGCAGGACAACGGGACGGTGTCCCATCCTTGCTGTGGGGGTGAAATACGGGTGAATCAGACCCTGTTTCTGATTCACAAATTGTGAATTTTGTGGCTGAAACAAAAGCCTATGACAGATTTTTCCTTTTTTATTTTTTTATTATTGTTTCTTTTAAAATTATTATTATTTTTTTTTAATTTTATTTTCTTTCTGGAGAGCTTAAGTGAGCTTTCTCTTTCCCCCTCATATTTACATACACTATTGAATAGCTCTTGCCGTGATACGTAGGAAAACATGGAGAACCCCATCGCATCGCTGATGTCACACCTTTCATCCCCCGAAACGCTCCATGTTTCAGTCATTCTGGCGACCGGCGGAGTCTCAAACGCAGATTTTAAACAGCCAAGTCAGCACCTTAATGAAGGTTATGGAGACCCCACCAGCTCGCGGTAAGAGCCCACCTTCCCCTTCCCAGCCTGGGGAGGGACAAACCCCACCAGCGTCCCCGCATCCTTTTGCGCTGCTCTGGGTGTATTAAATTAGCGAGCAGAGTGACAGCTGGGCAGGAGGCTGGGAACAATGAAGATAAAGTTAGCTTTCAGCGATGTGACCCTCTCCAGGCTGTGCGCCAGAAGACTATAAATAATTGATAGGAGCAACCACCCTCACCAGCACGTTAATGTACAGCGCGGTTCATACAGCGAGCGGGGCTGCGTTACCCATTACATCACCCCCGCTCTCAGCCTGGGCTCTCCTATCAGCAATGTAATTTTACTGCTTTTAAATAATAAATCGCACCGGGAGTTGAAATACTCCTTCGCCCCATTCAAGCCTGCTAGGGTGTGCAACTACACAAATGAATTTTACATACGGTAAAATAAATTTTGTATCAAGCTAAAGAAAATTCCTTGCGGGAGGAGTTTAGCCCCGCGGTCTCGCCCAATATCGGTGACAGGGGTGTAGGGTATCAAAGGGTTCCAGCTAGTGACTTTTGATCTGGCTCGGCATTTGGAATGGTTTTGAAGCTTGACTTGGGGTCACTGGCCGAAGTGCACGGGTGGTTTGTGGGGGTAAGGTTCTCCGGTGTTGCAAGTCAGAAAAATCCCCTTGGCCGCGGGGGTTTCGGTGAGCGGCAGCGTGTGACACCGCGCAGGGGCTCTTCGGCCCCGCAGGGACGGAGCTTTCGCTTTCAATGGCTGTAGCTTTCGAGCGGTGAAAAAACCTTGATGTAACCCCAAACCTGACTTCTTTCCCCTAAGTCTTTAGATAAGTTCTGTAACTTCTGCTTATCCACATATTTGTGTGGAAAAGCTAAAATGTGCTTTGACTATTCCAGGCTGTAGGGACAGGGCATGTCTCTGTGCATGTGGGAACGCTTTTCTGATGGACCCTTGCAGCTTTTTACCCTGACTTGTGTGGGTCTCCAAAGATTTTGGAAGTACAATTTTTTTAAAAATTCATGTAACTGCTACACTAAAATCTGCGACCATCAAAAACTGGCCAGAAATTGGGCAGATTGTGATGCCCCGTTCCTGTTGAGTTAGTGGCGAGTAAATGGAGAAATCCAACCGGAGAGCTGTTGGGAGGGAAGAAACGAGTGAGATTATGGGAAAACATGGAGCAAGGACCTGTGGTGGGTGAGCGGAGGGGGCTGGCAGCAGCAGGCCGGACACAAAGGTGAAGGATGCTGAGGGTGATGCGACTTCACCCGGTGCATGGCCGAAGGCGCCGTGTGCGGTGGGAGGCTGTGCCCGGCTGGGTCGCGTTGACGTCCAGCGTTGCCCAGGTGGGTGCTGATCCGGTTGCAGGAGCTGGTACAGTGAAATTCAACGTACAGGGGTGTTCCGTGTCGTGCGGTGAGGCAGTAGCTGGGCAGGGAGGAGAGCCACCAGCCCGGCACTGCTCCCGGGAGCTGTGCTGGCAGGAGAGCTCTCGGACGTGGCAATGTAAGTACAGGCAGCCTTGTGTATAGGAGAAATAAAACGCCAGAATGGTATGGCAGGAGATGGCTTAATTTGTTGAAAGAAGATAAGGAACAGATTTTGGCTAAGGGTCTGATTCAAGGTACGATTAGGAACACATTTTGACGTTACAGACACTGGCACCAAGGGCTTGCATCTGAGTGGAAAATTTCTTCTGTGATGCCTCAAAAAAAAAAAAAACAACACCTCTGCTTTGCTCAACACTGAGTATGAAGTAGGGGTTCAGGACCCTCTTCCAGGAGACATCTGTCCCGTGCGTGCATCTTGCAAGTCTCAAAATCTGTGCAGGGTTACTGTGAAAACGGTGGTTTTCACACCTTCTAGAGCGAGACTTAAAGAATTATTATTTCCAAATCAGGAAGTGAGCAATGTCACAGAGCTACATAAGAAAGCATAAGCTGCTTACGGTGGATTAAAATGACTGCCCATTTAGCTATGCAATTAGATGGGGAGATGGTGTGATAAATCATGAGTAACTAGCTTACCTGTCCCATGATGTTGTTTATCCCCAGGCACGCGTGCGCCAGTTTCCGTGAGGTGTTTGAGCACTTGCTGTTAAAGACGTAGGTCCCTGAAAAGAGGCGGAATGTGCGTGCTTCTCGTACAGTTTTCTGAGGTTTCTTAGCTATCCTTGAACATCAAGTTTTCCCTATAGTTAAGCCGTGGCTCTTTCCAGACGAGTCCAGGCGTGGGTCACCGCTGCTGGGGAGTGGGGCTGCCGGGGGCAGGCTCCTGCTTGGATGCGAGGTGGCTCGCGTGTCCCAGGGGGGTCCTGGACTCCCCCACGGCGAGGCCAAGGGCTGCAAGGCCCGTGAGGATGCTGGCACCAGCCTTTTTGTGCCCTTCTCAGAGACAGGCGGTCTCTTGTCCACCTCCCACCGATACCGTAAGAGCGAGCACAGCACCCGCAAGCCGCCCTGCAGCGGGACCCAGCAGGAGGCAGGACCGGCTGTAGTCACGGAAGGTGTTCGCCAGGGGTGCTGAGCTGCATCAGCATCTCAGCGTTGCACGTGCTTCTGACGGGACCTTGTAGTTATCGGGCAAAAGTCTTCAGATGATGAGGTGATGGCTGTTGCCTTCAGCTGCTGAGCATGTTTATCCTTGCAAAAGTTTGAGGTGTTATCAGCTTAGACTGGTAAATGCTCTGGACATAAGAAGGCTTTTATAGGGCAGTAACATGTAAAATATTTTAAACTGTCTGTTGGTCCTGCCAGACGGTCCAGGACCGGTGATTCAGCAGTGCCAGGTTTCCTTCTTCCCATCCCGAGAACTCTGCCTTGCCTTCCCCAGCTCAGCAGCATCTCAGTGTCTCAGTGAGCGTTACCTCTCGCGGATGTGGGGCTGGCAAAAGCATTCAAAGTGCTTTAAGATTTTGGCCAGCCCCAGTCTGGAGAGCTGGCCGAACGGGGGATGCTTGTCTGGGAAACCAGCTCAGCCTGTGCAAGATACTGTTCAGCGTGTCTCTTTCGTAACAACGTGACTGAATCGGTCGTTTTCTTGGGTGATGGTGACAGGTCGCTTCATTGCCAGACAGGAGCCTGGCCCCACAGATGTGCTGGCTGGACCTGGGGGACGGCGGTTCTCATGCCGAGCCAGAGTATTAGGGTCTCTCTGAAGATTGACTCTGAAAGCTCTAAGGTATACAAGCTGTGGAGAGGAACTTCCAAAAAAAAGAAAGAAAAAAAAAAAAAATCAATTATAAAGGTGCCAAACAGCCATCGTAGAGATCTGCTGAGGGCAGACGGCTAGCCTACTCCTCTGCTCCTGCAAGCAGCAGAAAGGCAGAAAGCAAGAGATGCTGTTGCCCCCATCGCATGCTACGTCCCTTGGCCGGGTCCCGCGCTGGCCGACCCCCGCCTGTGCCGTCCCCGTCTCCCCCTGCCGCTCTCAGAAACTTCATCCTTCCCCGGCATCTCACCTTACCGAGCCCTCGGGAAAGGGGCTTTGCTATTCTTAGCATCTCCAGCGAGACGCACACGGGAGCCTTTGATAAAAGGAGCAGGGGAGTAACCATGGCAGTCTCGCCGAAACGGGTAACCATGGATTACAGAAATTAAAGGCATCAAGCAAATAGCAGGATTATCTTTGGTGTGGTGGTTTTCTAGTGAACAGAAGGCACTCTGCCCGACTTCCACGTTTAGGTGAGGCGCTGCAAATTACCTGTAGTTAAAAAATAATGCTAATTAAATTCAAACGCAATAACGATTAACACTGCTGATCTCAATTCACTGAATTTCCTTGCAACTCTAATTGACAGAGAAAAAAACCCCAACCCTGCACAGAAGAAAGGAGGGGGAATTTCTTGCTTCTGGCTCCGTGCTGCATCCTTCTTCTGATGCAGCTGTCAAGTTTGCATTTTCTGTTTCCCTAGCCTTATTATTTTTTATTTTTAATTCAGGGCGCTTCACAAATGAGACGAGCTTGATGCGCCGGTCTCGGGGGAGGTGGCCTGAAACGCTCCCCGTGCTGCACCCGAGGGACCTCGGTAGGCAGGGGTGGCACGTGGTGGGTGCCGACGCCGAGTCCTCCCCCAGCACCCCAAATCCCCCGGCACCTTCCTCTCCCTCATGTAGAAGGCACTCTGCCTTCCCTTCTCTCAGTCGTCCGGAGGCGAGGGCGAAGGAGCCGGGTGGCTTTGTGCTGCCGGAGCAGCGTTCCTCGGGTCCGCTTAGCATGCAAGCTGTGTTCTGTGCACAGCAAATTTTGCTTTCAAGTTCAGCGAGTGCTAAGACTCTGCGTAAATGGGCCTGCTAAAGATATTTTTTTGACATTTGAAAATCCTATTAAGCCCATTTCTCCCCTCTCCTCTCTCTCCCGCCCAGTGTGCCAGCTTAACATGGAGGCACCGCAAAGGTTTCTTTAGGCGGCCGGGTCACATCCTGCACAACAGACCTCAGAAATATGGGTCACCACGAAACAAGGAAAACAAAAAGTATATTGTCCTCGCGTCTTACGCTGACGGCTGATTGAGGGACTCCCTAAACGGACAGTTTAAGAAATTAATGAGGTACCAAACATGAGGTAATTCAGAGTATGCCCCTTTCACGCTGCCTGCTCGCCAGCACGGCCTTCCAGGAGTGGGTCCCTCCTGCCTGTTCGTGCCTGATGCTGCTTTAACTCTTCTTTACCAGGGGCACGGGCTCGGCAGCACGTCCTCGAAGCAGAGTTTGCCACGGTTCCTGCTCGTAGTTCCTGCGTGAGTCAGTGATACAGCCCGCGAGCACATTGTTTATTTTCTTATTTACAAATAATTCCCCGAAGTTGAGGTTGTTACTCACTGGCTTCAAACACAGGGCTGTAGGTTGGAGCAGGTCTCCTTTAGCCTGACTTCATGCTGTGCGGGGTTATCTGCGGATTTTTCTCCGGGCTTTTTAAAATTAAGTTTGAAGAGGGTTTCTATTAAATTCTTGTTTCTGGGAAATTTCTGAAGCTGAGAGTAGCCTGCAGTGGGACGATCACCAGTTGTGCTGGTAGGTGTGTGATTACACAGGTTTTGGGGAGCAGGGATGCAAACAAGTTTGCATACATTGAATTACAGGCGGTGTTTTAATAGTATGTTTTTTAGGTCTTGGCTTCAATCCAGAATTTTTTCGTGCTATTATCCTCTATTTACAGCTTTCAGAAATCAGCTGATGTCACTGCACATATGTTTAGAGCCGTTGCTAAGGTGATTAGCTCCAGAATTCAACGCCTACGCAGTCCTGATGAAAGGCTGAGAAACTGCTCGGCAGCGTCTGTTCAGAGCGGTGCATTGTCGGTTTGAACTATTAAGAACCATAAAACAATATTACCTAATTTTAGGGTAAACACGTTGGCCTTAACTGGTAATCGTGCATCAGGTTTTACAGGAACAGAGGCTTTATCTGGCACGTTTAACTAAGTCTGAGAACACGTCTCACTGAGAAAGCATTTCAAATTACCCAGTTCTTAATTTCCGTGGGCCTGTGCGGTGTTAGTGCGTTTGGGGTTTCCTCTGCTGCCGGCCTGGGAGGCAGAAGGTGGCAATCCAGGGGCAGGACTGCTGTCTCGTAGGTGCCTAACGCCTGCCCCGTGGCTCGGTAAAACTTGCAGATCACACAGAGCAGAACCTCGGACGGCAGCCCCAGCGCGGTTGCTTTGCAGCCAGAGGGTTGCCCGGTCTCCCGTTCAGTGGTCACGTTAAACTGGGACCTGTCCCGAGGCCATCACAGTGACTGGGATGCACCAGACCGTACGTCTTGCCGCTTTCCGGCGCCGCCTGCTTCTCGGATGAACAGAAATCCCTCCCGAGAGGAGACGGCCACCCGCCACCTCAATTTCCACATTTTCCGTTTCAGGTGTCCAGCTTCCGAGATGACGATGTCCTCCAACAGAAAGACCCTCTAGTGGGAGTCTGTCCTCTCTAATAGAAACTAAAGTCATTTACCTCCCTCTCTGCTTTTAGGGAACGGTATCGAGTTGCCTTTACCAGCAGGACTGGGATCCTGTTACCTGCCAGGCTCCTGCTTTCAGCGCAGCAGAAGAATAGTCTTTATTCATGGCGGAGAAGCCATGAAATACAATAAAGTTGCCCACAGCCTGCACCAAGAACGGGCTACCAGGTTACATTTTAAGAGTGTTATAGGTGAAAACACCTTTTTGGCTTAAGTCGGTGCATAAAATGTGTATGAAATAATCTTTCCAGTCCAAGGTACTTCAGTGTCCTTTAAAAAAAAAAAATAAAAAAAAATAATCTACCATTTAAGCTATAAAAAGATGTGGACATGTATATGTATTTCTTCCCCTGTCATCTAGCGCTCAGTAAGTATCTTAGATGATAGCAAACATTTTCTTCCCTGGGAGCTCACTGTTCTCCCACTGATTATATTTTTTTCTTTCCCTTTTTTAAAAGGATACTGGCTCAGGCTTGACCTAGTTTGGCTGTCATCGCGCCGTGAAACAGCGCAAGCCTTCACCTAACATAGCTACCTATATTTTTGTTCTATAAGCTGTGCAAAAATAGCCGCGCGTGGCGAACAGCTGTGTGCAAGTAGCGGCGCAGCGTGTGGTTTTGCAAGGACCAGGGCCGAAAAGATGGTTTTGCTCATTCCCTTCCCTGGTCTCTGCGTCGAGGGCTCTCTCCGGGCGCAGGCGGAGGTTGGACTCGGTCAGTGGGAAGGGAGATGTTCGTCTACAGAAGTAAAACCTCGTTTACAGCCCCTGTCCCCCGCTGGAACGAGGAGGTTTGGCTCATGGAGCGGGTGTGGGAAGCACATCCCTGGGTAGCTAATTTTAGCCTAAAATATAAATCACATTAATGGCTGACCGTGGGAGAAACGCTTGGGTCAGGGGTGTGCAAAGGCACTTGCCTCATCGGAAACGCGTTTGTCCGTTCGCAGGGTGAACCGGCCTCTGTTGCCTTCGCCGTGCGGCAGCATGCCGGCACCCCCTTACTCCTGCCCAGAACGGCAAGGACTTAATGATCTTAAAGGTCTTTTCCAACCTAAACGACTCTATGAAACACTCCCCTGCGTGGGGCTGGAGCGTGTGTGTGCCTGGGGCTGCGTGGGGACCTTCCCTGCAAGGTGTCCCCCATTGCCTGCCCGAGCTGGTCCGTGCACAGCCCAGCATTGCTGAACGTCCCCCTCCTGCTTAAATGCACCGGCTCCTGTGATTTCTGGTGGGGTCGTTTCTTTCAAGCAGTGGCTTGTTTCGGGCGAGTCGGCTGGGGTTGGTTGTGGTCTTGCGTGCATTTCCACGTGCAGGGTCCGTACCGATCCCCTCAGAGGTTTTCCATGAAGAAGAAGAGCAAATAGGTGGATGGAGCACGTCGTCCTTCCACCAAGCCTGTCCCCTGAATTGTCTTCGGGCCCCTTCCCTGCTCCTCCTCCTCCCCCGGCTTTCCTGGCCTGGGCTACAAAGATGTTCCCAGGGCTTGGGGAGGGTGAATAGAGGTGGCATAACCCGGCTCCTGCTCCACGGGGCTGAGAGGCCGGGAACAAAACCCAGATTACGGCCTTTCTCTGCGGAGTTGAAGGGGCCGGGGGGACATTGATATGCAGATCCTGTGTGTCGGGGCACCGCAGTGGCATTGTCTTGAAATGTCCACATGTAGGGTTCGTGAAGCGATATAGAAAAGAAACTAAGTGAAATATTCTGTGCTGGAGCGTGGTACGGGAAACGCTGCGGTGAGGTAGCAATTTTCTAATACAACTGTGTTTCCAGGAGGCCTTGACTACTAAATTGCACTGCTTATATAAAATTTTCACGCTTTCCCAACCTTCTAATTTTCTAGGGTTCATTTCAAGTGGATTTTTTTTATTTGCTAGCCTCTCCTTTTGCAAGAGCGACATTAAAAATTTGACAGTGATGTTTGGGGTGACTTTGTTGTGCTGTCCTGGGGCCAGGCTAACGCACAGAAAAGCAGCGGGAGGATTGGTCGTATCTATTATTGCCTTTTCAACAAGATGCTTGTGCTCTGCCCTCTCTCGAGAGCAGCCCAGCACCGTTCGAGCACGCCGGGCTCCTTCTGCACACCTTTTGGCTTCTGGCACAGCAGGTGGCTTCCCAAAGGGCTGCCGCTATTGAGCAGCTCGGATGAGTATCTGTTTGTGACCCACCGGTCCCACCATGCTGTAAAACGTAGGGGTGAGCCCTTTACTTTGTTGTGACGTAGGATATAACAGGAAAACACTTTCTAGACCAAAACTTGGTGTGAGCTGCAGGAGCTGGAGCCCATCTCATAACTCTCCAGAGGAAAAAAAAAAAAAAAATGCTGTAAACCAGAAGGAAAGTTGGCAGGTTTGGTCGGGCTGCCTCGTCTGCCCTCGGCAAATTACTTGCTTGGAGTTTGCTGCTTTGATGTTTGTGTTTCCTCGCACACTGAGCCCCTGCTAACAAAGTGCTTGAGAACCTTGCACCGAGGCGGCAGCCGGCGTGCTGGGAGGACGGGCAGAGCATCCTCTACCTAAGCTGCTCTTTCAGCTGTGTGCCTGCGGCCGGGGCCGCCTGCCAGCCGCGGGCTGTCACCGAAGGCGAGAGCTTGAAGGCTGAGTAGAATTAGAAAAGAGCTTTTTTTTTTTTATTTAAAAAAAAAAAAAAAATAAATGGTGCATTGAGACGTGTTACTGTAGTGCGAGTAGCTGACCTGCCTGCTGCTGCTCTTAGTGCTGCCTGTGCGGGTGCGTGGGAGCACGTTGTACGTCGTCCCCGCAGCCGTCCTGGGCACAGGGATGAGCGGAGGGGTAAAAAAGAGGATTGAAGCAGCGAGAGTTCGGGAGGCAGGTGGGGAAGAGCCCCAGGTACATGTGGCATGTGAATTAACCGCCAGCTCCTCTGGGAAGAGGGGATGGCAGCTGGGCGGTGGGTTGAAGACATGGAACCAAGTAGGTTTTGAAACCCAGGAGGTGAGTTTTGCGGGCTGGCTTTGGGAGCGAGGGGCCTGGGCAGGGGAAGCACCGTCCTGTCCCTTTGGTTCGGTTCAGCTGCTTCAGAGCGCTGGACCCCGGTGAGAGCGGCCGAGAGAGACGCTTCCAGGGTCGGCTCCTCGCTCCTCTGGCTGGCAGAGCTCAGGGCCACTGCGTGGACACTCCGGGAGGCTGCTGATCCGCTGCGGCCGTAGAAAAACTAAAGCAGCAACAAATAGCTGAGGTTTTATCTCAGTTTATAGGAGTTTTAGGAATTGTACCTTAAATAAACGAACCAGCAAACCAACTCATAACTCCAAAATGGCATTGTGTGTTCTGCTGTAGTGGAGAAATCTGTGATTTCTCCTCTGCTTTGGAGGAGCACAGGCATTCCTTGAACGGAGAGGTCTGCATTTATCGGTGCTGCTGTGCCCATCACATTCCCAACGTCTGCAGAAAGAGGGAAGAGTTGCACTTGGTTTGCCATTTGGAGAAAAGTCTTCTGTCTTACTTTCAGCCCGGCTTTTTTGAAGAGTGCTGGGCTCTCTTCTGTCGTCTTAAACCTGCTCCCGTGGTGGGGCATGTAATAATTCCTGCCGTTCCTGGCCCGCTGTGGTGTGGGTGCTCTCGGGGATCTGCACGTGCGTGGGGTGCGCAGCCATGGACAACCTCCTGAAGATTCGAGCTTTTATTCTGGGAATCTAAATATAGTTCCGTGTGATCAAGTGCTCACGAAGAAATCAAGTAATCCATACTTGGGACGAGTCCAGGGCTTAAAATTCTTAATAGCCTTGCTCCCGAGCTCTGCAGCTTGTGCTGCGCCGAATACGTTCTGGGAGTCAAGGTCTTTGCTTCTGATGGTTTAATTTGGACAATGAGTATCACTTAATAGTAGCATTTTATTACATTCGTTTCACTCTTACTTTTCAAAGAATTCTTCTGATGCATTCAGGCTCCTGCCCTTTGCATGCTAATGGACTTCTGCTGGGATTTTGTTTTTGTTATTACGTAGCACCAGGGCTCCCATTTGCAGGGGCTTGGTATGAAGAATGCCCTGCCCTGAGACAATGCCGCCATTCACCGGCCCTGATACAATGGGGGTGGAACGGTTATAATGGAAATTAGTATGCAAAGCCCCATCCTAATCAGTGCCTTTTGCTGGGTGTCTGTGCGCTGCGTGTACCGCTCCTGCAAAGTGCTGAGTTGTTCCTTCTGCACAGCCAGGCCGTCCGGCCCATTTCACTGCTAACATAAACGCGTTCCCGACTCGGTTTTTAGAAAGCAAGAAAAAAAACCTCCCGGTTCACATCTTAGCCAAGAGTGGAGCATCTGCAAAAACCGTGGTGGATGGAGAGCAGCTCTGTGTGATGTCCACAGCTATTTTTGCCTGTCTTCTTTGAAGTAAAACCCACTCCAAACAACGGTTGGTCCTTGCCCCCTCCGTCTGGGTGGACTGCTGGAGCGGAGGGACCGCGCGGTGCCGGCTGATGGGGGGAGCACAAGGGGCTCCCCTGAGACAAGCCCAGCTCACCACCCGGGCACCGCGTCTGTGTGTGCCATATTGCTCATCTTGCTAAGAGCTGCAGGTAAGCATTAACCTGCAGCAGATTAGTTTTGCAGCCTTTCAGGTATTCTTTTAGTCTGTGCGTGTTGTCCCCTATTACTGACCGTCACAAACACCTTAGCAACTACACGACAGATGTTTTGGGTTGATGGCGTAATAACGGTGCTGTTCTGTCCTCGCCTGAAGTTAAGAATGGCTTTCAAATGCGCTTCTGGCAATATAGCTGTGCAGTCTAAAATGGGAGAAAATAGGCAGTTCTTTGGACTGACCTGCACGAATCCAGAAACGTTAACTCTAACTTTCCTAGTCCATAACCAGCAAAGGAGTTGAGCCCAAGCAGGGGATGGCCTGGCAGAGCGTCTGTGGCTGTTCGGTGGCAATGGATGAGGAGGGGGAATCATCCCAAGGCCCCGACTGAGGCAGCTCAGAGAAAACAGATCAGGATCCTGCAGCGTCCACATCCACGTGTGCGCTCCCTGTCGTTTTCTGCGTGTCCTGGTGCTCTCATCGCCCGACGCCAGCTCACGAACCTGCCCGTGTAACAGCTCCTTGCTGTTCAACGATAGCCAGGCCTTGAGAGAGTGGTTTTGGCTGGTGTTTCTGCATTGCTGTAGCAGGACGACATTGCACGTTAGAGGAATTTGCAGAAGCTTGTATCAGAGGAGCTGTAAGTCAAGGCTGTGCATGAAGTAAGCATAAAATCCCAGAATTTATAGCAACCTTTGCAAAGTGTCATCATCAAGAGCCTCGAACAAAGCTCTGATGCGCTGGGAACTATCTGTATCTTTTATGAAAGCGGTGTATGGTTCCCCATTTGTTCCTTTGATAACACCTTTTGATCTAGTGCCAGAGTAAATTAATCCATCACAAAGTGGGGAACAGAGACTCAGATAAATCCTTGCAGAAATAGGGAAAAATGGCTAATGGGGGGGCGTCTCCTGCGTGGCTCTAGCCAGGCAGAATCGGTTTGTTTGTCCAGAGTGATCCGGAGGAGGATACCGGATTCATTTTATTCACTGTCGTTCCATCCTAGCCACGTTTTGCTGTAACTCCAATACCAAAATATCCCTGGTCCAGTGGGAGGTGTCCCTGGAACAAGATGATCTTTAAGGTGCCTTCCAACCCGAACCATTCTATGATCCCATATATCCCAGTATCATGGGATGTGCCGGGTGCATGGCGCAGGAGTCCTGCAGGGGCTCAGAGCGATGGTGAAGCGCTGCCCCTCTTACCGGCACCGGTTCCTGCGCAGCCCTGGCACAACCTGGCACCCGGCGCTGGCGTGGGTATCCCACGCTGTGTCCCTGTGCCGGGGGAGCTGCTGGCTCCAGCAGTGCCGGGCAGGCACGTGTGTGCCATGTGCGGCAGCTCCGGTCCTGCAGGATGGATTAGTCGAAGCCGGGCGCTACGTGGAAACAGCTCTCCTGTGTCAGAACCGGCTGCGGTGCGGCGCCGTGCCCGGCAAACAGCCCTGAGCTGGCCAGCCTCGGCACCGCGGATTATCCCAGCCTGGATAATCTGGCTGTGGAGAGATGGGAGCCGGTGGCATTAGGGAATATCTGGGCCCAGAAAAGCATGGAGATTGCAGGAATGACCCAGTGGTCCCCAGAGCATCTGCTGGCGGGGGCTGGGGGCCGAAGCGAGGGGCGCCGGAGGCGGCTGAGACGTACCATTGCTTGCAAAAAAGTACCAAGATCAGGAAATGCGCGTTTTGTCCTTACGCCCGCTGCTTGGTACCTAAAGTAAACAATTATGCCTTGTGTTGTAAAAGCCGTTTTTAATCTCTCTCAATCTCAGTCACGAGGCTCTAAGGTGAAAGGGTTTATAGAGACCGAAATGAATCGGGCCTGTCCCCTTGGGCACGGGGAGGCGGCCACCGAGCGATGCAATCCCGGAATAGCTGGACCGTGTGATCCAACATGCTGGGAGGCGCAGGAGGCTGCTCCGCTGCCCGGGATGGCCTCAGAAAAGGTCTGAAACGCAACAGGCCCCATGGCTGGGACAGGAGGCTCCAGAAGTCCATCTCTGGTGGCCCCTGGTAGCCCCTGCAGCAGCCAGCAGTGGAGTGCCACTGGACGGGTTTGTTAGCGAGTGGCATTTAAGCCAGTTGTAGCTGATGTCTGGCCTCAAGGAGTCTCGTCACTCGTGCTATCTTCTGTGAAGGCTTATTTGACCTCTGGCAAGTGACACAGTAGCCGGGCGGTGTGGGCTGGGGGCCTGGCCCTCGAGTCCCACCACACTGAGCTGCCTTTCTGAGCCGCGGCTCTTGTGACCATCAGTACCTTGGTGGTGCCCGTGCGCTAAGCCTGGGAGTACGAGAGGGTTTCGGAGCTGTGTCGAGGTGGTGCTGGCGCGTGCCGTCTCCATCCTGCCTCTCCAGCCACCGAAAAAACAAGTCCAGGAGCTGACACAGTTCAGAGCAGCTCCACTGCAGCTCTGCGATTGGCCCCAAAAATGATTGCACTTGATGGAATGAGATGGCAAGTGATAGGGTGTCTGTGGCCAGTGGTTTGACAAAAGCAACGCTCGGCAAGCGGAGCTGTGGTGGATGGAGGCACGGGGCTGTGTCGATCGGAGGCAGGCAGTGGTAACGGTGATGTCGGTCACCCAAACGCCCATCGATCCGGTGTTAATTCAGGACACGGTTTAGGGAACTGCTGCCGGACGTTAGCAGTGGCTTTCTGTTCTGGCTGCGGCTGCCCCTCGCTGCCGCCCGCTGCGCAGGCACGTCAGAGGGAAACCGGGCTGGCTGCAGAACTGGATGTAAAAAATGGCAAAAATGTTTTAAAGCCAGATAAATTCCTTGATGTACTTGGTAGTGAGCAGTTACATTGGAGTGTCTGACAGAAAGCAGGAAGATGCCATGGCGCTGTTTCACAAAGAACGTTGTAAGCCACCGTTTCACTGAAAAGCAGATAATTGTTAAGAAAGTAGGATAGGAAGTCGTTAGAAAGGCTGGAAAGCATATTGAAGGCTCGCAGCGTTGCTGTAGGAGTTGAGTATCACGGTGAGGTCCCCCGGCAGGGACTGCGGGGGAAGCGCGGAGCAGGGGACACGAGGCTGGAGGGCAGTTCAAAGGAGATGGACGCGAGACGGCTTGGGTCGCGTCCTCACCTCAAATGCAGAAGTAAATAACGTGGGTCTGACCTTCACTAGGTGTCGTGATACTGTTTGCAGCCTGTGCTCTTGTGCAATGGCCCCGCTCACCGTGATCAGTAAACTTAACTCTGCAGTAAGATTATTTTATTCTTTTTCTTTTAAGTTTTTAAGACTTCTTAGCGGTCATAGGTTTACAGGGTAGCTATCAGAGGTGAGCGGTAGAGAAAGCATGACAGCATTTCTATTTTTGCCTTTTACTGTATGGGAGAGTTTAGCCCTGAAAAAAACGTAAAGCCGATGGAACTCAGAGCCAGAAAATTTCAGAGCAGCGAAGACTTTTAGGGGTTGCTAAAGTGAATAAATAATGCCACTTTTTAGAAAACACTGCCAGGTATAATTTCTGCCTTCAGCTGTCCTTCCGAACCTGAGCCTGCCCTGACCGCTTGGGAAGGAGCGGCGTTTCAGAGCGTGTTGTGGGGTAGCTGCCCTTAGAGGTTTCCTTGCCATTTGTCTTTTGGACTTCATGGAAGTGTTCCCCTTGCTGTCGTTGCGTAGAAGATGGGTTTGGTGGGGAACACCAGTCAGTGTGGGAGCTGCTGGGAATGGGCAGGGCTGAGATGTTTCCCAGCTCCGGCAGTTGGTCTCCGTTGGCTGGGAGCACACCTGCCCAGCTGATCAGCTGCTGCTGCAGCACGGCAGTTCGGTGGGATGGGGCAGAGATAGACTTTACCCATGCTGTACTGAGGTGTTAACGTTTTCCCTTGAATTTTAAACAAATTGCTTCGTATTCAGGCTTGGTTGTGACTCGCATCCTTAGGCTGATGGCAGCAACGTGCTTAACTTGCGCTAAAATGAGGACAAAACTCGGTTTAAGACTTGAGTCACGTGCTGAAGATGCAAAAGAATAAGGATGTGAGAGAAACCAGCCAGGTGAGGTGCCCAGACCCCGCGACTCCCGTCCGTCCAGCGTGGCTGTGGCAACAGCCGGCTGGGAGGTCGGAGAGCCTGCTTCCAGCTCCGGGCCTGCCGTGTTCCCTGCACACCCACACATGCCTATGGACAATATATTATGGCCCATCAGAACTAGAAACAGGTACTTTCTCGCATTAGAAATTCAGAAAATTGCCCTCTTCATGGCATAAGGGTCTTGCCTCCATGCTCTGTGCAATGTTTAGTGCGCCTTTGAAATGGGAGAGGGTGGAAATGCTCTTATGGATGGTCTTTAGTTCCACATTGACTTACACTATGGAAAACTATACTGATGATATTTAAACAAAAAAAAAAAAAAAGCAGCAGTCTGGGTTAAACGTGCTGGTTAAAGCTGTTCTTGTAAAATCATGTGGCCTCTTATGTGTCCAGTGGGATGGGACGTGCAGGGCAGTAATGGGAACCCTGCTCTGGGAGTTCTGAGGGGGAGAGAGAAAGGAGAAACTGAAACACAAACCCAGAGAACTAGTGCCAAAGGAATGGGTGACTTCAAGCCCTTGCACTAGTACTTCGCTTAGTGAAAATAGGTTGCGACAGTGTACGGGTCGTGCAGAAACAGCTTGGAAATAGAGAGGGGATGTGAAAATGTGAAAATACCTTTGGGTTTGGTCAGTGGAGACCTCCACGTATATAGATGGGAGCGTGTAGGTCCCACGCTGAGCTGCAGCTGCTCCTTGCTGTCGGTGGTCTCTGGTGGGACGGGAGGAGAAGGAAGGCTGGGGAAGCCCTTGAAGGTCACTGCGCTCCCGGGCTGTTGAGGGTAATCTGACTTGCAGAGCAGCACACGGAGCCAGTTAGCCGTTAGAAGACCATGAAAGAATTTCTGTGTGGATCTATTGATATTGATATTCTTAAAAACACGGCAAGTAAAGAGCTTTCGGAACCGCTGGGGAATTCATTTCAAGTTTGGTAGATACGGAGCCCGCACTTCCCTTGCAAAAAACAACACGAAGGAAGGGACGACTGGGGCGTACGGACTGAGGTGCTTTGGTGACCTGTCTCTCGGGCAGCACGGAGCAGCCCGGCAGGGAGGGCGGCTGCGCTGGGGAACGGGGCAGAAGAGCCCGTTTTTGGGCTTACGGCTGCGGCGTGGATCTGCGCTGCTGGGTCGGGCTGCTCCGTCCCCAGGCTGCATCTGCGGGGAGCTGAGCGCTCCCCAGCAGCAGGTTTGTACAGGAGCTGCGTCCAAACCGGGCTCCAAATAATTCGTTTCGAACCCCGCTGCGTGCGTGCAGGCGCTTCGTGCTGATGCCAGGCAGGGCTTTAAAACGCGGCTACGTTAGCTACCGTGCAAAACATCTCGGCTTATTGCTGTGAGGTCCCTTATAAAACAGTGCTCACACAACGGTCTCTTTAAAGTGAAAATTGAGCTGCCGCAGCAACCGGTGCATCCTGAAATCCCTGACAACTGCCTTGTAAAGTAATCTTAAAGCCTATCTGTCTTGACAGTGCCTCTTAATGGCTTACTAATAATGCTTTAAGATTTGCTGGAGCTCCGCCACAGCCCTGCTGTAGGTTTCTAGTGGTCTGCCACGCTCTCCTCCAAGCTGAGATCCTCTCAGTTTTCCATGATGAAGCTAAATTCTCCCAAACCAGGCACCTCAGAAGGTGTTTTCCAAGTGCCCTGTTGCGGGGAGGCAGCCGGAGCAGGCTCCTGGCGGAGGAGCTGTGCGTGGTGCAGTGTACAGGAGGACCTTCTGTTGTCGCAGAGCCATGGGTTCGTTATCATCTATAGCCATTTTGTCATGGGTGACGTAGGAGCTACTAGGATTTCTAAAAATTAAGGGAATTGCACAAATTCCACAAGCCAAAATTCCAGCTCCAGAAACATGTGTTTTGCTACGGCGTGGGCTTTGTGCCCGTCAGTATGGAGAAGGGGTCACGTAATCCAGCCATAGAGCGCTGGGTTAAATTATTGTGTGCTGCGGGGTATTAAATCTCAGCTTTTGCTCTCCTGCGTGTGGGTGGGAGGGGGATTACTGGTGCGGACCAGCATCGCTGCTAAGCTGAAGGATGTTTTTAATCTAAAGTAAAATAGCAGCCAGAACGCTCGGTGCATACCTGGGCCTTAGTCATCGCCAAAGAAGGTTTCGCGTACGATCCTGACAGCTCTGCCGAAGGGGTGGGTGCCTCCAGAGCGTTTGCGGGCGCAAGAGAGACGTCAAAGCAAAAGCGAATGGAAGCGAAGAGCTTTGCTGGTGAAGTGTTTGAATGGTCAGTTTTAACTTGGTAAACATTTGGGAGACTGTGTAGGTTCAGCCAAGCAAATGAAGAATCCTTGGGCTAAACAGGGAACAAAATGCAGCATAAGGCTGGGTTTTATATTTAAAAAGTACTGACGTGCTGTATGCTCTAGCAAACAGGCGAGTGCCAGGCTCTCCTCTCCGGCCAGTCTTTCCTCCCACTCCCCTGGGGTTAACTTATGCCGTGTTAATAATTACTAGAATGTACTTTCGGGCAGGTTATTTGTTTTCCCTCCTCACGATGTGCAAGAGCGGATAATGAAATTAATTTGCACACTTTGTGAGTTTGCAAAGCTGGCTTCAGCCACGTTGCCACGATACCGTGCGGGTGCCGGCGGGTCCCCGGGCCGGTGTTTGCACAGCCGGGGCAGCGGGCTGCTATCGTGGGTAAACAGAGCTCGGAGGGGAGATGGGACGTACCCAGCCATGAGAAATGCTCTCTCCGAAGCCAGCACGGAGCGTCCGGGCTGTAAAACCCCTTTCCGATGCAGAGCGTTTAACTGTGCTGATGCCAATCAGTTAAAAGCCGATAAACAGCCAAACGAAGCCCTGAAATTCCAGTGTCGCTCCTGCAGATTGTGGAGCTCACAGTTAACACCGCTCGGGCGGCCGAGGAGCCCGCTGGTGAATTCAGGTGTCAGGCTGTACCCTCGTCTTTAAGTAATGAGTCCCGTATCCTCCAGCTGGAGGTTTGTGGTACGCAGGCCACGGTGTTTCGTGGGGGTGCTGGGCAGTGGTCCTCGGAGCTGGGCTGTTTTCGGTGAGGAGCTTGCTGGGAAGGCTGCATGGTCCGCGGGAAGCGCTGGGGAGGTGGCAGGGCTTCCCCGCGCGGAGGGTGGGAACCGCAGCTCTTGGTGTTTTCCATCTCCCTTGCCATGGTGCTTGGCTGGGGGGGTAAAAGCCGTTCGGTGTAGACCTGGTTGAGCCCGCGCCCTAATTCACTGCACAGGTACGTGCAGTAAAGGACTGAGCCAAGAGCACGAAGCACCAAGACTGACAAAGCCCGACACTCCTGTCCTGCTCTCGAGGCCCCCCCGGGGCGCAGCCCTCCGCTGGCACCCTGTCGGGCATCTGCCTCCCGGTGCCGGGGCGGGGGGCACAGGCTTGGCCTGGCTGCATGCCGAGCTGGCTACCGCCGCACAGCCTGGGGCTTGTGAGATGGTTTTATTCCTTGGATCACGGAGACAGAAGCTGGTCGTGCTCGCCTCTCGAGGCTGCGGATCGCAGGTGGTGTGGTGCTCGGTGCGGTGTTACCGGCAGGACCTAAAACATCTCCTTTGCCTGCTGTGATCCTGCTGGGAGCACGTGTGCTGTCTGCCAGGTGCCAGCCACGTCAGGCTGGCGCAGACCTGAGGGACCAGGTATAAATAGTACCGCTCCGGTTGTACCATTCCTACCTGTATCCTGATGATTTATGCTCCAAGGCTCGGCTCCGCGGGTCCCTTAATGTGTCATTTTGATCTATTTGCAGACTGGCTTTGGGCTGCTCTTGGGGAAGAGGCTACCTTTCGCTCGTGGCTTTTCTTTTTCTCCCCCGGGGTCAATAAGCCTGACTTTGATCCCTCCCTTCTCCAAATTTTCTACCAAGCACTGTGTTGTCACGTTGGGCTGCTCAGCCTGGGGGAGGCAGGCAAATCCAGCACGCAGCTGGGAGACAGACCTTTCTTTTTTAAGGAAGACAAGGAGGCGGCAGAGAAATCTGGTTTTCTTCCCCCAACTTGCCACACATATGTTTTGTCTGAACGTTGCCTTTTCGAAGATGCTCGGGCTCCTGGGCGAGCCGTGGTGGGGACGTGCCGTCGGTGACGGGGACATCTGCAGAGCCTCACGCTTCCCAAGGCGGCGCGTGTCTGGTCAGCTGCCGACACCCAGCCCCAGGTACTCTTAACTGGGATCGTTTTTCGGCGAGTGTTTAAGCAATAGCTTTATAACAAGTTGTCTTACGAGAGGCCTCGTGTACGTGTTACTTAATTAGGCCCGAAGTCAGGAGGGGCTCTCAGTTCTTTTCTGAAGGGTAGGGGCCCATGTCCTTATGGAAACGATCTGTTAAAGCAGGCCCGTTTTTACAGCTTTCCATCACTCCCGCTCTGATGACACGTTCGACAATAGCTTTGTAGAAAAAATTGAGTTTCCCCTATCCAAGAATATACTCAGTTTGGTAAATGCATTCCTATGTCTTTATATACAATAGATCACCTTCAAAAGGACTGTAATTTGAGAGATGGAGATGGAGGAAGAAGAGAGAAGGGTTGCAGATTTGTGGAGAATTAACCTTGATTTGGTTCTTGGCAAACCAGCCACGGGGTCGTGTTGTGCCCAAACCTTTCCTGCCGTCCCCTGGAAGAGGATGGCCGCTTTATCCCTACGTGTTTACGGCCGGGGTCCTTGGCAGTGTGCTGAGCCAGGCGTGAGCCTCCTGGCATCGGCGCGGCCGTGGGCAGGGACCCTGCCGGCACCCGCGGCAGCGGAGGCACCGCTTGCTGGACGAGGATCGGGAAAACCAGACGGGGAATTTGGCTTCTGAAACAAGACGAGCAGAAATGACGAAGGTAACGGGCAAGGTGCTTCTCCCCGTACGCCTGGCAGCCGGCGGCAGAGGGCATGTGGTTTGCTTGGAGAAACTCACGCTTCGGGTTTTTTTCGGCACTGGCTGCAGCACGCAGAGCCCCACAGAAGCCACAGCAAGCTTTTTTCCTGTCGTACAGCTTGTTAAATAGCAGCGTGGCGGTGGTCTGTCGTCAGCAGACGCGCAGCTACAGACGGAGCTCTGCTTCCAGCTTGGGCTGAAATAATCTGGGAAATCCACTGTTCTTATCAGCGTGTCGGGGCTCAGGGAGCCACGGCGGCTTTTTAAGTAGTACGAAAAGTGTGGTGACAGTTTTGCTGGGAGGGGGAAGCGGCAGTGGCGGGGAGGAAGCATTCGCAGTTCAAAACTGCGCGTGGAGCCAGCTGGGAGAGCAGCTCCCCGTGTGTGGCTGCCCTGCAGCCCAGAAATCTGCGCAGCAGACCTTCCGCTCCCTCCCCTCCCTGCCTGCAGAAGAAGAAACCCGCGGAAGCCTTTCCCCCTCCGTAGCCCGGTTGTTTCCCGGCGTTGGCTTTGTGCCGTGCGTGCACCATGGTGCGTGGTGTGTTTGTGAGCAGGGCTTTCCTGAGTTCTGCCCTGGCAGAAAACCGAAACTTTACACAGCCTTGACTTCCCCCTCTCCACCCCAAGTTCCTTTCATGCTTACAGACTTCCCAGTTCAGTGTGAGCCATGAATCAATCCTTTCCATGTCTTGAGGGAGAATGTCACGTGAGTTTGGTGTTTAGCTGGGAGTACAACGGGTTTGCAGCTTTGACGCTTTGTCCCTCACTGGGTTTTGGTGGCGGCGGCGGATTTGGCTGCCGCACCTCGTGGTGGACAGTGGTGCCTGCAAGGGCTGAGGGTGGGAGGTCTGTCTGCTTACAGCCCTGGGTTCCTTGCTGGAGAAGGAAACTCCTTCAGAGCAGAAGCTAGCTTAGGTGCCTTGGGTATTCTCAGGACGCGGATCTCCTGCCGTGGTGTCTGGGGTTCAGGAGGTCAGTTTTCCAAAGCCCGGTGTCAGAAGCGTGAGGCCTGTGCGGTGTTCTGGCACTGTCCGTGGGAGAGGGCCTCCAGGTCACCTCCACCTCTCCGCTCGAAGGCGGGTTCTTACCAACGCTAGGCCAGGGGGTATTACCCTTCCTGTGTGTTTTCAGTATTGGGGGGGGAATAAAACCTTGAGCGACGTATTAATAGAAGGTTTGGAAGGCTGATGTGGCACTTCTAATGTGAGCCCCGTATAACTGGGGTCTTCTGGTTAGTTTGGAAAATCAGAGCATCCAAGCTTTCGCTGTCTTCCCTTCTCTGCTGGAGTGATACTTAGTGGTTCTGGGTTTCTCTGCTTTTCTGGATATTTTTTAATGTCTGCCCCTGTTTGCTTCTTGCCCTGTCATTTAAAAGCTGCCAGTAGCATGGCAAACAAATACCAGTTTTGCTGCAAAGTGGTGTGTATATAGGTAGAACATAAACTCTAACCCACTCGCCTCAGTTGAAAAGGAGAAAGATGGCCAAAATGAAACTCCCAGATTTGCAGACCCCAAATAAGAGTAAATCCGTGAAGCTCTGTGTTTGCGTCTTCCCCAAAGCCTGATGCCTTCAGGGCCTCTGCCTGGGAAGTGGTGATGTGTGAGACTTGTTCCGTCGCCTGGTACTTGCTCCTAAATTCACCAAAATATTCCTGAGGTTCCCACGCTTGGGGGAAGCTTTGCGTGTTTGCAGTGGGCACGAGGATGCTGAGACGGGGAGGGGGAAACCGGGAAGAATTGTGCAAGAACAGGGAGGAAGAGAAATGTTTTGCTGAGGTTACCACGGGCTTTCAGGCTCACAGCTGGGAGAAGATGTTACTTGGCTGTTGCGACATCGCGGACTGAACACGAGTTTAAACGTGGACATCCCGAAGCATTTGCTCAAATCCACGAAGGCTCAAGGAGGCTTTTCATGAGGGCGTAGCTGGCGTCCGCGCAGCCCACGCTGCCTGAGGCTGGTCGTAGCAGACCCCGAGCTGGAGGTCCCCTCGGCTTGAAGGATCCTGTTACAATGGCTGTGGCACCTTTTGCAAAATACTTTTGGTTTCTTTATTTCTCATGTAATTAACGTGCTTGGTCATTGTCTCCTCTCGGGCTTAAGGGCTTAAGTAATGTAGGGTTTTTTGTAGTAAAAGCTGTTTTTTGTCTGGAGCATGTAACGCAGAAAATTGGACAGGACTGGAGCAAAAGTCTCATTTGGGGTTTTACTGCAGTGTGTTTGTACATTAGATATGTGTGTGTGCTTGTCTGTGCGTGTGTGTGCACGTATGCAAGTATATACAGAAATATACACTAGGAATATGTAGTATTTATTTAATTAAAGCAGCCCAAACTCACAGGGCCGGGTCTGAGTTCACTGGCAGAACCTGCCTGCTGCGCCCTGGCCCAGCTGCGTTACGTCAGTGCGGGTACCCAGCTCCCGGAGGCGAAAAAGGCACAAAGTTATTGGTGATTTAGCCACGTAACGGAGATGCCTGCGCTAATTTAGACGGCCAAGAATAAGCACAAATGCGTTCTGCTTTCTGTTGCCTTCCTGAGCCGTCCCTCTCTGCAGCTAGGCAGCAGATGGGGCTTGCAGGAGCCGACGCGAGCTTTCTGTAGGAATGGTGTTCGCCCCGCAGCCTCCCCTTGGGACAAGTCACTAGTGCCAGGAACGGGAAGATGGAAAGTCCGCAGGTGGGGAGCGCGGAGGAGCCTCAGCCCGGCCGAGGACGGAGCGGAGCGTGCCAGCAGACCCTGCCAGCCCCTCGCGCCGGGGTCCCCGGGCTGCCGCCGGGACGGTGGGGTAGGTGACGCAGCTCGCTGCCGCTTCATCTGTTGCCCTTTCGTTCACTGAGATGTGGTCGGCATCAAATCAAGGACAGCAGCGGTCAGGAATTGTCTGTGCTAACGTGTTTCTCCGTCCTGAAAATCGGGCCCAGCTCGTTTTTGGGGCTTGGCTGATGTTCATGAAGCCCTTGAGCTGCGCTTCAGCAGAGCAAACCGCAGCAGGCCACAGCCGTAGCTCCCTGCTGGGCACGGGGCGGGAGCAAACTGTCCCCAAACCGTCCTGGGAATGGAGCAGATTGCACAGATTTGTGTTGAAATTTTGCCAGAATAAGGCAGCCCTGGTGAATCCCCATCTTTCCCTGCTGGTGGGACCTCCGGGGGACGGGCTCTGAGCACAGTGGGTGAACTGAGTCCACCCCTTGGGTTGTGGTGAGCCACGGGTAAGGGCTTTGCACTCCTCATACCTCTCAGCACATGCATTTCTGTCCCGCTTTCTGTGTGCAGGGTAGTTTGGGCTGCACTTTTTCCTCTTAAATGCATGTGACGTGCAATGCGCTGTGCAGTCTGCTTAGAGTTAGCGTTGCCCGTCGCTCTGGAGTTGCACGGTATGGCTTTGTGTAAGTCCTTGGGATGTACTTAATTAGGGAAATATTTTTCCTCCCATACGCAGCAGCAGTGGGGAAATCCGCGTGGAGTTCGTCACTGTTTTAAGCAGGCTGATGTGCAAGAAGTCCCGTAGATGGTTGTGTTGGCAGACGTGGTTACAGTGCGTCCCCGGTTGAAGCCTGATGGGTTTCTGTGCGAAGCAGAGAGGAGATGGACGAAGTGCGGAGTCTTCCCTCTCTGGCAGGTTTTGGTCTGAGCCGGCGATCCGGAGCCATCCTGCAATTCCACACCAAGAGGGCAATAGTGTCGTAAGCGGCTCTCCCACTCTGACTAACAGCGGTGCGGCAGGGCCGTGCGCTGCTCCAGCCGCCTGCTCCAAAGCTTTCCTCATCGCAGCTGATCCCGCTCCCAGACCGCAGCTCGGAGAACCGACTGAAACAACAGTTTTGTAACCTTGGCCAGAAACCAGATAATCAGCGGCATCCAGAAATGTAGCAATATCAAGAGGCAGCTGCATATAGATAATTGAGGGAAGGGTTTGTGGGAAAAACTGCTCCCGGAGAAACCACACAGGCGGAGTGGTTGTTCGTGGTTTCAGGGTACTGTCAGGGCTCGCTTTTATTTTGGCCTTCCTGTATCCCAAGAACGGTCCCAGCTGGAGTATTCTGAATCACAGGGTAGTTGGGCAGAAATTGCCAGATATAATCTTGTTGAATAGTGACACTTGGTGTAGTAGAAAAACTTAGAGTTGTCGTCATAATTTGAGACCGATCTTCAGATGCTGGGGCGGGAAGTGGCACTCGCAGGTTACGTGCCTGGGGGTTGTGGTTTAAATGTGACCCGTTAGCAGGGATGGTTTCACGTAGCGAGTCATCGCCGGAGAACCGTTGAGGAGTTGGATTTTCACGGTGCCCAGCGAGGTCTTGAGCATCATCTTGACTGTGGTCCTTGAAGACGTGGGTGCGTGTCCGCATGCACAAACCACTGAGCTTCTCCCTTGCGTTATTTTCTGCAGGTCCTACCAAACACCACGAAGGGGCATCTGTTTCGCAAGTGATTGAAATACTAATAGCTGCTTTAATTCATCTTACTAATTCTACTTGGCTGCCGCATACTTGAGAAAGCAACCAAGCCTTGCCTGAGCCCCACGCAAATCCATCCAGATGGAAGTAGTTACAGGCGTATCAGGAGGTCAGGAAGCACCGTGGGTTAAGGCGAAATAAATATTTGAGAAAGGCGGAAGAAAGGACCGTTGTTGTGGGGACCAGGTAATAATTTTGAGACCAGGAGGGGAGTAGCCATGCAAATTGGTGAAGAAAGCTGTTTCATCTCTGAGAACTGATAAGGAGTGACATCCGCCTTCAAAAGTCAAGAGCAAAAAGATAGCGACTTCCCCAGGGGAAAGAACGATGATGTTGAGTTGAAGGTGAGGGCATGACGGAGCTGTGAAACTGGGGCGACCCCAGATGTGACCGCATGCCAGCTTTCCGACCGGCTGCCTTCAGAGCAGAGAGATGCAGAGATCCCTCCGGTTCCCTTGTTTTGGTAATGGCTGTAAGAATTAGCACCTCGTGCTGCGCTATCTTACTATGAATAGCTAATCTTTGTGACTGCCTGTTGTAAGGCTGCTGAATGAAACACACCTGTGTTTGCCCTGCTGGCTTGCAGGCCGCCTCCTGCTCTTGGGCTTATGTACCGATGGTGGAAAAAGATGGACTTTACTCTTCCGGAGCCGAGCCGGAGCACAAAGAACAATTGTTCCTTGTTCCTCAAAGTGCGGGTCCCGCTGGTGCTCGCAGGCAATTTTAGGTACTAATCATGAGTTATATTGGCGTAACAGGTAAAGGAAAAGCTGGTGAAGAGCAGCTGGGCGCTGTGTCGGTAATAGGGCACTAAACAAGATGCACGTGGGCAGTGCTGGGTTGGAGTGATGGTGGCTTTTTTGAACATGCGAACCTGGTAGTGATGAACGCCGTGGTTTTAGTGCCGACTCAGCAGGTCCCACTGTACTGCAGAGCTCGGAGGTGGTCTTTGCTGGGGTGGCAAACATCTCAGTAGAGGTATCAGCAGGGTGATGGAGAAAGGCAGAGTTCAGCACGTTGGAAGACCTCAGCTTCTGTTTTTGTCCCCACGCTTTCCAGTGCGAGGGGTAAGGGATCAAATTTTGGATGTGGTCTGTGTGAGTTGTTATTTTAAGGCAATTTTCGTAAGATTCGAGGACACCTGCTTTTCTGGGACAGGACCCTCAAAAGGAGCCTGAGGTTTGAAAATTTTCATGTTTCGATGGGACTTGTCCATATTCCAACTTTTTCAGACGAAACAAATGTGTTGGATTTGTGCAAATAACGTCTGCGCCTCTAATTACCGTCCTTGCACCAGAGTTTTTTGTAACGGGTAAGAGCCTCCAGCCAGCTTTCTTCTTATTGTCTGGCATTTAAAGACGTCTGCACAATCTTTTTTTACTCCAAGCTGGCAGGGGACGGGCAGGCTCCAATGCACAGATCTTGGGCATGAGCTCATTTGTTGTGGCTTCAGATAAGAGATGGCAGGAGCCCGGCTGGTCTCCACGCAGCAGGGTGAGAGCCGGGCCCTGCAGGAGGACAGGGTTGGAGGGACAGGATGGATGGACAGCCCAGGCAGAGCTCTCCCTCCGCCTTGGACATACATCTGAAAGCGTTTGAGGACTTCAGCGCTGTTTGCATTTTCTCTTGTCACAATACGGATGTCGCTCGCTGTGCCCGTGAAGGCAGGAGGCACAGGGATAGAGGGTTGGGTTGGGATAGGGCCTGTTGGGTTTGTGAAGGAGGAATCTCCTCTCCTGTCGGGCACGGTGTTGGCTGTGTACGTCTGTGCCCATCACGACTTGCCCATCGCCTTCACTGGGAGCCCAGTCCTGGCTAATGGGTGCGACTGGTCCCGCGCTGCCTCCCAGTCAACCCAGTGGGACGGAGCATGGAGCCAGCAGCGCTCTCCTCCTCCTCTTCCTGCGGCTCCAAGGGACAGACGACACCCCCCACCCCCCCTTCCCTTCCCATCCCTTTTGGGACCATTGCCTTTTGAGGTCCTCCACAGAAATGTTTGCTCTCGGTGTGTGGCTTTGCCTTGGCACGCCCTGGGCGAAATAAAAACCATTTTCGACTGGTTCCTCGCCCCAGCGAGAGGAGAGGAGAGGATGGTGCGTGTGTGTGTGCATGGCTGGAGCTGGCTCTGCGGAGCCCTCCCGTTCCCAGCCGGTCTCGCTCGGCACAGCTCCAGCCCCGCTCCTGGGCGTGCTCCTGACAGTCCTGTTTCTCCACCCTCCGGGAAGGCGCTCGGGGTGCCGCGGGGGCCCTGACCCCCCTGTCTGCCAGCCCCTGCCGTGGGGGGAGGCAGTGGCTGGGAGGACCTCATCCCTCTCCCCACCACGCAGGGTGACCGGGCTGGCTGTGGTGTCCGCTTTGCCAGCTTTCTCCCTGCAGGCAGTATCTCCGGTGTGTGATACTCCGGGAGCTTGGGACCACCACGGCCTTCCCTGCCGGCACCCGGTGCCGCTGGCTGGAACCGGCCATCCCGAACCGGTGGGAGCTGCCGTGTCCAGTCTGGCCAGGTCCCGGGGCAGACTCTCCCTCTCCGTACCTCTTTCCCCGGAGAAAGCCGGGGGGCTGCTGCTGGCCAGGCCAAGGGCTGGCGTGCGTGGGGACGGCGGCGCGCGCAGCCGGGGCTGGCGGCCGGCCAGAGGTAAACAGCTCCTTTTGTTTTCCCGGAGAAGTGCGAGGGATTATATTCCGTTGAGCTCACTCGGTCTCCCGCTTCTTATTGTGCGGCAGACGTGTAATCATCTAGTTCAAGGAGCTTAGTTAATTGTTTACAAAATAGGAAGGGTGATGATTGTCTGCTGGTAGGGAGGTGAGGTTGAGAGGGGGTGTCGTGGAAAAGGGGGTGGCTTGTCCAGCGCCCAGATTAGGAGGGATTGAAGCCAAATTGCAGTTCTGCAACCCGAGATTTGCGACTTTGAAATGCTCCGTCGTCGCCGCGGCGAGCCGGGGATAACTCTTCCAAACCGGGAATTCGTTACCTCCCCTCTGACTCTTATTAAACGTGCTTAAAAATGAAACGAAGACTGCGAGCGTTGTTAGTAATTGTTGTGCAAATGTAATACTCCCTCCAAGCTGTTAAACAGGCCAGTGCTCTGTTTACATGGAGAGGCAGCCAGCTTTCCAAGTGTAATGAGTCAGCTAGATGAACAGAAGGGGTGCAGAATTAATCTGGCATCCGTCTGGCCTTTTCTCGGTTAAACAGGTTTTCGAAGCTCCACGTGAATAGGTACCTGCCCCGGTTACAAACAGCCCCAAAGACGTCGCGAGTGGGCAGAATTTTGGGGGGAATTAAATTGACAGCCTGCAGGCCGTGAAACGGTTTTAGCCAGGCACTGGAAACGATGTGGTTTGAATTCTTGGCCGTTGGTGGCCGGGAGCGGAGCGTGCCCTGGTCCCAGCCGTGCTGTTCCCTGCGCTCATGACCGGCATACGCGAAGCTGCTGGTTTTTAATATCCTTTGCAAAGTGCAAATAAATTTCCGTTGCCTGACACGTCATCTGAATTTTCACTTCTTAGATTTGCAGTGAATATTGCAGTAAATCTGTTCAGGTGGCCGGCTCCACGTCCTCCGCACTGACCCAGTGCTCCTGCCGGCTCCCGCCTCCTCCCAGGAGAAACGTGCTCGTTTCTCCTTTATCTGTACCCTAAAAAGCACCAGTAGGTGAAACTGACGGGAAAAAATTCTTAAACTGTGCAAATTGGTTAATGATGGGCTGGCAGAGTGAGGTTCCTGAGGCTATAAATGGCTGAAGCCGCTTCTAGAGGAAGGAATCGCAGCACCTGGGACCCCAGCGACGTGCAGCATCGAGGGGACACCTTGGGCACTGGGGCAGTGCCTTCGGTGGAGCATCACCAGTGCCAGGAGAGCCACGCTGCTGTGAAACGTGACGTCTTGCTGGCCGGTGAAGCCCTGGCTGGGTGTGTGGGAGCGCTGAGACCAGGGAGGCTCGCTCTTGGCTTCAGGTTTTGCGAGCTCCAGGCTCTCCCTGCCGGCGCCGAGCCTGCCCGGGGACGGCTGAGCTGCCTTTTTAAGGTGCTGTTTTCAGTCAGCCCTTGCGGTGCCTGAACTCTGGCGCTTCTGCTGGGCTGCAGGCCCTTCAAGTGATGAAGAGCAGAAATTTGGAGGCTCTGACAGAAAATTGTGTATTTTCTCTTTATGGACATGCTGGGTGGGTATGCTGAATTTGCTTCACTTTCCCCCCTTGTTTTTGCTTCCCATCCGCAGCAATGAGGGAGGCTGATCAGCCTGCTCGTGTCTTTGCCAGTTTGCGTCCTTTCCTGCTTTCGCATCCAAAAGGAAAGGGCTGGGGGCTCCTGACTGGGGGTCCCAAAAGTCAGCACGGCAGCTTGTCTCTGCATCAAGCAGACACAAAGTGGCCTCGGTCCCCAAGCAGACACAAGGGGGACACAAAGTGGCCTCAGTCCCCAAAGCCTCCCTTCCTAATCATGGGTAACTGTCCTCCCGCAGCCCAGGCGGAGGAGCCAGGGCAGAGGATTAGCCCCTTGGAAAGCACAGTCTCCTGATGAAAATGCCAGCGCCGGGATGTCTTAGCACTGTGTGCGGTGCTTTGGTCTGGGAATCTGTGCTGCTGCAGGGCTGGGACGGGGCCTCAAAAATCACTTTTTTACCAAAAAAAAAACCCCAAAACCAAAACACACCCACAAACCAACCCAAAGGGCCCTAAAGCCTCTGAAGCGTAAATGAAACATTTAAATTACGAAGGGATTTCCAGGGAACTTCTAAAAGACAAGGCTGATGAAAGCACCGCGCTAGTCTTCCTCTAGCCTTTAACCCCCTGTCCTGCCCCAGCCACCGCAGGGGACCCAGCCCCCGGTGGGAAGGTGCTGGGATCTCCTGATGCTGCCCGGGACCGGGTTCAAGGTCCGCGCTGCTTCGTCCCCTGTCCCCGAGCCCGCGGGAGGGTTTGGCTCCATTCCTCTCCTCTGTTTTCTTTCTCTCTCCCTGCCCACAGAATTCCCATCTTGTGATGGAGCGCTGCGTGACTTTGTTCCTGGACAATTTCCTGCAATTGTAGCTCTGCAGAAACCCAGCCGCTATTATAAGAAGTTAATGGGTGCAATGTGGAGTGTTGTCAGGTGGCAATTAGCTGGGGAAAGAGTTTTCAAATGGTGCCTGTTTATGCCGTTTCAGCGTAAGTACAACGAGACCTTTGCTGTAGGGATTGATGCGGGTCACTTCTCGGAGATATACTGTTGCACGGATGCTTTTTAGCCTCTGGTCTCGGGAGAGGAGATATTTTTGTTCACCTAAAAAGGCCTTGCCTGCCTTGGCTTCAGCTGGTATTTCTGATCCCTGTTGCAGCTCCTGCTTTGCTGTATTTCAGATGTCAGTTGTCTTTTCAGCCCTGTAACCAGGCAACACATGGCAGGAGCAGGGAGCGCTTTGTTATTCTCCAAATTGTCTTACCTAGGCCAAGGCGCGGCGGCAGCGGCGGTGCCGGGGTGAGGAGCCCGTGGCGAGCCACTCCGGGAACGCTGTGCCCCCTCGGCGTTTTCTGGTCTTGTCTCATCATGGCGTCACGTTCAAAAAGTGTGTTTTATAAGTAGGTTTTGTGATTTCGTGATGTGCATGTTGGTCCTGTGGGCGTCTGGGAATTCAGCCTGACAAACCAGGGGAGCAGGGCTGTCCCTGCCCCGGACGCGTACCCAGGGGTCCATCCCCGGGTCCCCGCACTCTAGACAGAGCTGGAGCTGCAAGAAGCTTTACGTAGGCTTGCCAGGATGCTGTAGGTGAAGAACGGGAGGGATATTGTTCTTTGTTTGGGCATGATCCGTTTTAAGCTATCCCTTGGACATGAAACAAGTCATGTTTGCAGCTGCAGGTCCCAGCTCGCTTCCCATGCGGAAGGTGGCAGAAGCCAGCAGCGGTTTTGCCCGGCGCTTGGAGGTGCTCTGCCATCCCGGTGTTGCCGTTGAAGAGTTTGGTGGGGGTTTATCCCCATGGGAAGTGTCTTAACTTTTTCCCCCCGGTGGAAGATCCTCTGGAGGTGTCTAACTTCTCTTTTCCTCTCTCTAAACAGACGGTTGATGATGAAGCGATGGCAGCATAAATGAAGATCAAGTAAGGAAGGCAGAACGATGCCCAAGGGTGGGTGTTCTAAAACACCACAGCCAGAAGATTTCTCTCTCAGCAACGACATGGTGGAGAAACAAACGGGGAAAAAGGTAACGTGTTTGGTTCGCTTGCCTTCCTTTAGAGATGCTGCCCCTTGTGCCTGACGTTTTCAAGCCGCGGCAGTATTGCATGTGGCAGGAGGTTGCCGTGGGCTGTTATCAATGCAATCAAATCCGTGTATTGGTGTGCTGCCAGCTGATGGGGTCCGCTTTATTTCTCGGTGGCTGCAATACTTCCCGGGAGGTGCTGCGGCCACGTAGGCCCGACTTGGCCAAGCAACGGGGGGATGCTTTGGAAGATTCTCTGTGCGTTTTTAAGGCTTTCTGCAGTAAGCTGTGGAAGGAGCAAGTAATGCGGTGATCTGGCAAGTGCGTGCTGTGCGAGGGAGGAGTTTCTCCTCCTCCTCTGGCTGTAAATGCTGCGTCTGTGTCAGGCTCGGCTGGTCTTGCTTCACCCAGAAGTCTGGGCTCTGAGTGTGGCCCGACCAGGACTCAGCGCGTGAGCTGCTCTGCTGAAATTACCGCTTCTGGGGTTTTATGGGAAGTGTTTAGGTTTTGACCGGGCTTGAGTTGAGGTTACTGAGATGAAATCTGAGTTTAAAGATAAGTAAGTTCACGCTTCTCTCCTTCATTCCCAGATTTCTTGGTTTGCTCCGGACTTAAGCTTTGCCTCCTCTCATTCAGCTTTTTTTCATCCTTCTCAGTATCGGTAGTTTCCAGTGAATAGTTGTGCAGAAAGCTGTGTACAAGCGTTACCTTTAAATAAAAATTAAAAGCTACATCTGCTGTATTCCGCTATGGAAACAGATATCATCCGCTTTCCTCCCACCTCCTTGCTCCAGTTTCTCAGTGCTCCCCCAGGAGTTTCTGCCAGGCGCCGGGAGCTGAAGCTGAGCTTTGCGAGCCCCGGCGATGCTCTGCCTCTTGCTCTGTCGCTTCCCCGGCCACCCCGCCTGTGTTGATGATGGTGACTCCCCTTATGATTGAGGTCCTATTATTGACAAAATGACAACCGGTGGGAAAATCCCAGGCAGAAGTTTGGTTATCGAGCGTGCTGGTTCCCCTTTCCGTGTCACCGGGTGTGCATGGGTCCGGTCCAGGAGCCGTGCCGAGAGCCGGAGCTTCTAGGAGGGGGGACAAAAACTAGGAGCAGGGGTGTTGGAGGTGAAACAGCTGCCCTGTCGCGTCGGGAAGATACCAGCATTTACCCTGGGAAATGAGGCTGAGCCCGGCAGCGCAGGATATGTAAATACAGGGTTTTGTCTGCGCTGTGTAAGAAGCTTAATGTTGGCGCAGGTGCTTCGGGAGGGAGAGGATCAGTTATAATATGAATCAGCTCCCATTTTATTTCATCCACTCGCGCCAGCTTAAAGGCTGCATGTTATTTACAGAGCAGGTTTGTTGAGCGGCGCTAGGGATGCCGGGAACTGGAGTTATCTCCCGCTGGCTAAATAACTAGGACACAAATAATTTTATGCTTCCCATTCAGAGGCGTCAGCGCAGACCTGCGGAGAGTGGTATTGAGTAAGGACGGGGACGAGCCTTTCTGCTCACTTCATTCTGCTCTTCTCAATGGAGAAAAAAACTTGCAGTCCTCCGGGGGCTGAGCTGAGATCCAGCCTAAGCGGCCGAAGGACATGGT
Organism: Larus michahellis; assembly: GCF_964199755.1. Taxonomy (NCBI): domain Eukaryota; kingdom Metazoa; phylum Chordata; class Aves; order Charadriiformes; family Laridae; genus Larus; species Larus michahellis. The sequence goes on from NC_133899.1 coordinate 1,762,425, forward strand.
GCAGCAAATCGCCCCGTTTCTAGTTAACTCTGGAGCGTGAGCTGGAGCAGTGACTCAGGGTAAAAGCACTCGGTCGTTAGACCTCCTCCTTCCAGACGCTGTTGTACCTGCCTGTCAAGCAAGCGGCTGCTTTTAATTTATCTTGCCTTTGTCAACACTTTCAAAGGCCCGAGCCCGCGGCTTGGCAGACGCCGGCTGGCGGAGGCTCGCTGGGGAAGGCAGAGAGCGGCTGCGGCAGAGCCGGCACTGAGCCGCACGGAGGGACCCGCACCCACCGGGGCTGCCCGCGACGGGGCACAGGGCGAGCGTGGTGAAGCAATAGCTGCGTTGCCACTTAGTTTTTCTCTCCATGTGGCCTTAGTATCGACCGTCGTTTTAACATCAGCTTCATGTGTTGGGGCTGTGAAGCTCCAGCACTGAAGGCGAGTGACGGTGCAGGATGCTCGGCGGTCCTGGGGTTGCGGTGGGCTGAGCGCCGCAGGAAACGTGTGAGTTCTGCGCTTGAAAAGACGCGACAGCCGGGCTCTCCGGGAGGCTGCCCTGTCTGCAGAGGGCTCGCGCTTTGTGGAAGAGGGTGCGAGCTGCTGCCTTTCGGTTGCAGAGCTAATTATAAGAGGGAACTCCTCCTTGCTCCCCGCTCCGTGCCCTTCCAGGGGAGGGACCTATTAACTCGTGCGACGTCGCTTGTGCTGGAGCAGCCACGAGAAGCAGTTTACAGGCCGTGTCTCTGTTGCCCTCCGTGGCCGACAGCATGAGATGCTTCGTCTGCTTTGCTGCCGTTGAGCGAGGAGCTGTTTCTCCCGGGGTTGGCGGAGGCAGCCAGGCGGCCGGTCGGGCCCTTGCCAGCCTTATATGGCTGCGCACAGCCTGCCCGGGGCGGGCTGCCCGCAGCCTCCTCCTGCTCGAGTTCCGTCTGAAGGGTTTTGTAAAAATATGCACACCATATATGAATAATTCTCCTTTCTGGTGTAGATCCGCAGATCCCCGTACCCAGAAGCAGATTACTCATGACTTAGGCTGAGCAGAACGCCGCAGCAAGAATTATATTGGTTGTCGAAACCATTTCCTGATGTGCCTGGGACCGCTCGCTGCGTGGTTACACCGTGTGCTCAGAGGCTGCGGCTGCAGAGGATTTGTCTCTTTATGGGCAAATGCTCCCGCTTGCATAGCGGGAACGGCGGTTGAACACGGAGCAGGGCAGCACTTGACCCCTGGTTTTTGCCGGTAGGAGCTAGCAGAGGTTAGCCGAGCAAACTGGGCAGAGAAGACATTAAGAAAACTGCTGAAGGTGCTGCCTTCTCGCCCCCACCCTTTCCCAGGTGACAGGGGTGGTGGTTCCTCAGGGAGGGAGCCTTGCTGGGGGAGCCGATACAGGCGGATCAAACTCAGTTGGCTTCCACAGGAGAGAAGGGGGAAAACTACTACACTTTTCATCCATAATAATTTCAGTAGCATGGATACGTTTTGCTCCTATTTCATTATTTTTCTTGCCCTTCAAAAAAGTTTTTTGCTTTTTCTCCTTGCTATTCTCCCAGTTCCAGAAAAGCGAGTGTAGTCCTTATTTCTCGATTCTTCTTGAAACCTGTTGGACTGTTAGGGCTGTGCTGCGCCGTACGAACGAGCGCCGGGCTGTGCATCCAGCACAGAGCCCCCCACCGGGGCCTGAAACGTGCAGACTTAGATACCGAAGAGCCGAGGCTCCAGTGAGGATAAGCAGCCCGTAGTCGCTGCAGGGCAGTGTTTCCTACAAACCTCCGTGAAGGCCCAAGGCACGCGGGAAAGGGGCTTCAGTTCCAGTTGTCTCCGTAATGTTTTGTTGCAACGTTGATCGTGACCCGAATTCAGACTTTCTGAAACTTGGTGTGTGTGTGTGTATGTGTTGTGCTCTGGTTTTGGAAAGGACACGAGGGGACCCAGGGTTCGGGGATACCGGCACTTGGTTTCCACCATGTCCACTGTGCTCTCTGGGTAAAATCCGTCCCTTTCTGTAGCGCAGGGTGTGAACCCTTGTCCTGCCCCTTCTCTCCCCCGCAGCAGAGACCTGGTCAGGAAACGGCAAACTGTCGAGGGAAACTCCCGCTCTCGCAGCGTTTTGCCGACGGCAGGAGTTTGATGAGGGGCATCGCCCAGGGGCCACGAGTGTTGGAGCCCTTGGTCCTCCCGGGCTTCTCTCCTCCCAGGCTGGTTCTGTTCATCGCTGCTTATTTTTTACTGGCATCGGAACCTGAAATGCATTCAACTCATTTTGGGAGAACAAAGGGCTTTGGGGGATTTCCATCGCTGGCAATGCGAGTCTTTGCATAAGCGGCTGGGATGTGAGTCAGGTTTTGTCGGCGCTGAAGCGCGGGCAGGGCTCCGGCGCGGCTCCGGGCGGGCAGAGGCGATGGCTCAGCGTCCGTGTGCGAGCACTGACGGCACAGCCCCGCTGCGCCCAGCGCCGGGACGGAGGGGAGGAGCGGGCTGCGGATGCACGGCCCGTCCTGTAAAGCAAGATCAGCTTCTCTGCTGGAAATAGAAATGCCTTTGCATGGGTTTGTATGTGGATGCGGAATTTTGCATCTAAAAGAACCATGTGTTTGGGTTTGCTCTTGAGACGCTACGTTAAGCTGGCCTGGCTGGAGTTCTGCGTGAGGGTGAAAAGTGGCTTTTATTTGAGTATGTCATTAATGGCCTCAGCAGATTGCTATCAGGGTCTCATGCTGATTAGATCTTTCTCGTAAAGAGAAGTCAGCACAGAGGCGGTGAAGCGCTTCCAGTCCATCCGCTGCACGCGTGGCTTACAGCGACGTAGCATCTCACGGCAGGCAGCTTCTGGGGGCCGGTTCCTGGTCGGTCTGTGCTCCAAGCCCTGGCGGCTGATAGCAACTTGTGATGCGTCTTTTAACTGTAGCAAGTGTAAATCGTGCTGGGTTCGGTTATTCATATAGTAAATCTTACTAATAACGTAACGCGAGGGTAGGGGATTTTTCCTGAAGTCATGGTCTGCTGTCTGCCCTTTGCCAGAGCAGCTTTTGATAACACCTACGGAAGGGGAACTTGTCTCTGTTGCTGAGCTCTCGACAGTGCCCCCGTCCCCAGGCTTGTCTGTTACCCTCAGCAAGAGCTGCCCGGCCTTGGAGAGCCCCGAGCCTGTCTTACACACAGATGTTCATACAAGTTTCTCTGCAAGGTCGGTTAATTTGGATTTGTTCCTTTTGTGAAACCTGATTCAGAGGAGCCTGAGCTTACTTCAAACAGGAGGAGACCTAAAAACAAAAACAGCTTCTACTCGAGAAAAGGACAACATTCTTCGTTACAAAATTGGAAATAATGAGGGAAGTAAAGCTTAAAATAAGAAAATGAAAACGCGCGTCACTTTCAGGAATATGATTCTCCAAGATGCCTTAATTTCTCTGCGGTGGTTTCGACGCCAACTGCTGCAGGCGTCCTCAGCAGGTCGCTGCTTTCCAGGGGGGAGCGAAGTTTGGATCTTCTTTGCTCCAATTAGTATAAAAGGTTATCGTTGTGCTACTGTACAAATTAATCTTCAAAGCAGTGCCGGGACTGCCGCCACTTCCTTGGTTCCTTGGTATTTAGTTTTGCTGAATTTACTGGATTAGCAGCTCCGAGCGTTAGGGCGAATGCAAACGAAGCGTTGCCCGAGCGTGCCCGACGCTGGGATTCGCACAGCCGGTGCCATTTCCATGCCGGGCTCACCGTCTTGTCTGGGAAGGGTTTTTGCCTAATTCCTCTCTTCTTTGTCTTTCCTCCAACACGGAGCTTTTAACAACATCGCAGTAACTTTCTAGAATAAGTTGCGTTTTCACCTGTCCTGCGCTTTTTCTTATTCCTGAGCGCGCAGAGGTCCCGAACGGCGTTAATCCAGCAGGCGGCTGACCTGGCTTGTGGGCACCACACGTCCCCTGCGCCTGCAGGTTTGGGCTTTCGCACCACAGCGGCAAAGTCCAAAGATTAAGGGAGTTTTAGAGAAGGTATGTTTTAAAAAAAGCTGTCACCAATCGTCCTTTGCTTTTAAGTGGGGTGCGAGAGCAGCGGCGCTGCCCAGAGCCGGGTTGCCTGCGAGGCAGAGTGCTTTTCAGGCAGCAGAGGACTTGTCGGGGTTTGCTCCAGCTGAAATCTATTTTAAGGTGACAAACAAGGAAAGGATTCGTATTTTTTGTGTTGAGCACAATTGACCTCTTGTTGGAGCTCCCGACGTGAAACTGGTGTCTGGAAGAAATGCTGGGAGTGGAGGAAATCCCACCGCGGGGGGCCGGGGTCTCAGCCGCATCCTGACCTCCTGCTGCGAGAGCGGGCGAAGAGTACGTTAGCACTGCAACAGCAGGTGGAAGAGGCTGCTCAAAGGGCCTGGGTGTGGAGATTGCAGTACAGACGCCGAGCGGGAAGGCCGATGCAGGGAGGCATCATTTTTGAAGCCTCAGCTATGACTGATCCACCTCAGAATCTTCTAGAAGTACCTCTCTTACCGAGGACTGCCAGCACTCGGTGCTGGCAAACCTGCGCCCCAGGTGCTGGGCGTGAGAGGCGCAAACGCACTTTCAGAGCAGGAAAAGGTGCTGGGTTTCACCCACACTTTGTGCCCGATCCCGTGGCTCCCCGGTGGCGGAGCAGCTGGGATGCGATGTGTGCAGGTGTGAGGAGGAGACATGCCCACGGTCTTCTCTGGTTTTACGCTCTTATCCCGGGCTCTGACTTTTAAGGGTAAAAATTGGTGGGCTGATGGTTGTCTTGAAGTGCAGCTGAAGTTTTTGAGGGGAACGTTGGGGCCGCATCTCTGCAGTCGCTACACCTGGGGAAGATGGTGCTTTTACGCAGGCTCTCGGATACTCAACACTGACGCGGGGTTTGCGGGGTGTGAGTGTAGCGTTGCTGTTCGAGCTTGCGTTAAACCGGGGAGGGAAAGGATGGACCAACTTACCTCCTTGGAACAGGCCACTCCTGGGGGATGATCGGTGGTCCCTGGCGCGACTTACACCTCTGAGCTGGTCACATCAGCCGCTGGCAATAGAAGTGCCGTCATTTGTTATTGCAAACTGTTTTTGTTCACGTCAGAAACAATGAGACAAATGCATTTAAGTCCGCAGAGTTTAAACGAAATGCTGGAGTGTTTGTTTTGGCTCTTGGGGCTTTGTGCCGTCGCTCGGCTGGCTCCTGTGCCGAGGAGGGCTCTGGAGCGGGGCTGTCCTTCCTTGGGCTCCCAGCGTGAGACCCTACGCGCCCACGGCTGAACGTGCCTTGGCTCCCTCCAACCACAATGGCCACCGTCAGATAGGTTTGTTTAGCTTGCTTTACCAAAAAAGGGATTCCCCGACCCATTTTTTTTTTTTTTAGTCCCCGCTGGAGCGCGGGCGACAGGGGCCGAATCTTGGGCGTGTGGCCGCAGGGCTGTCACGCTGCCCGTCGCGAAGGGGACGCGTGAGCAGAACCCGTTGGTCCGAGGAAACGGTTTCTCTTCAATCTGCGGGTGAAGTTCTGGTGGCCGGACAGAAACTCGGAAAGAGGAAGGAGCAGTGTACACAGTGACGCCGCGGTCTTGTGACTGCTGGCACGGGAGCCACCTGCCAGGGCGCTGAGTCTGATGCAGACGGCATGACTGGGCTTCTCTAAACAAGGGAATTTCTGTTAGATCGGCTCGTCTGAGTTTCCAGCGGTGGTCCTGCATGATTTAGTGTACTGAGATGCTTTTATTTAATCTAACTTTAGACCTAAAGCTTAGGGTCTAGGTTTTGCCGAGGTTATTGCAATCGGATCTGTCACAAAGCTGCTCGTTCTGGCCGTGTTTTCAGAGCAGTGGCGCAGTGTTCAATCCAGAAGTGCTTGCTTAAAATAATGCTGTTTCTCATGCAAAAAAAACACAAGTGCGTGACTCCAGCCTGTGTGTATCCTCAGCAGACTCCTGAAGTTTGAGTTACGGACCAGTTCTCACTGTTCGTGTGAAAAATCTTGCCCAAGTCTCCATACTTGGTAACTTCGTCTTGCCGGGATGTTTCTTCAAAATTTCTTCCTGCTGCTCGTAGCGAGCAGCCCCCGGCATCGCCTGCTTCACCTCGCTGCACGTTAAAATCCAAACCAGCCCGAATTAATGAGACCGGTGCAAAGCAGACATAGGTCAGTGAGCGCTCAGCCGGCGTCTGCGCCGCGACCATGCTTTTATGCAATATTGGTAGGTTTGTTTTAAGGTAGCTCCTCCTCTCAAAACCCCAGCAGAGACCTGCGTGGCAGAGGGACGGGGTGATGGAGGCGATGGCGGGAGCGCAGGCAGGGCCTGCCTGCTCTGGGATGGAGAGTCCTGCCTACGGAATACGGGCAGAGCCGTACTGGCCTTTCTGGTAGAAATCGTTACGCTGACTGTCCAACGCAAACCTTCTAAGTGCATTTGGCTGCCGTGCTGATCCTGTGAACGGTCAGTAATGTTCTCAGGCTTTCGGCTGCCAGAATATTCTCCAGAATAACATGTTATCACGTAAGCTCAAATAGTAATGCCCTGTGCTGGTGCTAGAAATACCGCAGGCCCCAAGGAGAAGCCCTCGGCTCTCCATATTGAACAAAGGGCTTTAACACCGTTTTTTGTGTGTCCCCTGGACACGCTGCGCGCACTCCCCCTGCATCCCACTTCTGCCTAGGATCGGGAAACCCTTCCCAAATCCTTGGCTTCCCCCACCCCAGCCTGCCTTTCCCCTGCCCTTGCAGCCGGGCGCATCCCCAGCCGCACACAAGGTATTCGGTGGCCCTGGTTTTCACGTGAATTGGTTGCGGGTTTGGCACCACGCAGCAGCCTTGGTTGGCTGTGCTCTTCTCTGGTGGTGGTTTAGCTTCGTGGAGGCAAGACGCTAAACCCTAATGCCGGAAACCCACAGTAGAAAGGGGAGGACAAGCGCTGCATGAGGCTGGTGCAGGACGTTGGGGGGTTAGGTGGGCACACTCTGGGGAAGACTCTTGTTAATCTGGTCTCTTCTCTTTCTAGGATAAAGATAAAGTTTCTCTAACCAAGACTCCAAAGTTGGACCGGAGCGATGGCGGCAAAGAGGTGAAAGAGCGAGCGACCAAACGGAAGTTGCCTTTCACTGTTGGAACAAATGGAGATCAAAAGGACTCGGATACAGGTACAGAAATGACATGTTCCACCCTCAAAACGTGAGTGTTGGGGCTGGTGGGGAGCACACAGTATCCAGTAGAAGGGCAATCCGTATTGAAGCCCTGTATCACATTTCCTGCGTACTTTAATTGAAGGAAGAGGCGCGTGGGCAAGAGGGCGACTACTGTGGTATGCGCGTGCACATCCGGAGCTGAGTGGATTGAGACCTTTATGTCCTGTATTTACCTGGACCGAGAGATGGCTTTGTGAGGAGACACCCCTTCCTTCGGCTGCTGGTCCGTTCTCCTCTGTTGCGAACTAGTCCAGTTCATGAACTGCAGCTCAGACAAGCCGAGAAGCAGTGCTGGGCCTGCTAGTAAGAACTTGAAAAATAAGAGAATAAAGCTCTTTCAAAGAAAAACTATAAGCAGTAAAAAAAATGAGCTTGCGTGCATCTGCGTAAAGTAAACCTGAGATATTCGTGTATGTCTGTGTAAATACCTCTGCGTACGCCTCTAGCCACGTTTTGTTGTTTTGGGGCTTTAAATTCTTAGTACTTCGCTGTCTTAAAACTGAACGATTATTTCCAATTGGTGTGCACACAGGTCCTGTCAAAAACATGTAAAACCGCCTGGAGGCCACACTGATGGGCTGGAGGTGCGGCTTCGGTGATGTGGCCCTCTGGGCCTGTTTGAACGCTTAGGTCGGCTCCTTGGGGCTGGTGCAGGTGGTTCTCAGGACAATAAGGACATTAAGGTGACCTGTTGGCCCCTGGTCTTGGGATTGCCAGGGTGGCTTCGGTGGTTGCCGCATGGCTGAGCAGCGCGTCCTCAATACGCGCCTGGTCTCAGGGAAGCGTTGGTGCTGCAGTGGGTGTTTCAGTCTGGCTGTGTCACGGTCAGGCAGGTCTCATCTCGTGGCAGAAGAGAGCCTGACACACACGGCTTTTGGCCACCGTGGCCCCACGTAGCTACTGAGACGTCGAACGGGCTGTTTGATTTGTAAGCAGTTGGGAAGTGCTGCTGCAAAACTTTGACGTGGAGAAAATAATGCTATTTGTTTGCAAGGGGCTTAGCTGCAGCTTTATGGGCAGAGGTTTGCTTAGGTCCTTTCTGTACATTTCTAGGAAATCCGCATTTGGAAATAGTTCGGTCGGGTAAGGATCAGAAATTGTGCCAAGAGACAAAATGGACTAAAAGTTGTGGATGTGCTTAGAAATGGTGAGAGAGATGTATTTGCTGTTACTCTCCGGTGAGCGTGCGAGGCGGTCTGACGTGGGACGCGGTGCGTCAGCTTCTGTGAGCTGTCGGCCGGTCTCCCCTGGTTCAGAAGTCGGGAGGGCAGATTTTAAAAGGCCACGAGTGCCGCCTGGGTCATGCAGCCACCACGGTGAGGACACATGGTGTCATGTCCTGGGGCTGGCCCAGCATTTCTGCGGATTTCTGTGTGCCAAGTGGTAATTCAGTTGCTGAACTCCCTGCCCTGAGAGAAGGTTTCAAAACATTAATTCATTTCACTAAGTGACAGCTCGTACTGATGGCTGTGTGCAGGGATGAAGTGTCAGGTTTGCGTTGGTGGCATGCAGATGGGCGAGTGCCTCATAGAATCACAGAGTCGCCCAGGTTGGAAGGGACCTTTAAGATCGAGCCCAACCATCAGCCTAACTCTGACAAAACCACCACTAACCCACGTCCCTCAGCACCACGTCTGCCCGTCTTTTAAATACCTCCAGGGGTGGTGATTCCACCGCTGCCCCGGGCATCGCCAAATGAATAAATGGGGGTTTGCGGTTGTGGGAGAAGGGGCGGCCCCCGGCCGTCGGGGAGCAGATGGGGTGGCAGCCGGACACGGGAGATCCTCCCTCGCTCTCCAGCAGACGGGGTGGGGAGCGCTTGGCGCGGTTCCTGGTGCTGTAGTGTCCCCCTTGAATCAATTCAGAGGCGTCCCCTTTGGAGGGAGAGTGGCCAGGGCAAGGCAAGGCTGATAAGCCACAACCATGGCTGCAGCTTTCTGTCGAGGATGTTCCTGCCACGTTCAATACTTGGTTGAGAATTCAAACCCGAACTTGCTTCAGGGCTGTCTGACCCTCGTGACAGCTAAAATGTCATGGTAGGGCTCCACCAGCTCGCTTTCCCTGCCCCCCAGCAGCAGTTAGCTGCCTCTCACAGGGCTCTGGTCTCTCCCTGGCTGTAGAGATGTTAGAAATGTTCCTGCTGGCGGCATCGAGGAGGAAACTTAAATTAAAAAGAGAGCAGCGGGGTTTGGAGAGCGGAGTGCTGCTGGGGAGAGGCGGTGGCTGCTGCGGGGTGCAGCGGAGCAGCAGTGCGGCTGTGAGACACCCCTGCCCATGGGCTCCTGCCTTGCCCTCTGCTTTCCATCTTCGGAGACGTCTTCCCCTTCCTCTTCAGAGCTCGTCCTTCCTGGGCAAGCAGGTGTGCAAGCGGTGGGGCTGAGCCGAGGGGCGGCAGCGGCCCAGCTCCCTGCCTGCACGCAGGACAGCCGGGGGCCCGGAGGTGGTCAGTGGGCTCAAAGATGCATTTAAAAACAAACTGGGCTCGAGAAACGCTGGGAAGGTGTAGGCGAGTCTCTAAAACCTATTTGGTGGAGACAGAAGAGAGGAAGTGACTCAGCCGCTGGGGAGGAGATAGCAGCAGGGAGCTGCAGATAAACGCGCAGAGGCAGACTCAGACTTAGCAGGAGCCGGTTTCCCTTCTCTGAGATCTTTTACTCCAGGAATCAGATGCTTGAGATGGGAAAAGGCTTACTGGCACCTTGCTCCCCTCTTGCACCACCCCGTTGCAACCTCGGGGCGTTTCAGGCCCTTCTGTTCCTTGGCCTGGCTTTCCTTTAGCAGGTGGAGGCATGTTTGTAGGTGCACAGAAGTTGCCCCTGTCATACGGGGATGGAGGGATGTCCCCGAGCCCGTGCACGTGTAATCAGCGCGGCACTCGTCTAACGACACACCTCTGGCAGTGCATGGCTGGCAGGACGGGCTTTTGTCACCAGCAGAGGGGCTGTGGAGCACCCACCCCACAGCCCCCGACACCTCCCCGCTCCCTGGGCAGAAATGCCACTTTCCTGCGTCCCCGGTGGAGGGGGGAGGCTGCTTTTTCTTGTTCTGTTCCTAAACTTTGATTTCAGCTCTTGTGAGAAGTGGGATTGCAACATCGTCGTTCGCCGTGCCAGTTGCGGAGTTGACCTTCCTGTAACGCGGTCGTGCTTCCCGGGCTGCTGCGCACAGGCCGTCGTGTTTGTTTGAGGGTAATTTTGCTAGGGCGTTCCACAGCCGCGTGGAATTTGGCTGTAAGGATGTGGGAGCTGGGAGAGCTCTCTTTTTGCCTGTACTGGGGTATTTTGTCCCCTCTTTAATCGTTCAAACAGTAACGTGAATCCTCATCCTGATTTGTTGCAGTGGCACATCCCCTCGCTGGCAGGTTGCGAGTGTTAACCTACGTCTCTCGCGTGCTCATATCACCCGTACCTCCCCTCACCGGCATGGCTTTTCATGGAATCACAGAATGGTGGGGCTGGAAGGGCCCTCTGGAGATCCCCCCGTCCAACCCCCTGCCAGAGCAGGGTCACCCAGAGCAGGTGGCACAGGAACGCGTCCAGGCGGGTTTGGGATGTCTCCAGAGACGGAGACTCCCCCACCTCTCTGGGCAGCCTGTGCCAGGGCTCTGCCACCCTCACAGCAAAGAAGTTCCTCCTCGTGTTGAGATGGAACTTCCCATGGTCAAGTTTGTGCCCGTTACCCCTTGTCCTGTCACTGGGCACCACTGAAAAGAGCCTGGCCCCATCCTCCTGACACCCCCCCTTTCAGTATTTATCAGCGTTGATAAGGTCCCCCCTCAGCCGTCTTTTTTCCAGCCTGAAGAGACCCAAATCCCTCAGCCTCTCCTCATCAGAGAGGTGTTCCAGTCCCCTCATCACCTTGGTAGCCCTAAGCTACCATTTGCACCCAGGTGTTCCTGGGGGAGGTGTGTGTTTGGGGACAGGGGTCTGCCCCGGTCCCTCGCTCATGCTGGAGTGGGGCATCTCACCTGCCTTCCCCTGAGGCCGCCGCTGCAGCCCGCTCCTTGCCTTGGCTTAGGGGCGCGCGCTGCTGGCGGAGTGCTGATGTCTTCACAAAGCGAGCGAGTAAGCGATTTCGGTCTTGATCTGTTTTTATTTGCAGCAGCCTGCCTCCAGCGCAGCGTGCCTTTGCTGCGCCCTGATCCCGAGCCAGCGCTCCCAGTTTGTTCCCGTGCGGAGACGGGCTCGGCGTGGGCTGCGGGAGGTGCTGCTGGCCGGCACTGCTTGAAGTGTATGGTTTGGGCACAGTGGGTTCGGTGCTACATCTTTTAAAATTATCTCCTTCAAAATGGTTTCTAGAGCAACAATTCTGGCTCTCAGGTTCCTCAGAGTTAACTAAATAAACTATCTTTAGTAAAAAAAAAAAATAAATAAATAAATTGCATGAAGCTGTGAGCCTCCAGACTTTGCATGTTACAGGATCCAGCAATGTGGGAGCAGCAGCTCTCTGCCTGAGATTTCTCCTTCCCTCTCCTTTCGCTCGTGCGGCATCTCCCCACATCCACAGACGTTGCCGAGAGCCTACGTGCTGCCTGGCAGCCGCCGAACGAGTAAAGCCAGCTTTTTTTCCCAGCAATTTCAGCAGCTTGTTGAGGCTTCATGCAGCTCGTCGTCTGTGTGCTGTGCTGAAAGGAGGTTAGGCGTTTAAAAAAAAAAAAAAAAAAAAAAAAAAATTAGAAAATTGTAATATTAAGAAGCACGCCAGGGAGCATCCTGCGGAGATGGCAGGGGGAAGGGGACGGTCCTGCTGGGAAGCCACCTGCGGGGATGTGTCGGCAGAGGAGGGCAGGGGCGGCTGGCGCGGGGCGCAGCGGCTGAGTCATGGCTGACTCAACGGCACCGGGCTCCGGCACGGGGCTGGGTGCTCCCCGCCTCCCGCCCAGCCTGCGGCGCCGACGCTGCGCACGGGACGGTTTCTTACCGCTCTGCGTCGTGCGGACCCCGTCGGGTAATGCTGCTCGAAGGTCAGCCCTGAAATGCACGGTCCGGAGCGCCAAATTCAATATATCCACTAATAACTGCGGGCAGTTTCTTTAGCTGGATGTCAGGCTGTCACTCGAGTCCCTTGGCTCGAGGTGGAGCGCTGGTTTCCAGGCCTTTAGTCATCATCGGGGAGAGTTAGGACTTAATATAGATCTCCGAGCCCTGTGAGTTAATTCTGGCCTCCGAGAGCTCTCCCTGCGAGCTGGAAAAACCTGAGCAAGGCTGGGTGAAAACTGCGGGTCCGCAGCAGTGCTGGGTGCCCCCTTACCTCCCTGGGTGCAGAATCCTCTGAGGATTCGCTTGGGAGAAGTGAGGAATATGCTGGAGTTACTTTGCCTTTGCAGGGTTGCTGCTGGTTTTTCGTGCCTCCAGCCCCATGACTTGCGCCGCTGCTCCTCCTTGTGCAGAATCTCGAGGCCTGGTTGTATGCGTTTGGTGATAAAGCCAGTGCATGTAAGAGAGCAGCTCAGTTTTGTCCAGATCATGTCCAAACCCTGCCATTGCTAAAAAATACCCAGGCTTAAAATAAATGTATTCTTAAAAGCAGGGGCCCTGGAGCCATCCTGTGCTCCTGCTCGCTGCCGTGGCCGTGTAGAGCTGGCGCAGCATCTGCTGCTCTTGATCGACAAAAGCTGCAACTGGGGTGCCCACCCCTCACCTCGGCAGCTTTAGTCCGCAGCCGAACGCCTCACTGCTGGGAAGTTCCCCAAAACACCAGAGAAATCCTCATTTTGCAGTGTTCTGTCACGAGACTTCCATGTCTCTGGCAGCTCTTGGAGCCGAGTGCTTTGCAAACCTGAGCTCTCCCGACAGCCTCCCCGAGGAGGGGAGCAGGGGGAGGCAGGAGGGCTTTGCCTGCAGCTGGAAGTGCTGCCGAAGGGGGTCTTTGGTGGGTTGGATGCCATTTAAACCCGGCGGGTGGTAACCTGAAAGCTGGAGCCCTCGGGTCCGGGAGTGGTGTCGAGCTGCCTCCTTCCTCCGCCATCAGCCCGGCAGTGGCTCCTGGCTGAGCAGAAGCCCGGTTGTCCCCCGGCGGCACTGCCTCCGACCCCAGCGTTGCCACTTCAGTCCCCGGCCGGGGTGGGAGGGCGGATCGGAGTGTGGTTTAGCAGCTTTGTGGCTTCGGGTCATGGGATTTCTCAGCATCGCTTGATATTTTTGTTGTTGTTGTTGTTGCTACAGTTATTTGAGTTGAACCGAATGTCACGGCGGGCAGCGGTGACGATGCCGTGCGCGCCAGGGATGGCGGAGGTGCGGGACCCACCGCGGTACAAGGCACAGAGCGGGAGGAGGGTCCTGTTCTGGAGATGGAGAACAGCAGCTTCCCGTGCCGACAGAAATAACAGCAGCAGCATCTGCATCTGTTGTGGCCTTGTGGCATTTGATGGTCATCTCAGCTCGGGGGCGGGAGATGTTGCTAGACTCTGGATGGGGAAGAAAACTAGAAAACATGGCCTGAGAGCCCGGCGTGCCCTGCATCTGAAATGTGAAAGTTCTTAAGCTATTTCTGTCTCTTGCTTTGAAAAAAGAAACAAAAGCAGTGCCATGCTTTTAAGTTCTTGAATAACAAAGTGGGTGTAAGCTGGGAAGGAGAAGGTGGTGGAACTACTCCGTGTCCCCAGCCCTCCTGCGTCCCCAGCCCCTTGCCCGCTCTTGCCACCCCTCCTGGCTGCCCGTCACACTCTGCTGGCGTTTGGGGTGGGTGCTGGTGACCCCCAGCCACGGGCTGGTGCTGCCACAGGGCTGGGGCAAAGTCCGTCTATCCAGCTGCCCTCTGACTTGGCGTGTCTGGCAGCTTCCTTGCCCCGAGTCTGAGGTCCCTTCCTGACCCGGCCACAGGTTTCTGAGGTTGCAGTCCCCACAACTTATTTACACCCCATGATATATTTATTTAGCAAGCGGCCGTACCCCTGGAGCAGCTACCGCTGAAGGTGCCGTGGCTGCCCCTGCCCCCCTGCAGAGCGCCTGAGCGCTCGCCCTGAGGATCTGCCTTGGCACAGGAGGGTTTTGCTTTCTGGGGAAGAGGGGAGAGAGAAAACCCCAGCCGAGTCCTCCGAGCTGATCCGCGCACACCGACCTTTCCCTGGCTTCGGAAGGGCTGGCGGGTGCCCCAGGCCGAGCCCAGGGGCTCGTAGCCGGCCGGGGAGGTGCTGCTGGTGGACCGGGGTTAGCGTGAGTACGGTCAGCAGGACCTGGCCTCGGAGCTTGAAACTCCTCCTGCTTTTCAGCCTCCTTCGTGCTAATCCCCCGAGTATGTTATGTGACGCTAATTACTAGGTTAGAAAACGCTTGATGAATCAGATGACCTAAGCCATCGTCCTCTCCTGGAGCCGGCTCTCGGATTGCCTAATGCCTGCGAGTGTTTTGAGCGACATTGCATGGGAACGGGCTCGTTAGTCACAAGTTGCGAGGCTGGCGAGGGAATCCGTGAGAAGCAAATTGCTGGCTTATTAAAAAATGCATCTGCGTACGAAACTGTTATTTGTGCGCGTTTTCTGTCGCTGGCTTCGGTCTGATGTGTGCAGCTGGGGGACTCTGTGCTGCATTGGGTCTTTCTTTGGTTGTATAATTTCAGTCCTTTTACCAAAATAGTCAAGAAACTGTTCTCACCTAGCAACCAGGCAGAGAGTGAATGTCAGAGCTTCTCCGTTTCTAGCTGGGCTCCATAATGCTGGTACAGTGTGGATAAACTGGCAAACACCAGCCTTCAGATCACCCTTAGAAACTCCCCGTGTGCATCAGCCATCTGGGAAGTGCTGTGCGGAAAAGCAGGTCGTTTTATGACAGGAGCTGCCATAAATCTCCCTCCTCCCCCCCGCATCACCTCCTTAACATGCAGGGAGAGAGGTTGCAGTGTGCTGTGTCTCTGTGAACCAAAAATCTATCAATGATGGCTTTTTCCTTAATACAAGAGCTTTTATCAGTGCTGTCTGCAGAGCGTCCTGCCCCCAGCTCCCGGGAGGGGAGAGCTGGCCGGGCGGCTGTGCAGAGCCTTCCTCCCCCGTCCTCCCTCCTCCGGCTCTTTCTGTTTCCTGGGAAATGAAAGGTTTGGACCTGAAAATTGATCTCTCTTGGAATTATTTGCGTTCTAACGTGGAGATTGTTGTTTCTGATAGAAACCTCTCGGTTCCTTGGCAGCACTTTGTTAGCCAGTGGCCACTCTGGTGAGAAGATGCATTTACACGTTTCTGCACAACTGTGTTGCCTGTCCTGTAAGCCTAGGGAAAACGCCAGTATTTGGATCGCAGCCTATCGCGCAGCCTTAAACCTTTCTAGCCAAATTATGGTTTTAAAAATACTGCAACCACTGGGTCAGGGCCTGCGGATCCCTCGTCCCCGGGGAGCTGGGATGAGCGGTGAGGAGCGTGGGCTCAGTTCCACGCGCAGTGACCTGATGTGGTTATAAATGGGCTTGTTCCCTCCCGCCGGCACCTCTTCTCTGCTCCTGTCGAAGCCGACGGCTCTGCCATCCTTTCAGTGTAGCTGTGCAGGGTGAGTCTCTGGCTCTGGACCTGCTCCATCCTTCGCATTAGGAAACAGCACGCCGCCGTACGGGAGCGGCTCAGGGCGCCTTCCGTGCCGTTCTGCCGAAGCAGACCCTGCGACAGCTTTTCCTCAGTTTCCTTTTTGGCATCTGCTTTCGTTTGGCTGATTAACCAGACATCCATCTCCCAACTCTGCCCCACAGTCTGTTTGTGCTGCAGGCTCCGCGGCGCATCCATGGACTCGTGGTGCAAAGCGTGCCTCCTCCCTGCCTTGGCCTTCAGGTGCAGCTCTCCAGCCCGAGCGCCGTGTTCCTCTGCTTTATGGTGGTCCCCGTGCAGTCGTGCCAGCCCCGTTTGCCCTTCTCGCCGTGCTCTCCGCAGCCTCGCGCTCGCCTGGCTTCTGTCCTGCTCCCCTGCTGCCCTCTCTTGTTTATCTGCCTGTGCCGTTGTGCCGCTTCCCATTTCACGCCGCTGCTGCGCTTAACCTGCTGCTGGTGTCCTCCCCGTGCCCCGGCAGCGACGCCGCCTCGAATCCTTCCCCTCGGCACCGCCCTGTGTGCTGGTCCTTAAGTTCTGGGGTGCCCGCGGAGCC
Organism: Larus michahellis; assembly: GCF_964199755.1. Taxonomy (NCBI): domain Eukaryota; kingdom Metazoa; phylum Chordata; class Aves; order Charadriiformes; family Laridae; genus Larus; species Larus michahellis. The sequence continues at coordinate 1,778,632 of NC_133899.1, forward strand.
TTGGGACGTGCTTGTATCATGCTGCTGTAAACCTTTTGACTCGTGATCGGTCTTCTTCAGCGCATGTTGGTCCGTGTCTGCAGACGCCCTGCGAGCGTGTGTAAGCATCCGCACGCCGGGGCTCCGGGCTGCCCGCGCTCAGGTTAAACCTGCTTTTCCCCCGGTTTGAGCTGACACGCTCCAAAACGTTTTATGCCCTACAACTCCTGCAGTAAAAATGAGTCACTCTTACGCATGTGGATGGGGAAAGCAGAGGCTTGTGCGGTCTCTTGGGGGTGCAATGCAGTCTCTATTGCTGTCTGTACCGTTCTAATTTATTCTTATTGATCTTTTGTTTGTGTGCTTGCTTGGCAAATAAACTGTTGAAAATCCCGACTCATCGGCGAGCCAACAGTCAGTCTCTCTGTGCAGTGCTGAGATGTTCAGCGTGAGCTGCTTATTTGGAAATGGTATTTTTCCTCAGGGTACCACCTTATATGCGTGTGTTGTCATGTCGGAGCAGTTTAAACAGATGCTTTTTGCATTACAGGGTACAATGCGTTCATGGGGAGCGAGGAGCTGTGCTGCTCAGCCGCAGCTCCGGGTTGGAGCTCCCATCCCCACAACCTACCAGCATCTCACAGCGCGCGTTCGAGAAATCTCTGAAAGATTTTCCATCACAGCCCTTTTCCCTTTCCTTCCCGGCCTCTCTCCTCTCTCCCGTTCCGGCTGGAGTCAGGGGTTCAGCCTGCATGGTGCTGCCCTGCAGCCCTACAAGCTGGTACCGAATGCCTCCATGAGAAGCAGGACCTGCCCTGGGACCTCCGCGGAGCTGCAGACGGGCTTCCAGCAGCCTCAGATTTGTGCTCCCTGTTGCAGCAGCACGAGCATCGCATCACCTGGAATCTAGTTTGGGCACGAGAACCACCTGCGGGCTAATGCTCGGACCCCTTTGTCCTGGGAACCTGCTCCTCTCCTGCCTTTCGCGAGCCTCTTGGGGTTTAGTGTGATGAAAGGAAGGAGAAGCAGTTCCCCGGCTGCGTTCGGCAGCCGCAGCTCTGCTCACATCCCGCTATTCCCCTTTAAGCTTGTGCACGCGGTTCCTGCTGGTGTCAGCGCGAGGGGAGAGCCGAGCAGGATCCCCAAATTAAACCACGGCAGCGCCAGGCGGAAGCTTTGCTCTGTAGGTTTGCAGAAGGGTGAAGCAAAAGCAGCAAACGAGCTGCTTTAAAAATAGCTAAACGGAGGTGTGGCTCATCCACCAGCGCGTCGCTGGGTGGCTGTGGTCGTCCTTCCCACCAGGATCAGTGCGCGCGGTCCAGCCACCGTCTCTGGTGACGGTGGGCAGTGAGATAACCGCGGCAGGGGGGGCTCCTTGCCCGCACACCCCCTTGTACCTCTGGGTTTTGTGCTTCCGTGGAGGGACTGGCGTGCGTACAGCCTCGCTAAAGGAGTTTTAGTGGAAAATAACCTTTGTTCCTGTTTGCTGAGGTATTTACCCACTGTGAGCATTTCTCTTAATTTGCTCCACGTTGCTGCAAGGTGTTACAGAAAAGCGTTTAATTAGAGGAGAAGGAGCAGCCTGCAGGAGCCAGCGGCACTTGAAGCCGTTGAGCGGAGATGTTTGTGCAGATGCCCCTTTTAAATCGGGATTCTGGGTAACGTCTTGCAGAATGAAACGAAACGCGTTTGCAGCTCTGGCCAGGGAAGCCAGCCCTGAGCCTTCGGTCACTTCGCTCACGCGAGGCCGAGCGGGATCCTGCCGGGAGCTTTGCTGAGGCTGAGGATGGGAAGCGGAGCTGCCGGCGGCACGGCACGCGTCCGCTGGGAGCAGCTCCTTCTCCATGCTTCCCGCTCACGTTTCAGACCCTCTTGCAGGCTTCCCTTCTGCCCGGCTGTGGTGCCGCGCAGGGAGTGTGGGGCTGCCGCGCTGCCTGCGCCCATGTGCCGGTGCTGGGAGCCGTCGGATGCCGGGCAGAGCCCGGCCCTGCCTCGCTCCTTATGCAACCGGTGCAGGAAACGCAGCCAGCGACCTACTTCCCCCCGAACGCTTAAAGAAGTCAGATTAACCTCTGCACTGCGGCAGCCGGCAGACGAGCATCTAATCGCAAAGGGGATAGTGCTGTTTTTCTCTGCTGCCTTCCCACGGGGAGGCCGCGGGGGAACGGGTGAGCGAGGCCCCGGCACCGGAGGGGGAAATCCCTTTACTGCTGGGCAGAAGGAGGCACGGAGGAGTGCAGGACTGGATGAGATCCTCCATTGCCAGGAGCCTGTGCAGCGCCGGGCGATGCTGCCTTCCCACCGGGAAGCACACGCGAGCCCGAGTCCTCGGCTGCCTCCTCCAGCCCTCGCCGCCTCACCACAACGAGCAAGAACGCGGCAGTCGCTTTCCAATTTATTTTTATCTTGTTGATCACATGCTTTTTAATGTTAAATGTTCTGTGGAGGAGGAAACTTCTGCAACTGCAGAATTAATAGGAGTTTAGGGGGTTTCGGTTGAACTTGGTAATCAATTTTTGCAAATCACGGGCTCATGCTGACAACCTGCAGCAGCCGAGTAATATTAATGAAAATGTTCCCATTCTAATTGTGGCTCCGCACGTACGGGTGGTGCAGCCCTCTACCGTGTACACCGCTCGTGCTTCAGGGACGCTGCCCGGTGGCGCCGGCGGGGGTGTTAGCCAGCGTGACCTCCTCTTCGTGGCACGGCTGGATGTGGCCAGGAGCTGCCTGCTGAGCCGAGGCGTGCGGAGAAGCCAGGCCTTTACCCACCGTCTGGCCAAGTGGGATTTAACCACATCTCCGGAGCCCCAGGAGGAGCAGGGAACCGCCGTGTTTGCGGATGAGGTGTCCCTGTGCTCGGGGCGAGCGTGCAGGGTGGGATGCGCTGCTCAGCGGTGTGGCTCCTGGAACTGCCCGGGCTAAGTTGTTTTCTTACCGTAAGCACATTGAGTTTAATTTTATTTTAAGCCATTAAAAAACTATCCACTTTCCTGTGATCTGATTTCATCTCCTAGCTCTGTTACGGCTGCCAGGATGACTGAAATGGGGCTTCGGAGAATTAGACTGTGATTCTCCATCAATGCACAGATGTGTTTCCAGGGCTTGTGTTTGAAGAGGGGCGGCCTGTGCCGTCTGGTTGGGGAGGTTCCCTGGGACGGAGTTGTTATTTCTCAGATGTACAGGATCCCAGGTGCAGGGGGCCGATGGAAATCATCTGCTCTGGATGAGACCTTTGCAGCGGGAGGCCAGCGGAGGACGGCACCTTTGTGCGTGGTCAAGGAAAAGGTTTTTGGAGCCGCGTGCTCGTCAGCCGAGGGAGCACGGGAGACGCAAGTGGCATGACTCGAGCTGGAGCAGTGGAGATGTCCCCACACGCTGCTGCCCTCGTCTGCCGGAGACTTTTACTCTGCTGGCATTTTGGTGAATGAACGAGGAAACCTGTGCTTCGGCGCAAAGTCCGGTGACTGAGTTTAAACCCCTCCGTTGGCGGTTTCGCCTGACCTGCTGGACTTTGTGCAGGGGCAGAGCGGGCTCTGTCCTGCTGGTGGCCGCGTGCCAGTGACTCACATTGAATTTGACAAAATGACAAATGCGACTGGATGAGCAGAGCTGGGTTAGAGCTGGCAGGTCACAGGATTTGCCTTTTCGCGGGGCTGCTGGGCCCTGCCCTGGCAGAGGGTGCTGGTAGGGCAGAGCCTGGATGCAGCTAGTCCCTTCGTCCTCGTATTAAGACGGTATCTACGTGATCCGTTGCAAATCCTCTTGGACCTCTACAGCTCCCCACACACTTGTGACTCCCAGTTTCAGGGTGCTGGTGTCTGGGCGCAGAGACTGAGTGGTTATTTTCCCCTCCCTGGCTGCTGGGAATTAAATCTTGTTTCTTGGAGAGTGTTATCAGACATCTACTTGTTTGCAAACCTCCTCTAACGCTTTCTGTGATTCTCAAAATAACTTCAGCTAAATAATAAGCATGTCTAGAGTCAAGCGCTTGAGTAGTCCTTGCCTGTGCTATCTCACTGGAAGACTTGGCGTGCCGTATCGGCGTAGCCAGCTCACGTGAAAGTACTCAAGGTCGCAGCGTTCCTCTTCGGAGGGAGCAGATACTCGCAGCCTTGCTCTGATAAATAACCCCCTCGATTCCTCCGTGTCTCCTGGCAGCATCCTGGCGAGTACCGGTCCCTGCTGGGGCTGAGCCTGGCAGGACCTGGGGGCTGGGGGCTGTGCGAGTCAAAACTCCTTTTCGTTCATAAGGTTTTTACTTTGTGCTTTGAAGCCACAGGCGGGATTTGCTCCCTTGAAAAGCAACTGCTGTCGGGTCGAGAACGGAGCCTCTGTGTATGCGGGAGGTTTTGAACAGCTCGACCGAATGTGGTGTTGTCGTTATGTCGGGGATGCAGCGAGGCGTTGTGCTGCTCGGGTTTCTCGGGCAGCGTTGAACCAGCTGTGATTTGAACTGGCGCTGGAGCGCGCGATGTGAGGGCAGGAGCCACTCGCCTGCGTTTATAACTTTGGTAGGTGTGGCTGCTAAGAGTGTCGTTACCAGCCCTCTGCACGCTGGAAGAGCCCCGCGGTCAGCCCGGTTATAAACAAACTGTATCGGTGCTTGGAAAGAGATGTGAGCAAAGCTGGATTTTCCACTCGCATGCACCGTATCTTCCTTACGCTCCTTTGTGGGTTTAGGACAGTTGCTGGGGAGGAGGGATGCAGCTTGGCTGCTGGCAAGGAGCTGCCGTGCTGCTCTGCAGATTCATGTTGTGTCGCTCTTGCTTGGCTGGCCCCATGAAAGGGAAACTTAATTTTTGTTTCCTGAACTGGCACCTTGCAACTTGATTCGCCCAACGCATGCCCGCAGTGGGGCTCCGGCGTGGCTGCGGCTCTGCGGAGCATGCAGCAGGATTTGTGCTTCCACCGGGCAGCGTCAACCAGGAAGCAAACCAGGCTGCTGACTCTCCTTGGACGGGAAAAGGGTCAATGCTGGCATAAAGGAAAGTGGAAAAAATGCTCGAGGGAAGCTGTAGAATGAGACTTCTCGCAGAGGTTAGGTGTGCGAGCTGGGCTGAGCCGGGCAGCGGGGAGGGAGGCAGCCAGTCGCAGAGTGCTCAGCGGGGTCCAGTTCTCACCAGCTCGCAGTGGGGCTGCTGCGTGGGTCACTGGGAGCAAGGCTGGAGGTGCAGGGAGAGGCTGGGATTCTGTCTCATCCCTGTGCACTGGCGTGCCAGCAGCAATACTGGCTTTAGAGGCGGTCGTGCCCAGTCCCTCAGCAGGACCTGCCGTTGTAGCCGGCGGATTTAGGAGACCGAGTCTCAGGCTGGGATTCGGGGGATGACAAGCCGGGCACAAGGTTTGTTTTTTTTTTCCTCCCCTCCCATTTGTTTGTGGAGGGGTTTAGAGGGATGCAGGAACGGATGTGGCTAAGCAGGCGTTGGCCTGACCGCAGGTGGGTGCTCTGCGCTAGGCTGGGAGCAGCCTCTTTGGGAGCAGAGGGCCAGCCCCGTGCTCCCCCCGAGCACCGTCCCGCCTCGGTCGGCGCTGATGGTCTGACCGCAGAGTGCTCGGTTTGATGATGATGAGGGGGTGCGATGGCAACGTTTCCGAGCTGTCAGCCTCTATCTTGTTAGCGCTCTTTGTGGATGCTTTTAGATGCCTCCAGTTCAGTCCGTGCCGTGGTGGTGTAAGGCTGCGTACGCTCCTCGAAGCACCATGGCATGAAATGGAGGCTCCTGGAAGCAAGATGGAAGGTACAGTACCGGCAGCGGCCCCTCCAACGACCTCTTCCCTCCCTCTTGCCCTGCTGTTTGTTGGTGGGGGCAGAACTGGTGGAAGGAGCCAGGAGAGGCTGCCGGAGGAGCCGGTGGGCAGCAGGAACGGTGCGCGTCCCCACTGCAACGCACAGTGGCATGAGCCCGGGCGGCTGCCCCAGGTACCAGCGTTCCCACCTCAGGGATGCATCCCTCACCGCAGGCTTTTTTATGAGATATGGAAACAGAATTGGAGAGATGTTAGCACTTTGCTCAGAAACGAACGCGGTTTTCATTTACGGCAACATTGACGGCTTGTGTTTTTGTGTCTCCTTGCGCCACAGAAAAGCAGGGTCCAGAGCGGAAGAGGATTAAAAAGGAGCCCGCCACCAGAAAGCCTGGCTTGCTCTTCGGAATGGGCCTTTCGGGGATCCGGGCAGGCTACCCGCTCTCCGAGCGCCAGCAAGTCGCTCTCCTTATGCAGATGACAGCGGAAGAGTCTGCAAACAGCCCAGGTGAGGTCCAGAGGGTGGTTTTTGTTCAGTGGTGTGGGCAAACGCGAGTGAGCTTGCGGCGAGAGGCTCGCGAATACCTGGGCTCCTCGGTGCCTGGCCACGGGGTCACCAGGGAGTTCAGGTAGCTCCTCGCTGGCCGCAGAGATGAGCTGCCACCCCCGCCGTGGCGCAGGGGGGGTGATACGCTGCTCCATGGGGTCTCCCTGCTCTCAGAGCCGGGCAGCGGGACACCCGCTCCTGCAGTGACTCCAGGCACGGGCTGCTGCCGGGATTCACGGGCTGTGGCTGCCCTTCCTTCTTCCAGAATAAGGCAGTAGCAGGAGATGTCCCACGGGCCGAATCCAGGCTGCCGCCGAGGCTGCCCTGGCTGCTTAACCAGAGCTTCGGTTCCGTGGGAGCCTCCTCCACGTCAGAGCTTCGCGTTTTCCACTGGCATCTCAGGCTAACTCAGGGAAGGAGCGTTGTGAATAAAGTTAAAATGCCATCCTCTGTGGGTTTTTTAATGTTTCTCCTTGTAGAGAGGGATGAGACGTGTAACCAGTGCAACTGTAACTTGAGCTGCAGAGCAGCTGGAATGTGTTTACCACGGATTTTGTATTTTAATAGTTTTTATCTGTTGCATACATGACCCCCCCGGGGTTTTTAGAGGCACTGTGCTATCTGTATGCGCACATCTGCATCCTACACACAAACATCGCAGCTTTTAGCCACGTGTTTTGTTGTTCTTAACACCAGTCTAGCTGCTTATGGTGCTGTTACTTGGGCGGGGAAAAAAAAGGCAAAAAGCTGTGTTGTCTTCAGAGCATTCAGACGTTCTCCCAGGAAATGTGCAGTCTCCTCCCGAGGCTGTCAGACCTCACATGTACTTGGTAAAAGGCCACTTCCCCTGGGAAATGAGCTTTTAGGGTGAGGAGCTTCATTGTCTGCTCCTAAATCATGGGATTGCCTACAGTCTTTGCAAGGACTGCAGTTCTCTCCAGTGGGCTTTGGCAGCCTGCAATTACTGTCTGCATTAGAGGCGCAGGCTTTCCTCTGTCTTCGCATCGACTTCAGAGGTTCCGTTGCCTCTCGGTGCCTTGTGGTGAGCGTTTTGGGGAGAGGCGAGATGAAACGCGTTGCAAGAGCTCCCTCTAAGGGTTTTAGGGCTTCCTTTGAATTGCGGTTCTTGACTCTGTTTCTCTTCTCCGTGCAGTTGACACAACACCAAAGCATCCCTCTCAGTCTACAGTTTGTCAGAAGGGAACTCCTAACTCTGCCTCCAAAACCAAAGATAAAGTAAATAAGAGAAACGAGCGAGGAGAGACTCGGCTGCATCGAGCTGCCATCCGAGGAGATGCCCGGCGCATCAAGGAGCTCATTATCGAGGGTGCAGATGTCAATGTGAAAGACTTTGCAGGTAACCAGCCCGCTGGCAGTCCTGGCACGGCAGCCCACGCATCTGAACCTTTTCCCACCTGGTTGCACATTCCACCTCCGAGAATGGCTCCTACCAGAGAAAATAGTTTCTTTATAACACGGGTTCGCTACTTGGAAAGAGGGGATTAACCAAAAATAATGATTTTGCCCTTTGGGGAGGAAAAAGTCTTGCTGTCCTTTTTAAAAAAAAAAACCCAAACAAACTACTACAGATTTGTCAAAATAATAAAATCCTGAAAAGCAGCTAATTCCCGGGCTGGCCTGTCTGCGCTGAACATGCTCCCGCCTGGGGCTGTGGTGCTGGGCTGGGCTTGATCCATAGCGATCCCCGGGGCTGCCGTGGCTCCATGCTCCGAAACGGTGACCGGGACCCTCTGGTCCGTTTTCATAGAATCACGGGATGGTTCAGGTTGGAGGGGACCTTAAAGATCATCTTGTTCCAACCCCCTGCCGTGGGCAGGGGCACCTTTTCTTGTCCCCTTCCACATGGGAGCTGTCTTGGAACTCTGGAGGGGAATTTGCAAAGGGAGGTCGGGCTGTTTTAGCTCGTTTTTTACTTGAAATACAAGAAATCGTTTGCACAAAAGTATTGGAAAGAGTGGGTTTGTAAAATCGTTGCCGCAGAGTTGAATGGCTGATGCCTGCAGCGTTCCGGGATTTGTTTTTAAGTACCGAACGTGGGGGTGCCACTGATGGGAGCAGTGCGAATGTGAAGGGCAAGGTCAGGCTCCCGACTGAGAGGAAACACTGATTGTCCTGAGCCGCAGCTGAGGAGTAGCACCTCCTCCTCCTCCTCCTCCTCCTCAGCAGTGCTGCCGAGCTCCTGCTTCTGGTGGTGGGAATGAGCCTGGATGTGGGGCTGCGGCCGCAGCGGAGCCTGGGCTGGGAACGGCCCCCAGTCCTGCGATGAGAGGGCGGCCGTGAGATGATGAGCGGTGCCGTTCGTGCACGCCCGGCCGACGATGGGGCTGAATTAGCGTGAGGCAGCCTTTCTCCCAGCACGTCCCAGAGCTTGACTTTGCTCTCTGCTGTTCTCTTCACACGATTTCAGGGCTATAAATAGATACGCATGTTCCTCCGCCTGTATGATTAATATCAGCGCTAGACTGAACTATCGGTTGTGATTAATTCTGGTCACAGGTGCCCCTTTTTAATGCTCCAAGTGAAGGTAACGGAATGAGCTCCCACGACGCTATCAGCAAAATACCGAAGGAGCCACGCACGATTGCTGGGAAACTTCAAAACAGTTTCTGCTTAAAAATAGTCTGTTTGAACATGATAAAATATTTCATTCTGTGTTCTTTGGAGGTTTGTTTGAGAACGAGAGCCACAGTTACTGTGGAGACCTGCTGTTTGGTTTCTCCTCGAGCCGGGGGCCTGTTATGTGGCGGCATGGCCGCTTGCTTTGGAGAACACACAGAAAACGTTTGTGAGGTCTGCGTGGGGGATGATTCAGGGCAACGTCTGCAGTTCAGGGCTCAGTCCTGATCTGGGCGGCCGTGTTTCCCTTGTGGAGGAGCGGGAAGAGGAAAAGATTTGAGACCTGACTTCCAAGTGGCATCAGCATTTCTCTTAATTTCCTCCATAAAATTGTGCCTTTCCGTTTCCCGGGGCTGTGTCCGTTCTGGCAGATGATCTGTCTGCAGCACATTGCCTGACCAGAGGGAAAAGCGGGATTGATTTAACTACCGCCTGGTTGGCGTAGCAAGGCAGAGCTGCAGGTTTCTGCCTGCTGTGCCGTGGGCAGCTGGGCGAACGAGACCGTCTTCTTGGCCATCAGAGCCACAGAGCCCTTGACACGCTGGCGTCTGTGGATGGAGGTTAATTTTCACTGTCTCCCAACTCCTCCGTGAAGGCGATGACCGTGTTCTGAGTGTCCCTTTGCTTGCAGGCTGGACGGCGTTGCACGAGGCGTGCAACCGGGGTTACTACGATGTTGCAAAGCAGCTGCTTGCTGCGGGCGCCGAAGTCAACACAAAGGGGTTGGATGACGACACCCCGCTGCACGACGCAGCGAATAACGGGCACTTCAAGGTTGGTTTTTGCTGGATTTCATAGCTGTGTTTTTAATGACTTTTTTTCCCCTTGTGCTTCAAGCACCGAACTGCGCAAATAAAGAGGTTGTTATTTTATTATCGTTTGCTGCTGATCAGCCACGTAGCGGGCAAGAATTTCCCTGCCCCAGTGCTGCTGAGTGTTTTACTCGGTGTTCTTCTGTGCAGAGGGAGAGTTCATTCTTCTTCTGGCGTCAGAGGGAGGGAGCATGGATTTGTGTCTTGTTCTTCTCCCTTCTTTCCTGCCCAAGTTGGTTTGTGTTGCTGTTTTTTGACTCCTTTCTTAGCAATGATTGTTAGTACGGTAAAGCACGTCCCAAGGACAGACTGCTTTCTAGCTGGAGAACGTCCCCCTTTTAGTTATATACGAAAGTTGCACAAAAAGCCTGGAATCGAAACACGGTGAGCGCCTTCAAGTCTCAATTTCTGTTTTCAGGTGGTGAAATTGTTGTTACATTACGGAGGGAATCCTCATCAAAGCAACAGGAAGGGCGAGACACCTTTAAAAGTAGCTAATTCTCCCACCATGGTGAATCTGCTCCTGGGAAAGACCACGTACCCCTCTAGCGAAGAGAGCTCAACAGGTGAGACTGGCCTTTCTGTGAACGTGGGAGTGATGTTTGTGGCCTGCAGCTGTCTGTTAATGCAGAGACGTAAAGAGGACAGTGAAGTTAGACTCTTGTCAGAATGTCTACACGCTGCTGCCACGGTCAGGAGTCCGTCTGTAGCTGTAACCCAAATTCAGACAACATAACTACCAGCCTTTAGCTCCGGGAGCTCTAGCTGTTTGCCCTGGAACCCTACGTTGAGATCACTTGCCTGGTGCAATCCAGATGTAGGATTGGAAGCCAATTGCAGGTAAATGGATGTCTTACCTTTGAAATACGGGTAAATATCCCAGCTCGTGCCTAGAGAGGAGGAGGTTTGCGTGCACGTCGTGTGTTCCCGTCCCTCCCCGGTCGCAGGGCACGGCGCTCGGCTGCACCGGTGCTGACGTTTCAGGTTGCGCTCCCGGGCTGTCCCTCAGCAGAGCGCCCTGCTAGAGCCTGTCCCGTGAGTGCTGCCATTGTGGCTGTGCCAGGTGGGAAACACTGCAGGTTTTAATTAGTGCTAATTAGAGTCCTGGTCTTATGGGGAGTCTTCGCCTACGCTGTGTGCCATCATAATGCTGTTAAAAAGTTCTTCTTTTTAGGTAGGTGCTTTGAGGAACGCCCCGTGCAGGTTTGAGACTGGATAGCTGTTCCTTTCTAAAAGATCTCCCAGTCTGGCATTTCGAGCTTTCAGCTGCAGACTTAGCAAAGGCTGGGTGAGGCAAAAGGGCGGCAGGGCCGTCCGCAGGGGTTCACAACTGCAGCAGACTGATGATGTACCCTCCCCGAAGCCCCCTGCAGCCCTTAACGCATTGTTCTTCTCTCTCTGCAGAGACCTCGGAAGAGGAGGATGCCCCTTCCTTCGCTCCCTCCAGCTCTGTTGATGGCAATAACACAGACTCAGAGTTTGAGAAGGGTTTGAAGCACAAGCCCAAGGCCCAGGAGCCCCCCAAAACCATCACGCCGGTGAAGGATGAGTATGAATTTGATGAGGACGATGAGCAGGACCGGGTCCCGCCAGTCGATGACAAACATTTGCTGAAAAAGGATTACAGAAAAGAGACTAAAGCAAACAGTTTCATTTCCATACCCAAAATGGAAGTGAAAACTTATACTAAAAATAACACAATTACACCAAAGAAAGCTGCCCACCGCATCCTGTCGGACAGCTCGGATGAGGAGGAGACCAGCGTTGCTGTGGGGACGGGGGAGAAGCTGCGACTTTCGACCCACTCGATATTGCCCAGCAGCAAGATTCGGGAGCCCGCCAGCACAAAGGCGCAGAAGGAGAAAAGCAAAGTAAAAAAGAAGCGGAAGAAGGAGACGAAAAGCAAAGAGGTTCGGTTTGGCAAAAAAAATGACAAATTTTGTTCCTCTGAATCAGAGAGCGAAAACGTGGAGAGTGAGGAGGATGACAGAGACTCTCTTCAGAGCTCTAGCTGTGTAAAGGACTCAAGGCTAGTGCTAAAGGAATCCTCCTTGTTTAACTCTCTCTCTGCCTCATCGACCTCTTCTCATGGGAGTTTAGCATCCCAGAAACATAATCCCAATCTTACAGAACAGCACTCCAAGCACTGGAGGACGGACAATTGGAAAACCATATCTTCTCCAGCTTGGTCAGATGTCAGTTCCTTATCGGACTCCACCAGGACGAGACTGACGAGCGAGTCAGACTACTCGTCCGAGGACTCGAGCTTAGAGTCACTAAAGCCAGTCAGGAAGAAACCAGAGCACAAAAAGAAAAACACCCCACACAATACTGTTTCCGAGAAAAAGAATTCATTCCATAGCAATGTGGATGGAGCGATTCCAAAGCTGGACAAGGAGGGGAAGGTTGTTAAAAAGCATAAAACAAAACACAAACATAAAAACAAGGAGAAGGGGCAGTGCCCCATCAGCCAAGACATTAAAATAATCAAAACGTTTTCTTTTGAGTTTGAGGACTCTAAACAAAAGCCTGAGAAAGGCTTGATAGTAGAGACAGAAAATCCAGTCGAAAACAAATTGAAAGTGTTAAAGCACGAGCGAGAACACAGTAAGAAGGAGGAAAAGCTCCCCAAAGGTAAAGCGGAGGAGAAGGAATGGTTGTTTAAAGATGAGACTGGAAAATCCTCGAAAGAGGAGAAATCATTAAGAAAAGTCAAAGATGGTAGTAAAGACATGAGCAAATCCTTCAGAGAAGGATTAAGTAAATCGGAAAAAGAGAAACCTGTAAAGGAGAAGTCTCCCAAAGAGGAGAAGCCGAGAATACACAAGGAGGAGCGAAAGAAGAAGTCAAAGGACAAGCAGTCAAAATCTGAAAAGAAGAATGAGCTGAAGGAGGAGAAGGTTTCTAAACTAGAGAAAGAAAAATCCTTCAAGGAAGAGAAAGAAAAATGCAAAAAAGAAAAACTTTACAGGGATGAGTCTGGCTTTGATGAGTTTAATAACAAAAACCAATTTCCCGAAAGCGAGGACACGAAGTTCAGCCTTTCGGATGATCAGCAAGAGAGGTGGTTTTCAGACTTGTCTTCTGATTCATCCTTCGATTTCAAAGGTGAAGATAGCTGGGATTCTCCAGTGACAGATTTCAGGGAGATTAAAAATGACACCGTGGCAAAACTAATCATAGAACCCGTGAAAGAGGAAATTAAAGACAAGAAAAAGGAAAATAAAACGAAAGAGAAGAAGGAATACAACGAGAAACGTAATGAAAAGGACACTTACTTAAAGAAGAAGGAGAGGGACTATGTGGACAAAAGCTCCGAGAAGAAAAAGGACCAAACGGACAGACACAAAGTTACTCCTAGTTATTTACCCGAAAAGGATAAGAAAAGGAAGGATTCTGCAGAGAGTGTCAAGGAGAGGAAAGAAAAAGATACGAGTGAAACCACCAAAGACAGAAAAGATTCCTCTGATGGCTCTAAAGAGCGAAAAGATAGCAAAGCGAAGCAGGAGGAGCCCTATCGAGATGACTTTAAAGAATATGGCTGCGAAACGTTCTTCAAGGATAAGTCTGACCCTGAATTCAGCGGGAAAACTCTGGAGAGTTGGGAGAGGCACCATTCTGGGAAGGAGAAGGAGAAGAAAGATGCTCCCGATAAAGAAAAAAAAGAAAAGGTGAAGCCAGAAAAATACAAGGAAAAATCCAAAGAAGGCGACAAGGAGAAAAATGAAAAAGTTGCTCCTGAGAAAATCCTGAAAGACAAAGAACTAGACAAGAGTTTCAAAGAGAAAAAAGAAACTAAGGAGAAATACAAAGACCTGCACAGCAAAGACAAAGAGAGGAAGAGTTCTTTCGACCAGGTTAAAGAGAAGAAAGAGAAAAGCTTCTCCACGGATCGAGAGGACTTCTCCGAGAAAAAGGATGAGAAGAAAGGCAAGGAGAAAAGCTGGTACAGCATCGCAGACATCTTCACAGATGAAAGCGAAGACGAGAGGGATGATTACAGCTTGACTGGGTTCAAAGTCAGCGACTCCGCCGGGAGCGAAATGCATCGTCTGGACAGTCTGCAGGAGAAGGACGACGGCGCAGCTACCGAGAAGGAGCTGTACCCTGACAAGCACCGCAAGTACTCCTCCGACCGGCAACATTCAGGAGAGAAGCAGAAAGATAAGGACTCCAAGGAGAAGAAGAAGGACAAAGGAACATCGGAAGGGGGAAAAGAGAAGAAGGAGAAGAGTTCCTTTGAAAAACACAAAGAGAAGAAAGATAAGGAGTCTACCGAGAAGTACAAGGACAGGAAAGACAGAACATCCATAGATTCCACTCAAGAGAAGAAAAACAAGCAAAAGCTCCCAGAAAAGGTGGAAAAGAAACATGCCAGTGAAGACAAGGTGAAAAGCAAGCATAAGGAGAAGCCGGATAAAGAGCATTCCAAAGAGAAAAAGTCTTCGAAAGGAGGGGAGTCGGAGAAGAGCCTGCTGGAGAAACTGGAGGAGGAGGCTCTGAATGACTATAGAGATGACTCCAATGACAAAATCAGCGAGATCTCTTCTGACAGCTTCACAGATAGAGGACAAGAGCCGGGACTGACCAGCCTCTTTGAGTCTTCTAACCTCTCTCTTACCGACGCCGCTGAAGAAAAGTTTAAGGACTCTCTCCCTTTGCCCTGCTTGCAGGACAAACTCAAGGAGAAGGAGAGACACAGACATTCCTCGTCTTCGTCAAAGAAAAGTCACGAGAAAGAAAAAGCAAAGAAGGAGAAAACGGAGAAAAAGGAAAAAGCAGAAGAATTCAAAGACTCCAGCAGCAGGAAGGATTCCACTCATTATGAAAAAGATTTCTCTGTGGATGGGGAGGCTTTTGGCACTTCCTACAACATGAAGGCAGAGCCTGATGAGGAACCAGAGAAAAGCATTGATTACTTATTTTCTGAAAAGAAAGATAAAAATGATTCTGAAAGAGAGCTGTCAAAGAAGGCGGAAAAAGAAAAGACTTATGGTTCCAGCGCCATCAGCACAGTTAAAGAGAAAAAGAAGCGAGATAAACACAAGGAAAAATGGAAGGAGGAAAAGGAAAAGCATAGAGACAAACACGCAGATGGTTTCTTTAAACATCACAAAGACGAGCCAAAGTCAACGCTTAAAGACAAGGACAGTCCTCAAGTTACCACCTTCAAAGATAAATCAAAGGAGGACAACCTCAAATTCGGTGAAACCAAACTGAAGGAGAAGCTCAAGGAGAACCAAGAGAAAGACAAATCGGAGTCAATAAAAATAAGCAATGGGAATGAAAAGATAACCCTATCCAAAGACAGCGGCAAGAAAGATGCCAGGCCAAGGGAGAAACTTCTGGGAGACGGGGATTTGATGATGACCAGCTTTGAGAGGATGCTGAGCCAGAAAGATCTGGAAATCGAGGAGCGCCACAAAAGGCACAAAGAGAGAATGAAGCAAATGGAGAAAATGAGGCACAGGTCCGGAGACCCCAAATTGAAGGACAAACTCAAAAGCTCGGAAGATGTGCGCAAGAGGAGTCTGGATCTGGCAACAAAGAAGCCGTTAACGCTGGATACTCAGCTCAAGGACAAGAAGCTTAAAGAGTTGGGTCCACTGACTCCTATACTGTCACCGGAAAACAAGGCACAGCCTGCTGTCGGCACAGACTCTAAGGACTGGATTACGGGTCCTCAGCTGAAGGAGATCCTCCCGGCGTCTCCCAGGCCGGATCAGAACCGGCCGACAGGAGTCCCGACCCCGGCATCCGTCGTCTCTTGTCCAAGCTACGAGGAGGTGATGCAGACGCCCAGGACTCCTTCGTGCAGCAACGAAGACTACACGGACCTGATGTTTGAATGCGCGGACTCGCAGCACTCGCTGCCCATATCCACGATGTCCATGAACGCCTGTTCCCCATCCTTCTTCGACAGATACGCGAATGTTTCCAGTGGGCTCCCCGAGAATCCCAGTCAGACCCCGACTCGTACCATACCCTCCACGAACCTTTATCGTTCCATCTCGGTTGACATCAGAAGGGCACCCGAAGAAGAATTCAACGTCGGAGATAAATTTTTCAGACAGCAAAGTGTCCCGGCAGCATCAAATTATGACTCTCCAGTGCAGCATTTAATGGAGGAGAAAGTTCCCCTTCCTTCTGTTCCTACTGAGAAGTTCCAGTGTTTATCTCCTGGGTATTACTCACCAGATTATGGGGTTTCATCGCCGAAAGTGGAAGCTTTGCATTGTGCGCCAGGACCTGTCAGCGGAGTCGCCCAGTCGCCTGAAAGTGTCTTTTCTGGTTTACAAGCAAAATCCTCCCCTTCGCACAGAGATGAATTGCTGGCTCCCTCGGTAGAAAGCGCTCTTCCCCCCGACCTCGGCATGCCCTTGGATACCACGGAAGAGCAGCAAGCTACTGCCTCCATTATGCCACCAGAATCTACCTACTTGCCACCAATTGAGGAAAACCATTTCAGTTCGGGTGTGCCAGAACAAAACAATATAGACTGGGATAACCCTCCTCCCAGAAACCCTGACACGGCCATACCTCCCAGCCTGATGGGTAACCCGGCAGAGCACTCTGTCAGCTGGTCCATGGGCTCAGAGCTTTTGATGAAATCTCCCCAGAGGTTTTCCGAGTCCCCTAAACCTCCGCTCTGTTCCCTAGAGCCGATTCATCCTACACCGGTAGCCTTCATTCCCCCAGATACTTCCTACCCCGTTTCTCCCATCTCTTACCCTCTGTCAGTGTCTGAACCGGGGCTCGATGAAGTCAAGGAGGATGCTGAGGAAGCAGTTCCAGGAGAAATAGCGAATGCCGAAGAGCAGGCGCCGTACATGTCCCCTACTAGGTTAGACACGTTCTTCAATAACTGCAAGCCTCTTCCAGAAGAAGCACCTGAGATACCTCCAGAGCCCCCTTGTATGCCAGCAGAACCTCAGGCAGAAGCTGTTAGCGCGCCAGAAAACAACTATTTAGAAAACAATAACGCTGCGCCTGCAAATACAGAGGAGGCAGTAACGTGGCCTGATCCCTTCACCAATACAGAAGATGACTTGGACCTCGGGCCCTTCTCGCTACCAGAGCTGCCGCTCCAACCTAAGGATGTTGCAGAGACAGAGATGGCGGAGGCAGAAGCGGTAGAAGAAAGCCCAGCAGCAGCTTCGGAAACAAGCGCTGGGATCATTAAAGCAAATGCGTCCGTAATAGCGTCTGCTGAGCCGGAGGAGCCCCCAGCCAGCCAGGCAGCTGCTGTCCTGCCCGTGGACACGGAGCCACAAGCAGAAGAGCAGAAACCAGAAGTGGCTGCGCAAGAAGCTACCTCAGAAGCGCTGAACGTAGCTGAGGAAAAAGGAGCAGAGGACTCGGAAGCACAGATTTTCCAACAGACCCCGTCCGAGTCCGCTCAGGCGGAGAGCAAAGAGGTAGAGGCTGTGCACGAAGACCTGTCCTCTTCTGGTGGGGTGGCAGAGAGCAGCTCCCAGACCTGTCCCCCACCCGTGGCCCCCACCGAGGGCGGCGTTTCACAGGAGGGTGCTGCGGCACGTGGTGGGAGCCAAGTCCCTTCCTCCCAGGCAGATGCACCTCCGGGCAACACTCAAGCAGAAATCGTTGAACCAGTACAAAAACCAGTAGCAGAAGCTCCCAAACCGCCCAAAATAGAAGAGATTCCTCAGCGGATTACCAGGAACCGGGCTCAGATGCTCGCCAACCAAAACAAGCAGAATGCCGCCGCTTCTGAGAAGGAATTTCCTCCTGTGTCTGCGCCCGCCACGCGTGCCAAAGGCCGCATTACGGAGGAGGACGATTCCCAGGCTCAGCACCCTCGCAAGCGCCGGTTCCAGCGCTCCAACCAGCAGCTGCAGCAGCAGATCAACACGTCCACCCAGCAGACGAGGGAGATGATACAGCAAACACTGGCAGCTATCGTAGATGCTATAAAACTGGACGACATTGAACCTTATCACAGTGACAGGTCCAACCCCTACTTTGAGTACCTCCAGATCAGGAAAAAGATCGAAGAGAAGCGGAAAATCCTCTGCTATATTACTCCCCAAGCTCCGCAGTGCTACGCTGAATACGTCACCTATACGGGCTCCTACCTGTTGGATGGCAAGCCTCTAAGCAAGCTCCATATTCCAGTGGTGAGTCACCTTCTCTCTTTAAACTGCAGCCAGATTGTCCCCCGGGCATCACGAGTGCCCTTTGCCGTGCTGATGGCACCCCCGGCTGTGGCTTTAGCCTACTTCCAGAACGTGCAATTCTATGATTCTGTGACAAATCTAAGCCTCGGTAAGTGGATGGCTGCGTGATAAATGCATCCTCTGAGATGCTGTATTTTTGCAGAGAAGACCTTAGGCTGTGCTTGGGAACCTGAGGTTTGTTCAGGCTTTAGAGCAAGTTTATATGAATCCACTGGATTTGAGGCCGGAAGGCAAAACTGCTTTTAAAAGCAGTAATAGTACTTGGATAATGAACCTAAAAGACTGTGAGGGAAAAGGTGGCTCTTAACTCCCGCTTTCGTTTTCCCAAGCACCAATATTTGACTTGCAGGTACCACACGCTCCTTGGCAGTGGGATCTGCATTTCACTGCTGTGCTGCATGAACGGACTTGCTAATGCGAATGCATCAATAAAATTAATGCTGCAGGCAGTAAATCCGGGATCCATCCGGGAGGGTCGATATGACCAGCCACATCGGGCTTCGTTCCCTGCTGCGGGCAGGGTGAAATACCCTGGTCTGCGGGTCTTTCTGTTGCGCCGTAGTCCACGCATGAGTTACTCTGCACAAGTTAGCATGTGCTCAGTCTGCCCCAGCACCACGGTGCTTGTAGCCCGTGTTCCCATCGGCTTGTTCCTTCCTGGACTAACCCAGAGCCACCTGCTCCTCTGTTCCGCAGCTGGGGCTGTGCTGGAGCAGCGCCTTGCAGACCAGATCAGGGCAGATCAGAGCACAGGCACCCTTCCCGGTGTGCAGGCTGGGCTGCTCCCAGCAGTATTTCTCCAACAGTATCATCCCCTGAGTCGTCGAAGGGCGTCGAGCCTCTTTACACACTGCCCTTGCAGCACGTGGGGTGGTTGAGGCTCTGGCTCTGCAGCCGGAGCTCGTCCCCTTTGCCGCCTGCCCGCTGGGGTGGCACCGGCTCCCTCGCCGAGCCCTTGGCCGACGTGCGTTTCGTCTGCGTGGCTGGGGGAGCAGGCACCCCCGCGGGCTGCGCGCCCGGCGGCATTGCTGGCTGTAACCCTCTGCTGTCGTGTGCCCGCAGATCGCCCCGCCGCCGTCGCTCGCGGAGCCTCTGAAGGAGCTCTTCAAGCAGCAGGAAGCCGTCCGGGGGAAGCTGCGGCTCCAGCACAGCATAGAGCGGGTAAGGGAGCGCTCCGGGGAAACTCCTGCTGGGGAAGAGGCCCCGAACTTCCTCTGCTGGGGAAACTGAGGCTGGCACGCTCACTGCTTCGTTTGCTCTTCCTCAGGAGAAGCTCATCGTCTCCTGCGAGCAGGAGATCTTGAGAGTTCATTGTCGGGCAGCAAGGACTATTGCCAACCAGGCTGTGCCCTTCAGTGCCTGCACCATGCTGCTGGACTCCGAGGTCTATAACATGCCTCTAGAAAATCAGGTCAGTGCCTGTCTTGGTGGTGAAGAAGTGTCTCAGAGGTGCTGTGCAAGACCCCGAGGGAGACGGTGCTTTTCTGGACGGAGGGAGGGATGTAGGCAGGAGCTACTAATGCTCTCTCTGCTCAGGTGCCTGTCGCCCACCGTGGCACACAGATGCAGGACATCCTGCAAGAGCTCTCCCCGGCACGTGCCCAAATTGCCTAACCCGACTCAGTTTCTGGAGTCGCCTGTTGTTGGATACCCCACATGTGTGCAGGGGAAGGAAATGCATCCGGGAACGTGGGGATACAGGGAGCACCGTGTCTCATTAGGAGCAGAGATGACTCACATTTATCAGTGAGTCAGGACCCTCTGCCTTTCTTCTTGATCAGGATCATCTGCACACTTGAAAGGTTTATTTTACTACACTCTGGGATGTCTTTTCCTGTTGAAGGAAGGGGAGAGAGCCATTAAATTGATTGGTGTCTGAATAGTGGCTTTGAAAGAGCCAGACTCTGTCGCACGGCCCACAAAAAAATGGTTATTTCTTCCTTCCATTTCACATCCTTCTGTGCCGGAGAAGGGGGAATCATGTCCGGTGGCTGTGTGTCTGCGGTGGTCCCGAGCCATGCCACCAGCACCCTCTGCAGCCTGCGTCCCGCCGCTGCCACCAGCCTGGCTGCTCGGGGAAGCATGCTACTGCATTGCAGGAGGGATCCTGTGCAGGGATGGGATCCTGGAATTTATTAGTGACCGGGCGTATCGATCCAGGAGCCTTGATTTATGCCTCGGCATTTCCCAGCCAAGTGTCCGTGCTTCCGTAGCGAAGGCGTTTTGATCTTGGGCATGAGTTGAAGGAGACAGAGAGGTGCGGGGGCCGTGACGGGCTGGCACGGACGGATTCTCTGCAAAGAATGCAAAAATGGGGAGTGCGTGCACGTGTGCGTCTGCGTCCCTGAGGCTGAAGCCCCTGGCAAAGGGCTGCAAGAGCAGCTGGGAGCAGCATCCTCTGTTGTCCCTCCCTGCGGGCACCTTTCGTGTTTCTGATGAGTGTGTGCCCGTAGAGGGGTTTGAATGTGGCCTGTCAGACTTGAGACTGTAAAAAAAAAAAAAAAAAAAAAAAAAAAGAAAATCTATTGTGAAATTCCCTTTTGCTGTCTTTTGCTTAGGGAGACGAAAACAAATCGGTCAGAGACCGTTTCAACGCGCGACAGTTCATTTCCTGGTTGCAAGACGTGGATGACAAGTACGACCGGATGAAGGTGAGAGGCGCGGGAGCCCCGGTGCTGCGGGTCCCGAGAGGGGGCCCGGCTGCTGCTGGAGCCTGGAAGCTGCCTTTGTGGCTTCCAAAAATCTGCCGGGAGCTGGTGTCCCGAGGCGGTCTGGGCGGCGTTAGGCGGTGGGGGACGCTTCTGTGCATGGCATGGCAGAGAGGTGGGAGCCTCTGCGGGGACTACGGGAGCGTGGTTGCCTTTTCTGGTTCCAAAAAGGGAGAAGGGAGACAACGTTCTGCTTCGAGTTGCCTGTCTGACTCTTCCTCTGCTTCGTGCCATCTGTGCTGGAGCTCTCTCGCTCAGTTAAAGCCCCGGGGCCTGCTCTTTGCCAGCAGCGCTTGCTGCAGCGAGCTCAAAACCTGTGGCAAACTTCAAGGTGGCAGGAGCCTGTGCAGTGACTTGCAGAGTGCTCTGCAGAGCTCCAGGCAGCAAACGCTGGCCTGGGAGGGAGCGGGGACGATTGTGCTTTCAGCCGGTGACACAGAGGGACTTGGCAGCCCCCACGAAGGGAGCAGGACCCTGCTCTCAGGCAGCCGAGGGCCACCCTTAGGGCCAATGGGGACTGTCTGCCGAGGCTGTCACCAGCAGGGTCACTGCTCTCGTGCACTTAGGAGCCTTTAGAAGCCACCCCACAAGGCCCTTTTGGGTTTGCCGCCTCTGCTCCTGCTGGAACTGGGCTCGGCAGGCGTCCCAAGTCCAGGTTTCCTTCCCGCAAGGACGCGTGTGGCACCCCTTGCTCCGTTTGCTGCTCTGCCCACCGCGATGGCTGCAGGTCCCCTGCCTTTGCCAGGTGGGATGGGCAGCAGGACCTCTCCTGCCCTCTCCTGCCCACCGCTCATCTCTGCTTGGTTTTTTTCGTCCCCGATCCAGACGTGCCTGCTCATGCGACAGCAACACGAAGCTGCTGCCTTGAACGCAGTGCAAAGGATGGAGTGGCAGCTGAAGGTGCAGGAGCTGGACCCCGCGGGGCACAAATCCCTCTGCGTGAACGAGGTGCCCTCGTTCTATGTGCCAATGGTCGACGTGAACGATGACTTTGTGCTCTTGCCGGCATGACAGTGCAAAACCAGGAGACATCACTGAAAACTGGCAAGGACGGGAGCCCTCCGAGGTCAGGCGGTCGAGCTCACATTCACCCTTACCGCTTGCTGATGAATCCCTGGTCAGAGGAGGAGGAAGCAGCTATCGGCAGAAAACAAAACAATAAGAAAAATAATTGCACTTTCTTCACAACGCGTCCCTCGCTTCCGGACTGACGGCAGCTCCGCCGGGCAGCGGGCCGGGGCGCATCTCCTTTCCAACCGGCTGCCGCGGCAGGGAGGCAGCCGGTCTGCGCGGGCAGCGAGCACTCACCGGCCAAGAGACTGGCAGAGGCGTGGAGGGAGGAGGCCAAGGACACCATTTGCGTGTTGCAGAAGCTGCTGAGCGGGGCCAGCAACCACGTGATTCATGTACTTGTGAACACCGTGATTTCCAGCTCTTGTTTTCCACCGGTCGCGGATCTCCTCGCGGAGAAGCTGCAGTAGGAAACCATGGGGGGAGGGGGGGGATTGTTTGAGTTTCTCGTTCCATCCTGGGTATGTCTAAAAAAAAAAAAAAAAAGAAAAAAAAAGAAAAAAAAAAAGAAAAGAAAAAACAAAAACAATTAGAAACAAAAAAGACAGCGTCCCAAGTTGGGCAGACGCGGCTCTGAAGGTGTGGACGGCTCCGGGGTGCGCCCGCGGTGCCCCGCAGCAGCCGCTCGCCACCGTTTTGGAAGAGCAGAGGAGCCGCCTGCGCACCGTGCGCCGGGGCGGCACGGCCAGCGGCGGGCGGGGAAACGGCGACGCAGAGAAAGGACTTTGCCAACTGTGTTTTTAATGGAGTAAAATCCATGTGGTTTATATATTTTTTTCCTTTAATCTTGGGCATTTCGTTTCTCTTTCTGAGAACATAACTTGAAAACACTACAGAGCCAATACTCATATAAAGAAAAATTGTATCCCATAAATGCTGTACAGTTTTTATATACATTAACAATGTACTTTTGCTGCCTTCTAGATAATTTATTTTGCAACACATTACTGCACAGTTGTAAATAACTTATGTACTGTAACATCACTTTCAGTTATGTGTAAAGAAATAAATAAATTAATTAAAATTATCTTTGTATGTATAGTTCACCCTAGGCGGCACTTTCCCTGTCGAGGAAAAAATAAGGGCCAGGGCGTTGTGCCGTGTTCCTCGGAAGCCCGTCTGACGCGCTCAGGTACGCGCAGGCAGTCTGAGCCGGGGTTCTGCAGGGTTCTCCGAATGCTGACCTGATTTTTACAACACCGCGTCGTTTCTCTCCTCCTTCCCCTGCCCCTTTGCGTTCGGTGGGATTGGAACGCCGGCGGTGACGGTGCCGACCCTGCGGCTGTGCCGACCCTGTGGATGTGGCAGGGTTGGCCGTGGAGGGAGAGGAGCTCCCTGTGCCACTTGCCAGGCCGGGGCACAGAGCCATGTGAAGACTGAGGTTTGGGCTCCGGCTGGTGAGTTTTACACACCCCATGTAGCCGTGGCAGCTGCAGATCAAGGAGCTGGGATTTTGGGGCTGCAAAGCTTGGAGAAGGACGGGTGGAGCCCAGCGCTGCGGACGCAGGTTCTGCTGGGGCATCTGCTCGGTGCTTTCTGGATCAAGAGGCCGGTTGCTGGTAGGTCGGGCAGGGAGGGAGACGGCTTCTGGCGCTGCCGGGGTGAGCTGGAGCCCGGGAGCCTGTGGCGGGGCTTGCAGCCAGCGGTGCTCCGTGCTGGGGGGCTGCCACCCCGTGTGCCTGCGGACAGCCGGCTGCTGGGCTGCCAGGGCGCTCCCGTGCGCTGCGTGTGTGCCGCCGCGTTTGCGAGCCCCAGCCTGGCTTAAATTGCTTTTCGGAGCTGTAAAGCCCAGCTGGAGCTGTCGGGGCGCTGCCGCCAGCCCGGCCGGCTCAGCGGAGGCTGCTCCTCCCAGAGGATCGAGGCAGCATCTGGCGAGAGCTTGGCTTGGCCCCGCTGGGACTGAGGGTGGCGTTCCCACCCATGCGGAGACCAGAGGAATCTGTAATCCCACGGAAAGATGGTGCCTGGGTCTGGCAGGAGGAGTTGCCCCGTGCTGGGCTCAGCCCCCGGCGTGCCGCTCTCCTCCGCAGCCTGGAGAAAACAGGGGGAGGCCTCACCTCCCGGCTGGGCGCTCACGCTGCGTGGCTTCAGGGCTGGGGACGTGGGCTCACGGGCCTCCGCTGGGGCTGCCCGGTGGTGGGAAGGGGCCACCGGCTAGGCAATGCACCACGGCCCCTTCCCCGGGGGCTGCCCTGGACACGCGGCTCTCACCGGAGCCGTAGCCCAGCCCAGGCTCAGTGCAGTGGGCAGAGTTGGTCCTCGAGCACAAACTCGCAGGGATGCAGCTGGAGGTGGATTCGTGTGCCTCTTCCAAGACCTCTGTGCCTTGCGTGCTCCTGCTGCCCAACCTTTCCCAGCGGGCAGGAGTCTGGCTGCCCCCCGGGGACTGCCCCCATGGATGCCCGCTGTCGGCGCCTGCTTCTCCTGCCTCTTCTCCTCAGTCCTGCCGGTACCCGGCCGGGGGAATGTCTCGGCTGCTGCTTCTGGAAGCGGAGGTTATAAAATCGATTTGGCTCCTCTTCCCCTGCTGGCACAGCTTGGGGCTGGGGGGGGACTGGAGGGGACCCCCTGAATTCACAAAACCGCTTTCCAGCCCCATCCGCCTCTCTCTGCAGCGCAGGCTCTCGCTCAGCCCAGGCAGCCGAGGAGGTCTGGGAGCCTGCGGAGCACCAAACCCTCGCCGGGGTCCGGGCTCGTGGCAGCCACAAGGGTTCCCATGTGGAGCACCCGCTGTGCCGGGACAACTCGGTTCCCCCCGCTCTGCCGCCAGCTTTGCAGCCGGTGGAGGAATTTTACACCGTCCCTGCACCGGGGACCTGGAGTTTCTCTCCACCGCGTCGCAGCGGCTTCGTAAGAGCCGGGGGGGGTCCTGCCCTCCCCCGCCAGACCCCCAGCTCCTGCCTTGGCACCGCGGCCTGTTGCCGGACCAGCAGCACCGGCGGGGACGGGGCTCACCGCAGGCAGAGCAGGGCTGTTTCTCGCTAGTTTCTCCAGTTTCTAACCAGAGCCAGCCTGGTTTCTCCCCCCGTCCTTGCCCAGGGCTGCCAGGTCGGGGTGGGCAACCGGTGCGACCCCTGGGACCAGGTGGGCGCTTCTGCTCCGGGCGTTTTCTTCTGACAGAACACAAGAAAGAGCCCACGAGTAACGCTTATTTTTTAACTCATTTCCAGCCCTGCTCTTTCTTTTGTTAAATAACCGTAGATTAATCTCTGTAAGCACGGAGAGACCTTCAATCAGCCGTGTAAAGCCAGGAAAGTCCCGTACTCTCTTCTCACCCTGGTGCTGGGAAGCTCGGGAGTCTCCGGGGGTAAGTTTTCCTCCCCGTGACGCTCCTCCCGGCCACGTAGGTCGGAGCAGGTACCTCCCGGGCCAGGTCCCACCTTCTCTTGGCGCTGGTGGGACTGGCGTGGCGGCGCGTGGGCCGAGCGGCGGCGAGGCTGCCCGGTCTGCGACGCCCCGCGCTCACTTCATACATCGTCCTTTGCGTACAAGGGTGCGCCCAGCGCCCTGCGCCCCCCCCCGCCTCCCCCGGCACCCCCGTCCTTTCGGGGTACGGCTTCCCGGAGGGTGGCAAAAAGCGAACGCAGAGGTGATTTTTCTGCCGTTGCCCGTAGAGAGCCGAGCACCGGAGCGACGCTGTTGTCCGGCAGGGATCATGTTCATAAATATTTTTTTTTAAAAAAATAAACACAAAAAACTTGTTTGCAACTTGGCTGCTTTGTTGGCTTTTCCCACGGGCTCACTGGGGCGCTGGGTGCCAGCCGGGCTCTGAACCGGTTCCCTTCCCGGGGTGGGGGGGACACAGACACAGACACCGCTGGCCCCCTCTGGGGTTTAGGGGTACCCAGGTGCATTTGTGGGTGTTCCTGGGGGTCCCAGCTGCACCCCTGGCACCACCTGGACTCTGGGGTCCCCCAGTGCCAAGGGGGTGCCTTGGCCTGGAGAGGGGGGGCAAACTGGGCTCAGGGGGACGAACAGGGGCTTGGAGAGGGAAAAACCGCAGCTGGGGCAGGGGAGAACTGGGCTTGGGGGGCGAAATGGGGCTGGGGGGCGTGAACAGGGACTGGGGGGGGGGGGGTTGAACCGGGCTGGGGGGGGGCCGAACCGGGGTTGGGGGCGGGGGACCAGTCTTGAGGGGCGAAATAGGGCTGGGGGGGGCGGATTGAACCGAGCTGGGGGCGGGGGGATGAACGGGGGCTGGGGGGGCGAAATGGGGCTGGGGGGATTGAACTGGGCTGGGGGAAGCCGAACCGGGGCTGGGGGGGCGAATCAGTCTTGGGGGGCGAAATGGGGCTGGGGGGGAGTTGAACCGGGCTTTGGTGGTGGGGGGGGGCGAACCGGGTCTGGGGGCGACGGTCCAGGCTTGAGGGTCAAAATAGGGCTGGGGAGGAGCTGAACCGAGCTGGGGGGGGGATGAACCGGGGCTGGGGGCGACGGTCCAGGCTTGGGGGCTGGGCTGGGCTTGGGGTCCGACCCGTTGCGGGGGGGGAACCCGCAGCTCCAGGAGGGTAGCGCCCGGGGCCGGGGGGTGTCCGAGGCGGGCGGGGCGGGGGCTGTGCGTGGGCGGTTCCCTCGGGGGGGGGGTGGTGTGTGTGTGGGGGGGGTGTGGGTGTGTGTGGGGGGCCGTTCCGCCCCGGTGCCGCCCCCCACCTGCCGTGACCGTGACCGTGACCGTGACCGCTCCCGATCTCTCGCTCGCTCGCTCCCCCCCGGTGGCGGCGGGTCGATGGCGGCGGGGGCTTGGCGTCCGCGGGGCCGGCGGGCGGCGGGGGGGTGGGCGCCGTGCGCGGCGCTGGCGCTGGGGTGGGCGCTGGGGTGGGCGCTGGGGGCGGTGCCGCCCCACCGCTGCCGCCCCGACGCCGCGCTGCTGCCGCCGCCGCTGCGCCGCCTGGCGGGGGCCGCGCTCCTCCGCGCCGCCGTCCCCCGCCTCCGCGGCGGATGGAGCCCCTGCCAGCTCTACCGCTACCCCCCGGCCGCCGCCGCCGCCGCCGCCGCCGCCGCCACCCGGCCCAACGGCACCGGGCCCTGCACCCGGGGATGGCACTACGCCCTGCCCGCCGCGGGGCTCCGCTCCAACCTCGTCACCCAGGTCGGGGGGCGGCGGGGGGGGGGGTGCGTGGGGGGGGGGGGGGGGGGGGATGTGTGTGGTGGGTCAGAACGGGGTTGGGGGGTGGTCCAGAAGGGGGGTGGGTGGTCCTAGAGGGGGCTGGGGGGGGGTCCTCTGGGTGCAGGAGGAGGGGTCAAGGGGGGGGGTGGTCGCCCAGAAGGAGGGGGGGGGAGCGGGGGGGTCTGTGGTGCGGAAGGAGGCTGGGGGACTCCTGGGAGGGGGGGGTCTGTGGTTCTAGAGGGGGCTGGGAGGGGTCAAGGGGTGGTGGTGGGGGGGGGGTGGTCCAGAAGGAGGGTGGGAGACAGCTGGGAGCCGGGGGGGGGGTGGGGGGTGTCTGTGGTCCTAGAGGGGGCTGGGAGGGGTCCCCTGGGTGCAGGAGGGGTCAAGGGGTGTCCTTTGGGGGAGGCTCTGTGGGTGGATGTGTGGGGAAGGGGGACTGGGGGGGAATGAGGGGGGGAATAAAGCTGGGGGCACCAGCAAGGGTCCCACAGGAAAGCCCTGGACGTGCAGGTGGAGCGCCAGGGGGGGTGTCCTGGGGTGTTTGCTTGGGGGACCACAGGGATCCTGTGGAAGTGAGAGAGGTCCTCAGGGGGAGAAGGTGGGAAACCCCCCATGGAGGGGCTTTAGGGGTGGCTGGGGGGAGCCCCGGCGTGTTGGGGAGGGGACAGGGGACCTCCACATCCAGCTCCACATTTCTGCTTGTGGGGTGGGGGCTGGCCAGAACCCCCCCAGGCAACTCGTGGGGATCATGACCCCCATCTGTCCCACCCCTGCGGATAGCGGGGAAGTGTGCCAGGACCCCCCCCACCCCCCCCCTCCCGTGCTGAGGTCTCCCCGCTGTGTCCCCCCCTCTCCCGCAGTGGGACCTGGTGTGCGCCTCGCGCTGGAAGGTGCCCCTGGACCAAACCACGCACTTGCTGGGCTGGATGCTGGGCAGCATCGCCGCCGGACTGGCATGTGACAGGTAACTGGGGGGGTCCCCGGGCTGGCTCCCCCGGGGCAGGGGGTCCCCTTGCCCAGCCCCAGCTCACAGCCCGTCCCCCGGCAGGTTTGGCCGCCGTCCCGCCTTCGTGGTGTCCCTGGTGCTGGCGGTGCCCCTGGGCCTCGGCGTGGCGCTTGCCGTGGACTTCGTCATGGTCCTGGTGGCGCGGCTGCTCTTTGGGGCGGCACTGGCAGGCGCCTTCCTCTCCCTCTACGTGGCACGTGAGTGTGCTGGCGAGGGGGGGTCCGCGGTGGCATGGGGACCGAGGATGCGCCATGGCGTAGGATGGTCCAGGGTGCAGGATTCCCCGGGATGCGGGATGCTCTAGGGTGCGGGATGCCCCGCAGTCACGTCACCCGTGGTGCACCCCTTGCCCCCGCCCCTGCCAGGACTGGAGCTGTGCGACCCCCCGCACCGGCTGGTGGTGACGATGGTGGCCGGCTTCTTCTGGATCGCCGGGGAGCTGCTGCTGCCGGGGCTGGCCGTGCTGTGCCGGGACTGGCGGGTGCTGCAGGGCGCCGTCACCATGATCCTGGCTCTGCTGGCTGCCTGCTGGTGGTAAGGACCCCCCCCACCCCGGGGCTGGGGGGCTGCGGGCATGGGGAGGGGGCTGCCACCTGCAGTGGGGCTGAGCAATGCCCCGGGGCTGGCACCAAGCCGTGCCCGGGGAGTGCCAGGGCAGCACCCAGCCCAGCACACCCTGCCCGGGGCTCTCCAGGTGGGGCGTGGGGACCCCCCCCGCCCCGGGTAAATGTTTGCTCAGGTTTGAAGTTGAGGGTTTCTGGGCAGCATTTCTTTGAAGCCAGGACGGGGGGGCGGGGGGGGGGGGGGGTCAGTGCTGGAGCGGGGCCAGTCGCTTGGGAGCCCCGTGACTCCGACACTTGTGCCCCAGGTGCCCGGCGCTGCTGCTGGAGTCGCCGCGCTGGCTACTGGCCACCTGGCAGCTGGAGAGGGCCAGGAAGACCCTGCAGGCGCTGGCCGAAAGCAGCAGCCCCAGCTCCAACGACGGCTCCTGCCACCAGGAGACCCTCCTCGCAGGTGTGTGATGGGGGCTGCCGAGGCCGATGCAACCCAGGAGCCCCCTCCCCAAAGCCACGGTGCCGGGGGCGGTGGGATGGTGCCGGCTGTAACGCGGGTCCCCCTGTCCCGGCAGAGCTGGAGTCCCTGTCCCAGGGGTCCCCGCAGCCACGGTACCACGCCGTCTGCGAGATCTTCAGCACCAGGGTCATCTGGAAGAACGGAGTCATCCTCGGATTCGCGGCGTGAGCAAGCGGAGGGGTGGGATTGGGGTGAGGGGGGTCCCACTCACGGCCCCCTGACCCTGCTCTCCTGCAGGTTCATCGGCTCCGGCATCCGCCACTGCTTCACCCGCAACCTGGACCCCCACCTGCCCCACTTCTTCTCCTCCTACTTCGTGCTGGTGGGCACCGAGGCGGCCGCCTGCCTCTTCATCTGCCTGACGGCCGAGCGCTTCGGGCGCCGCGCCATCCTCCTGCTCTGCACCGTCCTCACCGGCATCTCCTCCCTCCTGCTGCTGGCCCTCACCCAGTGTAAGGAAGGACGGGGGACCCTGCGGTGGGCTGCAGCCCCCAGCTGGGGGCTGGGGGTGGGAACAGGATGCGTGTGGGGGGGGTCTGTGCAGGATTTGACCCCTGTTGGTGTTTCCCCCCCGCCTCAGACCTGCTGGACCTCATTGTCCTGACCCTGTCTGTGGTGGGCATCACCGCCTCCCACGCCGTCACCATGCTCAGCATCTTCTTTGCCAGCGAGGTCCTCCCCACCGTGGTCAGGTAAGGGTGTGGGGGGGACTGACACTGCGCTACCCTGGGGTGGGGGGACACCGGGGCAGGGTCCCCCGGCCCCCCTCTGAGCGTGTTTCCCCCCGCAGGGGTGCCGGGCTCGGCCTCATCGTGGGGGCCAGCTTCCTGGGCAAGGCGGCCGCCCCCATCACCGCCATCCCCAACAGCCGGGGCTTCTTCCTGCACCACGTCGTCTTCGCCTCCTTCGCCATCCTTGCCGTCCTCAGCATCATGCTGCTGCCGGAGAGCCAGGGCCGCAGCCTGCCCCAGTCCCTGCAGGACGGCGAGAGCCAGCGCCGGCCCCCCCTCTTCCACCGGCCCCCCCGCGAGGACCACCTGCCCCTGCTCGCCCCCCACGGCATCCCCCACGACTACTCCCGCCTCGCCGCCTCCACCAAGAGGATGCTGGGCTCCCCGGCCGCCCCCCGCGAGACGTAGCTGTGCCCCACCCCCCCTGCCAGGGTCTCCCTGCTGCTGGGGGGCTGAGCACAGTGCCGGGATCCCCGCGGAGCACCGGGACCCCCATCTGTGGGTGCTTGTGGGGATGGTGGGGTGCCCCCGGGACACCTGCGATGGCTGGGCTGGGGGAAGCAGCGCACCCACCCCACGGCAGGGCCAGATCCTGCCCCAGGAGGAGCTGTGCTGGGAGTCCTGGGGCAGGGGTGATGCCCCCCCCCCCGGGGTGTTTGCGATGGGTGCTCGCCAGCTGCCAATAAAAGTGCCTTGTTTCTACGGGCGGCTGGCGTGGTCGGGGCCCCGCGCGGCGCCCCTGCCACCGGCCCCCTTCTCCGGGGTCTTTATTATGAGGGAACCGGGGGAATCCTCACCCCCGCCCCGGTTCTGCAGGGTCTTTCCCTGGGCTGTGTCCCCCCCACGCCCAGGGATGCCCCTGTGCTTGGCCTCTGCCTTCCTGCGGGCGCGGGGTCTGCGGGTGGGCGCAGGCGTGCAAACCCCTGCGCTGAGGCTTCTCTCTGGGTCCCTGGTGCACACGCGTGTGCAGAGCCCCGGCAGCCAGGCATCTTGTGTGTGTCCGTCTGCAAAGCCGCTGCGTCTGGGCATCTCCTGCACACGCGGGTGCAAAGCCCCCCCGCTGCCCCCACCGCCCCCGTCCCCGCTACTGCCCGTAGAGGTCGGCCAGGCGCCGGAATCGCGGCCCCCACTCGCTCAGGTAGTCGTAGTCCTGGTCCTCGTCCGTCAGGCTGGAGACGATGGAGCTGAGGGGGCTGGCGACGGAGCCCGAGCCCTCGTAGTCGTAGATGAGGGCCGTGTCGTAGGGGGGCACGCTGGGGTCGCTGTCAGCTGCCTCCAGCCCCTGGCGGGGGGGACAGAGGGACACTGTCAGCCCCAGGAGAGATGGGGGGGCTGGGGTCAAGGGGGGTACCGGGCGCCGTCCCCACCTCGTTGATGAAGTCCTCGATGTCTGAGGGGCTATTGGGCAGCTTGCGGGGGGCCAGGGGGGTGGCCGAGCTGAGCGGGGCGTCCCTGCGCACCGGCGGCTTCACCCGGGGCGGGAAGAGCTCGGGGTGCCGGAGCTGGTTGATGTCGTAGGCGTCCTGCGGGGACGGGAGGGGGGTCAGGGGTGCCGGGCTGGGATGGACGCCACCCGCCCGGGACCCCCCCCAGGTCCTGCTCACCTGGTCCTCCTCGCCGCCGCCCTGCTCGTCGTAGTTGAGGATGTTGTCGCGCATGTCGTCCCGCGAGCGCTGCAGCAGCCCCTTGCGCAGAGCCCGCCGGCGCCCACGCACCCGCGCCGCCCCCAGCCCCGCCAGCACTGCGGGCAGAGGGCGGGTGGGCACGGGGTGGGGGCACGGGGGGACACGGGGCAATGGGGGTGCTGGTTGCGTATGGGATGCCGTTGGTGGGGCTGGGAGCATGGGATTGGGGATGCAGGTAGGGATTTGGGGTGGGAGATGCTGGGCAGGGGAGGAGTGATGGGGTGGGAAGTGGTTGGGGGCATCTTGGTAGGGGTCAGGAGGGGTTGTTGGGGGAGGAAGGGTGTTGAGGGTCATGGGTAGGGTCTGGATGGGGTGGCCAGGATGAGGAGGGGGTGATGGGGGACATGAGTAGGGAGAGGATGGGGTGTCCTGGACCAGGATGGGGTGATGGGGGACATGAGTAGGGAGAGGATGGGGTGTCCTGGACCGGGACGGGGTGATGGGGGTCATGGGTACGGAGAGGATGGGGTGTCCTGGACCAGGATGGGGTGATGGGAAGTGGTGGGGGGGGTCTTGGTAGGGGTCAGAAGGGGTTGTTGGGGGAGGAAGGGTGTTGAGGGTCACGGATAGGCTCTGGATGGCGTGGCCAGGATGAGGAGGGGGTGATGGGGGACATGAGTAGGGAGAGGATGGTGTGTCCTGGACCAGGCTTTGGTGATGGGTGTGGCAGGGGACAAGGTGACAGAGCGTGGTGGTGGGGTTCAGGATGGGTGGTGAGGACCCGCACTGCCTGGTAGGGCACGGGGCTGGGGTGCCGGGTGGGGGCAGGATGGAGGGGCCGGGAGGGGTGGGGATGAGGATGAGGATGGTGGGGTGTCTCACTCACCAAGGAGGAGGAGGAAGCTGCCGAGGATGATCATGAGGGCCCCGAGGGTGATGCCGGCCCCGGCGGCGGCGGCGGCCAGGACGCCGTCCTCGCAGGTGCCGTCCCGTCCGCAGTGGCACACCGAGACGTTCAGCAGCTGCTGCCGCTCCTGTGGGGGGGTCCCCGAGTCCCGGAGGAGCAGCGGGAGCGAGTAGGGACCCTCGGGCAGCTCCACCAGCACGGCCAGCACCGCGTGGGTCACTGCGGGAGGGGCATGGCCGGGGAGTGAGTGGGGGTCCCCTGGCCCCCGCTATGCAGCAAGCCCCCTCCCCTCGCCAGCCCTCACCATTGAAGCGGGTGATGCTCCAGTTGCGGGCGAGCTGGGGGTGCTGGGGGCTGAGCTGGTAGTGGAAGGGGGCACCGTGGGGGGGCCGGTCGTCGTCCGTGGCCCCCAGGAGCAGGCTTCCCCCACGGCCCGGCCGCCCGCAGACCACCCCGGCCGGCGGCAGCAGCAGGGGCGGGTGGTCGTTCACCTCCAGGATCTCGATGGAGAGGGTGCCGGTGGCGGAGAGCGGGGGCTCGGCTGGGGGCAGAGAGCGGAGGGGTCAGGGGGGTTATGGAGGGATATAGGGGGACACACAGCGGTGGCGGGGGGGTCGCTCACCGTCATCGCGGGCGAGGAGCAGGGCGATGTACCAGCCGCCCTGCAGGAAGGCGGAGGGGTGCAGCAGCTCCCGCTTGGTGCGGACGGTGCCGGTGTGGGGGTCCAGCTGCAGCCAGTCCGCCGGGTCGTAGAGCAGTGCGTAGCTGTGGGCGCGGGGCGGGGGGAGCACGCCGTCACCCCCCCCGCAAAACACCCACCGCAGGCTGCGAACGTGGGAGCTTGAACGCGGTGAGCGCCGGGAGGTGACACGGGGGGACCGGGCGCCGTAACCTGTGGGCTGGGACTCACCTGAGGGTCTGGAGCTGGCGGGTGTCGGGGTCGCTGGCGGTGTAGGTGGTGACGGGGGTGCCCGGGGGGGCCCCCTCCAGCACGCTGACCCGCCGCGGGTTGTCACGGAAGATGGGTGCCTCGTTAACATCCCGCACCCGTACCCGCACGGTGGCCAGTGCCCGGGGGCTAGCGGGGGCTGTGGGCTCCAGCGGCTGCTCGTTCTGCACCGACACCGTCAGCTCGAAGCGGTCCCGCACCTCGTGGTCAAGTGGCTGCCGAGAGGGGCCACGGGTCAGCCGAGCCATGGGACAACCCTGTGGTCCCCCGTCTGCCCCGCACCCACCTTGGCGACAGAGAGCACGCCGTCGTTGGTGTAGGGGTCGGTGCGGATGGCGAAGGCACCCTCAGGGTCACCCTCCAGGATGGTGAATTTGGCCAGCCAGTTGGGTGAGCCGGCCAGGTCCTTGTCGTGTGCGAAGACCTTGCCCACGTCCACGCCGGCCGCCTGCTCCTCCACCTCCATGGAGAACTGGGGGAGAGGGACGTGGGGCTGGTGTCTTGCCCCCTGGGATGTTGCTGACCCCCCCACATCCCCTCATCCCGCCCCAGCCGCTACCTCCTCCTTGGTGAACTCAGGAGGGTTGTCATTGATGTCCTCCAAGTAGATGACGGCTGTGGCGGTGGTGGTGAGCCCATCCCCGGACATGTCAGCTGCCTGCACCGTCAGGTTGTACACCCCCATGGTCTGCAAGAAAGGAGGGGGGTTGTGTGCTGAGCCCCTCCAGCCCCCCCCAGGAGCCCAGAGGTCCCCCAGCTGCTGGCCACCCACCCTGTCCCCACGCCTGGGTCTGCTTATGGCTGGAGCTGTTTTTTCATCACCTGTGGGGGGTCTCTAGTTGCCCCCAGTCCTGGTGTTGCCCTGGCGCTGCCCATGCCCCCCATGCCCGCTACCTCACGGTCAAGGCCGGGCTGCGCGGTGCAGATCTCGCCGGTGGTGGCGTTGATGCTGAACATGCCGGCAGCGCCCTGCTCCAGGATGGAGTACCGCAGCGCCGCGTTGTCTGTGTCGGGGTCATCAGCATCGGTGGCATCCACTGTCATCACGCAAGTCCCTGTGGCCGCAGGAGTGCCCCGGTGGGTGCCAGCGTGGGGGCTGGCTTGGCCACCCCAGCCTCGGCCCCCCGGCTGGACCTACCTGGCTCAGCCCCCTCCACCACGTGCCCCGTGAAGACGTCCTGCCGGAAGAGCGGTCGGTTGTCGTTCTGGTCCACCACGATGATCTCCAGGTCAGTGGGGTCCTCCAGCGTCATGCCGCCCAGGTCCAGCGCGAAGGCTTTCAGCTGCGGGCACAGAGCGGGTGGGTCGGGACCCCAATGGGGGAGCTGGGGAGGGGGCTGCGGGCGGCTGGGCAGCATCATTACCCGGAAGCGGTCATTCTCCTCCCGGTCCAGCATGGCGTTGAGGAAGACTTTCCCGCTGAACTTGTCGATGGAGAAGATGCCCAGGGGCTCCTCGTCCACCCCGGGTCCCTTGATGCTGTAGATCACCCCCCCGGGCTGCTGCTTGTCTGACTTGATCTGCCCCAGGGAAAGCAGGGCTGGTGGTCCCGGGGCTGGGGGGGTCTGTCCCCTGCCTGGGCTCCCCCTCTGCCCTGACTCTCCCCCCATGCCACGTCCCCCTGCCCAAGGTGCCCCCCCACCCCACCGCCTGGAAAAGAGGGTGGGGGGGTTCCCTGCCTACCTGCACCAGGAGGTGGGGGATGCGTTTGTGGTTCTCCGAGACGCTGATGGGGGGGATCACCCAGGCCCTCTTCACCCGCCGCGGACTCTCGTGCTGCCGCCAGGCCTGGGGGCTGCCGGG
This sequence comes from Larus michahellis, assembly GCF_964199755.1. Classification (NCBI taxonomy): domain Eukaryota; kingdom Metazoa; phylum Chordata; class Aves; order Charadriiformes; family Laridae; genus Larus; species Larus michahellis. The sequence continues at coordinate 1,813,534 of NC_133899.1, forward strand.
GGCTGCGGCACCTGGCTGGGCTGAGCTGGCACCCTGTGGGGGGGGGACACGGTGCTGCCGGTGACCCTGAAACCTCCAGAGTGGGGTGCAATGATGGGGCAGGGCCTTGCACCTGGGATGGGTGCACGGTGCCGGGGTGCGCGGTGTCGGGGTACACAGCGCCGGGGTGCACGGTGCTGGGACCCCCTGACTGGGTTGGGTCTGGGGGAGCGGAGAGGCCACCCAGCTCCCCCAGGACCTTCGTGCTGGTGGTCCCCTGGCATCCTGGTGTGACGGTGACAGTCGCCCTGCCAGACTCACCAGGAAGGGGTGCGCCTGGGTACAGCCCCGTGCTACGGCTGGGACGTGCCCCACAGGACCCCTGGGGTGGGGACGAAGGTGTTGTGGCCCCACGTCACCGTCACCTCACCACGTGGATGTGGCAGCGAGGGCAGAAGGGTCAGGGCCAGGTTTGGGCAGCGTGGGTGTCCCGGCCGGGGCACAGAGCCAGGGTGCTGGGTGGGGAGAGGGAGCCAGGGGGGCTGGGATGGAACTGGGGGCTGAGGTGGGGAGATTAGGAACAGGGACTCGGGGAGCAGGAGTTACGGGGGGGCTGCAGTGAGGGTCAGGGAGCTGTGGGGGCTAGGATGGGTTTAGGGGCTGTGAGGGACTGGGCTGGGGGTTATCAGGGAATTGGGTGGGTGGTAGGGGGGTCCGGAGCTGTGGGGAGCAGGTGTGGGGGTTGGGAGATGGGGGTTGGGAGGGCGGCAGGGAGCTGTGCATGCAGCCTAAACCCCCTCCCCCCGCCCCGGCCCCCGCACCAGCTCCATGCCACATTCCATGCGGGCTCACCCTCATCCTGGGCCCCAGGGACGCAGCTGTCCCCTCCCCGGGGAGGGAGCACATCTGGGCAGCACCCGCCATTGCACCCACATCTGCACCCACCCTGGCCGCACCGCTGGGTGCTGGGGTGCCCCGGGGTGCCCGGGTGGGGGGAGTGGGGCAGCGGGGATGGCTGTGCTCAGCAGGGGGGGGTTCCTGGGGATGGTGTGGGGCTGTGCCAGGGGATGTGGGGCGGGCTGTGTGCCAGACCCACGGGAGGGGCAGGACAAGGGGCTTGTTTTGAGGCCGTGATGGGAGCTGCCTGCGGCCTGCAGCTGTCCCTCTGCCCTCCCTGGAGAGACCCCCCCGCTTCCCTGGGAGGCCGCTGGAGCTCGGGGTGGATGGGGAGGGTTGTGGGGGGCAATGGGGGGTCCTGCTGCTGTCGGGAGGCTGCCCTGCGGGTCTCCTTGGGGTCCAGGCCAGAACCCGAGCAGCTCCATGTGGCTCAGGCCTGAGACTGCGGTGAGGGGCTCTGGGGGTACATGCACAGACGGGGGAGGTGCAAGGGGGTCTGGGACCGCAGCCAGGGTGGGAAAGGGGGGAGCGGGGTGGTTTTGAGCACCTAACCCTCCCCCAAATCCTATCTCCTGGTTCACAAACGCAGGCGGTGTGCCGGAGATGCAGGATCCCCCCTGCCGCCACCATCTGTGGGGTGGGAAATGCCCCAAGAGGGGCACCGAGCCCCCCGTCACCCCCATCCCCATCCCCGCTGCCCCCAGGGACATGCCTCCGCGGGGTCTGGGGTCCAACTGCCCCCCAGCACCGCATCCGGGCTCCCTATATCGGCTGGCCCTCCCAGAGCACGGAACTGGGGGGGGGGCCCGTCTCCATCCCCGTCCCCATCCCCGTCCCCATCCCTTCCCCGTCTCCCCGCGCCCCTTACCCGAGCGCAGAGGGGGGCGAGCAGGCAGGCGAGGAGGAGCGGGGGGCCCATGGCGGAGCGGGGCGCAATCCGGCCGCCAGCCCCGAGCCGTTCGCCGGCCCCGAGCTAAAATAACCGCGGGGCTGGCTGAGTGACAGCACATGTGCTGCCGAGCGGGCCGGGCCCCCCCCGGCCGGGCAGCTGTCCCTGCCGCCCCCCCTCCCACCCCCGGCCGGCAGCCTGCACCCCCTGCCCGGCGGGGGCCCGGTGGGGCGGGCGGCGGAGGGGGCCGGGCCGGCCGCGGGGGGATGCGGAGGGGCGCGGGGGGGGGTCCCCGCTGCCCGGGGCGGGGGGCCGGGGGTGCGCAGCCCCCGGGATAAGGCGGGCGGGAACGCGGCAGCTGTCGCCGGGCGCGCCCCGGGGATGCCGCGACGGGGCGGGCGGGGAAGGAGGGACCCGGCCCCGCTGCCCCCGCCGCGGCTGGGCCGGCACCGGCTCTGCCCGTCCCGTTCTGCCGCGTCCCCCGTCCGGGAGAGCGCCCCCGGCGCCCCCCCCGGTCCGCGCCCGGGCCCGGTGCCGGGGCCGCCTGCTCGGGCGGTGGGGCCAGGGCCGGTGCCGGTCGGGAGGGGGACGGCACCGACCCGCCGTGTCCCGGCCCCGGCGGCTTCCCACGGGGCGGAGCGGCCTCGGGCTGCTCCCGGAGCCCCTGCAAGGCCGCCGGCCCCGCTGTCCCGGTTCCCGGTGCCGCTCCCGGTGCTGCCCCCGACCACCGGGGCCAGTCCCGGTGCTGCCCCTCGACCCCTGCTGCCGCTCCTAGGGCTGCTCCCGATCACCGGGGGCGGTCCCGATGCTGCCCCCCATCCCCAGGGCCGGTCCCGGTGCTGCCCTCGATCCGCGGGGCCGGTCCCGGTGCTGCCCCCCGCGACCCCCGGTGCCGGTCCCGGCGGCGCGGCGACACAGCGGCACCAGGTGGCAGCATCGTCCCGGCCACCGGCCCCGACACCAGCGGTTCCCCCCGCCCGGGGAGCCGCAGCGGGGAGCGCCCTCCAACCGCCGGCGCGGGGTCCCCGGGGGTCCCGGCTGCAGCAGGGCTGGAAATCCGCCACCTCCTGCCCCCAGGCAGGGCGGAGTTGGGGGGCGGAAGGCTCCTCGCCCTCCCGGGGAACCAAGCCCTGGGCCTGGCAAGGGAATGTGTGGTGTTTGTGACACTGGTGGCATCGCCATGTCCCCACACGGCTGCTGTGGGCATCCCTGCCCGGCCAGCACCGCTCCCCTTCTTGGGAAAAAGTGCCCTTGGTGCCATCCCGGTGTGGGAATCGTTTGGAGCGTGGTTCAAGGCGTGGAGCGCTGAGACGAGGGTAGGGCACAAGGCATGGGAAAAGGGCCAAGGGACACAAGACATGGGATGCAGGATGTCTTCTGTCCGTCCCCAGAAGCTGAGCGGTGGTGGCAGGGGTGTCGGCATCCCCAGGGACAGCGGGAGGGGACACAGAGCCGCGCCATGAGTGGGTGAGTGTCAGGCGCTGGTCACCCGTGGTGTGGCTGGGCCCCGGTGCGGGCAGCGGCGCTCACTTGCCCGTCTGTCTGTCTGATCCCATCCATCCTCCCCACTCGCCCTGTCACCCCACATCAGTGTCATGGCAGCGACCTGCCCCGCCGGCGCTGGCCGGGGGTCCTGGCAGCTGCCCCTGACCCTAACGCGCCGTGGCAGCGGGGCGGCCGAGCAGATGTTCCCTGCCATCGGCACCGCGGCGTGGGGATGCGGGGGTGGCAGATGTGACGGGCTCTGACAAGGTGCCAGTCCCCGGTCATGGTGCCGGTGCTGCCGGCCATGGGAGCTGCCTGGTGCCCATGGCATGGCTCTGGCTGCGGCACGGCAGCAGGACCCCCGCCCCCCAGACCTCCAGCCCTGCACTGCCACCCCCTGCCCCTCTCCCCCTGCAAACTGGGGCTCCCACTGGGGTGAAGGGATTTGGGATCCCACAGATGCTGGGTACAAACAGGACCAGCCCAGGCTTACGACCCCCCACCCCCCCTGCTTGCTGTGCCGGGTCAAAGAAGAGGTCACCCTATTTTGGAGGGGCCATATCTCCCCCTCCCAGCTGACACCCTCTGCTCTGCCCAGGCCAGTGCAAGAGCTGCGGGTGTTGGGACCAGTTGTGCCCCCCACCGTGGATATTGGGACCAGTCATGTCCCTAATATGGGTGCAGTGGGACCAGTCCTGGCCCCAGTGCAGTGACTGGGGGGGGGTCTGGGCAGTGCCCCGTCCCCACCGTGCCCAGTGATGGAGACAGGGAGCATCAGGAGCGCAGAGCCGAGCAGCGAAGTGCCAAATGCCGGCGCAGCAGCCATAAAGCCACCAGAGCTTCGTCTTTTTTTGTTTTTTTTTTTTTTTTATATGGCAATAAAAGATAATGTCAGCTATAAAGCGCGAGAGCAGGTCCCAGCGCGCCCAGCCGCCCGCTGAGCCCGGGGCAGGGGTGAGCTGTTGGGAGCAGCTGGGGGGGGGCACGGAGGTGAGGGCGGCCCCCAGCTCCCTGGGGACACCCCAGCAAGGAGGTACCTTGCTTGGGACGAGGGGCTTCCCGGTGGGCTGCGGACAGGGGGACGCCGCAGCGGGGCAGGGGACGCTGCGGGATGGCCAGTATCGGTGGCGGGGCCGGCGTTAGAGCCGACGCATTAAAGATGCTACTTCGGGTTGTTGTTGTTGTTGTTTTAATGGTTTTATTGCGCGATGCCGGGGATGGGCCTGGCAGGCCTTAATGAAGGAGATTGATGGCTTAATAGCCTGCAGCCATTACGGGGTAATTGAATGGTTGTGTACATATGATCAGACCGTCGATGCGGACGTGGCTCGCAAGTGAAGCGCCTGGAGCCGCGGGGGGGACGTGTGCAGCCCCCCCACCCCCCATGCCCCAGACGGATGCAGCATGGGGGAGCAGAGCCCATGTCCCCGGGGACCCCCGTCCATCCCTGAGGTCCAGTCTGTGTTGGTGTCCCGGGTCTCATCCAGCAGTGAGGGGATGGAGCAGGTCTCCAGGTTCATCCAGTGGCATCGAGTGACCAAAACCCATCTCCGGCCAGCTCAGCTCCTGGCCTGGGCTTTGGGGCATTGAGACCAGGTGCTTTAATGAGGCTTTTAATTAACAGGTCCCATTTACAGGGATGAAGAGTGGTGGGGGAGTAGAGGTGGGAGCCGTGGGGGTCCAGCATGGATGGCAGCTCCAAACCTGGCTGCAGCTGCGGCCACCGGCACCCCAAGGCTGCGCCGCCGACCACCCTCCCTGCGAAAGCCACCACCGAGGAGAAAACCCGGCAGAGTCACAGCCGGGTCCCCGTGCCGAGGTGTGAGTCAAACTACTCATTTTAGTGTGTGACAACCAGGTGTTTTACAGTATTTGCTACCTGTGATCATCCATCAAAGCAATCGATAGCGTTCCTGCAGAGTTTTATTAATGATCTTGTCACCGGGCTGGTGCTGGGTGCCTGGGGTTGTCGAGAATGATAGATCATTAAGAGCTTTTGCTGCTATTTATTCTCCAGTGACCTTGTCTCTCTCCATTGTTGCTTGCTTAAGAGTTATGAATGTGAGACATGATAATTTGATATTGATCTATTTGGTAAGTTAAAAAATTTACTGCATCGTTGATGTTTTAACAAAGGATCTGCTCGGTCCCTCCTGCAGACCGGTGAGAGCCGCCGGTGCTCGGCCCTGCACGCCGCGGCGAGGGGGCAAGCCATGCACCGTGCCGGCGTGTCCGTGTGCCCGCCCGGCCTGGGATGGTGAGAGGTGGCTGGGTGAGCTCTGTGTGGTCCCTGCTGTCCCCTGCAGGGCCCTTTCCCAACTCCTTCTGAGCTCGGGGTACGGAAATCCAGGTGCTGGCAGCGCCCTGGGAGATGCTGGGGTGGGCAGGACGCAGGGAGGGACAGAGCGGGCGCACGGCTGGACCCGTCCCCGCAGGTGGGGTGGGATGGAGGGGCTGCGGCGGAGGAAGCCTGTCCCCATTCCTGTCCCCTTTCCTGTCCCTTCTCTAGTCCCCGTCCCATCCCGGCTCTCTCTGCCCAGCGCCACGTGCCTGCCAGCTGTCCCCGAGATCTCCTCTCCACGTTCACTAATTGTCCTCCCCGATATTTGGGGCTCCGCTGACCTTAACAAAGGTATTTGATGGAATTACTTGTGCTCCCCATTCCTCTTGCCCTCGCTGCTCCCATCAGCTGGCAGGGAAACCTGGAGCTCCCTGTAACCCCCTTGGCACCCGCCAGGACCGGACCAGCATCCCACTGCCACGCTGCCTCCCAGTGCACTGTCCCCACACCGGGGACGGACCCACCGGGCCGGGAGCTGCAGGGCACGACCGCCATCCGCCCCCCCCCGGTGTTACCAATGCCCATCGCCCACAGCCGCGTGGCCGGCAGCTCACGCATGAAGTCAAACAGGGACGAAAAAAAATCCGTTTATGAAGGTAGGGTTTATCGATAGCGCCTGTCCTCCGGGAAATCGATGACCTTCAGACATGGGGGCTGGTGACACACACACACACACACACACACACACAGGAGCACACACGCAATATAATTCATGCTGCATCTGCTCCCCGCTGCCTCCCACTCCCCGCTCCATCTCTGCCCCCACCCCATGCTGGACCATGTGCCCAGCGTGGCTTGCACCCCTTACCACGCTGTGGCCATGGCCAAAAACAGGGCCCACCTCCAGCACCTGCGCGTCCCCGCTGTTCCTCCCCGTCTCCCTGGGATCGCTGCAATTATTGCGATGCTTCATGGCTCTCCTACCACCGAGGTCACGGCAAGCCCCCGGCAGCCAGCCTTGGCCCTTCCTCCCGTGTCTCTCCCACTCCGTTACGGGTGTCGCAGGTGGAGGAGCGCTCCCCGGCATCAGGCAGGGCAGTGGAGGTCTGTCCTGGTGGTGCTGGCACCCCTGCCATCGCTCCACGCCAGCACCCCTGCCATCGCTCCGTGCTGGTGGAGGGAGCACCCTGGGAGTCGGGGGAGATGCACTGGGCTGGTAAGCACAGGCAGTATTTATTTGTGATTTTTCTATTTATTCTTCACTTCCGCTGGGAAAAGGGAGGCGGCGTTTGGCGGAGCAGGCTCACAGCAGGTTATGGGGCACCCCAGGGCGACCTGGATCCCACCGGGGAGGGGATCCGCTTGCTCTCTCAGACGCTCCCTTTCTATAAACCAAACTATGGGGAATGTCGCTGAGTCCCCGGGAACGGGTAGAGAGGGCGCAAAATTACCAGGCATCCCCGCAGCTGGCCAAAGACAGGGGTTTAATCCACAGAGGAGTTTCATCTGGCGATGAGTTGCACGTGTCCTGAGGAAGAGCTGTAACGGGAACGGGGATGAGCATCCAGAGAGGCAGACGGAGATGGGGGCAATCCCCGAAGCATGGGATGAACCCCCGCAGCGTTCATCCCCCGCTTCCCTTCCAGACCCAGGACCGCCCTGAGCCTTCTGCCAACAGCTCCTGCTCAAGGAAGGCGGCCCCGCAGCTCCGGCTCAGTTCAGCCGAGGAGGAGACCACGTGGGATGAATTTTACTGGACTTTATTCACGGACCAGACTGCAGTGAGTCCAGACCTGCCACTGCTAATCACCGCTGGTACCTCGTCAGTGCTGTTGTAGGGGGAGAATGGACACGGTGGAGGAACAAACACCCCCCTGGGCTCCTGGTCCTGGCCTGAAGCCGTGCTCTAGGCTGGGTAAAAGCGCTGCAGAAGCTCCTTCTTGTTGACTTTTCCCATCTGGTTGCGCGGGATCTCCTCCACCACGATCAGCTCGGTCGGGATGGTGTATGGTGCCATGGTCTCCCTGCAACGCAGAAGCGCGCGGGCCGTTAGGGCCAACAGCCCGGCGCTCCCAGCCCCTCCGTCCTACAGAGCCTGTCCCGAGACCCCGCAAACTGGGCGGGGGGGACAGATTCACTCCAGGGCTCTGCATCCTGCAGCCCATCGTGGTGTACAACCGAGCCGCCCCAGCCGTGGCTCTCCGGGCAGGTGGTTTTGGTTGCCCTGGAGGACCATGTCCTGGCTCTCTCCCAAGGGCTCAACGGGATCCCAGGGGAGCGGTGGGTCTGAGCGGTCGCACCCGTCACTGGTCACGCGTTTCTGTGCCGCAGAAGAGGGGGGCTGGAGAGCGGCCCCTCCACAGGGTGAGATGTCCTGGGAGCACCCACAGCCCTAACGGCCCCCGTCAGCCCCACCTGGTCCCTCACCTACACCCCAGGAGCCCATTTAGGCTCAGCCCAGCATCCCAGCTCCCTCCTGAGCTGTGCCTGCCCCCAGCCTGTCTCTGCTGGGACTTCAGCCCTGTGCCGCCAGCAGCTCGTCCCTGGAGGGACCCCTTGGAGGTGTGGATCTCGTTTCCAGCCCCGTCCTCGACCCTGTCTCCTACGAGGACTTCGGTCCCACACCTTAGTTCGTCTCTGCCCCTGTTTTGCTCCTGCCTGTACTCCCTGGACCCGGCTCATGGCTCGCTGTGTTTGGGGCTGCCCATGGACCTTGTCACCGCTCCCCGGCTCTGCCGCCACGCTCAGCCCCGTCGGTGAGGACACTGCCTGCGCTGGGTCACCCTCGACTGGGTCCCCTGCCCTTCGGGGGCAGCCAGCCCTGCCACGCAGCACCCTGCCAGCACCCCGGAACACCAGCCCACCCCTCGGGAGGGGGCACGGAGAGCCTTCAGTAAGCGAGCCAGCGGCAGAGCCCCCTGATGCGGGCTTGTCGGTCCTCCTTAGAGACGGGAGGGGGAGAAGAGCGCGGTGGTGTGATGGATGCTGGACCCCCAACATGTCCCAGTGCCAGTCCCCGAGGACCACAGGTGGGCCGCCTCCCCGGGAGCGTACCGGTGACTTGCCAGTGACTCACACCGGCCCGCGGGGGGGTCTTCCCACTGCGGGAGGGAGTCTGAGCGCCGAGCATCGTGCCCATGCCCTTTGCAGAGCGCCGGTGGGGGGGCTCTCCTGCCTTCTGCTGCCTGTGTGTCACCAACCTGGGGCCGTGCCCAGCTCCAGCAGCATCCTGGCACTGACTCTAATGCGAGATGCCAAGTCTGCTGAGCCCTTCAACCATCGCCCGGCCCTCCTCCCCCCGCCACCCCCCGCCACCAGCACCCCCTGCCATATGGATGCCTCTAACTCGGGATGGCGCCTGTCGCTGGGAAGCAGAATTGGAGGCGAAAGCCGCAAAATGAATCACTCTGAAGAGGGACATGTGTCTCCTGCCAGGGTGTGCGAGAAAAAGGGCCAAACGAATGTAAGTGACATAAAAAATAAAGGGGAGAGACAGGGCGAGAGGCAGAGGGGGCGGCGGGGGGGCCAGAGCTGTGCCTGGAGCTGGGCAGGGAGCAGCGGTCCCGGAGGAGCCCGGCCGGCCTCGCCGATCCTCCGAGGGCTTTTGTGTCAAGGGCTCCTGCCCTCGCTCTGCGCGGGCAGAACAGCATCGCATCTGCCCACAGAGCTGGGGACGGCGGCGGGAAGAGAGGTGCAGGGACACGGGGGGACACCCTGGGAAGGGGCCGTGCAGGGGAGCACACGGGGGGTGAGCGCAGCCCCCTGCCCTGCGCCAGGCAGCCCCTGGGTGACTCCCGAAGCAGAGTGGCTGGCAGAAAAAGGGATCTGCTGGGGTCGCCGATGTCCCTGCCAGGAGGCTTAGGGACGAGGAACCACCACACAGTATGGTGAAGATCCCTCCTGCCCCGCTCTCCATCCCTCCTGCCCCATGCTGAGGCCACGGAGGGTCCTGGATGGAGAACCCCAGAGCACCAGACCCTGTACTGACCCGGACAGGCTGAGCCTGGCCAGGAAGGGACATCTCCGCTTGCGAGAGGCCATCAGTAAAATCAAACAAAAGCTGCTGGCGGCCGTGGGCTGCCCTGGAAGGAGCAGGAGTCCCAGACGCCCGGCAGCCAGAGGGTTAATGCGTGCACAGCAGCGGGAGGGACACCCTGGCAAGGTGTTGGTCCCCCTGCCCCAGCAGCCACCTTTGTGGGTTTGGTTTCTTTGTTTGCTTCTCTTCCCCCACTAGGTAAGGGTTTAATCAGAGCCGCAGCCGGGCAGCTAGCATCTTCCTTGCATTTGCTAAATCGCGGTCCCCCAACTGTGATTTTTGCAGATCCAGGGGAAATCTTTAATTGGCTGCTGCGCAGCCCCTGATGAAACAAGTGCTCCCGCCGCTTGCAAAATAGCGCCAGCCTCGCCAAAAATACCCGCCGCCCGAAGGAGGGAGTTGCCAGGAAAAGAAAGAATCTGCTATTAAATATTTCGCTAATGGAGTATTAGTGATGAACCTGGTGGCTCTGCTTCCTGGCTCCCGCCTGCTTACGCTCCCATGGCTGATGCCTGAAACCCGGGCACTGGCTGCTCCCTGATTTGAATGAGGACACGCAGGTTTCCCTGCGGAAACCTCGCAGGATGGCAGGTGGCTGCTCTGTGCCACGCTCACTGGTACCACGGTGACGCCGTGCAAGGCCCCACGAGCTCTGGCGTGTGTCCCCCCTCATCTCCGAACCCCACGGGAGAGGTCTCTGGGACCAACTGGGACTGGGCTGGAGTGGCTTCCAGGCAAGCAAGGAGCGATCGCACCGGGGAAAAGCTGAGCAAATGTTCTTGCTGCCGAGAAAACATGAAGCTTCCCCTGCCCTGGTGCTTGCTCTGTGCTGTGCTTTCCGCCGGTGGCTGGGCTCGGGGCTGCCGGCATCATCGCTGGCTGCCGGGAGCTCCTGCCGGGAGGGAGAAGAGCCGCTTGGCCACACCACAGGGGTCATTTGTCAAAGGCACTTTTAGGGTGAGAGGCCCATTTATTTCCATTATCTCATGTGCTCGGCGACCTCCTGGTTGGAGCCGTGGTCTTTCCTCCATCCCCAGAGCCTGAGGCACTATGTCGCTGCCGGCCACCCCTTCAGCCCTCCTCTGACACGTCCCTAATGAGGATGCTGCAGGCTTTGAGCCTGCTTTCCCCCTGCCTGCTGTCTGCACCGGCCCCGCCGTGCCGCGCCGCTCACCGTGAGTTTCCCTGTGGCATCTTACCTGGCCCAGTCCTTCAGGTCCTTCACGGAGAGCATCTTGCCCTTGCGCAGCTGCACGACAGCGCTGACCCGCTGGCCCCAGACCATGTCCGGGGGCCCGATCACAGCTACGTCTGCAGAGAGAGCAGAGGACCTGAGAAACCCCAGCGATTCCTGGGCTCCGAGCATGGGGTAAAAGAGGGGCTCAGCGCCCCTGGTAGGTGCCAGCAGCCGTGATGCGCAGGGACGAGCAGCGCGTGGAGGAAGATGCCGTGGGATGTTAGTACAGGAAAAAAAAACCCACCAGGGGACTTTTGTGCTGACACAATTGCCAAGAACAGAGCTTTTCACCACGGAAAATGCAGGAAGCCCCACGGTTTCAGCAATTTGGAGTCGGCGGGGAGGAATATGATGCGCAGAGTGGTGCGGAGCCGGGGGCACTGCGTGCATCCCCTCGTACAGGGTCACGCACAAGGGCAGGACAGATTTAATTATAGTCTCATTTTCAAAATCAGGTGAGCGCTGCCGCTGACTCGGCACCCGGCCGCAGGCTTCGCGGCTTTGGCCCCGAGAGACAAGTAACGGCAGGCTTTAAATGCAGCCTGCTCTTCGCTCCCACCCAGCCCCGCTAACGGGAAGGCTGGGAAACCGCCTCCGGGCACGAGCCCTTGGGCAGCGCTCGCTGAGCCAGGGCTGTCGCTGGATCCAGGCTCCCACGTGCCGTCCCTCCTCGTCACGGCACGCCACGGGGACTCGGGAAGAGCAGGGTACCTGTGATGTGCGGGTGCGTGAGCAGGTGACGCTCCACCTCCAGAGCGCTGATTTTGAACCCCCCGTTTTTGATGATGTCTACCGAGGTGCGGCCCTTGATCCAGTAAACGCCGTCTTTGTACGCTGCCGTGTCTCCTGCAAAGCAAAGTGGGCTCCATCAGAGGCCGTCCCCCTGCTTATCCTCTGCCTTTCCTGCCACGTGGATGTGACGCTTGGGCGATGCCCCGGGCAGGCGCTGAGCCCGGCTGCATGGGGAGAGCCACGCTCAGCACGACGGTCCCAAGCATCTCCACAGAGACCCCAGGGATGGGGTGTCAGCCTTCCCCACGCGACAGCCTGCTCCCGGGGACAGGCAGAGGGGAGACATTGCTTTTCTGTGGAGGGAATGGGAAGAACAAGGCTATGCACCCAGAATTCCTTTAATACGGAAGCAATGAGAGTAGGAGCCATCACTGCACGTGGGTACGTTCCCCAGCACGCTCTCAACATGGACCACAAGACAAGCAGGCTCCAGGTCAGCCCCTTCCTCGTCTTCCTGGTAATCACCAGTTGCAAAGACCTCGGCTGTCCCATCCCAGTAGGATGTGACTCCCCCTGGACCGCTGCCATCACCGGGGCTGCTCAGCCCCCATCACATAGTCCCCAGCCTCCTCGTCCTCCCACCCGCTCGCTCGTGCCAGCGATGAGACACGGGCCTGCAAAAGCCGCAGCGGGTCTTCCCTAGCAGCTCCAGCGCCGTGCGCGTGCCCTGACCACTGCCACCGGCCCCCGCCATCCCCCGGCGCAGCCCTTGCTCTGGCCACTTGCAGCTGCTAATGGCACTGCTCGCGAGGGGGGCTCTTCCCCACTCCTGCGTGGCTACTACCCAATAAAAAAAGATGTGTGCGTGGGGGGGTGACGTTGGGAAGACAAGGTTGTCCTAAGCAACACGTTGGATCCGACCTGTCCTTTCTGCAGGGGGAGAAGGCGTGTGGCAGGTGTGATCCGGTAATTAGCCGCTCGCGCCGAGGCTGAGAAGATTGAGGAGAGAGGTCATGTCAGCACAACCTGGCTAAACGCTTAACAAGCTGGTGCGCTTTGATAGCTACTTAAGATGATTACTCACATCCTGCTAATAGGGCCTTTGCCAACCGGTGGGCGAGGGCGGGGGCCGGGGGCCTCGCATTTCCATTTCAGAGCCTTGATGGCAGCGCCAGGGGGGCCCTTAGCTCTCCCCTCGCGCGTCAGTCTCCATCCTCTCCTTAATGATACGCGCTGCCATTGTGTCCACACACCCGGCCCCGCTCCCCGCTGCGGCGTCGCTCGCAGACCTCATTTCACTGCCGGCTGGGAAGCTCAAAGGCGGAGATGAGACGGAGACTGGCAGCGGGGGAAAAAGCAGCTTCCCAACAAAGCAGGGTGAACCGGCACCGCCGGGGCTGCAGCAGTTCCCACGCGCGCTTGCCTTGCCCTCCGTCCAGGTGCACGTCCCAAAATTGGGAAAGGAGGACAGCCCGGGGCCCTGGACCACAGCATCCCTGCGGCCCAGAGGGAGCCAGCAGGACCTGCTAAACCTCTGGTTTGGGTTTGAGCAGCCCAGTCCGGTGGGAGGTGTCCCTGCCCATGGTGGGGGGCTGGAATGAGATGATCCTTAAAGTCCCTTCCAACCCAAACCATTCTGTGATTCTATGATACTATGAAAGCTGTGCAAGGCGCACGTGGGCTCTGGTAAGGGTCAAGACCTGGGGACTTTGGTGGGTGGCCCGGGGACAAGACTCCCCACGTCCGAGGACCGCGTGTACCCCAGTCCTGTCCTTCAGAGACGGGGTCCCCTCTCCCCTGGGGGACTCACAGTGCCACCCAGCAGAGGTGAGCGCGCCTCCACCGGTCGCATCGCTGAACCCCATCTCTGCCTCGCTCCTCTCCTCCCCAGTTCTCCTTCTGCCCTCCCCCCGGCCCCCAGCGCTGCTTTGCAGCGTTCCCAGCACACTTCGCAGCCCAGCTACCACGGGACGCGTCCACCGGCCACGCGGCTTTACAAAACCCCGCTTCCAGCTCGCCTCCGGCACGCTGCAGAGTTCACACGCGGTGCGCGCAAAGGCAGCGAACGCCCGGAGATTCATGGTGTCAGAGCAACGAAACATCAGAACCAGTTCTGAAATTGGGTTTGCTCCCCAAAAGAGCCGTGTCCCTGCTCCGCTGGCTCATGCCAAAATCCTGAGCAGCTCATCTTGCTCAGTTCGGCCAGGGAATGATTAATTATTTCTGTATTTGCCTGCCTGCCTCTTGGCACTCTCCTGGATGTTGAGGGCTGTCTGGAATATTTTGAAGTTGCGGGAGAGTTTAAAACTCAGGCTCTCTGGGTGTTGGGCTGCTCGGGGTTGAAAGGAATTCACGACTGCTGTGATAAACTACCTTCTGCGCCCGGTATCACTGCGGCATGTGTGACTGACACAGGACTGGAGAGTGAACATTAATTAAAATGTGGCACTGGGGGACCGGAGAGCCACGAGCTTTCGGGAGGGAGATCAGGAGCTGCTTATTCATACAGAGAAGACAGGGAGAGGAGAGGGAATTCAGACCTGGTTCAATGACATACGGTTCCCATGCTGCTCTTCAGGATTTAAGCACACGAAAAGCTGCCACATTTGCATTTTCCCCTGCTCTGCGATGGGGAGGACGGTCCCGGGGACAGGTCCAAGGGACGGCTGGGTCCATGAGACAGACCTGGGTGGGGGTAGGAATTTTCTCTGCACCAAGGTCGTCCGATGTGAAAGCCGACGGGCTCTGCACCTGCCCGGACGACTCGCTCCCCTTCTCTTTCCTTGCAATGAGCAAGGACTGAATTCACATCCCTGCGTGCCCTTGAGTCTGCTGGGGGGGTGTCAGCCACGGCTGATTTCTCTGGAGCCTGTTTGCAAAGCAAACGGCCAGGGCAGAGCCTGTCACCAGGCTCTCGTCTCTGTCCCACTCCCGTCCCCCCACGCAAGGGGCTCGGGCAGAGCGGGACACACAAGCCCCAGCGTTGCCTGGCCTCAGATCCCCTTTCCAGCAAGGAAAGGCTCTGTGCTTTGCTTACGGCAGCAGGAATTCAGGAAACATCTGTGCCACAACGAAACACCTGAGCTGGCAGCAGCCTGAGCTCCTCGCACCATGTGGAGTACCCGTCCCGGCCCCGCGAGCTCTGCCCGGGCGCTGCGGGTGCTGCGACAGAGCCTGGTGCTGGAGCGGGCTCGTTAGGCTGGGCGTCGTGCCCGGCTGGCTCAGCTGGGTGGCAGCTGGAGCCAGGCAGGCTGATGGCTAGGCTGCAAGAGCATCCCTGCATGGCCATGGCCAGCATCCCTGCACGGCCATCATGAGCATCCCTGCACAGCCAGCTCCAGCATCCCTGCACGGCCATCATCAGCATCCTTGCATGGCCATGGCCAGCATCCCTGCACGGCCATCATGAGCATCCCTGCACGGCCAGCTCCAGCATCCCTGCACGGCCATCATAAACATCCCTGCAAGCCAGCTCCAGCATCCCTGCATGGCCATCACGAGCATCCCTGCATGGCCATGGCCAGCATCCCTGCACAGCCATCACGAGCATCCCTGCACGGCCATCTCCAGCATCCCTGCACGGCCATCAAGAGCATCCTTGCACAGCCATCACGAGCATCCCTGCACGGCCATCTCCAGCATCCCTGCACGGCCATCACGAGCATCCTTGCACAGCCAGCTCCAGCATCCCTGCACGGCCATCATAAACATCCCTGCAAGCCAGCTCCAGCATCCCTGCACGGCCATCATAAACATCCCTGCAAGCCAGCTCCAGCATCCCTGCATGGCCATCACGAGCATCCCTGCATGGCCATGGCCAGCATCCCTGCACAGCCATCACGAGCATCCCTGCACGGCCATCTCCAGCGTCCCTGCACGGCCATCACGAGCATCCCTGCACGGCCATCTCCAGCATCCCTGCACGGCCATCATGAGCATCCTTGCACAGCCAGCTCCAGCATTCCTGCACGGCCATCTCCAGCATCCCTGCACGGCCATCACGAGCATCCCTGCACAGCCAGCTCCAGCATTCCTGCACAGCCATCATAAACATCCCTGCATGGCCATCACCAGCATCCTTGCATGGCCATGGCCACCTGCACGGCCATCGGCACCTGCATGGCCATCACCAGCATCCCTGCACATCCCTCCCTTGCCTCCCCGGCTCTGGCAGGAGCACGAGCAGGGTCTGCTCACACCTGTCCGTGGAGACGTGCCCCACACTCAGAGAAGTGCCACTGTCAACTGTGAAATGTGCTTTTAGAAGGAGACATGTTCCCCAAGCTGTCGCCCTCCCAGGTTTTCCCCACACCGCCAGGGACAGGAGGAAGAGTTGTTTCAGATTGGGCATGGAGAGGGAGGGGAGACCCCCTCATCCCCATGCTCCCCACAAACGCCATCACCGCTTCTCGCACGGATCCCTCCAGCCCCGTCAGCAGCACAGCACGGCACGGTGGGCGGTTAGCATTATTATTGTGATTATTGTCAGCTTCTGGGACGAGCTCTGCAATTTCCCCCCGTCTCTTTCTTTCTGCCTCCTCTCTCCCGTAAGCCGAGCATCAGGGTCTCGCTGTCACTTCCCGCGCTGACAGGACGGAGCACGCTCCGGGGGACTGCCGTCCGCCGAGGACAGCCACATTACCCTCTGCCCTGCGCCATCTGCTACCAGCCGAGCACATCAGGACGGCGTGTGCGCCGGCACATCCAGCACGGCAAAAGCGCTCGCTGCCTCCCAGGCCAGCAGGGATTTCCTGGGCCAGTGAGACTAGTTAAAAGGATGCTGCCGTTTGCTTAATGACTCTCCCCCCGACACGCTGCCGTTAAACAGCACTAAGAGCATCATTTCCAAACCTGGCGCTGCACCGAGGGCCCGTGGCAAGGGCTGTGCCCTCCTCCCCGGGGCTCCCAACACGTTTCTGCTGACTGTCCTTTACCGGTTGGCCGTGCCCGTGGCTCCCGGGCGCTCCCAGGGAGCACCCATTGCATCGGCGCAGGGACGGGAGGGATGCCGTGGAAGAGGTTCATCAAACAGAGGGTTCACGTTGTGGTTTAACCCCAGCTGGCAACTAGAACCGTGCAGCCCTCTTTTCCCCCACCCCAAGAAGGAAGAAGGGAGAAGACGGGGGAAAAAAAGGAAGGGAAAGGAAGAAAAAAAAAACCCTCCTTGTGGGTTGAGATAAAGACAGTTTAATAGAAGAGGAAAAATAACAATAACAACAGCAATAATAATAATGACCAGGTCACTCTCACCACCCAGTGTCCAGTGAACTGGCGATGTCCGGAGCAGCAACCCCCCTGCTAGCCCCCATTTATATACTGAGCGTGGCATCTGTGGTATGGAATCGTTCATGGGCCGTTCCATCCTTCTGTCTGCTCTTCTATGAGAAGCTGAAAAAAAGTCCTTGAACAGCGTAAATATCATTGACCAACGACTAAACCCACTAGGTATCACTGACATTCCTTTCACAGCAGTCACTAGAAAGAAAATGAACTCCTTCCCAGCTGGAACCAGGGCAGTTCAATACCTGTGCGATCCTGCTCCTGAACCACCGCCTCTTCTTGCGTGAAACGGGGACAACGGCCCTTGCTATTGCCTGGCCATGTCCCCTCTCCGTGCACGCCTGCGAGTGCCTCAGGGCAGGGCTCCCACGTGTCCAGCCCCGCTGGAAGCCCCAGGGATGCTGTGGCCAGAGAGGAGCCCATCCATCCCGAAGGTACGCCTGGTCCTCCTACTACCCCAGCCTCTGGAGCCTCCTGGTCCTGCTCTGGCTTCAGGAGGACTGACGTTAGCTCAGCTTGGGAAGGGTGAACCCCAACAGCACCCCATCACCTCTCCATCCTCCTCCCAAAGCCTTTCCCTTCCTCCTCCCTCCGGCACAGGAATCACCCCAGCAGCGCACAACGGCAGGGTCAGGATGGCCGTGCCGGTGCTCGGATGCTTCCCGCAGCACGGAGACGGAAACAGTATTTCCTTCCTCGCAGCCAGCTGTGCGGGGAAGGAGATTTTTTTTGGCTGATGAGAAGATTACGGTCTCTGACACCACATCTCCGCCTCTGCTTGCCCGGGCTACCTCCGACTGGGCTCCTTTCATCAGACAAAGCAGGCGGCGGCGGAAGCCTCCGTCGCACGTGGCTCAGCGCCGGTGCTGTGGCGCAGCTGATGCTGGCGAGGCCACGGGATTATTGTTTCCCTGACAGCAGCCGTCACCGCTACCTTTGGATTCGTTTCAAGATGCTCCGTGGGCATCTGTTCCGCGAAATGTTAAAGGCTCTGCTGAGCTGCATACTGAAGAGGCTCCTGCACTGGTGGAGCTGGGGGTGGGCTGCGCTTTGCTGGAGTTTCAGACAATTTTATATATATGCATATTAAAAAAAAAAAGAAAAAAGTATATATATATATATATAAAAAATCATAGAATCTTAGAACGGTTTGGGTTGGAAGGGACCTTAAAGATCATCTAGTTCCAACCCCTCCTGCCATGGGCAGGGACACCTCCCAGTAGATCAGGTTGCTCAAAGCCCCATCCAACCTGGCCTTTTATAAATATATAAAATATATAGTCATAGCTATAACCGGCAGCAGGCTGGTTTGAGCGGCATGGCTCCGAGCAGTGAGGGGGGATGCAGAGAGCCAGGCCTCCCCACCAAGCTGCCGAGGGCTGCCCGCTCAGCACCTTCAGGCAAGCCGTGGACATCTCCATCGGCCTGCGGGCTCGGCGGGTACCACGCCGCGCCGAGCCATGGCTCAGCCCACGGAGACCGCAGGCTGGCACGAGCCGCGCCATGAACTGTCAGGCACTGAGTGAAAGGCATAAAAGACCATTTCCAGGCTAGCTTTGTTTTAAAAATGAGGCTTTTTGGTAAGATCTACCTCGAGGGCAGGGTTGTCTATAGATAGTTACTCGGCGACAGCCGCTGGACTGGGGGCGCACGCCTTGCCCACGCGAACTCTACGGAGACCCTCTTTCCAAACTCAGCCCCCAGGGATTTCTGCAGCGACGCTCTTCGAGTTGCGAAACACTTGTTGCAGGGATGAAAGGGCCCTTGTGATTCTGCCACTACGGCCTTTTAGTTTGTGCACCTCCTTCGGGGAGCAGAAAGACCTCTCGGTGACCAACACGGTGCCCCAACAAGAGGTTCATTGCTGCCAGGAGCAGACCTACAGGAGCAAACCCTCCCCGGAGCTCCTGGGCCAACACCCGCGCCCACGGGTCAGCTTGTTCCTGGCAAACACGGCAACCTTTCTACATCAAAGGCGTCATGAGCAAACAGCTGAACCGCCTATTGACCAAGAGAGCACTTTGGCTGGAGAAATGAAATGCTGAGGAGCAGCTTGGAGAAGCTCTGAGATAGCAGAAGTGCACAGGGGAAAAAAAAAAAAAATGAGACTTTTCAGGTAAAATGACGAGCAATGGTGGCTTCAGCCCAGTCTAGACACAGAGCCGGGCCTGTCTCAGGATCTGCTGGAAAAACCCAATGAAGGGTGATAGCGTTGCCCTCGTAACGGGTCTGCAGGCCCACGGGGCTTCATGAAGCAAAGGTCTCGGCCCTGCGACGGGGTGCTGAGGAGAGGCTGGCGCCCAGGAGGAGCCCACCCTCGAGACAGCCACTGCCGACGCAATGTCCCTGCCCACCGGGGGACAGATGCCACGCGGATGCCTGGAAGGACGGCGAGAGGGAAGACAGTTTGGCAACGACGTGTCGCCAGCTTTGTGGCAACGACGTGCGAGCTTCAGCCGCGGGGCTGCGAGCCCAAAACCGGCACGCCAAGACGACACGGGAGCAAGGCGGCGCCACGCCATGCCGGCTCCCACATTGTCACACGGCCTCTCCCGGCTTCTGGGAGGTTTTTCACCAGCCCCACGTTGTTGCTACACCTATTCCTTCGTGTTTAAAGCTCCCCAGAAGAGACGTGGCGGGTGTTTCCCAAGCGGCTCGCCGTGCCTCCCCAGCAGATGGGACCGGAGGACAAACCCAAGCCACGCAGACCACCAACGCCACGAACAGAGCATCCGACCGAGCGGATTTTGCTGTTGGCAGCTGCAATATGGAAGATTCGCTCAGGACCTTGCTGGGCAGGATGGAAGCCGGGCAGATCCAGCGCTGGTGATGCTTGGCACGGCAGCATTCGTGCACGTCAGGAGTGGGGACAAGCATCAGGAAAGGGATGGCAGTGCCCGGGGCTCCTCCTGCGGTGTCGGGGGAGAAAGCCTCAGCCCTGCTTTGTGGCTGTTATCAAACCCAGTCCAGCTTGAGGACACGGCGCTTGAAGGACGGGTGTAGCTGGGACACTCCTGGCTCTGTCTCCCCAGGGCATCCCACAGCAGAAGGGTCTGCGAACGTCCCTGCCGCTCCTGTTCGCCACTCCACGGCGCTTTTGCAGCCCAATCGCCGCCCAGCAGAAAATACCGAGGCACAGCAAAACATCCCTTTGAAAGGGAATCTTGTTTTATTAAGAAGAAAAAAAAAGTGGGTTACTTTTACCCTCCTGCCACGGTGGCTAACGCTCTCATGGGGAGCTCCAGAGTCTTGACCAGATGCTGCAAAACATCCCCCCGTGTGGGGCACAGCCCTCGCCCCTGGGAAACGGTGCTCTCGGGGATGGCTGGGCTCCCTTCGCCCGCCCCACGATACCAGCTAAGCGATTTGCTCCTGGTGGAAAGTGCTTGCTGACCCAGCAGGCTGGAGCCGCTCCTTTAACAGTTTCCTGGCTGCTGGAGACGCTTTTCCAGGTTTCAGAAGTGCCTGCGGAAAAACGTGAAGGTGAGGAGCCCCGGGAGGCAAGCCGGGTCTCCAGGGCCGGAGCGGAGCAGGGGATGCTGGTGGGCTCTTCCCTGCCAGCAGCAGAATGTGGTTTGAGCACTTTCTAATATTAACTAGACGTTTTGCTGTTAACGAATCATTCCAGATTTTGCAAATTAAGTCTTTAGAATGCAGAGCCCAGCCTAGTGCTCCTCAGAGAGCTGGGACGGAGAGTGGGGATGTCTCACAGCCAGTTTTCCAGGAGACACTGACCGGCAGGGACGCAGAAGAGACCCGTATGGCTGCTCCTTTGGGGACGGTCCCCCCGTGCTGCCCCTGGACAAGGCAGGATGGCAGGGGACAGCCAGCAGACCTCCCTCAGACCCCCACAGTGTGTCCTGGAGGGTCTCCATTGATGGCCCAGCCCGGATGGTCCCCGAGAAAGCATTCTGACGGGTCACACTCCTGTGCCACAGCACGGACCTGTGCCCCCAGCCTGGCTCAGGACCAGGAGGGGCTGGGGCTGCACCACCCCCATAACCACCAGGGAAAAGCAGGAGCGGCCGCTCCCGCTGCGCCGAGAGGAAAAACAACCCCACGCCAGCCCCGTTCCCTCTGACAGGCATCCGCTGTCGGGGGGGTCGGGGGGAGCGGGGTGCTGCTCCCCACCCAAACCGGAGCCCGGGCTCCCCCTGCTCCCAGCTCCGTGCCGCCGGCTGCAGCGCGCTCCTGGCCCAGGAGCTCCCGATGCTCCGCTCCTGCCAGGCTCGACACCTGCTCTTTAGGGAGCCTTTAAGCTTTTTTTTTTTTTTTCTTCTTTTTTTTTTTTTTGTTCCCCCAAACTCCAGGAGGAATCCCCTGCTATCAGCTGCTCTCCTGGCACTACGATCCTTCATTTCCAGAGATAAGAGACAGAGCGAGACGCTCGCTCTCCTGCGTTCCCCCGCGCTGCCTGGACCTGGAGAATTGCTGCTCTCGCCAAAGGAGCGTGATGGGGGCACCGGCAGGCTCCCAGCTGGCAGACCCCCGGGAAGCTTGCAGGGAGGCAGTCGGAATAATCAGTCTTTGCCCTTCTCCAGTGCCTTTCAGCCGAGGATCTCAAAGCACGCTGATCCGGAGGCTAATTAGGCAGAAACGGGAACAGCTGGCAGGACAGCGGCGGGATGCGAAGCGGCCTCGCTGGCTGCTCGCACCGCAGAGCAGTGGGCTGAAGGTTGTGCATCCATCTCTGCTCTACCCTGGGATTAACTCTTACTTGCCTCCCGTCTCCCTAAAATCGTTGTTGATGCTCTGGGTCCATCCCAGACGGATGCAGAGCTCGCCCTCTGGCAGCCGCAGGTTGGTGATTAAGACGATGACTTATTTTCCAGGCAGGATTGGTCCAACGCTCTGGGCAGGGGGTGGAGAACCCGAGCCCTGATCCTCGTACTCTCACTGGTTTGGGGAGCAGAGCAAAAACTGGGGGCTCTGATCCCTTTTGCCTGAGCAGGGCTTTGCGGGAGCGAGCCTCAGTTCCCCGGGCAGGTTTCACCACCCACAGCTGAACGGGGGCTCGCAGCGGCCCAGCCGAGGCTCGTGATGGCCACCCTGCCCACTCAAAGGCGGCTGTGGGGCCGAAGCTGGCAGGCGGGTCCTCCTGCCTTCAGGCACAGCTTTCCTGGAGAAGCTGAGCAGGATCAGGTTCCTGCCTGTGGATTAGGAGGTCCATCCTGGGGACCACAGAAATGCTCCTCCCCACTCCGAACACCGACCTTTCGGCTTTGGGAGCGTCCTGCAGCAACAAGCTCCACGTGCTCATCACCCATCACACTTCTTTCAGGGATTCCAAGTTTCCCTGCTCTTTCCAGAGCAGCTCCGTGTCTCAGTGGTCTCCCAAATCCATGGAAATGATTTTTTTTTTTTTTTTTTGTAGGCAACGCAGACACAGCAGGGCTGGGAAGCTGGAGAGCGTGGCGTGGCAGTGACACTCCTGCAGCCGCTCTGCCCGTCTTCCCATCCCTCCTGGCACAAGCTCCCCGCGCTGCTCCCGTCCCCAGGCCCAGCGCTCAAACAAATGGTCTCTTCCCACTGCCGCAGGTTCCTGTGCTTGAGAAAAACCACGGGAGGAGACAGGGCGGGTGGACAAACAGTTAGAAGGCGAGCGCTAAAGGCCATCGACAGGAATTAGATACTCTGTCCTCTCTGTGACCAAGTGCCCACCTTGATGGGCAGAGGGCAGGGAGGCTGTGGGATACGTCTCCGTTACAGACATAAACCTTTCCCTCCCCCCACGCAATGAAAACCGCATCAATAGATCCCCCATCTGCTCACATACATCACACACTTCACTCCAGTTTATTAGCTGGAATAAATCATAAATATTTCATTATACATCAACGACGCTCGACTCCGGGAAGGCGCAATCCATCACCTCGACACTCCTTGCGACCTGCCGCCGTGCAATAAGCTTTCCAGTCTATTAAACAAGATTGATACAGTGTGCTAGGATGGACTAGGGGAATTTATTTGCGGAGCACTGGGAGAGGGAGGGCACCGAATGCGTGGTGCATGGGCAAACGGGAGCTGCTCCCATTAGCCCCTTGGACCAGGCAGCCCAACCAGAAATCCCCGGAGCAGCGAGAGGCAGGGAGCCCTCCCCCGCGCGCGGGGCGAGGTAAGAAGATGCTGCGGCAAAGCAGGGACCGGGCCTGAACCCCGGAGCGCCCAGGTCTGGATGCAGGACCCCAGGGCTCCCGCTCCAGGCTGGACCGCACGGATGGGTGGGCAGAGCTCCGTCAGAAAGCTCCCCCCTCTGCCCTGCTCAGCTCCCCCACGCTCGCGGGCACAGAGAGGAGAGCCCAGCGCTGCTGCGGCTGCACGAGAGCCGTAGCTGCTTTTCCAGGACGCTGCTCAGGTCCCTCGGTGCTATGAGAGCTGCCTGTGCCCAGAAATACCTACTGCGGTGCCAGGATTTGGCCACTCTTTGTAGCTCCAGGCTCATTTTAACGCCACACCTTCTCCTTTCCTTCTGCACATCGTGAGAGCGACCGCGTTCTCCAGCTCAGCAGAGGCCAGCAGCAAACAGAGGGGACCTTCCCAGGGCACAGCGCAACCACAGCGCGGCTCCTTGCCCTCCTCCGCCACCCCGTCCTGTCGCGTGGGGCACTGCCCCCCACGCTTCACCCTTTACTAAATTATTGCTATTGCACGTGAACTGTCACTATCTCCCCTCCATCAGAGGGGCAAAGATCAAGTGAGGACGACGCAGAGCAGCTCTGAGCCCAGGCTCGGTCCTCTCAGCCCCTCGGCTGCCGCTCTTTCCATGCCGGAGTTGAGGGAAAGCCCAGCACCGGCCTGGAAAAAACGTGTTTCCTCCAACAGGGACCTTGCAGACGGCTGCAGGTCAGTCCCCAGCTCAGGAACCCGATCTCATGCACCCGAGAGAGACCTCGTCCCTCCAAGCCACATCTCCCCGTAGGAGCAACAGCGGCATTGCTGCTAGTAACTCTCTGGCTGAGTATTGGGTGTTACCAACCACTGAATCACAGAATGGTAGGGGTCGGAAGGGCCCTCTGGAGATCATCTTGCCCAACCCCCTGCCAGAGCAGGGTCACCCACAGCAGGTGGCACAGGAACGCGTCCAGGCAGGTTTGGGATGTCTCCAGAGACGGAGGCTCCCCCACCTCTCTGGGCAGCCTGTGCCAGGGCTCTGCCACCCTCACAGCAAAGAAGTTCCTCCTCGTGTTGAGATGGAACTTCCTATGCTCCAGTTTGTGCCCGTTACCTCTTGTCCTGTCGCTGGGTACCACTGAGAAGAGCCTGGCCCCATCCTCCTGACACCCCCCCTGTCAGTATTTATAAGCATTGATAAGGTCCCCCCTCAGTCTTCTTTTTTCCAGACTGAAGAGACCCAAATCCCTCAGCCTCTC
This sequence comes from Larus michahellis, assembly GCF_964199755.1. Classification (NCBI taxonomy): domain Eukaryota; kingdom Metazoa; phylum Chordata; class Aves; order Charadriiformes; family Laridae; genus Larus; species Larus michahellis. Next base: position 1,837,720 of record NC_133899.1, read on the forward strand.
CTCATCAGAGAGGTGTTCCAGTCCCCTCAGCATCTTGGTAGCCCTTTGCTGCACCCTCTCCAGCAGGTCCCTGTCCTTCTGGAACCGGGGAGCCCAGAACTGCACCCAGTGCTCCAGATGTGGCCTCCCCAGGGCAGAGCAGAGGGGGTTGATGACCCCCCTCCACCTGCTGGCCACGCTCTTCTTCATGCCCCCCAGGATGCCTGGCGGATGCTCAGCAAGATGCCCACCTGGCACCACGGTGAATCCGGAGCCTCTCTCCGCGGCACGCCGCGCTGCTGGGATTGATTCCGCCTGGCTCCTGCAGGGTTCTGACACAGCCTCGGCAACGATGATGTATGTGTACAGATCTATTTAATGAAATGCTAAATGATAGGCTAAATAACAGAAGCAACTTTAGCTTGATTTATTGCGTGGAAACGAATAATGTTTGTCGCTGCTGTCAGCCATCTTGGCTAAGAACAGAGGTTACGAGCGCAAATTGTAGCTAATTAACAGTAATTAGCACTCCTGAAATTCTGGCTTGCGGCTCCTTCACAGAGGCCTGTTGTGTGTCCCCCCTCGCACAGGTCACCCGCCCGGGCTGCCGAAGGCTCATCACCTCTCCCCGTCACCCCCCATCCACCCCGGGCGCTTCAGCACACCCCGTCTCTGAAACCAGGCTGCTTTCCCGGGGCTTGCTCCGTTCCTCCTCTGCTCCCCGGCTGCTGCCTCGCGTCCCCGACCGCTTCCGCTGGAAAAAGCAGCAGGAAAACCCTGGGCTCCTCCCAGCATCCAAGTTAACCAGAGCCAACCCCTGATCCTGTCCCTTCGACAGGTTCTTGGATCCTCTTCTGAGGGACGAGGGGACCCCAGACAGTTCCTGTTAATCCTGCCCCAGGGCGTAACGCTGAACTCTTGGAACTTCGGCTTTTGTGCATCTTTTCCCTCCTGCGCGGACCCACGGTGGCGAGACCTGGCCGGGCTCCCACAGAGCGGCTTGCTGCCGCCTCCGGAGCCCGGCACAGCAGTGGAACGGCTCTTTGGGGCTACCCAAGCCCATCTACTCTCACCTGGCCGCTTGGACCCGCAAAACCCCTTCCCTGGGCTCGCAAAAGGCGGCGACCAAAACCAAATGGGCAGAGGCACGGGGCTGCTCCGAGGCACCGCTCCCGTTGCGGTGTACCGAGGGTTCGGTGCGCGCCGCAACCATTAATAAAGCATCAAAGGCTCCTGAGGGGGAAAAAAGAGTTTGAAACTTCTTCAAAAAACACATGCATATTAATGACGCACCAATTATTCATGAGGAAACCGTCTCCCCTCGCCAGCAACTTCCAGGGCTCCTGTTTGCTCGGGTGCAGTGCAAAAACCTTTCCCAGTGACCCAGCCCTGCCCGCTGGCACCAGCTCTCTGCCGGGAGAAGTGCCGGCACCGCGTTTCTCCCCCCAGCAGCTCTCCTGGCACCGGCATCCCCGGCACAGCGCCTCAACGCGCTCGCTGGCAGCGGCCCCACCTGTCTGCTACCCGTCCCACTGCCAAAACCCTCCAGCGGAGCCAGGGAGCAGAAGAAGGGAGGAGAGCGGCTCAGCCGCTGCAGCACAGAGATATCTACCTGCGGTCGCGAACAGGCAGGTCAGCTCCGACAGGAGCCGGCTGCTCTCCTTGCAGGTCCCATCAAGACGGTGTCAGGGAGCCTGGCGAGCCCCGGCGCTGATGCTCTGCAGGGGGGTGATGGGCTTCCATGCAAAACCCAGCCCAGAGCCTCCTCAAGGTCCACAGCCCCCTTCCAGGGGGACACAGGGTTGCCCGGGGGCCCAGCGACCCCTAGAAGGGGGCTGTGAACCAGGCTTCAACCCCCTGGAAGGGCAGAGCCCTTCACCCTCTGGTCAGAGGGAGAAGCTGCCCCGAGGGCTCTGGATGAGCATCACCGAGCTCAGCCCAGCACAGGGAATTTTGCCGTTGCCTTCACTAGAAAACCGCCCGGCAGCGGTGGGAGCATCCAAAGACACCAATATAACGCGGATGATGCCGGTTGCTCCCGTGCCTCCCCCCCAAACAATATCTGAGAATAATAGGTGGCTGTCACGCTTTGCGGGCCACCGGCCACTGAGGCAGAGCGAGATTTCGATGCTGTTACAGATTTCTACCTGCGTGAAATCTGGAGGTAATTTAATGGCTCACGAGAAAGGAAATAAATCTATTAGAACGGAATCGCTGTTTGTTTACGTGTCTTGCCATGAACATCACCAGGAGCAGCAGCAGCAGCAGGTGTATGTGCAAGCACCATTTATTTACATAATAAAATTGCCAAGTAGATTTGTAGCTCAGGGGCATCCTTGCCTCTCCGTGCGCGTGCCTAACTCCCATTAGCACTAATGGCAGGCGCTGTGTGCTCAGCAAGCGGGGAACAGACCCTCCCACTGCCCTAACGGCTGGTGCTAGGGGATGGAGGGAGGCAGACATCTCAATGTGCCGGTTCCTCTCCTCCGACTCGCTCAGGGGACGGGAATTGCATCGCGGCTTCAAGCTGCTTTGCAGCCCTCCCCATCCGCGAGAGCTGTGGGGTCTGCTGCGAGCTGCCTGCTCCCGGGAGAGAGGGGGTTAAGCAACAGATTCCCCACTCGCAAAACTTCTCCAGAGACCCCTGGAGCATCCAGCAGTAGGAAAAGAGAAAAGCAGAGAAAAAAAAAAAAGAAAAAAAAAAAAAAAACACCCCAGTCTGGAATGAATTCCTGTCATGCTCTGCAACGGGGAAGTTTGTTTGTATTCCACAGGCAGCAGCGCTGAGCCTGCTGTCAGAGCCACGCTGGGAGAAAGGGCAAAACCCTGCCGAGATGAAAGAATGTGAAGCACTGGTAGAGCCTCCCCTGGCATTTACACCTGGGGGGAAAAGAGAAAAAAAAAAAAAAAAAAAAAAAAATCACTCAAGGGCGTCTGGCAAAGAGCTGTGCTAATAAGGCACTCCTCCCCACGCTCTGTGGCTGCGCCGGCGGAGCGGGAGACGGAGCGGTGCAGGGAACGCTGGCAGCAGCTCCAGGAACCCCGGAGGTGAAAGCTGCAGATAAGACAAGTCTGATTTTAACCCAGGAATTCTGAGCTGCACCCTCCCCGGCTCCGCTCCCTGCTAGGGGAGAGGGGAGCGGAGGACTTGCTGCTGGACCGACCGGGAGTGCAGCTACCCCCGGCTCAGCTGATAAATCAGTGACACCTTCCTCCAAAAGCCATATTTTTACAGGCTCTCAGGCAGCAGGGTGAGAAGCCGGGGTGATGCTCGCTGGCCCCGTGCTGTACCCTCATGGCTTCCCTGCATGTCCTGTGTCCTCCACCATCCTGAAGCCTGTTTGGTGCAAATCCCCCCCGGTCCGTGCTCTGCTCTACGACCCTGACCCGGCCGCTGCGAGTGGGCTCATCCCACCGCACAGACCTGCCTCTGCTCTCAAGAGGACTTTTCTCCTGGGGCACCTTGCTGGCTCAGAGGGCTCCGCCGAGCACCGGGGAGAAGGCACGGCGGGGGTAGATGAACCTCTTGTGACACTCAGGCCTGCTGCACCATGCCTTCCCGCAGGATTCCCCCCAAGGGTGCATCTTCTGGTCACTCTGGTTTTAAAGAACTGCCGTTCCAGAGAGAAAAAAAGCACGGAAAACTACACTACAGGAAAGATGTAGATTGTTTTCGGTCCAATTTGCATGAAAATAGGCTATAACCCCAGCCATGGGACTGCACCAGTGAAGTTGTGGTGGACGTATGAGGTGGGCTCTTGGTTGTGGACCGAAGTCTGGAGCCTTGGGTTCTGCAAACAAGTCAAGGCTGAGGTATCGCCCACAGGAGGAGCACTTCTGATGCCTGCTCCTCACGCCCACGCTGATGGGGACGGGCGGGAGATGGGCACAGAACATACGCGCATCTGGTGGCTTCTTTTCTTTGTCAAGCATGTCCAGAGGAGAGCTACCAGGCTGGTGAGGGGTCTGGAGACCAGGTCGTATGAGGAGAGGCTGAGGGAGCTGGGCATGTTTAGCTTGGAGAAGAGGAGGCTGAGGGGAGACCTCATTGCCCTCTACAACTACCTGAAAGGAGGGTGCAGAGAGGGGGGTGTTGGCCTCTTCTCCCAGGTGAGTAATGACAGGACCAGAGGAAATGGTGTGAAGCTGCGGCAGGGGAGGTTTAGATTAGATACGAGGAAGAATTACTTTACTGAAAGAGTGGTCAGGCACTGGAACAGCCTGCCCAGGGAGGTGGTCGAGTCACCATTCCTAGAGGTGTTTAAGAAACGTCTAGATGTGGCACTTCAGGGCATGCTCTGAAAGGCAGAGATTGTAGGTTGTTGGGGTTTTTTATTGTGGTTTGTTTTTTTTTTTTGTGTGTGTGTGTGTATGGTTGGACTCGATGATCTCAGAGGTCCTTTCCAACCATGAAGATTCTATGATTCTATGATTAACTGCGAAGCTCACCCCATCCTCAGCACCATTTCATGTTCCTTCACAGACATAGAGGATTCTAGGTGAACACGAAGGGCTGGATACAGCTGGCAGTGGCGCTGGCAGCTCTCTAAAACCCACAGATGAAGGGATCTGGCAGATTCAGCTTCATCTAGAGACATATCTGAAAAAAAGCATCATCCACGACATCCCCCCAAACCCTCTCCCACCCCCTGCAAGACGGGTTTCCCAGCACGCCCAAATGGCCAGCAGGCTTTGGCTAGCAAACACAAAAGCCCGTCTCCGTACTATTGTTTCAGGGCCTTGGGAATTGCTGCATATGGTCCCTGCTCCAGCCTTGGCTTGGGTTGGCATCAGCCCACCTTACATGACATATGCCAGCAAAGTCCTGGGCACCGGCTTTCAACCAGGAGAGGACAGGACCAAATGGATTAACACAAAATCAGCCCTTTGGCAGAGTCTGGCAGCACCCTGGGTCCTGCCTGCCCTTGGCCGTACTTCATTTCTGGGTACGCTCCGCACATGTAGCTCAGCGTGACCAGGAGCCTCTCCAACCCTTCAGCGCGTGGCAGACCTGAAGGACAAGCAGCAGATGAAGCCTCCCCAGCCTGGGGACACCGCACACCCCGCTCCAAGGGCGCCACGCTCCTCTAACGGAAAACAGCAGATAAAGCAGCCGAACCTTTGAACATTTCTGCAAGCCAGGCAGCCACGACTTGGTAGGTTCACTCATCGTTAGCAGGAGCTCATGGGTGACTGATACGACACAAGTAGGCTGGGCGGAGGGAGCCCCCCACCACCACCCCCCGCTGCCTACAGCCAGAATTACTGCAGATGGGTTTGCCCAGAGGACAAGCCAGAAAAGAAAATGGGTAAGTAAAAATGAAAAACGTTTCTTTTCACATTAGCATTTAAATATTTATAGAAATCCCTGCAGACAACAAGATGAAAAAGAAAACTCCAAGACTAATAAATAAGTAAATGCTCCGAGGTGTGGCAGCCCAGCTGAACGCCGCTGCCACTCAGCTGGCGAAACTTTGAAGAGCGGGGCAACCCTGTGTGCACAGCTCAAAATAATAATTGTAATAATGAAAAAAAAAAAAAAAATTAGGCTAAACCCCTCTGCTTTGGCTTCCGCCCTCTGCGGAACAGCTGAGGGATCAATTACACCTTAGCTAAAGAGAGCACTACCTCTTCTCTCCAGTGCAGTGACCTGTCCCGGGCTCTGCTGAGATGCATTATTAAATAAAGCAGAGATAACGATGGGAGGCCGTTGACTAAGAGAGGCAGCGGTGGGATATGAGGAAAGATATCTGCCTTAAATTGTTTGCTTAAATATACAGAAGCCTGTACTTTTGCTTACAGCGCAATACCATTAGTCGTAAGTAAATACGTTCTCAATTGTCTCGAGCGAAGCCCGGAGGGATGACTCTTGTTGAAAGTAAAGAACCTGGAGCGATCGCATCCTCGCTGTCTGTCCCAGCGCCTCTCGAAGCCAGAGACGCTCAGCTCTTCTTCAAGCGCTACTAGCAGCTCGAACTACAAACGCCCAGCAAAAACCCCACCACTTAACGGCGCTTGGTCTTGGATCGCGCCTGCTAAAAGCGATCCCTCGCTTTCCTGCGCTGTGAAGGAAGGAAATCAGGCCACTGGCTTCCCGGCTCGTCCTACGAGCTGTAATCAATTTGTGCAATTCCCCAACCCTGCTCCACTTACGGCGGTGCTGGGTTATGTAAATCAAACGCCAAAAACTGTTCAGCGAGCTAAACAGACGGTGTGGGCACCAGCAGAGTGCCTCGAGCAACGGCAAACCCGGCAAACGAGGAGGAAGGGAAAGCTGAGGACACGAAGTAAGGCAGAAAAAATGATAGATGGCCAAAGGTGGAAGGAAGGTCTAGCTTCAACAAATTTCCTCTTGAGCTGGGCATCTCTGGTGACAGGCAGGTGTCAGGACTGAGGATAACCCCCATCACCACCTAAGCTTGAAGAACAGGCGTCCCCACGGCCAGTGAAGCAGCCTTTCCCACCTGTGTGCTGCTTTAGGGGAAGATCCCGGTGCAAGGTGCAGCACAAGGAAGCCCATCAGGACACGAGGAGTGTGTGCGGCAGCTGGGAAATGGGCCCACAGGACCGTCAAACGCAAAACCCGCAGCGCAACTGCTTGAGCATCCCTGCGGAGCAGCTCCGGCTCTCTGCCCCAGCCTCCTCCAGCCTCTACAAGGTGAAGCTCCTACAAAACCTCTGGGTGGGCAAACTAGCAGGTTAACTCCTGCCAGGTTGTTGCCAGAGCAAAACCTCCATCCCAAGAGCTCCCCACGGTAGCTTGGACAGGACGAGGCCAGGCAGGAGCAGGCTTGGCTTGGCAAGGAACTGAAGAGCGAAGCACAAACAGTCTGTACGTAGATCACAACTCTCGTTCGGAGCAGCGAGCTGCCAGTCTGGCCTCTGCAAAGCTGAATGCTGTTTCAGTGATCATAGAATCACAGAATGGTTCAGGTTGGAAGGGACCTTAAAGATCATCTCGTTCCGACCCCCTGCCCTGGGCAGGGACATCTTCCACCAGGCCAGGCTGCTCCAAGCCCCGTCCAACCTGGCCTTGAACCCCTCCAGGGATGGGGCAGCCACAGCTTCCCTGGGCAACCTGTTCCAGTGCCTCACCACCCTTACTGTAAAGAATTTCTTCCTGATATCCAGTCTAAATCTCCCCTCCTTCAGTTTGAGGCCATTACCCCATGTGCTATCATCACATTTCCTGATAAAGAGTGCCTCCCCATCCTTCCTGTAGCCCCCTTCAGGTACTGGAAGGGGTTATAAGGTCTCCTCGGAGCCTTCTCTTCTCCAGGCTGAACAACCCCAACTCCCTCAGCCTGTCACTTCAACATTCAGTCTTAATCGTTACCTTTCCTACCCTGATGGTCTCCACCTCAGCACGGTAAATCCACCCCCCCCAGCCACTGCTGTAGACAACCCTCTGCAGCGTTTATCGCTCCTGCTGAAGAGGCTTTCCAAAGCCCCCATGGTCACGGGGCAATCAGTGACACTAAACACACAACGAACACCAAGTCTTCACAGCACCCGAACCATGAGCGTGGACCAGTGAAAATGCCCCGGGGCCGTGTTCCAGCTGTACGCAAGACAATACCTGCTTTGACAGTGCCTGCGATGGGACCGTGGTCCTGTCCTCCGCGCGACTGCTCAGGGATCTCACTCGGATGATTCGATACTGACCTTACCCTACGGGGTTTTTAATTCCGCACTGGAGGAGACATGCTATTTACATAGCAGTAAGTAGTCACTTGAAAGAAAGCCTTGCCAATGAGCCAAGGGGCTCTGCCAAGTACCATGAGAAAGACGATTGTTCAGCCCATTTCTTTACCACATCCTGAGCTCAGTCCTGCGCTTCCCCTCTTAACCCACTTGCCGGCTTGCAATTCTCCTGCGAGATCTTCTGACGGGCTTGCAGAGCTCAGCTTGATGTCTCTACAACGTATCCCAGCTGGAGCTGCGGCCGGGACCCCTTGCATTGATCCCTGGGATGGACTGGATGGCTGGGATGAGTCATTCCTGGTGGTCAGAGCCTGAACGAGCCCCTCTCCCTCCAGGCTGCAAGGGCAGCTCTGCCGTGGCATGGCTTGAAAGGTAAAAGCAACCAGAGACTGAGGGGGAACAGCCTGGATTTTGGAGATGTGGGTGCCTGCTCTTCCCACCAGCTCTCAGCTGGGGTGCAATTGCTCCACGCCTCTGAAAACTGGACCCCGTGTAGCAGAGGTTCTCGAACAAGTAAGAGGTTGGCATCCAAGAGGTTTGATACAACCAGAGCAGAGCTTTAGTAGAGAGTAAACAAATTCTGTGCCAAAAGCTGCTCTCATTTACAGCTACAAAAACCCCAAGTCACTCTCTGAGCTGCTGAAAACACCAGTCCCGCGTGCAGTCAGGGAAACACACGGGTTTCATTTCGCGGCGTCCTGACGACTCTCCGACTTCCAGCCATCCGGCAAAGCTGGCAATATTGTCTCCTCAAGGAGAAGGAAGCAGAAAAAGTGAATTCTCTCTCCACAGTGTTGGAGTGCGTGTGCATAAGTAACGTTTTGAGATTATAAAGGAATCTTTACACACGGCTGATACACTAGACACCATGCCATCTTTGTGTTTTTACTTCCAGAAACACCTCCTAAACGAGGGCTGAGGGCACGGCCGGTCTGGCTTCACCGGAGAGGCTGCCCGGTAGGTGCCCACAGCCTCTGTTCCTGTCCCATAGAGATCCGGTGGGATTGCCTTCCTAAAGCATCACGTGGAGCTGTGTTTGGGGCACCCTTGGCATTTTTTGGGGTGTCCTTTCATTTGTGGGAACACAGGCCGAAGCTCTCAGCCGCCAGCAAAGGAAGCGGGTGAGCGCTGCCATCCCGCCCGACTCACGAGCTCAAGCTACGACAGGTTCAAAGAGCAGCTCCGTCGGGCCGGCCTCGGAGGGAGCCACCGCTTCCTCCGGTGGGTTTACCAAACCGGTAAATCACATCGTCTGCAAGACATTATAATTAAGGAATCGTTTCTTTAAAAACAGAATTTGCATTAACTGGATTTGTGACTGGGAAAGACACTGCAAACAAACAGAAAACCTGCAGATTAGGATGCTAATGAGATGCATTTCTATTTATAATCTGCCTTGATCAGGCTAAAGCATTTTCTGTTTCAGGTGTCAGTGCTGTACCCGCGAATGTAAGCAATTCCCCTGGCAGGGAAACACCTGCTTGTCTCTGGGGATAGGCAAGTGCCAGGGAAGAAGCCTATGCCAGAGGGATGGGGTGCACGTTCCTTGCTGCTTCTCCTGCCCCTTCTCCTTGGGGGCCAGCCCGAGAGGAGGAATGGGTTGTGTCTGGCCAAGGATGACCTGGCGAGGTGTTTCCTACAAATACCAGATTTCTCTGCGCTGGAGGACTGCAGGCAGCTTTGCCTTTTCCATAAGAAGTGGTGGGATGGAAATCAAAGAGCTGGGGCCGGGAATGGCAAGGATCTGCAGCTGGTGCCAGCAAGAACCACCCAGCTACGGACTGGAAAGCTCAGTCTGAAGAGGACAGACGGACACCAGGAGGTCCCTGCAACCAGTCTGAGAGAGTCACCGGGCTTCGTCCCTTGACTGGGGATTCACGGCTGCAGCAAAAGCAGGTCCTGGAGCGAGCTGGGAACTGCAGTGCTGAGCAGGACGCTCCCAGATACTCGGTGCCCGAGTTCGTAGATCACAGCGGAAAGGCCGAGAGAATGGTGCGTTCAGCAAGCACACACAGATGCACAGCATGCTGCCGCCTGCCCGGGCTCGGCAGCGTCTGAAAGCCTGCCAGGACTGATGGGTGCTTCTCATTTCTCCCGATGATGTCTTATTCCAGATTAACTTCTTTTTTCTTTCTTTTTTTTTTTTTTTTTTTTTTTTCTTGGAGCTCCCTCTTTCACTGCAGAACATCCAGAAGGAATAGAGACAGCATGTCCACCCCAGCCTCCTTTTCCTCTAAAGCCTTCAACAACTCCACACGGGAAGTCTTTTGGGCCACAGGAATTATTGTTAATGGGAGCCTGGGGGTTTCGTGACCTGCGTAAAAGGATCTAGCAAAAAATCAGCAATAAACCAGGACTTAGCAATGTGAAAAAAAGCTACAAGGCTGTTTTTTTTAAATGTAGCTTAAGGAAAGAAACCTAAAAGATATGAGTCATCATTTTGAAATGCGCATCAAACAAGTTAAATAACTCTTACTTTCTTAACAACATATTAATCAAAGTGCATTGATTCTTGAATCGGGTTCTACTACCAACAAGTTTTCTATCTTCTCCATCCTGATGCATGCATTAAGAGAGTTTTATTCTGACAGATACAATATAGCAATCAATAAAATCTTATTATATGGAGCTGAGATACATGGATTTGTTGGAGGATTTATGCACTACTTTCAAACCCGGTGCTATTTCATGTCTCAGCCTTAACCTGTAATTGAAAATAAATCTCCCTGAATACACCAGATTCTAATTTTCTGGATGTATGGGCAAATGTGAATGGAAGCCGGCCCTCCCTCGGGGAGAAGTCCGCTTTCTGATCGTATCACTCCCCCTGCGCGCACCACTGTATTGCCAGATTCCTCTGGAGAGAGCACCCAGCCCGGCCCTGCCCGGGCAGGAAAACACGGGGGCAAACGGGCAGCGCCTGGGCACCGCGCTGCGCGACTCCATCACGCTCCCCAACCCTCCGTCCCGTCCTCAGGCCTCCAAAGCCGCTCGCTGCCTGACGATCGCTGCCTCCTGGGCAGAGATAACACAATCTGACAGCGCCAGAGGCTGAGCGACGCGAGCATCGCACGGCTGGGACGGGTGAGTAAGGACCAGGGAGCGGGATGACCAGAGAAGCTGGTGTTTGTCTGCTGCTTCCCTCCAGCTCCCAGGGTTTGCTCGGCGATTGCTCATAGAATCACAGAACATTTTGGGCTGGAAGGGACCTTTAAAGCTCATCTAGTCCAAGCCCCCTGCCATGAGCAGGCACTTCTTCAACTAGATCCGGCTGCTCAGAGCCCCGTCCAGCCTGGTCTTGAATGTTTCCAGGGATGGGGCATCTCCCGCCTCTCTGGGCAACCTGGGCCAGGGTTTCACCACCCTCATTGTAAAAAATTTCTTCCTTCTTTATTCCTTTCTTCCATCCTTCCTGCTCAGCGGCACGTGAACGTGCTCGGAGATTGCCCCTCACCTCGCGGGGCACAGGGCAGCTGAGAAGGTATCGCAGGGGCAGGAGACAGACGGCCGTAGGCATTTCTCCTTTGGGTTTGTCTCGGCCTCCGAGGGCTCGGTGCCGCTCGGATGTATGACAGCAGGTGGATACCCAGCAGTCTCCCTGGAAATGGCTGGAGGGGACTTTGATCTAAGCAGCTCTGTCAACAGTGTTAATACAATAAAAATAATCAAATTCACTGAGATGGAAATGAGGGAGATGGAGAGATAGGCAGACAACGGTGCAAATCAGAGGGAATAAAGAGGACAGGAGAAACATTAAACCACCTGCGCAACGCCACAAGTTCAGATGCGTTTCAAAAGAGCCGCGATCTTGAATTCATCAAAAAGTAACTGCGGCATCATGCCTTTTTATCTGTTTTTTTTTTTTTTTTTCCCCCAGAACACAGAGATACACGTACTCGTTCCCTCTCTAAGTGGAGGCGCAGACCGGGCACGTTCGCAGAGGGATGCCCTGGCTTCCCGCATGGTGCGCACACGGTGTTTGCCTCTCGTCCTGGGGGGAGGAAACACAGGTTTGCAGTTGCTGCACTAAATGCCTGGTCTTTCCAAGATTTCCCTAGAAACCAAGCAGGGCAGGGACACCTCCCACCAGCCCAGGTTGCTCCAAGCCCCGTCCAACCTGGCCTTGAACCCCTCCAGGGATGGGGCAGCCACAGCTTCTCTGGGCAACCTGGGCCAGGGGCTCGCCGCCCTCAGAGTGACAAATTTCTTCCTGATATCTAATCTAAATCCACCCTCTTCAAGACTGAAGCCATCACCCCTCGTCCTATCACTCCGTGCCCTTGTAAAACGTCCCTCCCCATCTTTCCTGTAGGCCCCCTTCAGACACTGGAAGGCTGCTATAAGGTCTCCCCGGAGCCTTCTCTTCTCCGTCTGCTTCAGGTGTCCTGTAGGTCCCTTGGTCCGGCAGCGAGAGGAACGCTAGCTAGTACAGAGTCAGAAATGCCATCGCCTGGGTTTCGGGAGCACCGTACACCGACCTAGGCGACCTGCAAATGGCAGATACAGCAGATTCTATCCCGGCAGTGGCCAGGCTTTGCCTCTTTGGGATTCTGCCAGTGTGGTCTCCACTCCAAAGTTACCCGCCGCTGCTTAATGGGGGTAATTCACCCTCCGGATCCCAGTCGCTATGACGGAACACAACCTCCTCAAATCCCAGAAGTGTTTTTTGACCACCACGGGGACATTCGCCGCCTCCGAGTGATCTCCAAAGGCTGTCATCACGGCGGGGGCAGGCAGGGCGAGCACAGGGTGACGGGGTTCGCTCACGGCACCGCCGGCTAAATGAAACTTTGGAAAAAAATCGCCCCATCGACCCAATATCCACAAGAGAGGGAGCAAGCGGTCAGGAGAGGAACGAAAGGAAAGAAAGGCAAAGAGTTGGGGAACAGGATGGGGAAGGGAGTTAAAAGCCCACCGTCCTCCCTAGGCAGCTGCTGGGGACATGGGGGAGGCAGCCTGGCAGGGGGTCTGCCGCTGGAGGGGTCGTCCAGGCAGCCCCCGACCCAGCCCGGATCCCCCACGCCTGTCTCCGCTCCCCCCTCCCTTATTCCTAGCTCTGAGCTTTGCTCAGCTAGTGAAAGGGTTAAGTTTAATTTATACTGATTTCTATTTAATATCATTCTCTCCCCGTAGGAGCCGGCAGCTGTGAGCTGATTGTACTCTCTCATTATGCAGTCTGTATCACTAATGGCCTGTGACAAAGGCATGCCATCTTCCCGGCCTTACCCCCGAGAGCCAATTAAACACACATACTCCCTTCCTGTTTGCAGCGCATTACAATGAAATTAAACTGAATTTCAAAATCATTTTCTCCTAAAGACATCTCTTTGCAATAATTAATGCACGCTATTCCTTTGCATCTGAAATATTCATCAGGAGTGTCGACTAAAAAAAAAAAAAATTTTTTTAAAGCTGATTGCCCCGCACCCTGCACGTCGCCCGATGATGCTCCAGTCCCAGCCCGCGGTGCCCGCCCGGGATGGGGACCCGCGGTGACACTGCCGGCAGGGCAGCTCCACGTCTGCTTGGGGCTAACAACAACAATAAATCACAGCTTCTTCAAGAACCGTAAATAAATAAGATTACACAGAAGGCATCAGAAAGCCAGCCTGACTCCTGACTCGACGGCACCGCTGACACACAAGTAAAAGAGGGGCACGGGGAAGCCAGAGCTGCGCGTATGTCAAGGTTAGGCAGAAATGAGCCATCCCGCCCTTCTGCACCGGTCAGATTAACTGGTGGTCAGGCTCGGTGCTGGCAGACAAACACGCTGCCTGTATCTACCCCACTGCCCAAACGGCTCCCGGCCGGCGGCAGGAAGGTGGGCACCCGAGATACCAACCGGCAGCGGGGGCAGAGCCTGCCAACCCGTCCCGCGGCCGGTTTAGTATTTAATTTAAATTGCAGAACGGCGCCGGGGGACAGGGGGACAGGAACCTCCGCCTGGGGAGGTCTCTGACCATCCGCCACGCGCAGAGCAGGAGGTGTAATTTGAAGCCCAGAACTTCTTCATGGCCTGTCACATCCATTCCCTTTGGGAAAGGTCTTCAGCCTGGTACCCTCTTGAATTTGTTCTCCCACATGATGGGCAGGATTAGCCGTAAGAGTTCTCCTCCGAGAACTCACTGTCCCAGCCACGGCAGTTCAGGTAGGGACAGTCCCGATGGCATCCGCTGCTACCACAGGGAAACGGGATCTTCTCTCTGTTTGCAAATATCTGATAAAACCTACCAAGGCGCACACAGGACCCACGCACAATATGTATTATTATTATTATTAGGGTATTATCTTCTAGTGAAATGTGATTTGAAAGGAGGAAATACCAGAGGTGTCCCCATCCCTGGAAACACTTTGTGTTTCGGGAACATTTCTCTTAGTTGAAAGGGAAAGGCAAACCCTGAGAAAAACCCAGAAAAAGAAACATTTCCTTTGCATTTCCACAACGTATCATGGAAAAATAGAATGAGCCTTGGTTTCAAATTAAAAGGCCTCTTTATTTGCAAGACTCAGACTTTTCACTTTAAAAAAAAATGTTCTGGTAATTTCAAAACCCCTTCCCGAGCCGCTCCCGCACTGAAGACACCCGCTGTGATTTTTCCCCAGAAAGTTCAGCTTCCCATCAATTAATATTTTCTGGCTGACAACTGCCAGTTCCTTGAAAAGCTGCCACGCAGTGCTGGTGGCCAAGCCCGTGACCCCGGACCACCCCCGGTGGCCACGCTGCCCGTGCTCACGGCTTCGACCCTACACACCTTCAACACTCCGCCATCACCAGGAGCGCGAACCGCCCTGCGGACACCACACCGGCGGCGAGAAGGGAGGCAGGATGGATCCAGCACCTCGGAGCTTAGGCGAGGGTTTTCCACTGACACGGTCCCCGCGTAAATTAAGCTAAATCCCACCCGTCTGCAAAGTTTAAGTCCCCGGAAAACATCAAGCACCAGTACATTATGCTTACAAGCAAGCAACCCCAGCCATACCCCGTTACTTGGCTAAGTACGGCCAACACAAATGAAGTTCCTCCAGCACTTGGAAGCACGTCCAGCCCGTACCCCCAGCCAGGCTGTGACCCCCCATCTCCAACCCCCACCCCCAGCAGCCGCGGAACCTCGTGAGCCCAACCGGAGCTGCTGCCCCCCTCTCCCCTCGCTGCCCTCTGCCAGCCGCCGCGGGGAAGCCATCGCGGTACCTGTTTTGAACCAGCCGTCGGGCGTGAAGGCATCTGCCGTTTCTCTGGGTCTGTTCCAGTACTCGCGGAAGACGGAGGGTCCCTTCACGAGCAGTTCCCCTTCCTGGCCCTCGAGACCGGGTGTCACCTAGGACAAGCACACAGTGAATGCATCCTGGGGAGCAGCTGCATCGCCTCCGCCGCCTGTCCCCCAGCGGTGGGGGACAAGTGGGACCCATGTGTGTGCCTTGTGCCCTCCCAGCCTTTACCGACCTCCGACGCAGCCCGTCCACCCGCAGGACCTCTTTCCTCAGGTGGAAGGGCTCCCCTAAGTGCCTTCGATATTCAAAAGCACTGAAAATATACGTCCGTGTTATATGAAAACAAGAACTGCCATCCTGGAAGAGGAGGGAGAGGGAGAGGGAGAGGGAGAGGGAGAGGGAGAGGGAGAGGGAGAGGGAGAGGGAGAGGGAGAGGGAGAGCTCTCACATGCACGCAGCTGGACAAGAAATAATTTTTTGGAAAAGTCTGGTCGTTTCTGACCTCTGGATGGCCTGACGCAGACTGGCTTCACAACACCTCTCCTCACCCTGCTCCCACCACAGCACCCATCACCCTCTGCCAGGGTCAGGTTCTCTCCCAGGAAACCATTTGGAAACATCCCCCCCCCCCATCATCCAAGGCTGCCCCCGGAGCCTTGGCACAGTCTGGGGTGTGGGATGCTGGGGGGGCATCAGCAGAGACAGCGTGTCACGCTTTGCAATCTCCAGGCACCCCGACCAGGGCACCCACCCGCTCGAGGAGACCCTCTCCCGCCTCTCTTGGGCCAGACTGCCTTTCCCCGTGGTGGAGGCTCTCGGGGGATGGATGAAAACGGGTCACAGATGCTGCGTCCTGAAAGACCCACACATGCCTGACAACTCCGTGTCCCGTCCCCAGAGCGCTGCTGCCCTCCAGGCCCGTTTATCTTGCCGTGACAGCAGCCAGCTGAAAGGGCGAGCGGAGGGCTCAGCCTTGGAAACGGCAGCCGCCGGGGACACCGGCCACCAGCGGCACCGCTTGGCACTCGCAGCAACCTGTCGCTGGGCTGGCAGCGGCGGAGCCCTGCCCTCCCCCAGCACCACTGTCCCGCAGCAGCTGGGAGATCGGATCCCGGTCCGGTGTTGAAGGCAGCACCACCGCTCACCCCAGATGTACTAGACTTGTGGCGTCCTCAGGGACGAGGACCATCCTCCTGCCCGCCGCGGCCGGGCGATGCAGGCAGGAGGGCAGCTGCTGCGAGGCCAGGGGAGGCAGGGGACGATGCGCTCCCGTGACTCCGCCACGCTGCTGTCTGCTCTGTTGACAGAGAGAAAACTTTGCTTTCCAAAACTGTCAATCTAACACTCCTGGGCTGGGTTTTTTTTTTCCTGAGGAGGTGGCAGGAAACACCATCTGATTTGTTCTCGGGGACGCGCGGCTCCTTTCAGGCTCGCTGGAAGGCAACGGTTGTAGTGACAACTCGGTACCCTGCAAACATGCGCGGGCAGGTTTTCTATGGCAACAAAACAAATATCCTGCTGTTATGGAAACTGGAGAATGGCAGGAAGGTCACAGACTTGCCCGACACTGCACGGTATCTCATCTCCCCTGCACATGCACCGCTCTGTAATTATAAGGACGCGGGCAGGCTAAGAGATGAGGCACTAGAGAAGCGCGAACGTCGCACCGCGCGTGGCACTGCGTTAACCTACAGCCCTTTGCAGGGAAGACGCGCAAAGCCAGTGCTGGGACGGAATATCACGACGAGCTGCGCTTGTACACGTCGCTCCGTCCCTTGGCAGAGAACATCCCGGTAACAGGAACTCCCAGCCACTTTGTACCTGAGCTGCCGCAACACGCATGAGATGATAGATACATCTGGGACCCCGAAAGTCAGCAATGCCAGAAAGGCAGCCGCGAGGGAAAGCGGTAAGAGCAGAAGTGGAGAGGCGGGCAGAACCCCAGAGCAGGGCAGGCTCTGCGCAGCCTTCGATGGAAACGAAGCTTCTCTAAAGGAAACTGCTTAGAAACCTGCTTTTAAGGCACACTTCTTGTTTTAAGTCATTTCTTCCTGATGTCCTGTCTTGGAGGACGAGGTGACCTGGGGCACAGCCCAGGCACTTCTACAGAGCCACCTAAATGCCTCCATGTGTCACGGGCTGGGCTGAGCCCCGGAGCCCTGGCTGTGCATCACCTCCGCTGCCTGGAAGATGCCGCAGGAGAAAAAGATCCTTAATGCTGATGAGGGGAGTTTAGCCGAACGATAGCAAGGCGAGGACGGTGCTGGGTGAGTTCTCCCCTGGGGATCTGAAAGAAGGAGCCTGAGGACCAGACTACCCACAAGCAGGACAGCACAGAGGAACCCGGGATCCGGGAGAGCCAAGCACCGAACCTCCAAACCTGCAGCAGCAAAAGGGCAAGAGGCACAAAGCCTGAGCGGACAAGAGTGGCAGGGACGTGGCGGGTGATGCAGAGGGACCAGCAAGGCAGGGTTTCAGTGCTGTCACATGCAGCGGTGTAATTTTACGACACAGCTCCTTCTTCTCACTCCTTTTCCTGCTGTGGCGTCACAAAAAAAACAAGCAACGTCCTTGTGCACCTCAGTCCCCGCAGTGTTCCCAGTTCCAGTTCCACCCATTGGGCAGTGCAGCCCTTACAGCCCTGCCCGCGACACCTCTCCTCCCGGGGGGCAACTCCGGCCCGCTCACCTGCCATCCCATCCGCCCCATCTCAGTACACGTAACAGACTATTGAAATCACATTACAGGCTTTTTAATTACTAGCGTGAGCCTCCGAGGCCAATCCCTTCATCCATCGGGCTGCCTCCGACTCCCCCGAAAGGGCTGAGGAGGGGGTGGCGGGGGTACGGACGGCGAGGAGCTGTGCTCAGCTGCCTGAGCTTCGTCCACAGGTCCTGCCAGACTCCTGTCTTCTGCTCGGCAGCGCCGAACGCAACAAGGGGTGTAAATCTGGCTACTACGAACGTCTTCGATCCCAGCCCGCCCGGCTGAGCCCTGCCCTGCGCAGGCGCTGCCCGCTGCCAGCCGTGCCGGGTACTGCCCTACCTGCGCCACCCGCGCCGTGCCCCGGCGCAGCGCGGCAGAAGCTGCCCCGGGGGCCAATCCTGCGCGCTGTTTACCTGCGCGCTGCCATGTCTTGCTGCGAATCCAGCCTTGAACCAGCTCCAAATTTCTTGTCATATCAACGCAAATTTTGGCAGCGGCTCAACCCACGTCTTATCTCGAGCAGAGCTCCTTGGCAGCAGGCACCTCCCTGTTGTGTAATTTAATGATGTTATGGCTGGCTTGCAAACAGTAAAACAGAAAGGCCGTGACGTTATCTTAATAGGATTTTGCTTGCTGAACTCCGAATGTCACTGGCACTGCTCCCCAGCGCAGCAGAGGGGACACAAACCACCCCAGCGCCAGCAGCTTCTGCTGCTCGCAAAGAGCATAAATTAAAATTCAAGGTTCAAGGCATTTGTCTCCGACAATCCCTCGCATCTGATCCCCGCTAAAATCCCACATCCCCCCAGCTAGCTGGCTGCTAACCCACTTTGAAAGCGGGGTTTTTGTGGCAGCAGCGTGTTTGGTTCTTTCCTCCGTCACATCTCAGCGGCCCCCGTTGTTGATACGCTGGATCGACGCTGCAAGCAGCTGCTGAAAGCATCAGATCGCTAATTGCACAGATATCCTCCTCTCCTAGTGCCATATTTTGATGCACGTTTCAGCTGCTTTAATGCATTCGAGCAACTTTAACGCCCCGGCACAGCGTGCCCCCGAAGGTTGCTGTTTGATAGCTTTCTGCTGTAAAACCGATGCGGCGAGTTGAGCTGGGCCAGCCGGCACGCTAGATAAGATTACATTTTCCACGCATGAAAATAAAAGGTTGTAATAAATCCTTTGAAGGGCTAAATCTGGGTGATTATAAAATGCATATTTTCCCTGCTTCCATTTTACCTCTTTATTAGGAGGAAGCGAGGACGGTTTGTAAATAGCTGGGAATCCCCGCTTGGCACGCGGCCCTGGGATTTGTTCAAAGTGGCCATTTGTTTTCTTGCGGTCTCTGATACAGGCTGCCCCGCGCTCCTCCGGGAACTGCGGGAGAGGAGCTTGTAATGGACTTTAATGGAATTAGGGTCTTTTATGGAGGTAGGCTCAGAGCGGCATCTCTTTCGCTGGGAAGCAGAGGAGGCATAGCGGATTCCTAAGCGGAAACATGTGGAAGACACGGAGTGAAAGCTGGAAGGCGAGGCTTGTAAGGGGAGGTAATAACGCGTTATTGGGCTGATAGGATTGGGAGGAAGACAGACAAGCTTTTAGGGAAAAAAAAAAAAAAACAAAAAAAACCACACACACACCTTCTTCAGGTTGCAAACAGTAGGTTTCAGGGGGACACATTTAACTTCTACCAACCCCCTCCTTCCTCCTGACCCCCCAAAAAATAATAATCTGAAGCTCTTCCCTGGGTGAGTACCCAAGGCTGCGGATCAGAGCATTTCTCTCGGGAGGGACCTTAAAAGGGACCGTGCAACTCCCGTGCCCCAGAAGCGCGAGGCAGGACGTTTGCAGACGGTTTTCTGGGATGGGGCGAAGCGGAGCAGTGAGGGGGGCAGCGCAAGGGCCTGCAGATCTCCCGTCATTTTCCTTTTCCTCTTCCCTACTTCCAGTTCTGCCCCTGGGTCCCCACTCCCTGTCCCACCCTCCCACAGGCTGCTTTCCGACTCCTCCGCAGTCCTCCCTCCAGGAAGAACCAGCCAGCCCCACTCCTGCAAGCTCCCACCACCCCGGGCTCGGAGCAGCCCGGCTTCCTTCACCACGGCTGTTGCCAGAGCCGGAGAGAACAGCCCGGGGCGTCCACAGGCCGGGCACCACGGCTGACGCGACCAAGAGAAGCAAAAGCATTTACGTTCGTGGGGAGGAAGGAAATGTTTCTGCAGCCCTGCCTCCTCTGCCACGGCCCCACAGCGCTGCTCAGCTTGGAAGTGCTTGGCATTTTTCCCCAACTTGTAAATAAGTGATTACTGCGATCACAATAATTAAGCAACCCAGCCTTTTAAGTGACTAATAGAAGACAATAATTTATATGTGTGAGGTTTATGGAAGTGATGGAGCCCTTTTAGCAGTTCTCGCAGAGCAGTAACTTTTCTCTGGTTTTTTTTTTGTGTTGTTTTTGTTTGTTTGTTTTTGTTGTTTTTTTTTTTTTTTTAAACATACCAGGAGCACGGAAAATAATATAACGAAGCCTGAAGAACTGCCCCCGCTCCCTCCCTGTAGGGTCGAGCTGTGGAGCACGGATGCCCTGCCACGCTCGCCACCACGCTGCCGCAGAAGCTTCCCTGCCACCAGCGCCTCCAGACACGCTCCCTGCCCGCGTGAGACCACTCACTCACCCCTTCAAGATTTCGGTGGCCCGGAGAGCGCTGCGATACAGCAAAGCCTTGCCACAACACGGCATCCAACAACTCCGCTCCAACTGACCTGGAGAAGGCACGGGAGCTCCAGGCTGTGCTCAGACCCGGCTCTTCCAGACCATGGGATCACGCTACGTCCAGTCCTGCTGCGGCGGGTGACAAGAGAGATGAGGACATGCTCACCTGCCTCCTAAAAGGAAGCTGGAGACCAATAATCCGCTTTATAGTGCCTTTTAATCACTGTCTCTCTGGGCCATATTTGAATGGATGTCCTAGAGGTGTGAGGCTTGCTAGAGCATTACCAAATTCCCAGGCAATCCGAACGCTCACGCACATTCATCATTAAAAATTGCCCGCCAAGTTGCGTGTTTTTGTAAAAGCATTATCGTTCCTCTGAGCTGCGTGTCCTGCAGCATCCTGCAGAAGGCAAGCAGGAGGCAATTTAGACACAGAACAATTTTCCTCCTGCTGGAAAAAGGCAGATTTCTGCTCCTCGGGGACACAGCACAGAGAAAGAAGGGAAAAAAAAAAAAAAATCCCAACCAAAAAAAACCCAAGCCCAGACTGTAATCTACAAGGCCACATTTCACATCTGTTTTTGCAATGTTAACTTTTATAAAAGGGCTGGGAATAACGCAATCAATTTACTTTTCATTTTGGAGGGTTATAAATTTAAAAGCAAGGCTGGTGCACAGTGGAACTGGAACATTGAAACTTGTTTTCAAAAAGCCCAACCCTCTACTTACAGCAAATGTTGTTCCTCTGAAAACAAAAGTGACGGCATATATTTTTAGGCAATACTGATTTTTTAAGAGTTACCAGACTGATTAACTCCAGATGATCCCAAAAGAACCACAGAAAACAACCCAAGTTTGGGAAAGGTCACTCCTCCCCGCAGTTGTTCCACGGACCCAAAACTTCTTGATCTATATTAACACCATAAATTAGATGTGTAACACTATTCCAGAAACGCCAGCAGCTCTCCGCGCTGCTGTTCTCGTCCCTCTTGTTTGCAGGCTTCAGAAGATAATAAACGAGGCGAGATGTCAGCACATCTTCCCACTCCCTCAGCTCTCTTCATTAGAGAGAGGCTCCTGACGTGCCCTCGCAACGCCTGCTCTGATTTTGTGCTCGGGGGCAGGCAGAGGACCAGGCAAGGATTCAATTAGCGGCCCACCTTCGGTTCATTTTTCATAAGCCTCACTCAAAAGTCGAGGTCAGGGAGGCTGTGATGTGCTGCGACTACAGACGATCGCGCTGCCCTAGAACCTCTAATTGCTTCCTTGTGCTAAACCACGCTGCGGCGGCCGGTGCCTCCTCCCTTCGGCTGGAAGCGCCCCGGGGCAGAGACTGTCCCTCTTCCTTCTGGTCTCTGTTTCTGCATCTCCACCACCACGACCAGGGCTCTTTGGCAAATATCTCCAAGATGTCCCACAGCAGCGACAGCCTCCACGACCAGATGGAGGTCCAACAAACGTATCAGGGGAGGAGGCAGGTTGTAAGCACGCGGGTTGAATTGCGTCTCTTCAGTCTGGAAAACAGACGGCTGAGGGGGGATCTTATCAACGCTTATAAATACTGAAAGGGGGGGTGTCAGGAGGATGGGGCCAGGCTCTTCTCAGTGGTACCCAGCGACAGGACAAGAGGTAACAGGCACAAACTTGACCATAGGAAGTTCCATCTCAAGACGAGGAGGAACTTCTTTGCTGTGAGGGTGGCAGAGCCCTGGCACAGGCTGCCCAGAGAGGTGGGGGAGTCTCCGTCTCTGGAGACATCCAAACCCGCCTGGACGCGTTCCTGTGCCACCTGCTCTGGGTGACCCTGCTCTAGCAGGGGGTTAGACTAGATGATCTCCAGAGGGCCCTTCCAACCCTATGGTTCTATGAACCCACAGCTCGGAAGGACTCAGGTGTGAAGTTGCAAAAATCAAACAGAAACAAGCACCAGCGACTGCGTTGGCAGGAGACCTGCTTTCACCCCATGCCTCACAACGCCAAAGATGAACACCCCAGCTCTCCCAGGCTCTCCTGGCATGGGCAACGATACAGAAAAGGGCTGAAGACCAAAATCAGACACGGGGAGACCAGAGAGGAATCCACCCCTTGTCCCTCATGTTGGGAGAACCAAGACTGCCAGCCTGGTGAAGGGGACCAAGGACACACGTCCCAAGTCTTCCTCCCCCTACAAGGAGGAATGAAAGCATAAAACAATAATAAAGAGATTGATGGAGATTTTGAGGGTGCTGCGACAAAGGTTGAGGGTGCTACAACAGAGCTTAGCTCAAGGGAAACAGTTGCGGAAAGAAGCTTCTTCTTGACAGATGGATTCAATTTGAATGTGCAAGGACATAGTCTTCTGGAATCAAGGCTGCTCCTGTGATAAGAAAAGTTTTCAGCTGAGAAACAAGGGGACACGACGCTAACATAATCTCTGCCTCTGTGTTTACTACCAGGAAGAAATAAAATACAACTATGGCCAAATAAAAAAAAAATAAAAATCAGAGGACAGACAGAAAGAAGGAAGGAGATATAAGTCCATACGAAAATGCAATTGTGATCAATGAGAAGCTGCTAAAATGTTTGTGCAGTAATGAAAGCAGCCTGGGCAACAAAGTGGAGAAACTTGAATTACTTGGGCGGGACACAAAACAGGATACTGAGGAGATGAGAGGAACACGGTGAAACAGAAATCGTAACCGGAATATACACAACTGCAGAATCCAACGCTGCGAGGGCTTTGGAAGGAGTTTTTGGAAGAAGCGGAGGCAAATGGAAAATGAGAAAAAATGCAGCGTGAGTTTACCAAAGGTGGATTGTGCCAGAAAACCTGAGGACTGATGTTCCAGATAGAAGAAAAGCAGCAGATCTAATCCAGGCTGCCTTCAACAATGTGTTCCCCATGCTGCCAGCCCTGGGGGGCGGCTACTGATGGGGGAGATCATGAGGTTGAGGGCAAGACTCGTGAGGTGGAGGAGATGAAGCTCAAAGCATCCCATGATGGGTAGCCATCCAGCCTTGTCAGCCAGCCTTTGGCTCTCCATAGCTCAACTTGAATTTCACCCCAAGTCCCAAGAAACAGTTCAACCCTGAATCAGCAACTTGCTGTCCTGGTGAAGGCATCCTACGAGGCTCCAGCACCACAGGGCAGCGACCTGCTGATGGGAGATGGAACTGGGATGCTGGAGGTAAAGTTCACCATAGAGAGACTTGTGGGAGGTACCAGTACACGAGGATGGGATGCAGCAGGGACAAGAAAACCGGTGAAAAATTCTACCGTCGGGAGGAGATATGTTCTGAAAGCGTAGGAGCACCAAGGACAAAGAACAAACTGGTTTAGGCTGAGGTCTGACCAGACTAGGAAAAGGAAGAAACGAGTGCAGAGACAGGACTCCCTGGGCCAGGTGGTCACATCCCGACCAGCATGTCCGTACCTGTCCACTTTCAGGAATGCCGGTCATAGAATCATAGAATCACAGGGTTGGAAGGGCCCTCTGGAGATCATCTAGTCCAACCCCCCTGTCAGAGCAGGGTCATCTTATATCAGGTGGCACAGGAACGCGTCCAGGCGGGTTTGGGATGTCTCCAGAGACGGAGACTCCCCCACCTCTCTGGGCAGCCTGTGCCAGGGCTCTGCCACCCTCACAGCAAAGAAGTTCCTCCTCGTGTTGAGATGGAACTTCCTATGCTCCAGTTTGTGCCCGTTACCTCTTGTCCTGTCACTGGGCACCACTGAGAAGAGCCTGGCCCCATCCTCCTGACACCCCCCCTTTCAGTATTTATAAGCATTGATAAGGTCCCCCCTCAGCCGTCTTTTTTCCAGACTGAAGAGACCCAAATCCCTCAGCCTCTCCTCATCAGAGAGGTGTTCCAGTCCCCTCAGCATCTTGGTAGCCCTTTGCTGCACCCTCTCCAGCAGGTCCCTGTCCTTCTGGAACCGGGGAGCCCGGAACTAGACATAGTAGCCCAGAACTGGCTGCCTATAACCTCAGGAGCTACTTGCAGGAGAAGGGCCAGGCACACTCACACCAGCCATTTCAAATTACCTGGATGGATGAGATGAGGAGACACCACCCGAGAGGTGCACGTGCAACAGCACCTCCACGCACGACCCGGCCCAGAGACATGCCAAGTGCCAAAGTCCACAGCACCTGCCCCCACCCATGGCACACCGCCCGCGGGCAGCAGCCATGGAGGTGCCTAGACCTTGGAGGAAGCCTCCAAGACAACCCTGGCAGCTCAGTGGGGACCGGGCACCTCCCCACCGGTTCTCCAGAGACCTGGGATGAATGCGAACGAGGTGGAGCCACTCCTGGTCCCCTCCACAGGGGCATCAACGGCCGAGACCTCCGGCCTTAACAAAGGGTGATGGCGGCAGCTGCCCCCAGCACCCGCAGCCCCATGGAGGTGCTGGAAACCAACAGCAAGCCTGTTAGCAGATGGCAGGGACGCAGGGGACACGGGGAGGAGGGGCCAGGAGATGCTGGTGGCTTTCGGGAGGGATGGCCGCAGCCGCGCCGGTTCTCATCCAGGACGACAGCTTGCATATGGATAAACAACGAGATAATTACAACCTTTGCAGGGGGGGGAGTGGCGGGGGTGGGTGGGGAGGGGAGAAAAGCCCATGGCTGCAGCATCCTCCTGCTGCCAGCTCCTGCAACCCGTACGTCCCGCACGGCTCCCTTCGCAGCCTCATCACGAGCAAATTACTCGCCATAAAAGCCCTGGCTAGAGCACTGCATTAGATACAGCTGTGAAACCATTTATCTATTGATAGACCCCTATTGTCAGGGACTGGGGTTTGGCTTTCGTGCGAGCGAGCAATTTGGAAAAGGGAAAAAAAAAAAGAAAAAAAAAAAAGAAAGAAAACCAACAAAAATGACAACCCAAAAAAACCCTACCAACCAACAAACAAACAAATAAAGAAGGAGAGAGACAATACCCGACAGCTCGCAGGGTTTCCAGGCCTCTGCCAGCTGGGAAGCTAAGCGTATGAAATATGCATTGCACTGAACAAAGCAAACTGAAACGTTCGGCGCTGGGAAGCTGTAACCCTTTCCTGTGCGCCGGAGCCAGCCGGGGGGAGAGCGAGATTCCCAGGCTGCCAAAAAGTTAAGGGGAAAAAAGACCTAGAGAAAAAGCATCCGGGGTCATGGGTAGGGAGGAACGCTGACAGCTTCCCCTACACCGACACCCAGGCTTTTTGGGTAAAGAGCCTGTTCCTATAGGATCAGACGAACTCAACAGGCAGCTGCTTAAGGCAGGTTAAATGTTTCAGAACTGCTTCGGACGAGAGCAATGGCCGGGATGGCTCAAAGCAGACGAAGCTGCTGCTGTCCCCTGATGTCCACTTCCAGACCTCTGCTCCCCAGGGATGTACTGGAGGAGGAGCACTTCCCCAAGCACTCGATGGACAGCATCTCCCCAGGGGACCACGCTCCGCACCACCACGCTCCTGCGCAGGGAGGAGGTGGATGACACCGTGTCAGGCACTGTGACTCTGCCGGGCAGTGCCACCCCCGGCCCGCGCTGCCCCACCGCGGGTGGCCCTGTCCCACAACAGGCTGTAGAGCGTCCTCGGCTGGGGAGGGATCGTGCAGCGAGGGATCTAGTCAGGCTGGAGCACCTCGTTTCGCTGTTGGGAGTGGTGATGCAGCTTCAGGCAGGGCACGGCCCACAGCCTGAAGCACGTGGCTCCGTGTCAGCTCAGGAAAGCAGCTCGCAGCCCACGGTGCAGCGACAATCAGCAAGGAAACAGCACAAGAGTCAGCTAGAAAGCCTGAGCAAACCAGACGCGATGGAGCACAAGGCTCATGAGAGCCTCAAGGAGATCGGAGGGCTGGAGCACGTGCGTGAAAGGAATCCAACACTCTAATCAAGGGATGGGAGAAAATGAAGGGAAGAACAGAGATCCGGCAAACTTTCAGCTAAGTAGATTATTGATCTTCAGGGTGTGCCAGAAACCAGCTTTGCAAATTACAGCAGTCCCCTGCTGCAAGCTCAGGCAGTTACCGGATGGCAAAGCAGAAACGCTCCCCACCTCCCCGTTCCCACCACCCACACGCCTTCCTCTGCCACCGCCGCGATGCCGCCAGGCTCCTGTTTGCACCTCGCTGCAGCAGGACACGCAAACACGTCCAAAGGGTGACAACGTGAAAGGAAACGGCGCGATCCGCCAGCATCTAATGGGAGAGACGGTGTTAGCGGGGAAGAAACAGCTCAGGGAAAGTCTGTTGTCTTCTGTTGCCGAGAGGGAGCAGAAGGCAGAAACCTCAGCCCAACGCAAGCGGGGAAGGCGGTGACCTTGCGAGGCTCCGTACAGCTAAGCAAATAATTTCCTTGGCAAAGGCAGGCGCTCTTTCCGCTCGCAGTCAGGAGGGTTTCTGCACAGCGGAGCCGAGGTGTGAACGCCTCGCAGATTGCCCTGACAATGCGCCTAACCCCCGGCACAAAGATCACCTGCTCGCAGGAGCCGAGAGGCTGGTGAGAAGAGACGGCTCCGAGCCCGACTCCTGCCGGGGTGCTCAGCATCCCACCAAATCTGCCCCACCGTGCTCGCTCTTAGCCCTCCGTGCTGCCGGGCACGGCCGCCCCACGGCACGGCTGCCCCACGGCACGGCCTCGTGCCCCCGCTGTGGCCGGGATCAGCTCCGGCTTGGCAGCTTCATTATTATCTGCGCAGCGGCACAGATGTGCACCGCGCTTTCTGTGTACGGAGAGAGGTCCCTGCCCTGAAAGTCTCATAAGTGAAGCAGACGGCAGGCGCTCCCTGGGCCGGCCCGGCTGCCGGGAGGTGTTTATTTCCAGCAATCCCTTACGTGACATTTGGTAATTTTTCACAGCGTCAATGCCAAACCGGAGAGAAATGCCCAGAGCAGGGATGGGGCTGCGGAGGCTCGTATCAAACCCTGGCAGAACGGGCGCTGGGAGGGCCGCGTGCCTCCTGTCACCAGCCCCGCCACCACTGTCCTTCCACCGGGACCCCTCTGCCTTTGCCGGGTCCACACCACAGACCTCCCAGCCCTCAAAAAAACATGCTGTAAGCCTCAGAGCCCCCCCTGCGAGGGAGGTGAGGAAGTATTTGTTCATCCCTTCTCGTAAGAGGCAAGAAAAAGGCCACGCCGGGGTTGTCCCGTGGCACAGGCAGGGAGGGTGACACTGACCGGGTCTTCTCATCCCGGGGACAGCCCCTCTGCCGTGAAGAAGCTGTTTTTAAAAAAAGCCAGGCCTTTCTTTGACTGGTGGAGCGTGATGAGCACTCGGACTGTCAGATCCTCCTTGTTTTAAATAAATTCCACTGACGTACTCTCTTCTGACATAAATTATTAACCAAGCATGATGCACACAGTGTGCCAGCAGCAGCATGGCAGGGCAGGAACAGGCAGCAGGTGAGGCTTTCCGCCCGCAACCGCAGGTGTGAAGCAGTGAAATTACCCCGTCCCTGGGAGAAGAGGTGTGCCACCACGGCCGCCACCCGCCCGCCAGCGTGGCCACACGATGCAAAGTCACGCTCCATACCCAGGCCATATAAAACCCAAACTCCTGTCACCTCCACGCGTCCGCCTGGGCCAAGACATGCTGAGAGCGGGGACTGTTTTTCATACCTCCCCACGGCCCTTCTGGCAGTCCCAGGGGCAGCGGCTCCGCTCTGCTCCTGGAAATGCTGTGGATGTCCTGGAGGTACCCAGCCAGCCACTGTCTCCTAGGGTGGCCCAAAGCAGATCATAGAATCATAGAATCTTCATGGTTGGAAAGGACCTCTGAGATCATTGAGTCCAACCATACACACACACACAAAAAACCCCAAAAAACCAACCAACCAACCAAACAAACCAAAAAATCCAAAAAACCCAAAAAAAACCCCCAACAACCTACAATCTCTGCCTTTCAGAGCATGCCCTGAAGTGCCAAATCTATACGCTTCTTAAACACCTCTAGGGATGGCGACTCAACCCCCTCCCTAGGCAGGCTGTCCCAGTGCCTGACCACTCTTTCAGTAAAGTAATTCTTCCTCATATCTAATCTAAACCTCCCCTGCCGCAGCTTCGGACCATTTCCTCTGGTCCTGTCATTACTCACCCGGGAGAAGAGACCAGCACCCCCCTCTCTGCACCCTCCGTTCAGGTAGTCGTAGAGGGCAATGAGGTCTCCCCTCAGCCTCCTCTTCTCCAAGCTAAACATGCCCAGCTCCCTCAGCCTCTCCTCATACGACCTGGTCTCCAGACCCCTCACCAGCCTGGTCGCTCTCCTCTGGACACGCTCCAGTGCCTCAATGTCCCTCTTGTACAGCGGGGCCCAGAACTGAACACAGCACTCGAGGTGAGGCCTCACCAGTGCCCAGTACAGAGGCACCATCACTTCCCTACTCCTGCTGGCCACGCTATTCCTGATACAAGCCAGAATGCTGTTGGCCTTCTTGGCCACCTGGGCACACTGCTGGCTCATGTTAAGATGGCCGTCCACCAGCACCCCCAGGTCCTTTTCTGCTGGGCAGCTTTCCAGACACTCTGCCCCAAGCCTGTAGCGCTGCTTGGGACCATTTCTCTCCCTTCAGATGGGACCATTGCTCTCCCTTCAGCCTGAAGAAACACCCAGTTTAGCTGGGACAAGGAGCGAGGTGGGTGAGATGGGGACAGCCTTTCAGAGAGGGACCAACCCATCAGCCAACGCCCAGAGGCAAACTCTACCACCTCCCCACACCCTCCCCGCTTGATGTCTTGAGAATTCACCAGAACAGTCAAAAAAAAAAATTCCCGAGGGAGAGCTTGATGGAAAGGCAGCCATCAGCAAGCGCCGTGGGGCCAACACCAGCACTGGTGGGAGCTCCTGGTAGCACTGGTATGGACCTCAGCCACCCGCGCTGGGGGCTGAAGTGTGTATGTGAGAAACGGCTGGGATAAAAGGGCAATTCCTCTGCCCCAGATACAAACTCAAGCAGCCCGGAGTCAGAGAAAAGAGGAGAGTTGTGTGAGCCTCATCTCTCTGAAGCCCTGGGGGGTGGTGGGATTTCAGCACCAGACACAGGTCATCCGGGCTCCCCGTCTTCTCCGGTCGCTCGATACAACAACCAGAAAAAAGGGGAAGGAGTATTGAGCAGAAAAAAAAAAAAAACACATTACTTTTTTTTCCCCTCTCATAATTCAGACCAACAACATCCACATTTCATCCTGGAAGTAGCTGCGCTTTGGGGATTCTTGTGTCTAAGATCTAATTTGTAAAGCGTCTAGGGATCCCTTAGGGTAAAAAAAGCATTATAGGATCATTATTAAAATGGACACGTTATATTTCATGTCTCAGTTCCACACA
This sequence comes from Larus michahellis, assembly GCF_964199755.1. NCBI lineage: Eukaryota > Metazoa > Chordata > Aves > Charadriiformes > Laridae > Larus > Larus michahellis. The sequence goes on from NC_133899.1 coordinate 1,867,307, forward strand.
AGTGGAAAAAAAAGGCCAAGATCTAACTCCAGGATGAGACTACAAAACCGTGAAACCTAGCACCCATCCAGTGGAGTGATAAAAATGGGATGCACCTTCCTACGTGTTGAGTTCTGCACCCAGGTCTCCTGCTCTGCCCGCTGCTCGGCCACGCCATGGCAGTGACACAAAGTAAAGAGTGGCAACCCTTTTTTTAAATAAAAGCCACAATCCCTGGCCAGAGTGGTCCCTCTCCGCTCTCCCCTGGGCTCGTTTTGCACGGCTGGGGTGGGATCCAGCGCTCCGTCATGGCATCGGAACACAGAATGCAACCTGCTGCCACCTGACCACAACCCACACACGGGGGGCTGCCCGTCGTCCTGCCGGCTCCTCCAGCTGCCAGCACAGATAATCTAGAGAAAAAAAAAAAAAAAAAAAAAAAGGCTTTCTCGAGCCTTTCACCAGTACTTACACCGGCAGTGTCCCTGGGACACCCTGCCCCAGACCAGAAAGCTCCTTTCAAACCCTCGGCATGTACGTGGCTAGATGAGAAGCTATTTCCTCGGAGGAGCGAGCGAAGATACGTATTTCAGGTTGAATCTCACGCCTGCCTGTCTCCCACCCACCCGGCGCACGCGACTGCTGGCGTAATTTCTCTCGCACACAGAGCATCTATCTGCTCAGCCCAGCCTGTACATCACCTGGCTCTTGATCTGTCGGAGGCGGCATGACCTGCACCCACAATGAGGGTGCAAAGGAGATGCAGCAGGAACGCAGACCCCCTTCAGCCGTTTCTGCGGGGAGAGAAAGGGGCTGAGGCAGCTGGACACCCCGGACCTTGGGCTGGGGGCTGCCTCTGCAGCGGGGAACACGTAGCACCCCAACACAGGGGCAGCGCACGGGGAAGGGGCCCAACCACTTCACCATCGAGGATATCCAGCTTCTGAGATACCAGAACTGCTGGCGCAGATATCACTTGGCAGTCGGAGCTCGGCATGGAGCTGGACTTCCATGGAAACCTGGTGAGTTGCCCCCTGCATCATTTCAAAATGAATGCAATCCCCAAGGTCCCCAATTGTCCTTCCAGTTCTCACTGCTAAAACCCTGATCAAACCCAGTGAAATAAACACAGACCCCATTTCTAGATTTTCCAGCACTCATCCTCTCCTCCAGACGATTTAGTGACTGGAGTAGGGCCCGTCTGAATTCCTGTCAATGCCTTGTTCTTACCTTTTGCAGCTGACTTCAACTTTTTTGACCCGGCTTTCAAAAGCCAGACACTGCTTGACCCATCACCTTCCTCTGGGCCACCAACAGCCTCACCAGACACAGCATCATCTCGTTATACCATAGCCCTTATACCACAGCCTTCACCGTCCACCCCCATACAGAGGGGTGTTCTCTCTCACATGTTGTTCTTCTTTGCAGGCAAGGACAACACTTGCGCGGTCCACAAAGTACCATGGCTACAGTAAGCCATAAATGAGTACGAGAAAGAGAAAACTCTAAATAGCATCACTGAGTTCCTGGGAATAACAGCAGAGCACACCTCAACCCTCAGGGCTTCAAAGAGCTAGGGGGGAGAGAACTTTTCACAAGACAAAACGAAGCAGCAGAGGCCGTGGCTGAGCAGTACCTGCGTGTTGTATTCATCTCCCTGAGCATGGACGGTGTAGGAACGACCACCATTTTTCAAGGTCTCGGTGGCGATGCGCACTTTCACCCCTGGAAGCGGGGTGCCCACAGAACCTGCAAGAGAAAACAAGAGTGAAACAGTGGACAGCCTCTGGGAAACAACGAAATCAAGGATGCAAAAGAGCAGCTGCTCGTCTATCAATGGCATCTGCAGACTGTGCTGGCACTAAAGAACTTCCTAGCAGGGGGTTACCCTTCAGGAAGGCTTCGATCACATCGTATGTCTGCATGCAAATGTCACTGCGGTGCAATACGCTGCTGTTCGCTGAGCAGGCAGTGTTGGAAATGCCTAGGAAAACAAATGTGTCTCCGGCCCTGAACAGTCTCTCTTGGCCAGTCTTTGAAGACATCAGCACAGCTTCGTAGCTCAGTAATGAAGCTGTCTTTTTTTTTTTTTTTTTTTTTAAAAAAAAAAGCACCACAAAACCTACACAGATGTGAAAAGAAAGAGCACGATGATTACTACAGTGGCTCACTGCTTCTCTACAGCCTGGACCTGACAGAGAAGGCAAAGGCTTAACAGTGTGAGAATTGCAAGGGATTATCTCAGTTTTATGAGACATCAATAAACTCTATATAAAACATCACAGGAGAAAAGCAGAGATCAAAACCACAACGTTCTTCCACAGGTTTCAATTTTCAAAGCCAGGGAATCTGACACAGCGTCACGAACAACTGCTATTAAGCTCCAGGATGGTCCTGCGACCCGGAGCTCCCCAACTCGCAGCCTGCGGCACTCCCACCCCTTGGCTTAGTGCACGCTCTTCTTGGTGAGCATCTGCAAGCACAGAAGAAAGGGCAGCTTTGTTCCTGCGACCTCTGGCTGACGGGGGGCTCCAGGCTCAGCAGCAACCAGGAGTGGTGGGCATCTGCTGGCTCGGCAGGTTTCACTCTGCATCTCAATGGCACAGGACGGCGCTCACTGCAAGATGAAGCCCGTGACTTTCATCCCCTGCGAGTGGGGAGAGGGATGTCAGCACAGAGCAGCCTGTGGCTCAGGAGGACCGGACAGGCCTGAGCTTAAATATCAGTAAGCGTACTCTTTATTTTAAGAGATGATCATTTTTTTTCCCCTGGGGAGCTTCCAGTTGGTGATGTTTCCTAGAGCTGCTAGGGTCAGCTCGACATTGGAAAGTCCTTAGAGCAGGGTGTGCAGGACCTGGAGCTCAGCGCTGTCTTCCTCTTGTCATCTGTTCTTCAGACGTTTGGGTTCAAGTGGCATTTTCCCTATCCTGGTCTCATTCTCCTGTTCAAGCCCTGGAGATCCGGTATCTGTGACATCATGATTTTGTTTGCTACATTGGTCAGTTGCCATGGAAATTGATATGTCGTCGTAGCCCAGATTTATGGCATCCCTGCAGGATCAGCTAAGAGCAGATGGGCTATGAGGGAGTGAGATTTTATTGCAGCGAAACTACCCGAACAATTAGCAAATCTGGCAAGAAATAAACAGAAAGCGACACGGCAGTTCTGTGATGTGTGTCTGTTCAGCTTGAAATTGCCTTCGGCATTCAGGTCAGGCAACACGCGCAGCCAGGCCCTTGTCTTACCATGAGCATCGCTTGGGCTGCTCCCATCTCCCGGCCAGACGCTGCCAGGAGTCAGAGACAGGGGACTGCAGCAGGGTACGGAGGGAGAAGCGTATGCCAGGACAAGTCACCAGGAGAAGCGCCCAGAGGTGCCATGTAGAGGTACTTATGTGTTTTAATAGTCTGTTACCTGCCATGGTAGACTCCAGGAGGACTGAAAAAGCGAGTAACAAGTCATGGAAAACACGCTGGGTGTCTGCGCATCAAGCTTGCTTGAAGCCACCCTTTAGACTTCTATGGGAACATTTTCTCCAGTGCGAAAAACGCCTTGTGCGAACAGCCTCCAACCTGCCTGCGAGACGAGGCAAGGGACGACGGGCAGGCACCATAAAGTCAGTCTTGCAAAGCTCGCGGAGGGAGCAGTAACCAGCGCAACGAACTGCCATGGGCTCTCCCAATTTTGCCACCTCTGGAAGCCTTCAAATCGAGATCAAATGGATGCCTTCCTGGAAGATGCTTCCTCCCTGGATGCAAGCTACTGACCTCAATGCAGAAATATAATGGACTGATCCACGGGCAGCAGGACTAAACGGTTAGTGCCCACTTCTGGTCTCAGTCTTCGAGAATGAAATACCAACCATCAGCACAGTGCTGTCAAACAAACCTGAAGACACAGAGGAGGCAACGTGTTTCCCACACGGTGTTTCAGATCACCATTACAAATCATTTCCTACTTGGATAAAGTAAAACCAACATGTAAAATAAGTCACTCGTGGGGGGTGGTTTCCTTATATTCGGTCTGGATAAGGCTTTCTGGTATTTAGGAAAAATTACAAACTTGGAAATCAACATCTGTAAAGGCTGGAAACGTTCGTAACATTGATTAGAGCTACACGAACCTGACAGTATTAATAAAATTTGTGTAAAAACAATGACCAGAGCTTCTCAGGTCCATCTGTCGTGTCAAGATACACACCGTGCTGACTCCAACAGGTCAGCAGAAGGCTGAGCCCGTTCCCAAAGGAATGGCACCGGAGGTCCTGGCTTCACCAAGACCACGATCAGGGGTGATCAGAAGGGGGGTCAACACTCAGTACTGGCTTCCTTTTGTGTCCCCAAGCCATAATCCTGAGGGGAAACTGGGGAGAAATCCCTGCTCCTTCCCCTCTCGCTCCCTCCCAGCTCTCTCCAATTTGCAGGCTCCTGAATGTTAAGAAATGCTGGCAACATGCCCACAGTGTCAGCTCAGCCGGCATCAGCCGGGCGGCAGTCAGCAAGGAGTGACATTATTATTCTTTCACCGGCTCTCCTTCCCCTCTGTTTAAAAAAGTTGTCAGCTCTTCCCAGATAAATTTAATTGGCCCTGCGGTCTGTGTCCTTCGGTATCTGGGGACCTCGATGCTGTTATGTGCGGTGGTGTCCTGGGAGAATTGAAACAGGCCAACGATAAGGCACTCAACGATCTCACTGTCAACAATACACGGAGTCCCCGCTGTAGGAGCTATTAGCCGCCTCTGATCTAAACCTCCAATTAAAGTGGTGATTAGGCCCAGTGAGGCATTCTCCGTCCATGAATTATTCATCTCCCTTCACAGTAACAGCACCAGGGGGGATTAGAATGAGAGCTGGTGAAAACAGAGGCATTTTAAGCAGGGTTTTAACCATATACAAGCAAACATTTATCTTTCAAATCTTTCATCTTTTCTTCTTCTGGAAATTAAGGCTGCCCACCCGCCCCTGCCCCTTCAGACCCGTGCCGCGGGTGAAGAGCGGTGCCACGCTGCCAGAGACACCGGCGGTGACACGGGCAGGACAGGCAGGTGCCAAGGACTCGACCCTTCCCCAGCCACGCCAAGTGGGTGGAAGCGGCGAGGGAAGCCCCAGGACCCCTCCTCGAGGCAGGAGCTCATGAAGCAGCAGAGAAGGACGTGTACTGCTTCCAATCCAAGAGAAATCCCCCGGGCAAGCGTGAGGATCCCTGGATTTACCCAAGGGGTTAAGTGCCATGCTTGCGGTGCTCTGACTGCTTTGGCCAGCACGTGGGTCTGTGGTCACCACTGCCTAGCATCTCTCCCTGTAACACCGACGCCGTCTGAGGTCTTTTCTGTGGACACTTCACCCCTCCTCCCGCCCAGCCTCTGTTCCCAGCCCATCGCTGCATTTCTCAGTTGACTCTCTCGCCCTGGGTGCTCCGTGGCGACCTTACATCCCAGCCTCTAATGGGCTACTATATCAAAAGCTCTTTCACAGCTCCAGTAAATTATGCCTCAGCTTCACCCATCTGCTTCCCAACTGACACTTCCCGAAATAAATTAGTCAAGCCTATTCAATTATAGCCTTCTTTCTGCAATGTCTCTCACTGATCCACACCTTTGTAAGATCCTTCTCTCCCCTCTCGGGGCTGCAGCGAGCCCCTGGATGGCGGCTGGAATGACGGCCAGCCGGCCTTTATCCCCAGCCCCTCCGCTGGTAGCTGCACGAGAGGATCTTCCCCAGCTCCCCTGCAGACCCAGGTACAAGACATCTGTCTTGCCCGTGTTGTTTTCAGTCTTCTTTCCTTTCTCCTTTTTTCTCCTGGGAAATTTCTAGACCCTCCACTCGTTCCCCCTCCCGAAGACGAACGGAAAGCAAATATAACCAGGCCACAGGGACATTCAAACTGCACCGTCACCCTGCGGCGTGGGGATCACGGACAGCTTGAGCTCACGCAGGTGGGAATCTCGTTTCCCTGCCTGCTTCCCTCTCCAGGGTTTCTCGGGGAAGGGAACGTTGGCTGAGCCGGGGTGGGAGAACTACAGTTGCTCTGCAGAAGTGAACTAGAGTTTGTATTCCGAGCTGTTCTCACGTTGAGGAGCCAGTGCTGGGGGAGCCGTGGTTTCTCCTCTCCCTGTGCGATCCCTGCAGGAGCATGGCTTCTGCATCCCATGGGACTGGGGTGCTGTGGGAAGCCATGACACCCAGGACAGCCCCCCCTGGGTAACTCTGGTCCCCCAGACACAGGAGACCAAGACGATGCATATGGTGCCACGCATGTGCAGACAGCATGTGGGGAGGAGAAGGTGGCACAGTGGTGGGCTGGGTGGCTCGGCAGACAGATGGCCACGTTTTTAACCAAAGGGAGGGCGGGGGCATTTCATATTTTTAATGTTTCAGATCAATTTATTTCTAGGTTACATAAACTACAGATAATGAGAGGAGTCACAAAGTGTAGCTAAGAGAAGTGAGGGAAGACAAGGAGAGAACAGAACCAGAGTGTACAACGAGGTGTGACAATTTCTAATTTCTAAAGAGTCAAGAAACTTGCACTAAAATAAGAGTGAGCAGACATCCTATTTTAAACGCTCAGTGCCGATCGATTGGACACCAACTGCCGCGTGGGGACTCCTGTGTCAAGACCGCACACGAATACAACTTCACAGAGCTGGAGCTGAGGCAGTCCCATCACAGTGCTTCAGCTGAGACTTTGGACATCATAAAGCGTCGGTATGGACTCTGCCTCCTGGACAGAACCAGCCTGGCCGATCAGGTCAGCGTGCACCACTGCGAGCTCTGCACACACAGCTTTGCCGATCCACCACGGGCAGTGATCCCAGAGAAGCCCACCAGACGCTTCTCACACCCATGCCCCTTTCTGGGCCAATTCCCCTACCAGCATCACTGTTCCTACCACATCCTGCTCCTCAATCACAACAAATGGTGATTAGATGTGTATTCTCCATGATCAGAAAAAACAAGAACACTTCACAGCCAAAAGCCTCCCAACAGCGTGCACCCTCTAGAGACTCCTACCTGGGACACGGACTCCATGCAAGGGGTTAGAAAGCGCCATCCCAATCTCAGTCATCCCATACCTCTCCAGCAACGTGTGCCCAGTGATGCTCTTCCACTTCTCCAGGACGGGCACAGGCAGGGCTGCTGAGCCTGACACCATTAACCTGCACACGGAAACTCCATATAAGAAAGCATCCAACATCACCTTTGCTCCAGGGAATTTGCGGTCTAACACAGGATTACACAAAGCCTGCTCCTACATAAAACCTGAAGACAGAATCCCCAAAAACCTTTTAACTGCTACCAAGAATGTTCCTCACATATAGAAGATTCTTTGTCTGATACGGGTTTTAAGACGGGACAACCTCCTAAAAGGGGTACTGCAGTACAAGCTGGGGATGCAGGACAAAGTCTTTAGCCTTGTGTTACGTAGGGTGACACAAATAACGAGCGTGCAGACCCCTTTTGGCTTTACCATGCAAGAGTGGCTCATAATTAAATAACGTCACCCTGGTTCTTGTGAAAGAGACACTAAAAACACCCTCGGCGGATCCAGCGTGGGGACAGCCAGCCCCTGCCCAGCGCAGAGGGGCATCGCTCACCTACCTGACGTTCTCCTGGCAAAAGGCACGCACGAAATCCTGGACTTGCGGCTGAGAGAAATGCTTGTCATAATACTCCATCAGCTTGGCATAGATAGTGGGCACTGCCATGAAGACACTGATACGGGGAGCTTCGGAGCTTAGCAACTTCTTCCAAACCTATAAAGGAAGGGAACATACACATATAAAAATACACCCCAACGTAAAGCGCAGAGGGAAGCGATCGTCAGCGCTGTCAGTGCCAACTCCTCAGCCCCTTTGAAGAGGTTCACAAGCGAGGGCTCGGCAAACAGTACACGAGGCCGTGAACCCTGACACTGCTCCTTCGTACAGTGCAAGGGGAAACTGAGGCACAGGAGTGCAACAGGCTCGTCCAGAGCAAAGCCACCCTGGGCTGCTCACGAACAATCAAACCTCTGCTATCTAAGATTTCTGGAAAGTACAAACAACTGGAAGCCTGTTCTGTGCCCCTCATCCACGTCCAGCAGAACAGGTCCCAACCCTCATCATGCCCAAAGCACATTATTCAACTCTCTCATCCCACCAGTGGATCACCTACATGCTTTCACTCTTAATGGGCACAAGATGACGGAAACGGCATTTTTTAGTACCACCATGTTACAGCCAAGGTTTTGCTCCTGAAGATGGAAGCTTGTGGCACAATCAACTAATTCCCTTATCACGTACAGCTCTTCGGAGGCTACACAAAGCCACCAGCTTTTCAAAGCGTGGGAGCTCTTCTTTGGAACGACACCAAGTCACAGGTAGGAGCCCAGAGACTCAGACTTTTGAGGGAGAAACACTTTTAAGATGGATGGCAGGGTTGGGAAGAGAGGTATCATGCACTTGAATGGGAAGCAAGACTCCACTGCAATGGAAACGGTCATCTTCTGGTGAGCGGGCACGGAGCTCGCATCGGCCACCAGAAACCGCAGGTGGAACAGCTGCAGGCTGGAGACAGCAGCGAGTCAGGAGGGCAGCTCCACCAACAGCCCTCGTCCCGAGAGGAACGGTCCCCGTGGGACAGACGTTCTTCAGTCGCAACGCCTGCTAACCTGTGGGAACTACAGATAGGGGCGAATTCCAGGAGCCACCTCTGCTGGTGGGGAATAAAGACTGAGCGAGCCCCGGCTGAGCAGCCCCACCTGGGAGCAGTTAGCAAAGGGTAGGAGCCATAAATATTACAATCAATCAGGGCCATTCCTCCCACACCTTGCCACTCTTCCCCCTAGGTAAGCTCTTCCCAAGACAGGAACGATCCAAAGCCATCAATAAATAAAAGGCTACTGTGACGGCCGCCTCTTTCCTTTCGCTCCGATCCCTGCCCCGTTGTTGACAAATGTATTCCCTAACAGCTCCTGACACCGCGCGCCGCCTCTCCCCTCCCTGCCCGCGCACGCTCAGCTGCACACAGGCGCGTGCGACGGCGAGAAAAAGCAGGGATTGATGGAAGGCGAACAAGTGATTCTCCTTCATGCTGTCACTCTGCCCCCTTCCCCTCCATCCTGCTCGCTCGGGCTCCATTTCATTACTTTCTACTTGGCTGCGTCGGCGCCGCCTCCCCCCCGCGTCTCTCACTCCACTGCTTCAGAACAATCAGCTCCTAAGATAAAAAAAAAAAAAAAAGAAAAAAAAAAGAAAAACAAACCCCAACACCACCATGTTGTTATTCTTAATAGAGCAGGGCACGTCCAACAAAGGCACCGTGCCACTGAACAGAAGGGAGCTCACGCTGCCTCCCAGCCCAGAGACGGCCCTCCCTGGGGCGAGGTGGATGCACAAGGTGGAAACCCCCCAGACACCTCAGGAACTGGGACATGAGTACTCCAAGATCCCCTTGGCACCAGGGAAAACAGAGGAGGAACACGACTTGCCCGAACCGATGGCTGATGTGCCTGGAGAGGGAACGTCTCTCTCCCTTGCAGAAACTCCACCTACCAGCACAATTCCCTAAAACAAGCCGGAATAGGCAAAATCGCATTTAGAAGGATCTAACCCCTACTGTGCTTCTCCCAGCCTCCCTCCCCAAAGATCTTTTTCTCTTCAGCCCCCCAACATCTTTCCCCTTCGAGGCAGCAGGATGGAGAAGGACCTCCCCAAAGCCAGGGGCTGAACGCACAGCCCTGCTCTCCTCAGCCTGCTGCTCCCGAGAGCCATTGCCTTGGGCCAGGAGAGACGCGTGGTGGCAAGCAGGGATCAGGACCGTGCCGGAAGAATTGAAGGGAGACAGATGCTCAGGGTTGTTCAATCTTTGCTGTGTGATTTTTTTTTTTTTTTTTTTTTTTTTGCCTTCCCAAGTCCAGAGCAGCTGTGGGGAGCGCAGGCAGACTTCCAGCCTGGCCACGCAGCGGAGTTATTTTCACACGGATTTGGATTTGAATATAAAACAAAACCATCACTCCAAAACACAGCAGATCTCTCTTGCACCCCAGAGTCCCCCGTCCTCGCACGCCTGCTCGACTCCTGCCCTAGATAAAATCCTCCCTACCGCCAACTCCAGCCACGGGAACGGCTTTGTCTGTGTCAGTCCGACTCGCCCCAGCAACAGCCCCTTCCTGAAGATAAGCAGCTGCCTTTGGATTTGTGCCACCAGCTGCCGGGGTGATCTGCTGACAGCCAAACATCTCCACCTGCTCTCCTCCCGCTCGGCCAAACCTGGATCCTACCCATGCGTTTTAACGGTACTGAGCACCGAGCCGTGGTACAGAGCTGGCAGCCCCAAGCCCTCCGCAGACCCCGCGCTGTCCGGAGGGCTTGTCACTGCCCAGCCAGCTGTAACAGCTATTTCTGTTTTATAACTATAACTTCACGGTTTGAGAGAAGGATCTGGGAAAGTCTCGTTACCTGGGACTAATCAATCAATCCTGGGGCTTGGACGGGCTCATAGCAAGAGGCCAGCTTTGCCCTTCCAGCGCAACGGCATCCTCCAGCACCGGCAGGCTTAGAGCAGCACGATCAATCTCCCCCTCCCTGTTATCCCGTGTGTCACCGTCACCACATCAATTACGGGGTGGACGGGGTATCGGCAGCCCATCATTTCATTTTATTTTGCTCACCTGATACCTCAGGACTCCAAGGGCTTTTAAAAAGCCATGGATTCTGGAGGCAAACACGGCACTGCGTGCCACGGCTGCCAGACTTTGCACCGAGCGCTCACCGGCCACGAGGGAAGCAGAAGTCTTCTGATGGAAGACGTTCAGGAGATGGACCAAGATTCCTTTTAAGATAAATAAGGGCTAGAAACACAAAAGTTTCTAACTGCAAGAAAGCAAGAGTAGGAACAGCTTCCTATCAGCAATAATGGCAGCGAAAACCCAGGGCGCGCTTACAGGACGGGGCTGCCTGAGCCAGCAAAGAAGCGGGAGACCTTCTGTTCCCAAGAGTCTTCCCATCAGCCTGACATTCCTGATTTTCTTCCCCTCCCACTGCACAAAAGCATATCTGGGCAATTCCACGGGCCGGCCAGGGGGATTTTGCCATCAGTAAATGAAAAAAAAAAAAAACAAACAACAAACAAACAAAAAAAAAAACCACAAAAAAAAAGAGAAAATTACACCAGTGGGTACAAAACAAGGCCAGTGAGACACAGCTGTAAGATTTTTTCCCACGTATTTCTTCCAGCACACAGATGGCATGAAGTGATTGAGGACAGAGGAACATGCAAGCTGCTCCAAGAGATGGTCCTTCCACACAGCAACCTTCCCAACCAGCCGCCAGATGTGCTAAGATCACCTGAAGCAAGAGATGCAAACACAGAGGAGAAAAGGCGTTTTTTTTCCTTTACAGGCGACTCACCTTCAGAGAGACGCGCAATGCCGGAAACTAGACAGAAAACACCAAAGCTCCCAACATCTGGGCATCTTCTCATGCAAAAAAAAAAAAAAAAAGAAGAGAAGGTGGCAACAACCATTTGCACGCTAAATCTTGCGAGACTTTGCCTGATACAGGACTCCCCAAACCAGCCAGAAGGGATGCAGGCAAAAACACGCAAAAGCTGAAAAGGAAGCAAATATCAGCATGGATTTTCCCATCAGACCGCAAACAGCTAATAGACGGCCCACGCTGCTGCCTCTATTGACAGATGCAACGGCTCTCCTTCTCTACAAAATTATCGTATCATTTTCAGTGGCTATTGAATTTTTTTCAAAAGTAACAATACCCCTAATGCAAGGTTAAATCATCCCTTTACTTCCCTTTTGATCGGGGAGACGGGTTTGCGTTTTGCATCGATCGCTGCCGGGCGGGCAGCGCCGCCGGCGAGGAAAAGGGCTGCCTGCAATTTTCAGGGCGGCTGCGAGAGCAACAGGCAACAACGCGTCTGCGGCCGAACCAGCTCCTCGTTTGGCCAGACCCTCTCCCTAACACCGAGGTCAGAAAGCTCCCGTACCTCTACAGAAGCGCCGAAGGGATGGCAGGGACCGCGCATCCACGTCCGACGCCGGTTTATCCCTGACAAAGGCAGACGGGCACGACATGGGATGGGAGAGCATCACGGGGGGGGGGGGCTCTGCTCTCTCCGAAGGACCGAGCCGCGAGCGCTCCATAAGCAATATGCAGAGAGAGAAACATTCTTCTCTTCAAAGGGAAATCGGGCCCTTGGTGGCTTCGTCTCATGTTTGTTATAACCCCAAACTGTTTGCGCTCGGCATGACTCTGGTTTTAATCATTTATTCATCAGCGCAGTTTGATGGCCCCTCTGCATTCCAGGCTGAAGCTTTTAAACCCTTCCTATGCTGTAGGCATACTGAAAGGAGCAAGTGCTTTCCCTGGGACCTGGTAATATAAGTAAATATGACAGGCTCTGGTTCCATTTTTTATATTTCCCCACACACATCAAAAGACATTACTCCGTAACAGATGCTGAGGACAGACGGCAGACCTGGGGAGACGGGAAGAAAAACTCTAACTTTTTAAAGCCAGGTCTGCGAGAAGTGATCAAACATAATCCATTCACTAGTGACCTGCTCCTCCCTCCACTGACTCCTCTTTGAGTCTGAAATAAAATTACTCCTCTGAAGCCTCCCATTAACAGATGAAAAGACAATTGCCTTTCTCCAGCTGAAACTGGATGGGAGACGCAATCCCCAGCGCGCTACCAGCAGCGCCTTAGCGGTGCCTGGTTCTTGGAGATCAGACTCCTCTGCTTGGATTTGCTTTTCTTTTAAAAATAAACTAAAAGAGCCGCCCAGAGTGATGTTTGCAGAAGCGACGGATCCAGGGGAGAGGCTCACTGCGGTGCACGCTTCTCCTTCCCGGAGGCAACGGTGACTGCTGAGCCACAGATCTCCCTGCACAGCCCGGCGGAGGTTTAAAGCATCAGCACCCAGCCTCGGCCCAGCCTGGTTCGCACAGATAACAGCAGCGGCAAGGACAAACAGTTTTGCTCCCAGATGTAGCACAGGCTGCTGGTCTCCACGAGGAAGTCCGGGGTGTAAGCACACGATGCAGCAGCGACCCCGGAGCAACACCTCACACGCAAAACCTCGACGAGCGTCAGGTCTGCCGCACTCCCCCACCACGGGGGGAAAACGCCGCCGTGGGTGACAGCATGTTCGCAGCACGTTGGGAGAATTAGTCCCAAATCACACACTCGCTTTGGGCACTCATCATTCCCATCAGGACAAACGCCTAGAACGAACAGTCCAAATGAAATTAACAATTTTGATGGCTTTGCGTGTGACATTGTAAAACCGGGTATGATTTTTAGAGGGCTTGATCCTTGGAGGCAGCTTAAGTCAGACATGCAGTAACGCTGGCACCAAAACAACGGCTCCTTTTGGAACTTTAGGGCAATAAATCTGCATCTCGGTGCATTTATCACGGAAGCGGTTGCAGGGCACAGACAGTGTTGTCATTCTGCAGGCAGCACACCACAGCTCCAAACCTGCCCAGCAGAGCCAAGTGGGCAGCGCACGCCGCAACTAGGTCACGGGGAGTTGAGATTTCCATAAGCTTCCCCCCTCACTCAGAGCAAGCTTTTTCCTTTACGTTTTTGAATACTTTTGTTTCCCCTCCTGCACTTAAGACTGAAAGACCTCCTGGGATCCGATCTCATGTTTATCAACGTGAAGCACTGACAGGGAGCCTTTTGCTATTAGAACATCTTTCCCATCTTTCCCTGAAGGAGAGATCAGAGATGGTCCAAGGCAAAGACAAGCCATTCCCATCACCCAAACTCAGAGTGGATCCACACTCGACAAACACCTCAGCAGAGGATCCTGTGAAGCAGACACTGACCTCACGACTTGCTCCAAAAGGCTCCTGTCCCCAGCGTGCCCAGAACAGCCAAGTCCCAGTTCAGAATGGGGCCGTCAATGTGTGACTGTCATGGCAAGAGCACCAGCATGGAGGACGCCTGGCTTCCCCTGGGTCCGTCTCTCTGGACTCACTGACATTTTCCATCGAGGAACAGTCACCCCACAGGGTGTGCTCAGCCTTAGCAGCCGTTACTGAATCGATGTGAGGAAGGGACATAGAGAGAAGGAATCGCTGGGGAATGCACGCTCTAATGCCTGCTTGGTGCAAACTGCTCCAAAAAACACTTGCCCATGGGCTTTCTCTGATGCCCAGTAGAAGGCGGCTCACGCTGCACTCCTTCATTAAGCAGAGGCATTAACAGTATCTCTTCTCCACCCACTGCTGAGCAATTTCCGCAAAAACTATATGAACCCAGCACCCTTAAAATTTCTACTCCCGCGTAAGAGAAGAGGCAGGCATTTCAAACAGGTTCAGAAGCAGCTGAGAAACGCTGGCTGCCTGCAACCAGGAGCAGTGCAGCTGGAGAAGTAAACTCAGCTTGGAAGCAAGTTATAATGGGAGGATCGTATCGGGATGCTTAGGCTGCAGCTTGCTCTGGCTCCAAAGGAGGTTTCTGCCCTCCCAGTTCTCACCCTTGAAAAAAAAAATATAAATAAATAACAATATCAGAGCCACCCTTGCCCCACACAGCTGCTGGGAGGAATGCACAATCAGGCTCACTGCTGTTCTCCTGCCCGCTCCCGGTCCGCATGCCCACAGCGGCGCTGAAACATCTCCCCCCACAGTCAGAGCTGTCATTCCCAAGCACCAGAAGCATACCCGGGAGCGCTGGGATCCGCTCCCACCGTCTCCAGGCAGGAACGCAGGCAGCGGCCCGAGAAGGGCTCCCCGTGGAGACACGCCTCACCGCAAGGAGTACACGCACCAGAGGACTTAGCACATCATGTACAAGTGGACTGTAACGCTGCAAATTAAGGGTCCATTTATAAACCCTTTATTAATAAATGATTAATAGATGCAGCCATATTTTTTAATAACTTACAATAAAAAGATGCTACAAAAAGCTTAAGCAAGACAGTCTTAACAGATGGTGCTATAAAGTGAATTATAACATGTACAGTAGCTAGTGCAAAGTAATGGATGTCCTCATTTAATAAAAAGAATCTGATTTTATGCAGCAACTTTCACGCTTGAGGTGTCTCAATACACTTTAATGAGCCCTTGTGGCCTCAGCAATAGCTTGCATGCAGCCGTGGACATCAGGTGCTGTTTTAGTAAGAGAGTGGATGTCGGTCAGGACACTGGGGTTACTCCACAATCTTGATTTTTAACCTTTCCTTGGACAGCTACCAAAAGCAGACGGATGGGTCTGAAAGATGCCACCTCCTAACACTGCACTGCAGGGAACAACAAGCAAGCCTTGGTCCGGGGCTTGAAACGCCTTCTAACTAAGAAAAAAAAAAAAAAAAAAAAAAAAAGAGTATTATTACCACCACCGAAACCAGACTGGCATCTGTATCCTCGACTATAAGGCACGCCGCAAATTATGTAATTTAATAAACACTGTAATAATAAAGTATTTATTTTGTATAATGAAGTGTTAGTGATTAGAAACCAAACACACATTGGGCATGCTGCTGCGGTTTCTCTTGAACCCTTGCCAGTATCACTCAAGGGTAAATATGTCTGCAGCAGGTTGAGAGTAAGTTCCTAGCCTTGTTTTGATCAGCCTGTCAAGTGTTTTAGCTGCCATTCGAGTTTCTTTATATCACACTATAATTGGCTGCTTTCTCAAGGTGCAGCGAAGAAAAAAAAAAAAAAAATCACGCAGCAAAACTCAGGCTCCTTTTGCAAAATCCTCCACTGAAACTCTGCTGCTTTTCTAAAAGCTGATTTCAGTAGCAAAGGGCATTTTGTAAACAGCTGGTGAAAATAGACTGGAACTGAAAGGCAGCTTGCATTAAACTCCACAAGAAAGCCTTATTTACCCTCATGTGCTTTCTTTGTAGTGTCGATCAAACCACTTCCAGCTCCCAGGGGAGGCCCTCGGAAAAATAAAGGGAATAAAAAAAAAAAAAAAAAGAGAAAAGCAAGTGACATCCTTCAGAGCCCGAATGCACCTGAGAGCCCTCGGAACGGCTCTCGCTGCGGCAGGCACACTTGCCGCGCTGACCTCCCTGCCCAAGTTCAACTTCCAGGGTCAAGCGGACGCCCTCCAGCACTGTCCCCGCTTGCCCTTGGTTGTCAAGTCTCGGGGAGAGCTTTGATCAGAGAAGGCAGACGGGGTATCCCACTCCCCGGCACCTGAACCCATCCTTCAACGTCAGCTCATTGATTTGCAGATGTCGGGAGAGAGCAGAGAAAAACACAAGGGTATAAGGGACAATCAATCACCGGTGGCACAGGACGTGGAGAAACGCGCCCTCCAGAGGGCTTGGCTTTGCTTCCAGGCTGCCAGCACACTCTTCTGACACATCACCAGGACTGGACACTCTCCAAGCTCCAGCTTTGGTGGGGCATGTGTCCCTACTGCACCCTGAGCTTTTGGGGTGACACCCTAAACACGACAGGAGACAATCTGGCAGTGGCCACGGAGGAGCACTGGCTCTGCCAGGGAACCTTCCTGCCTTCCTCTATGACAGCATCCGACCTATTTACTCTGGACACGCAAATGCGGAGCTGCCCCTCCAGGATTCTGGGAATTTCCCCCCCCACGCCCCCGAAGGACCAGTGCTCAGGCAACAACTGGGTGTTCAGGTGTCAGGGCCATCTTGAAACAAGAAAGGAAGTGTGCATTTTCTGTGGTTGCTTCTCAGAGAAGCAGAAATAAGCAATGAAGAATCACAGAGTCCTGCTGTTGCTCAGGTCAGAGCCCAGACTCACCCTTGCCTGACAGCAGCACAGTCAAAGGCTTCTGGGTGTATCCCACACCTTTGTACTTTGTCCTTTCAGTGTGACTAGGCCACCCAGTATGTAAATAAATACGAACAGGTAAAGCAGCCTGTTCTGTTACAAAGCACAGGCTTGACAGGCTCTTTTCACTTTCCCAGGGAGTTTGTACTGACAACACACGTTTCCTTTTTGCTACGAGGTGGCACCAGCACCTGCAAACCCAATTGCTCCCTTAACAGTGACACTGCAGACTCCAACGTCTCTCACCACGGACGACACTAGGAGACGTAGATGAACGCTGCTGCATCCCAGGGGCCGGTAACTGTAGAAACTGTTCCACCTTACTCTTGGTTGCCCTGTTTCTAGTCCCTTTTCTTCCTTTCTTTAGGTCAGCTGCCTGCCACCGCAGCAAGGAACAAACGAGAAGCAGAGCACTGGGACCAGCGTTTCCTGCCTCGGCTAGAACACAACATTATAAGCGTGTCTCTACTGCATCCAAGGTTTCCCTCCTGACACCTTTCCTGCAAGAAGCTCTCAATTTGCAAACGCTCTCTCATATCGCTGAGTCTAAACCAATAGATCTGTTAACACTTGTTTCTCCGCAGAGAAAGAGCGGTGTTTTCATGCAAGTGATGAGTACCAGGATTTCTCTTACCTGGGCTGCAAAAAACTCTAAAGCTTGTGTTCTCTCACGTAATGTAACACAAAACACCAAGGACATAGGATTGGAAGGGAAAACGCAAGCTACTAAAAATGAAGTATCCAACAAGCAGCATAGCTTCAAGCAGCACACCGCTAACACGCAAGAAAAAAAATGCAGTATTTCCACCTTTCCTAGTACTAGAAAATTAACAACCCTTATTCTGGGCACAGATCCTCTTAGTGGGTATTTGAAGGGCACACCTCCAGTCAGAGACCCTCAACATCACGAGGAGGGGCAGTGTTGCGTTACGGTTACGTACGTCACGCTTAAACAAGTTGTAGCCTCCAGAAGAGCACGTTTACCCCAGACTGAGCGTCCAACTGAAAGCGTTTTTTAACGGACAGTTTGTGAACCGCATGCAGCCAGTGGCTAAAGAGGCTGGAAATCTTTAAGAAATTATTTCTAAAGTTGCTCTAATTACAACGCATGGGGTCTTGCTGCTGAATTTCAAAGACAACGCGCAATCCCTCCAGGCTTACCATCTGTGCGCTGAATTCGGGTAACATGATGCATGTCGCTCCCACCCAGAGAGGACAGAGGAGCTTATTGATCACCCCGTGGACATGATGTAAAGGCAGCACGTGCAGAATAACATCCTCCTTCTTCCACTCCCATTTTTCAACCAGCCCTGTGGTCTGCAGAAGAAAACACACAACCCAGCATTAGGGAAGGAAGAGAGACCCTCACTGCTTGGAAAGCCTGGAGTATCCAGGCCCCAGATCTCCTGGGCACAGCCGGTGTCAGAAATGCCAGACCTCCCGGAACAATGCCTGGGCACAGAATTCTTTCCTTTAGGGTCAGCACAAGCAAAATTCCCACACCAGTAGAATACAAAAGGAACACCTCCTGCATCTCATCAGTATGTGTCTTCGTATACATCAGCGAAGTCCTTCCGCGCTACTGAGAAAGAAATAGTCAACAATGTCTTTAAGTAGGACTTACAAGATTATTAGCCTGGTGCTGCACAGGCAGAGTTGGCAGAAATAGTAATCAAAAACCTAATTTTCCCAGAACTCTGTTGACATAGTTTGGACACCGATGACATTGGGCTTCTAGTACCTGTAAGGAACAGTCCATAGGAGCAGAAAATCACTGTCTGATGAACAGAAAATACGTTTTATGTTAGTAAAAATATATTAGTATATCAAGCTTCTAAAATATCGTTATGAAAGGAATACTATCTAAAGTGTTTGTTAGACCTCAGGCTTCTGGGTGAACAATACCCTTCAGGGCCCAGTGTTAGCAACTGGAAAGCTTATTTCCAGCCATCTAAAAATAAGAAAAGCATTTGAACGGTGGAATTCAGTCATGTCATTCACAACCCTCTTCCACAGGGCAGGGAGCACATTTTAGGCTTGTCTGCGAGACAGCACAAAAGATGGTGACTGCTCAGGCCACCTCCCAAATGATCAGCATATTTGTAAGGGAACAGATTCTTTGCCCAATATAGCCAAGCCCTGGCTCTATCCATCAAGGCTTTCATACCACTCCCGACACTGCCGTATCTGAGCACCCAGCACAACGTAAGCTCTCGGCGGCATCCGTAAGGCACGATGTATTCCCTGCCCTTTTTCCCTAATGGCATGAGTCTATCAGTTGCAGGCAGTGATAAGCAACTGGTGAGGTAGTCAGCAGGCTCATTCAAACTTTTAATTCCTTTTGGCTCAGAGAGCTAATGGATTTTTTGCCTTGGGGATATATAGCTGAATAATGCACAGACTTCACACAGTACTGTACTAGGCTGGGCTAAATTATATTCCAATTAAGGGTAAAGATTCTTTCCTAGTCACAGTGAAGAAAAGCAAACTGCAAAGAAAGCAGTCTTTTCACAACAAGTCTCATCCCTTCTGCTTTCCAGGAAAGCATGGAGAAGAGTCCATCTGCCCCTGTCTGCAGTTCCAGCACAGCAACACCAAAAGGACAAGGTTTAGAGCCTCAAACACTCTGCGTGTTCACCTTAAAAGTGTTGAGGACTTTCAAGATACAGCCTCACAGCTCTGTGCAGGAATTCAGCTGTGGTAAGGCGTGTTGTGCTTTGGGGTTTGCAACCCCAAATCACCTCCGAAGGCCAAGACCTCTGTCACTTGGCACAAGCTTTGCAGAGGGAAAGCAGCACTCACCACGGCTTGCACGTTCTCATGGGTGCTGAGGACACCTTTCGGTCTTCCTGTCGTCCCACTGGTGTAGATTATCATGGCTCCTCTGTCTTTCCATGAGGAGCAGGTTGTCAAGGGACTGTCTTCCAGTGCTGCGTGACTCATGGATCCATCAGTATGAGACCTAAGAAGGGGGAGAACAGGGACTCCCAGCTTCTCAGCACTAGGGGCTATTTTCCCCACGTATTCCTCTGCTGCGATGACTAGAGCACTCTGCGAATCCTGAATCACATACTCCAGTTCCTGCACCGGGTGTTTCTTGTAAAGGGGCACCGCTATGCCCCCGCTCATCCAGGAAGCCCACTGGGCCACCACATAGGAGGCATCATTGGGACACAAAAATGAGATCCTCTCTTCCTTCAAGTCCCTGCTGGAGCACTCCAAAGCTCTACAGATCTCCTGGGACAAGTGTAGACTCTGGCTGAGAAGGTCCCTGTAAGTGTGCTCACCGTTTTGGTCAACGATAGCGATTTTATCACCGAAAGCCAAAGCCCTAGTGAAGACAGGGGTAATGGCACTGTTGTAGGCTGCCCGAGTGGTTTGCAGACCCCTGCGGGGACAGACAGACCTCTTCTGTCTGTGCAACCCCCATCTGCAACGGTGCAAGTCCTGGACGAGGCATCGAAGGGGCCGGCTCGCTTGAGGGAAGAGCAGGGAGACCAGCATCCTGCCAGCACCGCCTGTTCTGAAGTGATTCTGCAGAAAGCAATTATAGGAACAGATAAGTATGTGCAGTGATTACCCAAGGGTTTATTCCCACAAAGGAAAAGTGGTAGCCTTCATTTGAATAATATCCACTGTATTATTAATGTTTATGCTTCAGACTGCTGCATCCCCAGTGCGCTAGGCCCTGCCCGGATGGAACAGAAGACAGAGACCCTTCCCTACGCAGCTTCCACATCCCTAAAAACCAGTCTAAC
The DNA here is from genome assembly GCF_964199755.1 of Larus michahellis. Taxonomy (NCBI): domain Eukaryota; kingdom Metazoa; phylum Chordata; class Aves; order Charadriiformes; family Laridae; genus Larus; species Larus michahellis. Next base: position 1,887,812 of record NC_133899.1, read on the forward strand.
TTAAATTATGAAATAGTTTTCATCGATCAGCAACATTAGGACCTAAGTAGTGGCTACTTGACGTGCTACTCTTACTCAGTGGGACCAGCATTTAAAGAAATTAAAGACAAAAGTACCTAGCTCTCAATTTCAGTTTCCACCGCTTTGGTAAACCGCTGCCTTGCTCTGTGCTTCAAGTTAGGCAGCACGGAGCCAGACATGAAATCCAAGCCTCCTAAGGTTCAGCCGAGCGGAGGACTGTTTCCTGCATGAGCCTTCATTCGAGCAACAGCACACCTAAGTACAGGAAAGTGCCCCAACCCTCCCCCCTGACGGGTCATCCATCACAAACACCGCTTCGGCTGAAAAGCTTTCTTACGTGACAGACCAAGTGGTTAACAGCTCCCAAACCGCCACAGGCAGCAGGAGCCCTGCCCGCGCCGAGCAGCTGGTTTTCCCAGCAAACAGCAGCAGGGGAGCGCAGCCCTGCACACGCTGACCTGTGGGATTGTTCATTCTGAAAGTACCAACCTGCATCGGGACAAGCTCAGACGCGGCACCAGGCTTCACCCGGGCAGCCAGAGCTTGATCTGAGCCCAGCCCAAGCATTACGCCGGCCGCCCGGCCACAGTGGTGACATGATGCACAGAGGCATTTCAACAGGGAAAATCTCCAAAAGAGAACAGGGCGGCGTACCAGCACCATTAAAGGCTTTACAAGAAGATCGCGAGCTGTATCCCAGTCACGTATTCTGCCTTCTGTGCTTAGACAGCACGATGACATCAACCTATCCGCTCACGGGAGACGTTAGCAAAAAAGCTTTTGTGGTAACTGGTAAGAAGTCCCTGAAGTTTGCTCTTTACCCCTCTTTTCATCCTCCCTTTCAAAAGGAAAGGTCTGTGTAATAGTGTTGGACGCTGCTTGGAACATCTCACAGAAGCATCAGGGAAAAAGTTAACGCACAGTGCAAAATCCCGTAAGAATATAATGAGGAGATGGGACTACGGGAACACTTTGCAGGGGAGACCGCTGCTGCACCAGAGATGAGTGGAAGAAGCAATAAATTGAGAGGACTGAGGAGACGCCTCAGAAGAACCCTGACACACACACCCTGCACAGAGCCTGGAGCTCTGGCTGGAAACTCAGCAAGAACAAGCACCCTCTCCATAGAGAGACCATCACCGACGCCAACAGGGGAGCAGAGAGGAAAGAACAGGGCTGTGGCTGTGAAGAAAATGGGCTTTTCTGCGTGGTCTAATGGCTGCTATTAAACACCAACACCGAAGTATCCCCAGAGAGATACTATGACAAGAGGAGATAACCAAAGGATGGCAACTTCTCGCTCTGTAAGAGTGTACTCAATGTTTCCTTGATGCTGGCAATAATGATTTGATTTTTTTATTTTTTTTTAAACTTTTTTTTTTTTTATAAATACCTATCAGTGGAGCAGCTTAACTCAAACAGCTTCCCAGCTCAGCGTCCCACCATGGGGAGGAGCTGAAACAAAGAGGATCCAGACAACTGGCAGCTACTCCGAGCTGAGCACAGCTCAACCCAGCTCAGGCTGCTCAGACACATCCAGAGGCAGCAGCTGCTGACAGTGGCAAGTGTTTATTTTTGCATAGACATAGCTGTGAGCCCTGCAGTCTCTCCCATCCACCTTCAGAGCATTTCTCCAGCCAGACATTGGCTTTGCACATATTTTCTTTTGCATATTGACCTCAATTTCTGCTTCTGCAAAAGAAACTTGTGATTTAGTGCGGAAACATCTGGGAGGGGAGAGGCTTTAAACCCAGAGCGTGATAACCATATGCACTCACGACACATACCATATAGAATGGAAATAAACAAAACAGGTTGTGACGAAGCTCACATGACATCTTTCCATTTCTCCGTAGAGACTAAAATATAAAATAAAGAGACAACACCACACCTAACCTAAACCAAATCACCTCCCCCTAACCTGTGCCCAAGGCCAGCTCACTGGCGAGACGTTAATGCCCCAGACGTTGAGAGGAGCATTAATTGGAAGCAACCATTTGCCAGGATCATGCCGTGCTGCAGGCCAGCGCAGCTAAGTGCACTTGGCATCCTCGCTGTTCCTCATACAGCTCCGGAGCAGGTGTTAGCTGCTGCTTCAGAACAGCCACTTCCAAAAATTACATTATCCCCTTTTTACCACAGCACCAGTCCAGATTTAATGGAGTAATAAACAGCAGCACCTTTAGCCAGGCCTGTGCATTTATGGGCTTCAGAGAACTCACGTTGACTGGGTGTGTGCAGACTTACACTCGGGACAGGGCAATGTAATGCCAGGGGCTGTTTTCCTTTACCTGCCTGTTGCTCGGGGATAACTGGTGACACGAACCCTCCCTGTCAGAGTGTAAACCTGTCACCGGGGGCCTTGGGCGGATGGCGGCTGTGCAGCAGGTGCTTGCTGCCTTGAAAGAGAAGGTTTGACCCCCCCAGACTCCAATGGCTAAAGGATGCAGCTAGGGAGCTCACGGCAGCTCCTGGCGCCACAAAACCACTGCAAAGCACGGTGGGGCTGGAAGCCACCAGCCTGAACCACTACGGACGTCTCTCCTGAGAAGGAACGATTTTATTTCTCTTCCTCCCCTCCCCCGCAACGATTTCCACCCTCCCGCTCCCCGCCCCTCACCCTACTCACACCAGCTCGCAGAGCAGCAGCAGCAAAACCCCTCGCCCTGTGGCTCCCAGGTTACACAGGGCCAGGCCCGGCCCAGCGCGGCCACAGGCCGACAGCACCGGTGTCCCCTCGTGTCCCGCCCAGGGGCCAAAGGCCGGTGTGAACCCCAGGGGCCGGCCCGGACTCACAGCCCAGTCTCGCCGCTCCCGCGCAGCCCGACGGGAGGGCATGTTTATTACATGTTAATTAAAGCCACCGTTAATCGCGACGCTCCCCCACCCCCTCAGGGAAGGGGAGCCGGGCCCAAGGGCACCGTCCCACGGCTCGCCCCGCCTCATGGGACAAGCCGGGCCCGCTCCGGGCCCCCCCGCCCCGCTGCCACCTCCCGCAGCCCCGGCGGGGCCTCACCTGGCGGCGGCGGCGCCGCGCACCGGGGGACCGGTCCGCCCGCGAACGGGCTCCGGCGGAAACGCGGCGCCGCGCCCGAACGTTCCGGGCACGAACGTTCCCCCCCGCACCCGTTTTATGGGGAATTGGCCCCAAACCGCCTACTTGGGGGCGGGGCTTTTCTCGCCGCGGGGAAGAGGTCCCCCGGTGGCGTCGCAGCCTGCCTCTGGTGTCACCGCATCCCCCTGCAGCATCACCACGGCGTGCTCTGGTGCCATGGCGGGTGTCCGTGGTATCATGGAGGTGCAGCTCTGCCCCTGCAGTGCCGCGGCCCGTGTGCTGATCGGCTGGATTTCGGCAGGGCTGAGGAATGGCTGGGGCCCCTGCGCAGAGCCTGGACCCATGGGGGCTTCTGGAGGGGACAGAGGTCCTGCGGACACACGGGCATCCCGGGGACACACAGACATCCCACGGACACACAGACATCCCAGGGATATGCAGATACCCCCAGGGACACTCAGACATCCCGTGGATGCAGGGACATCCTGGGGACACGCAGACATCCCATGGATGCACAGACGTCCTGGGGACACAGAGACACCCCCAGGGACACACAGAGGTCGCCATGATGGCACATGGCGGCCGAGCTGCAGCTCCCCAGCAGTGGCAGCACCGTGTTCCCCTCCTGCCCCGGCGCTGTGGCCGTATCCAGCACCCCCGGCCGGGCTGGAGCTCCAGCAGGGTCTCGGCAGGAGCCGGGAAGGGGTCACGGCACGGCACAGCCAGGCAGCACCGACCCCCGCCACAGCCCCACAGTGCCAAGCAGAAACTCGGCTTGGTTTAGTATTTTTAACCGGTCCCACTGCAGATTTGCATTCGCTGCTGCAGCGATGGAGGACGTGTGGGACATGCCCCGAGGCGTGGGGTCAGCCGGACACTCTCCCAGCAGTTCGCTGGCAAGGCCTGGCACGTGGCCGGGGTGACGGGCACATGGGTGCAGCCATGGTGGGATGGGCCAGGATGCCCCGCATGGCCCTGCCAGCCTCGGCGCCGGGATGTTGCCGGTCCAGCCATGGCACGGGCAGCGGGGCAGCCGCTTGCCGAGAGGCGTGTGGCCCTTGTGCCGTGCAAGCTGCCATGCGCCAGCCCTTCTTCGGAGCCGTGTTCCGTGGAGCCTTCTCCGGAATCTTGTTTTTCTGGCCGAGCGTGGCGGTGCGTGAAGCGGGACGGCCGGGGCGACCCCCACCCACCTCCCTCAGGTGTGTTTCCACCCGGGGCCGGCGGCCGGCAGCCCAGCGAGGCGCAGCAGGGCTGGGAGCGGAAGCGGGGACAGGAGCCCAGCCTTGGGCAGAGCTGCACGGCGCCCCGTTGCACGCCTCCACGTTGCGCCATCGCCCGTCGCGCGGCTCCCTCCCATTGCACTCCTTCCCAAGGCACAGCTCCCCGTTTCACGCCTCCCCGTTGCACATCTCCTCGTGGCGCAGCTCCCCATCGCATGGCTCCCTCCCCACTGCATGGCTCCTCACGGCACAGCTCCCTCTGGCACGGCTCCATCCTTGTTGCACGACTTCCAAACGCACAGCTCCCCATTGCACGGCTCCCCATTGCACGGTTCCCGTTGTGGGGCTCCCTCCCCACCGCAGGGCTGTTGCACAACCCCCCGTCGCTCGCCTCCCCGGTGTGGAGCTGCCGCAGGAGGGACCCCTCACACCCAGCAGCCCCCAGCGCCCATCTGCCCCCCCGGAGGGCTCAGCATACCCCTTGCCCACATGCTGCCCTGCAGATGTGCACAGCTCCCACCAACCACTGTCCCAACCCTGCCACCACGACTTTCATTCTCCTTTTTGCGCTTGCCATCTGTCACCAGCCTCCCCGGGTCCCCGCAGACTGCAGGGATTAACCCCCTCTGGGGCACATGCCTGCAGGGGGGTCTCTGTGACCACCCAGAGGGCGCCCAGGGCTGGCGGGGACGGGGTGCACAGCGTGGGGACAGGGCTGGGACAGCCACGGATGCGTGCACCAGGCAGGATGCTCTTCTGCGACTGCGCAGCCCCTGCGGGTTGAGTAGGGACCACCGCCCTGGAGAAAAGGGGGGTGATGGGGCCGTGCTCCCCTCGGCCGCGGCGTGCTGTCGGGCCAGCTGGCCGCGTGCGCAGCAGATGTCCACCCCGAGCCACCCTCTGCCGCTCCGTCCCCCGGCACCTGGTGCCCACCGGCCATCTGGAGTTGTCCACATCCCCGGAGACGATGCTCAGCCCTGGCCGCCAGCAGCACCCGGCCGCCCTCGTCCATCCTGGGGGCTGCAGGGGCCGCACTCTGCTCCCCGGGGCCAGGAGGGAGCTGCTCCCCAGCGGCGCCGAGCCAGCCCCAGCCATTGCCAGTGCTGGGGGAGCGGGTTATGGTGTATTCAGCAGCAGCGGTGCCAGCTCACCCTGCGCCGGCGTTTGGCTGCGTGTGGAGGGACGCGGGGTGCCAGGCCCCGTTCTCCATATCGGGGTGGTGAGGACAGGGAGGGGGTCATTCCAGATGTGCCATCACAGCTGGGAGCAAAACACCCAGCGCGTGAAGGCACCCCAAAAGCTGAGACTCAGGTGCACCACAGCCCTGCCCACCCGCAGACCCCCCTGACCCCAGGCTTGCAGGGCTGCTGCGATGGTCCCCAGGGCACTGGGATGTCCCCAAGCTGCCACCATGGTTTTTCGCCTCCCTCCCAGCCGGGTGTGAGCCCCGCAGCCCGCGCCGGCAGGAGGGTTTTCCACTTGCTCCCCGCCGCCTTACACAGCTCGCTGATTAATTATGGATCCAGCAGAAAGCTTTTATTACATTACAGTTTACTTGTGGCAACATCCGTATTTATTAAAAAAAAAAAAAAAGAAGAAGAAGAAAAAAAAAGGAAAGTAATTACTACAGTGGTGTAAACATCACAAACACCGCTGGGTTACAGGGAGCTTGATGCTCAGGGTGAGTGCTGTGGCTGCCGGCGGCTCCAGCCCGGAGCCCTGTGGTGGGATGGGACGGGGACACCGGGCTCTGCTGTCACAGCGCTGCTTGGGGTGAGGACAGAGCACGGCAAGGGGGGAGCTGGGACACACCGAGACCATCAGTCCCCAGCCCCATCCTGCCCCAGCTCGAGGGGGGACAGAGCCAGAGCCTGTGCCGGCGTCCCCGACCGCCGCCGAGGAGGGAGCTGTAAACAAGGTGGAGCGAAACGTTTGATCTCCATCCATCTGCCGGCACCTAATCTCCCACCCGCGGACCTCATGCCTCATCACCTCCTGGCCCCCCCTAATCTGCTCCCTGCCGGCTGGTGGAGGGTCAGAGCCGGGGCTGCCGGCCGTGCTCCCCACCACGCGCCACATGGCACTGGTGCAACCGGGAGGCTGCCGCAGCGCGGAGAGCCGGGCCAGCGCAGCTATATGGTGGGAGAAACCTGGTTGTGTCCCCATTTGGGGTTTAAACTACCTGTGCTGCTGCAGCAGCGGGAGGGCGCAAGCCAGGGGACACATCCTGCTACCATCCCCCCGTGCCTGCATCCCGCCCGGCACGAGCATCTGCTGCCGCCGGAGCCACTGCCCATGGCAGGGTGGCAGGAGATGGGTCTGTCCCCAGGGGCTCACGGGGGACGCGATTGCCATCGTGACTCCCCGGGGACAGGAGAAGCTCGGAGACGCTCGGCGTGAAGTGGAGCCGTAAGTGCCTCCCGCGTCACGTGGCGAGGATAAGTGCAAAATGGCCCTATTATGATAATTGTGCGAAATTATGATTGATGGAGATTAGCTGCTTATTTGAGGAAATGGCAGGCGCACGTGTGACACGGGCAGGCTGGGGGACGACCGCCAGGGGATGGGGGCACGGGCAGGGGGGCACGGGCAGAGGGGCACGCCGGGACGTCTCCTGAGTCTCTCCCTATAGCGTTGGACCCTCTCCACCACCCCAGGAGCTGCTGCATCCCCGGCCAATGGCTCTCAGGCTGGGACGTGCCACCGCATGGGGACACTGAGCGCTGTGTGGCAGGAGTCCGGGATGGGGCTGGTGTGACTCACACACAGGCCCGTCCTGCCCCATAGAAGGTTCCTGGTGTCTCCTGCCAACCCCGTTAAATGCATCCCTGATTAGGGGGTAAACCTCTTAAACAGCGATGGCAGCAGTGTCTCCATGTGCCGGTGCCTCAGCTGGCCTTCCTGGTGCTCTGTCCCACCGGGCTGTGCCATGGGGCTGTGCCATGGGGCTGGGAAAAGGGCAGCAGGGCAGCCCTGGTACCTCTGTGGCTCCCAATGACTATGGCTCTCAGTAAATGACTTATTTTGGGTGCAGCCGAGCAGGGCGCTGGGCTGGCTCTGGGCTGGCAGTCTGTCCCCTGCCTCCTGCCCGGCCATCCCCGCTGGTGTCCCTCGGCCTCAGGAACGCTCCTGGGGCACTGGCACCGGGAGCGTCTGGGCTACAGTGGATGCTCAAGCCACGCTCCTGCTTCTCCCTTCAAAAAGACACCAAGACCAGGAATTTCGGTAAGAAAAGCCGGAGAAGTGGGATGGCTGCAATGCCGATGGCTGGCCAGGACGGAGCCATGGCACGACTGCACCACCGGGGATAGGATTCCTGCACAGGGTGGGGACACATTGCACGAGGCCGAGGTGGCCGTGCAGAGCAGCGCGTGGCTGGAGGGCACCCCAAAACCACCCACCCATCGCCAGAAGTCCCTCCTCCGCTCTCCCCTTTCCAATTTCCCGGGCCCCCCTACACGGCAGACGGATGCTGGGTAAGAGGTGTGTCTGCAGGAGCCGTGCTCGCCATGCAGCATCGCCGAGCCAGGATGTATCGGTGCTTGCCATCACCGGGATGGGCTTTTCTGGCCGGGCTGGGGGCACAAGTGGAGACAGATGGGTCTGAGCCTCCCCGGGTGATGCTGGCACCATGGCCAGGCTCCCGCGCCCTTCGCCGAGGGACGAGGACATCACCCAGGTCCCCCACCGACGGGCACGGTGAAGCCAGCGCCTCTCTCTGCCATTTTCCCCTTTTCCTCCCCCTTATTTGGCTTTTGGCAGCGGAGCCGCAGTGGCGGCTGGGGCGCGCGGTGCTGGGGAAGGGCTGCCAAGCGTCGGCAGCCCCCCGCGGCCCCCCAGCCCCTCGTGCCAAGGCTGGTGGCTGGCAGAAGGGCTGCCTGCGCCTGGCGGGGCTCCGTCAGCTGCGGGAGGATCCCTGCACCACGCTCGCTGCCAATTTCCCTGCGAGCTGGCACTGCAGGCGGCTCCGGAGGCACCGGCGGAGAAGGCTGGGGAGGACGGATTGTGAAAGGGAGAGAGGAAAGAAAAAAAAAAAAAAAATGGACACATGCCATCGCTGGAGCGGCGAGGCTGCTGCTGCCAAAACGCCAGCAGGCAGCGCGGGGCCAAAACCCACCGGCGGCAGAGAGGAGGGTCTGGCAGCCCGTCCCGGCGCGGGGTGGATGGAGGACGGGCAGCGCGGCAGAGGCACGGCGTGGCCGAGGCAGGACGGGTGGCGGATGGTGGAGCCGGAGAGGAGAGAGGTATTTGCCTTCGTTTTAAAGGCTGTGTGTGCGTGCATGTGTCTGCTGCCGGGGCTGCGCACCCCGGCTGGCTCAGCCCCGTGCAGGCTGCCTGCGGCCTCCCCGGCCGTCCTGCCGCTCTCCTGCCCATGGCCTGCCCCATGGCGCTGCCAGCCCTTCGCTGCCCGCGGCGAGGGCAAGCGAGGGCTCTGGGTGCCATCTGGGCTCGGCCGGTGGCTGCAAAGGGGGGATTTGCCATCCTCTGGCCACGCACGCAGGGGCCAGCGAGGGAGGCTGCGGCTTTGTCTGGTTGGGCTTTGTCTGCCGGCGGCGGTGCCGGCAGCTGCGCGGGGCGGCGAGCAGGGGTGGCCGCGGTGGAGCGGGGAGGGTGTGAGCCGAAGTCCTGCCGGCGGCAGGGCTGGCACGTGGGAACCGTCCCCTGCTCCCAAACTGGGGCTACCGCAGAGCCGAGCCTGGGAATGGGGGAGACGGAGAGAGAGGGTGGGCAGAGAGCCCTCTGCACTCACCGCCGTGCTGGGGAGGGGGAGGAAGGAAGGCGAGGATTGCAGGGCACTGGGGAGAGGGGCCGACGCGGGGGTCACAGCCACAGGGTGCTGGCCCCAGGGGCTGGGCGTGCTGGTGGGTGTCGCATGGGGTTGGGGGTGCGTGTGGGTGTTGGGAGCATTGGGGAGGGCGATGAGGGGTGCAGGGCAGAGCCTTGGTCCGGCAGCACCGATGCTGCCGCGTGCTGGTCCGGGTCAGTGAGCGTGCTGCCTGCCCCGTGGCGCAGGAGCAACGTCGGAGCCAGCAGCAGATGCCGGTGGGCCGGGAGCACCGTGGCTTCGCAACTCCACCAGCACCCACGCGAAGGCAAAGGGCTCCCACTGGGTCCCCAAGCACCGAACCTGGCCGGCACCAGGGGAAGGAGCTGGCACTGGAGGGAAAGAGACGTTGGCAATGCCGAGCCCCTGAACCACCCTGACTCCTGCCTGCTGCTCTGCACCCCTGAAGGACCTGGGCTGTGCGCAGCAGCACCCCTGTGCCCAGGGATGTCCTCTCTCCACCAACACCGGGACAAACTTCCTGCAGGGTTCTCGGCTCCCAGCACCCATCGCCTGCAGGAGCCGGGGCAGCGGCTCAGCCCTGGGAACATCACAGCATCCAGCTTCGAGGGCATCAGCATCTCCCTGGGAGGCATGTGGAATGAGGCAAGAGGAGCTGTCCTGTCCCATCCCTTCCTATCCTGTCCCATCCCAATCCCATGCCCAAGCATCACTGGCCCCGCAGCCAGCCCATGCATCACAGCTCCAAGCCAGAGGAGCAGCTCTGCCTATTCCTGCATCGGATATTGGGATTAAAAGCAGCGTCCTGCTTGTGAGGGACAGACTGTGCTGCAGCTGGGTCCCGGGTCCCCAAAACCTCCCATGAAGAAGGATCAGAAAAGGTCCCTCAGACAGCGGGATGGCACCGCCACAGCCCCTCCACCTCGTGTGAACCTCCTGGGGCCACCGTTCATGGGAGGATGAGAGCACGTTCCCTGTTACTGCCCCATGCTGCCTGTCACAGGGCCAGGGGGGGCAGAAACGCTCCCTGTGCCGTGGGATGCTCCCCCCGTCTCCCCCTCTCCCTCGTTTTCCTCCATATTTCACAGTTCCTGCTTCCTGCACAAGGCAGGGGTCTCCAGGGACTCCAGCCAGATGTTCTCTGCAGCACACCACATTGCTTTCCTAATGAAATATTCATGGAGCCTCTCCGCCTTTTGCCATGAAAGCCTTCTGCAGCTCCCAGCCATGGAAACGCTGTGCAGGCAGCATTCCTGCAAAGACGCTCGCCCGGGGCTCCCGGCCCCCCGCTTCCCACCCAGCACCTTCGCTCCTCCTTCCTCTTCTTCCTCCCACAGGCAGTGCCAGAGCGGGGGCTTCGTCCCCTCTTGCCACGCAGGTGAAGCATCCCCAAGGGCACAGCCAGGGCCATGCGCTGGGGACACCGGTGTCCCCATGCGGCTGCCACCCACCCCGAGGCCGGGTCCATCTGTGGCTCAGCGTGGTGGCGGGTGTGTGCACACCCCAGCATGGAGGTGTCTCACCCACCCCCTGCCAAAACCACCCCGAGGGCGGTAGAGCCGGAGGTCCCGTCTGCCGGCGCGGCCCTGGTGCTGCCGCCGGCTCCCAGCCAGCCCGCGGCATTAGCGATGCTGTGCACTATAATCCAATTAGGTTGTTTATGCAAACAATCAGGTTTTATGTTTCGGTAAAAAGCTTAAATAACCTTAATCAAAGTGAAAGACCTGATATGATCGCCGGTGGGGGCTGCGGTTTGTTGGATGGTGGGCAGGACACCCTGCCCAGCTCATGACACCTTGCCCGGCTTGTGCCCACCGCCAGCAGCCCTGGGATCTCCCGGGGGGCTCAGCACCGAGGGCCACGTGGGAGATGCTTTGCTCCAGCTCAGCTTTGCTGCCTGAGGGTCTGAGCCGTCCCGCTGGCACTGACGGTGTAGGGGGTCCCGGTGCCCTTTGGCATCACGTCCTGCAAGCCCCAGCTGGCCCTGCTGCCAGGGGGGGCTGGGGGCCAGGGTCCCTCTGCCCACAGCTGCCCACCCAGCGAGCCCAGGGGGGCCCAGCATGCCTGCCCCTTCCTCCCCCTCACCCAGAGATCGTTAACTGAAACTCCAGAGGCATTAATCAGCCAGAGCAATAACCCGAGGAGGGAAGGGTGGGCGCAGGGTGTCTGGGGGGGGCAGCGGGAGGGCGCTGGGGTGCGGGTTTGCTGTGCTGGCCAGTGATGAGGGGACACGTCTGGGTGCTCCCTTGTTTATTGACACATATGCGACAGTGGTGACAAGGGGTCCTGGGGTCCCACCTCACTCCAAGGGACCATCTCCCCCAGGGTCTGCATCCCTGCTGCTCCCCCATTCCCTCCCTTCCCTTCTGGGCGTGCTATTCCTCTCCTTGTCTATTTATTTCTTCTATTTATTCCTGGCGGTTGAGTACCTGAAGTCTGTAGATCCTCGTTGATTACTAACAGTGCATCTGGCTTACGGCTGGTTCTGGACCCCAGGACCCCTTGTCACCACCGTCCCGTATGTGTCAATAAACGAGGGAGCATCCACCTGCACCGAGGGAGGACGCGGGAGACGCCAGCCAGCAACTCATCCAGCGTGCTGCCATCATCCCACCTCGCATCACCAGCCCGGGCTGCACTGACAACACCGGAGCATGCCGGTGCCGGGAGAAAATCCCTGCAGCTCCAGCTGGGGTTAGGCACGGCAGCGCGAGGTGGCACCGGGGACTGTCCCTGCGCCCGCCTGGGGACAGGCATGGCGAGGCAGGGAGCAGGGCTTGCTCTAGAGGGCTGTACCCGCCGGCGCTGCCTCCCCGCACACCCCGAGTTTCTGGCAGAGTAATAAGCTATGCATGTAGTGTAGAAATAAAACATGTTCTGCAGAACAAATGATGTTAATTTGCTGAGAGGCTCTGAAGCTGAGTATTAGCGAAATGCCTTGAGGGAGAGAGCGGCAGCTGTGCTGGAATTAATGGCAACGTGCCGAATTAGCACCGCTATGCATCATAGTCAGAGGGAAAAATTACCGGAGAGTGGGGGAAAACAACCTCCTCCGCGCGCCAGCCCCGACCCTGGGGCACGCTGCGGAGCGGAGCCGGCCACGGCGAGTCCTGGCATCCGTGGGCTACCCTCGCCCCAGCCTTGCCTGGGCACACGATGGGGGAGGCTGCCGGCTCTGAGCCAGATGGCCTCCCTGGCGACGGTGTGTCCTCGGGAGCACTCAGCATCCCTCTGGGATGTCCAACATCACTCTAGGGCGCTCAGCATTCCTCTGGGATGCTTGACATCCTTCCAGGGTGCTTAGCATCCCTGTGGACCAAACTGTGCCATTGCAATCCCACCTCACTCCAAGGGACCATCTCCTCCGGGGTCTGCATCCCTGCTGCTCCCCCATTCCTTCCCCTCCTTCCTGGGGGTGCTATTCATCTCCTCGACTATTTATTTCTTCTATTTATTCCTGGCGGTTGAGTACCTGAAGTCTGTAGATCCTCATTGATTACTAACAGTGCATCTGGCTTACGGCTCTACAGCCTCCTCCGGAGCATCCGTCTTCTTTCCCCGCCGCCTTCCGCCCGCCCGCCCGCGTGCCACGGCATGCCCCGGCTACCGGGAGCACGCTGCAGATTGTGCATTGCCTCTTAATGGACGGGTTCCAGTAAAATCCACGCCTCTGACGAATATTTAACACCAACATCCGTCTCTGCTGCCCGGTGGGGGGGTTCAGTTCGGCTGGTCCCGCTGCGGCTGCCGGGTCAGGGCTGCAGAGCTGCCGGGTCTCACGAGAAACCAGGCTTAGCCCTTGCGTGGCTGAAGCCCAGCCCGCGCAGCCAGCAGGGAGCAGTTAGCCCAGCGGAGACTGGGGCTGGTGACATCCCAAGCCGGTTCCCCCCTAAACCCCTCGTTGTCCTGTGTGTCCATCGCAGCCCACGGCTGCTCATCCCCAGCAGTTCATTCCCAGTGTAAAACATCTCCCTGTTTTGTCCCGTCACCCACAGCGTTTTCTCCCGCTTTTGCCTCTGCAGATCCCCAGCCCCATGGATGCCGCCTTCCTCGGGGGACAAAGCCACGCTGGACAAAGCAGCCCCCACCTGGCCCCGCATGCCACCACCGTGCCACCCAGCCCTGTGGTGGGACACTCCTGGGGCGGGGGCTCATGCCTGGCCGTGCAGTGGGCCACGCGCTGTGACGGATGCGGATGTGCCGCTGGTGTGGCCCTTGCTGGGACGTGCCAACAACTGCCAGGCACTGGGACATGGTGACAGGGACGGGACTTCCCCTGTGACCCCTCTGCGTCCGTTGGATTTCAGCATTCCCAGGAGCGTGTCCAGGTGAAGGAGGAGTTTTGTCCATGCAAACACTGGTACACGTGGAGCTTTCCCAAACAAGCTCGGGCTCTGCCGACTGCCTCAGGGGCCAGGATTGGGCCTGGGGAGGAGAAACCTGGGAGTGTGGGGACCTGGAGGAGCTGCACAGGAGGCTGACAGTGGCATCACCCAGCAGGACCTGCATGGACCCACCGAGGGCTGCACCGGGAGCTGCTTTACTGGCTTGGGGCACCGTCAGTCCTGACCCCGACCCCACTGCTCCACGTCCTGGGGATGCTCCGGGGCGGCTGCCCCGTCCCCACCCCAAACCCGGAGCTCTGGGTGCGCAGGGCTCATCTCCGCCGAACGGGGCCATCCCACCCCTCCATCCCTGGGCTGGGAAATCTTGAAACCCGGTTGTTCTCGGAGCAGAAAGGGAGAAGCGGGGGGAGGATGCTGTGGGGTGCTGCGGGCGCCGCGGGTGGCTGGACGCAGGCAGGGCGGCGGGGGCTGCCGGTCACTGCCAGGTTACATCTGCCGGGGCACGCAAGAGTGACTCCAGATGCATTAGAAGTGCCGTGCTCCAATTTCAATTTCATCGTCTCACAATCATTTTCAGGCTCCTCTTAGTGCCACATTAACGAAGCCTGCTCGTTTGAATGCATAATTAGCCCAAGCATTCTACCTCGCTAATTTCGAAGCAAGAGCGGGAGGCGGGGGGGGGGGGGAATTTGCATATTAATTTAGCAGAGGGAGAGAAAAATTGTTTACCACTTGCTTCTTGCTGTTGATCACAGCGGACTTAACTCTTTCCCGGGCGCCATCTGGAGCTGCAGAGCCGGGCGCCCGGCTGGCACGTGGGACGGGACGCAAAGGTTACGCGGCAGCAATTAAATCCTCCCTGCGGCACCGCAGCCGTCCGGACCACCCCGGTCGCCTGTGCTACTGGGAGCCAACTGGGGGCACTGGGGCTGCAGCTCCTGGGAGCACAGGGCAAGCGAAGGGCGGCCGGGATGGAGGTGCAAGCTCCAGGTGCACCGCAACCCTCCTCCCCATGTGGCCGTGGGGTGAAAAGTGCCATCGTCACCCCCCCCTCAGGGTGCCAGGGTCCCATCCTGGCTCTGTCCCTGCCGTTCTTGGCAAAGCCGGCAGCGGCGCCAGGCGCAGCCCAGGCAGACACAGGGATGCTCGACAGCATCGCCCCTCCCGGGTCCATGCAAAGTCCACCCTGTCACCCTCAGTGTGTCCCCTCCAAGGGGACAGCTCTGTCCCCCTTTGCTTTTTAGCGTCACCCCCCCATAATATGATGTCAGATGCCCACGTGTGCCATCCCCAACAGCCCTTCGCAGCAGGGTGGCTCATAGCGTCGTCGTGCATGGGATGCCCGCAGACACGATGCACCCACGCAGCACCCACGGACCTGGCTGTGTGCAGCCTCACTGAGCACCGACAACTCGCTACACCCCCCCCACCCCCCCCCACCCCCCGCCGCCATCTCCCTTTGTTTGGGAGTCTGTGGGCGTCTTGAGCCGAGGTTGGAGGTAATTTGTCTGTCTCCTGCAGCGGGCTGTCATCTCGCATCTGCGAACCAGTTCCATTTGCGCTGCCAGTAAAAAATCTCAGGTCTGACAGGTAGTAGAAAAAAAAAAAATATGCAAAAAAGGAGAAAAGCACAAAAAAAACCCCCCCAAAACCCAGCTGAGGAACTCCTGGGCAACGGGATGCTGCAAATATTGTGGGCTCGTCGCATCTGCGACCGCTCTCAAATCCAGCTACCGCTGGATTTGAGAGCGGTTGCAGATGCGACGAGCCATATTTTTGGCCTTTGGACCTTCATCTCATCTGGGCTTTGCACCTCCATCCTCCTCTCATCTGGGCTCCCCAGAAGGGCTGAATCACCCCTGGGAGACCCCCTGCCCCAACCGCACACCCCGTCTCGCTGGCTTGGAGCCATCCCAGCACGTCACAGCGATTTGGGTGACAGCCTCCGCCGCTGGCATCCCCCGTCTGGCTCCTGCATCCGAGCCAAGGCGGGGCGGAGAGATGCACGAAGGGTTCATCCTGCGACTCCTCCGTGGCCAGGGGACACCCCGTCTGTGGGGGTATGGAGTGTCCAGCGCGGCCGGAGCGATGCCGGAGCTGCCGCGGAGCGTTGGGCCGGCTCGCAGAGGGTTAACAGCTGATTACAGCCTTTGTCTCTGCATCAGTGTACATAATGCGCCCCGCATTTGCATACTGCAGTGTGCGCTCAATTAAAATGAACTTTTAATTTCTTCTAAGTAAATTACTTCTTCCCGGTACGTGACGCGCACAAATGTCAGAATAATGGGAGAGCCTTAATGAGCTGGGAATGAGGGGAGGGGAGCGCCGGGGCCCCGACCCCCTCCCGGGCCACTCTGCAGCCTGTGGCCTCCCCGTCGGGGGGGAAAGGACGGATCCTGCCTTCTTCTGCCTTCCCCGCTGGAGCCTGGGACATCCCCGCTGCCAGCACGTCCCCTGGGCAGGGCAGGGGTCCCAAATCCTCCTGCCCACGTCCCTGCGAGGGGCTGAGCTCTCCAGGTCCTGCCCGCATCCTGACATCCACGGGTGTCTGGGGACACAGGGACATCAGAGCATCCCTGAAAGGGGATGAAGTGTCCAGGTCCTGCCCGCATCCTGGCACGTGGGCACCCCTCACCATCCCCAAAAGATTCCCCTGGGCATCTTCTGCCCAGGGTGCCCTGCGCCACCCCCAGGGACGCCGGAGCCCTCTCCGCCCTCCCCACGGCAGCTCGAGGATGATGCTCGGGGAGGCACGTGGAGCCCCACACCCTGACCCTCCCGGCTGCCTCCCGCCCGGGTCGGGGCCGGCTGCGTGTCCGCAGGGGCCAGATGGCAGGCGAGATTACTGGAATTTGATTTTCAGATAAATCACAAACCTGGATGAACGAGTGCTGCTCCAGATGCATTATCCGTAATCCCCTGGAAGGGAACCTTTCGGAGGAGACGGTCCCTGTGCCAGCTTGGCAGCAGCTGGGTAATCCCGGCCGGCGGCACGGCCCCGCGCAGCCCGGGGGGATCAGCTGCTCCCCGGCTGCACCGCGGTGTGTCACCCGCACTCGCCGCGACCCACATTTGGTCCCGCCGAGCCCGGGTGGGAGCAGATGGGGCCAGATGGAGTCACACCAGGAGCACACGGGCACCAGGACGAGCCCGTGCCCGCGGTGCCCGTGCCCGGCTGTCGCTCCCGCTCGGCTCAGCGCAGCGGGAGGAGGCCAAGGTGATGCGGGGGGTCGCTGCCGGGCTCTCCCCACCCCGCTTCTGCCCACCAGTGGTGCCCGGAGCATCCCCACGCTGCCCAGCACTCCCAGCGCAGGGGCCACGGAGAGCCCCCCTTTGCCCACCCCCACCGTGCCCAGCCTGTCAACACCAACGACGACGTTTCTCCGTTAACTCGTAACAATGCATCTCCACTCGTTGCACTGATTAATTGCGACATGGGAACAACTCCCAGCTGCCGGCTCCGAGGAAGAGGAGGGAAGGGACAGGGTGGCCACCAGGTCCCGGTGCTTTGGGCTGGGCTGCCGCGGCACCGCGGAGCCGGGGAGGGCAGGGGGGGTGCAGGCACCGGGCTCGAGGCCATGTTAGGGGCTGTGGCTTGCTCTTGCTCTCCGCTCCAGATTGGGGCTGTGCTTTTGGGGTCACATTGAGCTTTTGGGGGTTCTGGGTTGAGCAGCAGCTTTCCCGAGCCCCAGAGCGGGCTCATCCCCACCTTCGGGAGCAGCCTCCTGCACCTCCCCCTCTCCTTCAGAAGCGCAAATTTGGGGACCCCCAAACTTCTGCAAATAAATGCAAACTGTAAGCGGTGGGGATGCAAGCGCAGAGCCCCCCCATCTCCCCGTGCCACCCAGCCGAGCGCGGCCGCGGCCCCGGGGCTGACCCCCATTTCCCAGGTGGCAGCGGTGGGGTCGCGCTCGCCCCGGGACAGGCCATCCATCACTCGCCAGGAACAGCAAAACAGGCAACGGTGCATCGCGGCGCAGAGCAACTGTAACCGCGGAGGATGCTGCCGATCAATGGGAGCATTAACCTGAGCCCGCACGCCCCGTCCTTGGGGGCTGGGGGTGGATGCGGGGAGACGGCAGATATTAATTCCTCTCCGGCTCCCAAAGGAAGAGGAGATGGGAAAAGCAAAGCTCTGTCTGGCTGCTCCTGGTTCCCTGCTCTAGCGTGGCTCTGGGAATGCCACCAGCATGTCTATGAGGACGGTCCCCGCACGGCTCAACCCTGTCCCTGCTAAGGGGAAGGGCTCCCGAAGCCGATCGTGCCGCCGAGCATACTAGCCAATACCCATCTGTGGGAGCCAACAGAAATACCAACCGTGGCCATCCCTGGACTCTGCTTTTCACTTTCTCTCCCCAGATCTCCTCTTTTTGCATCATCATTTACAGGGACTGCTAGCCCGTCTTCCTGGGCTGGTGGCCGACCTCTCCGCATCCCCCGATGTGATGGAGCGTGGAGGCAGTACTGCCAAACGCCCGCAGCTCTAAGGCCAGGCATTACCCATCACCTTGTCCCCCTCGCTGGGCTCCGTGGTCCCCCCGACACCCCCTGGCACGGTCCCGGCAGCAGTCGGCGCGTGCTGGTGTGCGAGCGAGGGATCAGAGCGCGGGAGGCGAGCAGGACTGCGCTTCCCCCCCCCCCAACGCCAAAATTTACATTGAACCACAAATTAATTTCATAATTTTTTCCTCTCTAATTATGCCAACATCTGCTGCAAGGCCCAAGCTGTGCACATGCATTTTAATACATCCCTCCCCCCGTCTCTCTCGGCGCTGAACTTTTCAGTAATTATCGCCAGGAGAAGGGCTCCTTTCCATGGGAGGGAGAGGCGAAGGCTGGCAGCGGGCAGGAGCAGGCAGAGGGAGTTGCAGGCAGCGCAGGGCAGGCTGTGCCTGGTTCGGGGGCTGCTTTCGGGGCTGTGGCTGGCCCCGGCCTCTGCTGAGCCATGGCGTGGGGAGCTGCAGGCAGCAGTGGAGGATCTGCCTTATTAAAAGGCTGGTTTTGTTTCCAGGAGAAAAGGGAAGGAGGGATGAGGATGCCCTGGGTGCAGCTCGGGAGAGAGAAGGGGTGGCAGGGGCCCTACATATGCGAGGCAGCCTGCCGCACCCTGTGCCGGGCTGGAGCACGGAGTGCTGGCTCTGCCCCAGGGATGCTGCACCGTGCCAGGATCCCAGGGACCGGCTCTGCCCCAGGGACCCTGCACCATGCTGGGGTCCCAGGGACCAGCTCTGCCCCAGGGATGCTGCACCATGCTGGGGTCCCAGGGATCGGCTCTGCCCCAGGGACCCTGCACCGTGCCAGGATCCCAGGGACCGTCTCTGCCCCAGGGATGCTGCACCATGCTGGGGTCCCAGGGACCGGCTCTGCCCCAGGGATGCTGCACCATGCCGGGGTCCCAGGGATCGGCTCTGCCCCAGGGACCCTGCACCGTGCCAGGATCCCAGGGACCGGCTCTGCCCCAAGGATACTCCATCCCAGGGCAAGGCCAGCCCATGGCTAGAGGTAGCCGGCTCTCCTCGGGGCCAGGGAAGGCCCCCTACCCCAGGACACTTTGGTCTTTTTTTCACCCAGCCATCTCCAGCTGTATTCGCCTTCCCCCGCGCTGCATGACAGGCTCTGAATGCAGCCCTTTGCTCCTCGGTGTCCTGCCTGCAACAAGAGTGGGGCGCTGGGGGTGTGTGAGGTCCAGGGGTCCCTGTGCTCAGCCTCCACCACACTGTCCCCTGGCCTTGTCCCTGTCACACGTGGGTTCGAGTGAAGCCAGTGGCTGTGGCAGCCCCCTTCTGTCCCCCACCGCATGTCTGCTCCCGCCCAGGGAGATGTTTCATGGCCTTGCTGGCAGATGCAAAAGGTCATTTGGCTGCCGAGTAATTAAAACCTGGCAATTATCAATTTAGAGCCGCGAGCTCCTGGCCTGGCGAGTGCTCAAGTCCTCCCGGGTGAGCTGCGGGATGCAGCCAAGGTGCAGAAAGGGCAGGCACCCGGGAGGGGACGGCGGCATGATGCATGTCCCCCGTGCCGGGACCTCACCTTCAGCCCAGGCAGCTCGCTGGAGAGCCCGCGGGGATGCTGCGCTCTCATTACATAGTTCATCAAGTGTTTTAATTAAAAGGTGGGGGGATGAAGGTGCTGCTCGGAGTGCAGGGTGAGCTCGGCTGCTGTGCTCCGAGGAGGAAAAGCCACCGTCCTGCTCCAGGTGCAGATGCATGGCCCAACCTTGGGTTCGGGTGGCAACCCAGAGCTGCCTCTGTGATGGGAAGGGGCCCGATCCTGCCCAGGGCTGCGCACCAAGTGTGGAACAGGCCATGGCACCGACGGCACGACTGAGTGGGTGCAAACCCTCTCCCCTCCTCCCACCTCCCCGCTGCCAGGGGCGCTGCTGCCGCCGGAGCTGCCCGGTGGGTGGGAAGCCCATTCCCCACCCCAAGGGGGTCGGAGCTGAGCACCCCCCAGCCCCACGCTCCCACAATTAATTACAGCTATAAAAATCAAGGCGGACGGCAGTGTCCGTGCCCTGCTCTTACTCAAGCAAGGCAGGGAGCAGGATCAAACCCTGGAGTTGCCCTTTGGGGTCATGTATGAGCTCTGGGGGGTGGCAGGGGATTAATCCTGCTCCAGCGCTGAGAACCGGCGGGAACCCAGCCTCTGATGAGCAGAGCTGGCAGAAGTGGGGGGGCTGGCCACCGCAGCAGGACCCCTTCCCACAGGATGCTCCATGGCACAGCACGAGGCACCCACCCACCCCACTGAGCATCATCCCGGGGGGCAGCGGGGATATCCCGCACCCTTTCCCGGCCGCCGCGTGGGTGCTGTCCCATCGCGGTGCCGGCTCTCGCGGCGGCCCAGGTGTGACAGCAGGAGTGGGGCCGCGTCAGCCCCGTTAGGCTGCTGCCGCCCGCCCGACTCGCAGCCGGGAACAGATGGCAGGCGACAGAAGCTGCCGATGAATAATACACGTCTAATGAGCGCCGCTCCCAGCCGCCCGCTCGCTCCGCGCGCTGCCCCGCACACGCGCCCGCTTGCTCCATCTGTGCCCGCTGCCTTGCACGGGGTACCGTGCCAGGGTGCCCTCGCCATGCTCCTGGCACCCATGGGTCCTGCCCCATACCAGGATGCCCCTGCCATGTGCATGGCACCCATAGGTCCTGCCCCATACCAGGGGGCCCCTGCCATGCTCCTGGCCCCCATGGGTTCCACACATACCAGGATGCCCCAGCTATGCGCATGGCACCCATAGGTCCTGCCCTATGCTGGGGTGACCACAACCACGTCACCCATGGGTTCCACCACATACGAGGATGCCCCAGCTATGTGCATGGCACTCACAGATCCTGCCCTGCGCGGGGCTGTCCCTGTGGGTGCTGGGGCTCCTCTGCAGCAGGATGGCATGGGAAAGGGTGCCAGGGACCCACCGAGCACTCCAGGCACCTTGCCCGAAAATGCTGCGGTGGCACCAAGCAGTGTCTCCATCACGGAGCTGGCAGGGCAGGAGTACCTGGGTGCCATGGCATGGGGCAGCCCAGCGCCCGCGCTGTGGGGCCAGGAGCAGAGAAGAGGAGGCAGGGTGGGCATCGGCTGCCCCAGCCCCTTGCCGGCGGTGCCGCGGAAGGAGCCGCAGCCGGTGTGTAGCCAAACAGCTCGGTGAGGGGGCTCAGCGCAACCGCTGGCAGCAGGGTGGAAGAGCAGGGGTGCCCTCTCAGTCCCGCTGACGAGCCTCTGGCTAATTAGGGCTCCGGGGAGGGCTGCTCCTCTGCTTTGGGGCTTTGGCTGCTGCCTCTGCGAAACCAGCATCACTCGGGCTGTGGGAGCCCTGAATTTCTCCCAGGGAGGAGCACGGGGGCAAATTTCCATCATCTGGGCACACGGGTCCTGGCTCTCCGGCACTGGGATGCTTCGTTCACCGGCGCCGAGGAGTTTTGCCTCCGTTCCCTGATGGCCCCAACTGATCTCCCAGCCATTGCCATCCTCCCGCAGCAAAGCTCCCGCCTTGTTGCTCCCCGACGCGGTTTTGGTCCCTACCCGGAGCGGTGCGGGTCGGTGGGCACCCGCAGACAACGCCTTGGGAAGAGGAGGAGGAGGGTGGAAAACAAAACGCTGACGGATTGTGAAGCTATTGAAGTGCCGGCGAGTAAACTCCATATTTTTAACGGCATTTAAATGCCTCCAAGCAGATTAATAAGGTCTAGGTAATAGCAGAACCAGTCTATATTTATTCTATCTTAAACACCAGTTTGTCAGGCTGTATTAATATTGATGGTAAGGCTTGGATTGAGGACAGTAAACGCTGGGACTTCACTTTATCTCTCCCAAACAGGCTGCCTCAGCCCCTTTATCAGGGCTGCGGCTGCGGCAGCAGCTGCCTCTTCAAGGGCTCAGCGCATCCCCTCTCCCTCCCCCCGCTCCCTCTTTTTAATCAGAGGAGGAGAAGTTGCTGGCTTGATCGTTCCATTTTTATCTCTTTTATTTACTCCATTTTCATGTCTTTCAGTGCATATTTTATTCCCATCAAGGCAGGACCATTGATAGCTTAAGCTGTGCCCCCCTCGGCTCCCCCCACGCAGCATGACAGGGAAGGACAAGGGGTAATTAGCGGGGAAGTGCCCCCCCACACACACACCATCCCTCCTGCCCCGTGGCGGTCGCACAGAGCGTGGCCCCCCAGGAGGGGATGAGCTGTGATTTGGGGGACCTGGGCGGGGAGGGGGCAACTGCTGCTGCCCCATGTTCTCTGCCCCCTTGGCCCCCAGCCCTGGGGAGGTGGCTCAGCAATCAGTCATCGCCCCCCGGCGTCCCCAGCCCCGTGAGCATCCCTCACTGCTGTCACAGCGCTGCTGCAGAGGGTCCCATCCCCGCTGCCACCGATGTCCCGGAGCGCCCGGGATCAACCCCCCCCACCCAATCCTGCCCCACTGGCACAGCCCCGCCACGCTGCAGGGCAGCACCGGGCACGCCGGCACCCCAAAAAGTGCTTAAATAGGTGCTGGGTTTCCTGGAGCTGTGCCATGGGGGGGTAACCCACTCGAGCCCCGCGGGGCAGAGGGGTCTCAGGCTGGCACCCCACGCGCGACGGCTCGGTGGAAGCTTGAGGACGAACCCATTTTCTTCCTGACTATTCCCCAAAGCCCAGGTTCCTGCCTGGCTCTTCCCTGCCAGCATTTGAAATTCAAAGTGTGCTCTGCCTTGATTAGTGCTACAAATCATCCAGCTGGGGAGCAGCCGCGCGGCCACGTGGCTGGGGCGCGGGACCGGCACGGATGGCATCGCCTCCCCGATCCCCGGCTCTGAATATTCACGGCAAACTGTTTGTGCGGCCCTTCCCCTCCGAGAGTGGGAAAAACGATGCAAAGAAATTTGCAAATGATTTCAGATGGGGTATAGCACTGGCTCTCGGCTCCGCTGGTAATGTATGCGAAATAATCATAATAAATGCTAATTGCAGGAGGAGGGTTGCAGCCTGCCACAGGTTTGGAAGATAGTCTGTACAAATCCACGTCAGGAGCAGGAAAATCTTTGGCTCTTGCCGGGTGCATCCTTGTTCTCCCACCATGGTGGCCAGTGGCTCCTAGCCATCTCTGGGCACTATTGCCGGCCACTGCGGGCACCGTGGCCGGAGCAGGTCCTGCTTCTCCTCGCCCTTCACCACCGGCAAAGCAAACAAGTTGAATTTAACAGCCATTAGTCCTGGAAACATCAAAGGGCCCCTCTGCTGGAAAATGAAAATCCTCATTAACTAATAAAAAGCCCATCGCTCGCTCTGCCTTTAATATAATTAACAGCAGCCAAGACTTCAATTAAGGTTTTATACAAACTTCAAAATGCCACTCTCTCTCTCTCTCCCCCCGTAATTATGGTGATCGCAGCGGCACCAACCTTCAACGGGGCTCCTCGGGCCGCGCACACGCGTGTGCGCTCAGCCCGTGCTGCCCCGGGATCAGCATCGCGGCCGAGGACGCAGCGGGCGCCTACATCCCAAATAGGAAATGTTTGTGCGATTGGTGCTTTGGCAGGAGCCGGGTGTTTTGCCGGGTGGCTCTGACTTCAGCAGGGAAATATGCTGCCGGCGGGGAGCGGCGGTGCCGGGCGATGGGAACGGGACAGTTCTCACCGCTCTCTCCCCTGCGGCGGGTGGGACGGCAGCGGCGCTCGTCTCGCTCCGGGGATGGGAAAGGCCAGGGGCCGGCAAGGCTCGCGCCGCGCTGTCGCGGGGTTATGTCACCTTGTCCCCCAGCCAACATCCTGGGTGCGTGGAGGTGGCCCCGAACCGGGAGATGGTCCCCCCCATGTCACCCTGAGGGAGGGTGGCAGAGTTGGCCGAGCGCCCTGAGCCCCCCTCGGTGCCTGCGGGAAGATGCTGCGGGCAGCAAAGCCCTGTCACCCTGCCCGGCACTGTGCCACTGGCGCTGGCACGGCCAAGACGACGGCGCAAGCCACGGCCAAGCACAGCCCCAGTCCGGTGCCCCCCGGACGCCTCCAGCCCCTGTGCAAGCAGCCTGTTCTCATGCCCCCGAGCAGAAACAAGAGAGCCGTGTTCGTTTTATAAGGGAAAATAGTGACTGTGTGGCTTAGTCCTTAAATACAAATAAACCACAACTTTCGTAGGCCTTTTTTTTTTCTCTTTTTATTGACCCAAAAAAACATTGACTGTGTTTTCGCCTGGTCTTCCTACTGGTTCCCGGCTGTGTGCCACCCTTTGCAGCCCTTAGGCTGCGAGACTGCTCCCCCAGCTCTGTATGAGTGCCACCAGCTTTCAGCTGCGGCGCTCAGCACCCTGGGACTTTTTTAGGGCAGGAGCTGGGAATCTCTCCCTGTTCCTCTGGGAGGCAACGGCCACAGGGCAGCTCCAGAGATGGCCCTGATGGCAGGGGGATGCTGAGTGCCACAGGGACATGCAGGAATGTCGCATGCCCTGGAGATACAGGGGGGATACCTGACCATCCCAGGGATGTGCAGGGATGCTGGGTGCCCCAGGGATGCAGGGGGATGCCCGACCATCCCAGGGATGCAGGGATGCTGGGTGCCCTGGGGATGCGGGGATGCTGGATACCCTGGAGGTGCATGGATGCTGGGTGACCCAGGGATGCAGGGGGATGCCTGACCATCCCAGGGATGCTGGGTGCCCCGGGGATGCCGGGGGATGCCTGAGCACCCCAGGGACATGCAGGGACACTGGGTGCTGTGCTCATGTGCAGGACAGCCCATCTCCCACCCCCGATGGCCGTGATCCCTCACTCCCACCTGACCCTTGCAGGGATGGGGCGCGAGGTCCAGCCGCGCGGGGTGCAGCGGGTCAGCGCTGCCATCCTGACACGGACAAGGGAGCGTCCGGCTGGGCACACCGAGGGAGCAGACACGTCAGGAGACGGATACGCAGATGGCAGCTCTTCTTGGAGAGTCGGGGACCGTAATCCTCCCCATGGGTCCCATTATCATCTCTATCTGGTGAAAAAACTCTCATCCTGGATGTGTCTAATCCTAATCACTCCATATCGCCCAGGACCACTTCAGACAGGCCAGACGGACAGACGAGGCCTCCTCCTGCCCCGCATATCTGCACAGGCAGCCCCCAGCCCGGGGCCGGGGGGAGAGGCCACCCCTTCGCTCCTAATCCCTCTGCGAGGCCTTCATTTAAAAGGGGATTTGCTGTTTATTCCCTCCGCAGGCTGCGTTATCATTGCAGGGGTCAGCATCTGATCCGGGAGAGCCTTGTTAAAAAATAATAACGTCACGTTAATTGGGGGGGGGGGGATTGGGGAGGGGGTGGGTAATGCACTGGCGAGTTTCCAAGCCCAAGAGCATTGCCTGGGCTCGTCGCCTGCGACGAAAAGTCTCAGGTCTCTGTAGCAGTGGCCAGCCGGGGCTGCTCACCGAGATGTTCCCTTCGACCCTCCCAAAAGACCTCGGAGGTGATGAAATCCATCCTGGGTGGGGGGCAGCTGTGACAACCCGCCCCCCAACATTTCTTTGGGAGGGGCTGAGATTTGGGCACGGCACAGCCCCTCTCCCGACGCCAGCCTCCCGGCTTGTGCACTTAATTCATCCTTCTCCCGCTTCCACATCCACATTTACGGCAGGGGTGGGCGCAGGGCAGGAGGGTCATCACTTGGGGTGTGTGTGGGGGGGTGTCTCCTGCTGCCCGCCCAGCCCGGGGTGGGGGTGCCTGGGGCTGCTGAGAGGGGGATTAAATCCAGAAGGGAAAATATCCCGCAGCAGGTGCAGCTTGCGACAGGTCTGAACGGCTGCCAGCCGGCTTGGAAATCCCAAACACATCTGTGCTCATCAGTTGGACACCAGATGGGCCCCGGGTTAGTATTTTGGGCTGGGGTGAGCTTGGGGGGCTGGGGTGTAGGTGAGGGGGGCTGTCTGCCCCAGCCCAAGACGCTCGCACGCCGCCTGCATTCCCCTGTATACTTAGCCTGGTATTTTTAACGTGTTTTGCCCGCTGGAGGCCAGACCCCTCTCGGGCTGTGGGGCAGGTTGGGGCTACACCAGAGACCCTGGCAGTCCCTGCCAGGCACCACAGGCAGAGCCCAAGCTCTGCCCCCCACTTCTCACCCCAAATCCCCCCTGAAACCCAGCTCCTCACCCCTCCAGGGTCCCGCAAGTTTCCATCGGGGGAGAGCTGTGAAGCCCGGCGCGCACAAACGCCCTGCCTAAGTGCTAAATGTTGTTAACCCCCAATATTCTTAGCTGCAGCCGCACATCTAACTCCCAGGCGGATTAGGATAGTCCCAACCCTGAGAGCATCTCGTCTCCGTCCCGGTGCCCTCCTGCCCCAAGACATAGGGATGGCCGCATCCTCCAGCGCCGGTGGCCCCAAGCCCTGCTGCAGCCGAACCACGCTGGGGCCACCCCCTGCACCCCAGCCCCGCGAGCTCCCTGCCCGCTCCCCATCGCAGCAGATGCTGCTCGCCAGCCTCCCGGCTCCCGGCTATTTTTAGGAGCGTGTCGGTGGCTAAATCTGGCGCCGTGTGGGCTCGAGGCTTGCCGGCAGCGTGGCGGCTGCCGCCCCGTGCCACGCTTTCGGGCGCCGCGTCTCCGCGTGTGAGCCGGGAGCGTCGCGGGCACAGGCGGGGCCGTGCTCCCCCAGCGGGGGTGTGCTCAGCGTAGGACCACGCCGCAGGGTGGGAAAACCATCCCGGTGCAGGGATGGCTGTGTCGGGAGAGGAGTTCCCCAGCTCCATAGCACCAACCCCTGCCTCAGAGAGCGTGGGGCGTAGGGTGGGCGACAGCGGGGCAGCACCGACACCCCCAGCCCCTTTTAACAACCTGCTCCTGAGTGGCAGGAGCGAGGGGCAAGTCCCAACCCCAAGCACCAGGATTAAGAGCCCATAAGGATCCCGAATGGCTTCACCTGGTCTAACCTACAAGCAGGGGGACACCACAGCCCACCTCTGCCTACCTGCAGGGCTGGGGCGATGAGGGCACCTCTTCCCTCCCCACCTCTCCCCAAGCCCCACGGCTTGGCCAAGCTGGGAGCCCGCGTCCGCTTCGATACGAGGAGGAATGCGCTGAATGCAGAAACACAGCTGTGGGGAGAGAGGAGCCGGGAGGGACTTGCACTCCCATGAAGAAGAGGATGTGCCTTCCTCCAACCCTGCCCCTGCCCAGCCGGGGCTGAGCCAGGGGGCTGTGAAGGGCCCTTTCTCCCTGCATCTCCCCCCAGTTCCACTGCCCCTGTGCATGCACAGGCCCGTCCCCGTCCCCATCTCCGTCTCCATCCCTTGTCCTCCGCCCCGCAGCCCCGCAGGTGCCGGCACAGCGCCGGGGATGCTCAGGGACGCTGCACCCCAGGCACAGAGCCCAGCACCCCGTCTGGGGACGGCTGCGCGTCCCCGCGGCTGGCGACGGCCCGTTCTGCTCCTCTCTTCCCCCTCCCCTCTCTCTCCCTTTCTGAAAATTGATAATTAACCTTTTGTCCATGGGGCTGTTGTGTTTATTTGGCGCAGGCGGCTGCAGGGCGCTGATATGGAAATCGCAGCCGGCAGGCAGCTCCCCGTCCTCCCCGCAATCTGCAGCCGCGCACAGCCGTTGGGCAGAGATAAGCAGGTGCTTATTCACAGCCCTGCAGCTGCCTGCGAGGGCAGCCCTACCTGATCACTCCAATCTCAGTGAAAAACTACTTGAGGTTAGGCTACCGTGATGGAGAGAGCCGATAGGGACCGCGCCAGACAGCTCCCCCGGCTTCGCCTCCGCCCGCGCCTCCTGCCTCCCTCTGCCCGCGTCCTCCCCGCTCCCTCCGTCTCCTGCTCTGTCTTCCCTCTTATCTCCCTCTCCACATCCCTTTGATTTCTTTTTTTTTTTTTTTTTTTTTTTTTTTCCTTAAAGAATTTGTCTTTGTGTTTCATGTGAACTCTCGGCGGCTCCCCGACTCCCCGTCTCGGCTGCCGCTCTCCTTCCCATCCCCGGCTCCCGCCTTTGCTCCCGCGTCCACATTTCTCTGGGGTGGAAGAGGCAGATTTGGGCATGTATGGGGATGTATAAACCCCCATCCCAGCCGCACGTGTGCAGGCAGCCAGGGCTGTGCTCCCTTGCAGCCCAAAAAGCAGCGCCCGCTTTGGGAGGTGATGGTCTCTTTTTTTTTTTTGTTCCAGCAGCTGCTGGTGGTGTTTTGCTCACGGGTTATTGCTGTGGCTTCCTTTCACCTCGGGTTTCCCCCCCCACCCCCCTCCCCGGGGTGGCCGCATTGCTCTCGAAAGGAAAGGGGAAGGCGGTGGGGTGCCACCGGCAGTGGGGTGCGTGGGCACCGGCAGCACACGGGGCCGAGCGAGCGCCCACCGGGGCATTCCCGGGCGCCGGGGAAGCGTGCCATGCCGAGCACGGGGCTGGTGTGACCCGGCTGAGCGCGAAGGCAGGTGCCGCGGCGGGGTCCCAGCTGCCCCCCAGGGGTTTCTGCCTTCCTGCCGCCTTCTTGCGCTCTGAGCGAGGGGGTGGTGGGAGCCTGTCCCGCTTCTCATTTATCTCAGAGGGGGGAAGTTTCTGCTCGGCAGCAAGCGTGAGGCTCTGACTCAAAGAGAAACCGGCTGGGAGCACCGCAGGCTCCCCCGAGGGTGGCCCAGGGGGGGGTCACCTGTGCCGGGGCAGACCCTGGGACCCCAGGGGTTCCCCCTACGCTGGGGCAGACCCCGGGTTCCCAGGGGTTACCCCCCACGCTGAGGCAGACCCCAGGACCCCAGGGATTCCCCCCACACGGGGACATTCCCTGGCCCCTGGCAGCCCAGTGCCTGTGGTGCACGGCCCCTGCAGCTGCCCAGGCAGGTGCTCGCCTGTTTTTGCCTGCGGAGAAAACCCTCCCACCACAGGTGACATGGGGGACACGGGACCCCATATGGGTGGGATTTTCCTGGCCAGCCCCAAAACTTTCTGGTTTTGACTTGCTGGCCCAGGACGCTCCCCAGGAGCGGCCGCTGCCATTTAATCCCCCGTGCACTTTCCATCTCTCGTTGCAGGCAAGCCTGACCCTCGCCGCAGGGCAGCTCGGCAAAACCCTGAGCTGATGACACCGAGCCCACCTGGGCCTGCGGCTGCCTGTCCAGCCAGAGATAAAAGAGGAAGAGGAGAGAGCCCAAAACATGGATGGAAACCCTCCTGCCCGGTGGAACAGGCAGCTGGGAGCCCACGGCCCCATGCAGCCAAAACCTCTGCCAGCCCTCAATCCCCGTGGCCGGGCTGCTCTGCCCTCGCTGGTGTGGCACAGGCACCTCCAGGGCAGATGGGATGGAGCTGGGACCCACCAGCATCGCCGGGATGCAGGATGTGGGTCCGGGGCAGAGGTTTGCGGGGGGCTGCTGCAGCATCTCCCCTCGAGCGCACAGCCCCGGCTGGGTGCACGCCGTTCTGGCTGGGCTGGGGCTGTGGTTTGTAGCTCTGTGGCCCTTTCCCCTGGCGCATCAGCCCCGTGCCGGGGTTTCCCCTCGTCTCCCTGCAGCACCAGACCGCACTCGCCGTCCCCCGGGTCCCTGGGCTGCATGCACAGGGCAGAGGTGCCCTGCCGGTGACACCCTGCTTCACCCCGCTCTGTCCCGCAGCCTGCGCCCCCGCAGCACAGCATCCCTGCGCCCCCGCAGCACAGCATCCCTGCGCCCCCGCAGCACAGCATCCCTGCACCCCCGCGCTGTGTGACCCTCCTTCCCACTTACTCCCCACCGTCCCTTCCCTGTCCCCCCCCGGCCCCAGGAGCCCCAGGCTGGGGGCATGAAACAGGGAGCCCCGGGTACCATCTGCGGGAGCCCAGGTGGCCGCCGAGACACACCATCTGCTCAGCCACCTTCGGGGACCGTGCAGGCGCTGCTGTATTTTTAGGACACGTTTCCTCCCTCCCACCTGCAGCCCGGAGCCGCCTTTCGGTTTTCTAACAAGTTGTTTCTCTCGCTGGCGGCTGTCGGGGAGCTCGGGCCCCGGTGTGGGGAGAGCTGGCCTGGGGGTGCAGGGATGGACTGCAAAGGGGGGCTCTATCCCCACCGGGGGGGGTTATCCCAAGTGCCAAGCAGGCCAGGGATCCTGGCTGGCTGGTGCACGGGGCTGATGCTGGAGGAAGCCAGCAGCAGCCAGGAGACATCCTCGTCCCCGTGGCTGTCCCCTGGCAAAGGGACCAGCGGGTTGCAGGGCTGCAGCAAGGGGAGGGGGGCGAGCCCGCGGTGCTGCAGCGGGCTGGCCGTGCTGTGCTACGCTGCAGTGGCCGTGCTGTGCCAGGCTGTACCACGCTGTGCCAGGCTGCATCACGCCGTGTGGGATTACACCATGCTGTGCTGCAGCTATCCCCGGCCGCGCTGCACCACACCGCCCTGCGCTCCCCACGCCGTCCTGCACCGCGCTGGGTTGCATCAAGCCGGCCATGCCATGCTGGGATGCATCGTGCTGTGCCACGCTGGCTTGCCAGTGCAGTGCTGCACCTTGACTGCCACGCCATGCCATGCCACGCCACATCGTGCCGGCTATGCCGTGCCATGCTGCACGGTGCTGCCTGTGCTGGGTTGCACCCGTGACAGTCGTGCCATGCTGCACCACGCTGGTTCTGCCGTGCCACGCTGCACCACGCTGCCCATGCCGATGCGCGCCATGCCAGCCGTGCTGTGCCACGCTGCACCGTGCTGGTCCTGCCGTGCCCTGCTCCATGGCACTGCCCGTGCCGAGCTGCACCGCGCCGGCCCCTCACAGTGAGGAAGTGAAGCCGGCGCGAAGGGGAAGTTGTTGGAAAGTCAGACCGGAATGGCTGATAGGGAAGGCAGAGCTGGGCTTGGTCGCAGATGGTTCCT
Organism: Larus michahellis; assembly: GCF_964199755.1. Taxonomy (NCBI): domain Eukaryota; kingdom Metazoa; phylum Chordata; class Aves; order Charadriiformes; family Laridae; genus Larus; species Larus michahellis. The sequence goes on from NC_133899.1 coordinate 1,918,492, forward strand.
GTTGGGGAAGGACACGGGCGCAGCTGCCCGGACTCCCCCCCACCCGCCGCATTATCACTGCCCGGCAGCTGTTCACCTTCCCCCTCGCCATGGGACACGGCTCCGCTGCCACCCCGGCCCCGGCCATCTCATGAACGGCCCCCACGGCAGGGCAGGCACCGAGCGGGCAGGACACCCCCTGCCCCACTGCGCCCCACCGGTGCTCAGCATCTCCCTCCCCGGCACGGCTCCTGCACCGACACGTGGCAGCAGGCTGGCTGTGCTGGCCCCTGCGAGGTTCGCGGCACCGGGGTGCTGACACCCGTCCCCTGGGATGCCCGGGGGACCCTCGAAGCCAGACGGCCACCCCTCCTGGGCCAAAGTGGCGGGCAGGACCGGCCAAGGTAAGGCCAAGGCAGCGGCGGGAGGAAAGCGGCGGGTGGCTGTGGCCGTGCCGTGTGCCATGCCGTGGCACAGGTGAATCACCCCGATGTCGAACTCAGCCTCAGGCGGGCAGGTGCTCCCCGGGGGTGGCACACGGCCGGTGCCCATCGGGGCGTCCCCATGGGGACCGGCTGGTGGGAGCAGGGAGGCAGGGCATGGCCAACCCGCAGCACCAGCGCCACGGGGCACGGTGGGCTCGCCGGCACAAGGACCCATTTGGAGCCCGCTCTGCAATTAACCTTTCCATAATGAGTAATCAGCCATGATTAGTTTTTATTTACAGAGTTTAAATCCTCTGTTTACTGGGTGTTTTCGTTCATTCTCGGGTCAGCGGCTCACATGTGGCTCGGGAGCGCGTCCTCACGCTTGCCCTCTGGCAGAGGCCGGATCCTGCATGCCGCCGGTTTGTGCCACCAGGATCAGGATCCGACCCCACGGGCTCTCCACGTCCTGCTGTTCGCTTGCAGCGTGGCAGCGGCGAGGATCCCTGGGGCTGGGGCATCCTGCGGTCCTGTGCCGGAGCATCCCCCTGGCACTGGCACAACGGTGCACAGAGCGAGGGACACCCCACAGCCCATCCTCGGCTGTGGGGCTGGGGCAGCTCTTGGAGGGCGGGGGCCAGGGGACTCCTGCTGGGCCCATGCCCAGCGCGGGCAGGAAAGCGGTTGCCGGCTGAGTCACCGGCATTTGTCTGCCCTGACCAAACAATACTGGCCTTTTGCCTTGCTTCCCCCTCACACCCCCCCGTCTCCCTGCCCGCAGCTCCCTGCCCCACCGCCTGGTCCTGGCACCCACCCCATGGGTTGGGGACACGGCGAGGACGGGCTCAAGGGCAGGCTTTGGGGTGCACTCCGGGCGCTGCACCCGTCGTGGCGTGTCGGTTCGCTGCAGGTGGGAGCTGCGCTGGGGTCCCTGTCCCCAGACCTGCCACCCGCCGCAGCGTTTGGCGCACCCTGGGTGAGTATCACCCACCGATAAGGTGCCGGTGGCCGGGCGGGCGCCGCGGGGCTGCGGTGGCTCGGCGGGCACCGTCGACCGGATGGCTGCAGCGAGGGGAGGCGTGCAGATTGCTGCGGGCTGGCCGAGCTGCCGGTTAGGCTCTTGGCAGGAGAAATGTTTGTTTTGTTGGCCGAATATCTCTGCAAACTTCCTGATTTCCTTGCGGCCGGCGAGGCAGCGATAGGGCTGGCGAGGCCGTTGCCTGCCCCGCGCTCCGGCTTCGGCGCGGAGAGCTGTTATCTCCGATGCGCAGCGGGCAGGGAAGAGGTGGAGAAAGGGAAATGAAATACAACAGAGGTGGCACATTTTTTGCTCTTGATAACAAGCCCTGCTTTTAGCCTGGGAACTTGGAAACGATGCAGGTGGCCAGAGACAGCCGCAACATCCCCCGCTGCCACGGCGCATCTGGACCTCGTAACGAATCCCAGACCTCCCCGCCGCAAGGCTGCGGCTCCCCACGGCCCGGCACGGCACGGCACAGATCGGCACCAACCTCGACGCGGCCAGAGCCTGGTGCCGGGGCATTTTGGCCTCATTGGGGTGGGGGTGGGCTTTGAAAGCAGCCCCCCGGGCTTTGCTCCCAGGCCCATCCACACGCTGGAGCGAAGGCGGGCTGCGCTGCACCGCCTCCCGCTAGCTCCCATTGATTTTTTGCAGGGATGCGAGGTGTTGGAAGTGCAATGCAAGCTAATTAAATTCCCATCATTAAAGAGGCCTGCGCAGGCAGTCGTAGCCTGTGGGATGGGGGGTGGGGCTGGCAAACAGACGGGTCACCCTGGTTTGGAGGGGAGAGGGGGAGTGTGAACACACCGTTCACCCCCCCCAGGGCTGCCCGCCGGGTAGGGGGTGGCCGTGGTGCCATGGCGGGGCTGAGAGATGCTCTCATCTCCCCAACCTTGGCATTGCATGGAGATCTTGCGTGGTCCAGGTGACGTTAGGGGCACTGAGGCGAGGACATGGCTGTCACGGAGGCTCAGCACCGCCGTTCCCCTTGCCCAGCCCTTCAAAGGGAAGCAGTGCCGTGGAGACAGGAGCTCCCCCGGCAAGGGACTGGAAGAAACGGAGGGACCCTTTGCGCCGGCACTCCCAGCTTGCTGTCCTCCCTGGGGCAGCTCAGGGGATTTTGCTCAGCATCTCCCAGCGAATTCCTGCTGGCCAAGGACGATGCTGGCAGGACTTGCCGACGGTGCCGCCACCGGGCGCTGCTCCCATGGTGGGGTCAGCAGTGTCTCCGTGCTCCCCAAAGCACCCTCTCCCGGAGGCGGGGCAGCACGTGGCAGTCTCTGCCTTGAAATGAAAATGCTTTCCAGACTCTCCGTGGCAAAGAAAAGCTGGAAACTTTGCGCCCAGCAGCCCAGGAACTGTAAAGGACCCAGAGGAATAGTGTCGCATCCCGAAGTCTCCCGGTGTTTAAGCCGAGCCGGTGATTTTTCGGAGCCTGCGGCGCAGGGCGAGCGGAGATGATAAGCAGTGGGGGCCGGTTTCCCTTTGAATGCCACGAAGCAGGAACGAATCTGTCGGCCAGGAAAACAGGATTTTTTTTTTCTTTTTTTTTTTTTTTTTTCTTTTAATGTTATGGAAGTTGTGCGAAAGCCACAAAGCCTCCAGATCTGCTTCCCGGCGGCGATGGCCGGGGGGCGGTAAGGTGCTCCTTCCAGCCTTCGGCTGAGGAAGCGAGGGGCTGGGGCGGCTGCGGGGTGGTGGCCCTGAGGCCGGGGACCCCCATGAGTGGGCGAGGAGGGAAGCCAGGCGCAAACGAACCCCCTTTCTGCTGAAAGGCTGGCGAGCGGCACTTCCTGCCGAGCAGATGTCACCGCGGCGGATGCAGCTGCGGCGGGCGATAGCTGGCCGGCGGGCGAGCCGTCTTCCCCGGCCGCTGGCTCCCCACCAGCCCCTTATCTCCCCCCACCACATTCCCCCATGAATGAACGCGCAGGGAAATGCAGCGCCAGCCGGGGCTCCTGCTGCAAGAAAAATGCCATGGGAAGAGCTCTGGGGGCTGCAGGCTGGCTCCCGGTGCTCGCTCCGGGATGGATTTAGGCGCTGAGATTCAGGCCACCACATCTGCGCGTGCAGCCAGGGCAATGGGACCGTCTGTGGTCACACTGACCCTTCCCGGCCCAAGCACGGCGTCCCCATGGGGATGCTCTGAGAAAACGGGTCCCTCTGCAAAATGGGGACCCCGCCAGCGGCGTGGGGCTTTGCATTGCTGCGGCTGGTTGCGAGCACCGGGTCCTACTCTGTCCCCCAGCTCTGCTCGGCGCTGTGCCAGGCAGGGACCGCTGGTGCAGCCACATCTATTGAGGACCGCAGAGAAGCACCCCGGGATGCTCTGCTCCCCAGGGGATGCTCTGCTCCCCAGCAGGGAGACCGAGAAACCCAGACGGACAGACAGACTCGCTAGGGGTGACACCGGAAACCTGTGGCACGCCAGGGGCTGAGCGCCGGCACGGCTCGGTGCCTTCGCCTCCAGATGAGCCTCCTGCGAGAGCCGGGCTGTGGCAGGACCCCCGGCACGGCACGGCAGAGGGGCTGCGGGTGCCCCCACGGGTGCTGCCCGCAGCGGGGCAGGTCTGCCACAGCTCCCGGCTGCGCAGCGTGGTGGTGGCGAGGGGATGAGTCACCAGCGCGGCGAGGGGGAAGGTGCGATAAACCAACACCGTGGGCTTTTTTAAAAAGCCTGAGGCTTGCGAAGGGGGGACGCAGCCTGAATAGCAATCAGCTCTTACAGGCACGCCGGGAAGCGATGGGGATGAGCAAAAGCCCGGGCTGCGGCAGCTCGGGAGAGCTGGGGAGAAGGGGGACAACACGGTGCCGGTGGGATGCAGGGTGAGGGGCTGAGCGAGAGCCACGGGAAGAGAAGTGGTGGGTCAGGACAGATGGTTGAGCACCCACGGGGTGTGAAAAGGGACCCCAACACTGTGGTGGCTGCGAAGACATGCATGGGCCACGGGGCTGGGGCTGGCCTGGTGGCCACGTGAGCCAGGGGCACCCACCAAGTTGCCCCCAGCCTGTGTGCACAGCCCCGATAGCGGCGGGGGTCATGTGCATGGGCAGATACGGGGCCCGGATGGCACATGGTGGTGACCATTTCCTGCGAGGGTTGGTGCCAGTTGCCCTCATCTGCCCTCAGTGAGCACCTTATCTGCTGGCACACACCGTGCCAGGCCCTGGTGGCACCCCTCACCCCCAGGCTGTGCCTTGGGGACCTGCTTTGTCTGGCACAGGTCCTCGGCAGCTCCCTGAGCTGCCCACTGCAACCTCTCCCAGAGCACACCCAGCAGGGATGGAGGACATTCCTCCTCCCCGTGGGTCCCGTGAGCAGGAACGACGGGTGACAGTACCGACACCCTCCCATGGGACCAAGACACCCATGGGGGTGACACTGTCGGGAACGGGGAGGACGGGCAGCAGTGGGCGCAGGGCGGGATGCGCGGTGGCGGGAGATGCCGGCTCCTCAAAACAAAGGGAGCGCAAATTGCCATAACATGTGCAGTTAATCCTCGTGCCGGGCTGTTGCACGCTGCGCCATCAATCACGCGCCGGCGTGACCGACACCGAGTCATTACAGGAGTTTCCACCCTCTCTGCCGGGTGGGAACCCGGCGGGGCCCCATCCTGCCCCAGCTTCAGATTTGCCGGGGGAAGGATTACCAGGCCCTGGGCTGGGACAGATCCAGGCTATCGGGCTCTGGCAGACGCTTATCTCCCACCCCGGCCGTTGCTTTCCCACCACAGCAGAGCGGGGCTGCTGGCCCTGACGAAGTGGGGCTGGTCCCATCGTCTGCCCCATGGCGCGGCATCCATCCCGTGCACCCAGGGAGCTGAGGTGGTGACCCCTCACATGGGGGATGTTTCCCCACCAGCACTGATCCCTCTCCATCCAGGAACGCCAGACCCCTCTCCATCCCCATCCCTGGGACCCACGCGTGCTGCAGATGAGTGGCCACGGGGCATATGGCAGCACCCGGCCAGCAGCCACCAACCATGGGCTGGGCAGGGAGAGGGCTGGGGGGTACGAAGGGGTTAAGCCGGGGAAGTTTGCTCACTCTCGGCAATGATTTAAACCAGACAGAAAGGTTCTGTCATCCATCACGCTAACAGCCAGATCATTGTGTTTTAAAGTGTCTGTAATTGCAGCAATACAGAGACTGGGAGAAAGATAAAGGCTGGGAAGATGCAAATGCAGAGGGGAAGCACCAGCCCCCTGCACCCAGCAGGGAGAAACCCGGGGAGCCCTGGGGCCAGCCCTGTCCCGGCTGGCGGCTGACTGGGGACAGCCGTGGGGACAGCCGTGGGGACAGCCATGGGGACAGCCGGAGGGTGGTCCAGGCGTCCTCCTGCCTGCCCCAGCTGGGCTATGGCACGGCGTGGGTGCGGGGACATCCCCGCTGTGGGTGGGAGCACCCACAAAACAGTGCAAGCGAAAAAAACCAGGGACAGGAGCGGGCAGGGAAGGGTCCAGAGCAGGTGCTGGACTCAATCTGCTTTACTCAAAATATTACCTTTCCATCACCTTTATCTTACAGCAGCCAGCTCCCTCGTTATCCCCAGCTTAGCTCTAAGCGGCACTTCGGTCCCCGTCTCCTCTCTGTTGGGATCCAGGGATGCCTGGGGACAGGGATGCCTGGGGACAGCGTGCGAAGCTGGTGAGATCCTACCCCGCGCATGCAAGGAGGCAGCCGTGGGCACAGGCACGGCCACAGCCACGGGCACAGCCACAGCCACGGGTGCCCGGGCTTTGTCCCCGCGGCCAAGGCCACGTGCAAGCATGCCGGCAGGGAATTATTAACATTCAGACGAGACCCGCCGAATAAAGCGAGCTAACACAAATGTTTATTTTCACAGTAGTGAATTATGACTTCAATAGACCAAAATTACGGGCTGCGCGAGCGGAATAGAAACGAAGCAGACCCCGCCACCCAAACGCCGCCGGGGGGGACGCAGCGTGGCTCCCTCCTGCCCACGCTGTCCCAGACATGCTGCAGTGCCGCTGCCTGCCCGTCCCGCCGGTGCACGGGCAGACCTTGCCTGCGCGGTGGCCCTGGCAGGATGGCTGTGCCCGGCTCCATCCGCCTTCCCTGCAAAGGCTCTGCGGGCTCCTGGCCACCTGGCTCAGCCTTGGCTCGACCACCTTGGCTGGTGCCAGGTATTTGATGGCATCCTTCAGCTGCACTCCAAATTAACCAGGAGCCGGAGAGGTTGTGGCTTTTCCTGGCACCGTCCCAGCGAGGTGCCCATGGGCAGGTCTGTGGGGATGGGTTTGCAATGTATTCAATGGCTCGCACTGCATGGGGATGGGTGTGTGGGACAGCCCACCCAGTCAAGAGCGTGGTCACCCCCGTGGTGAGGTCCCTGCTCTCCTGGTAGGTGGCCAGACACAGCAGCTGAGCCCAAAGGAGCCCTGGGCTGGCACCCCAGAAAACCTGGGCTCTGCCTTAGGAGTGCTCTCGGGCTGCCTCGGTGATGGCCGATGCTTCGACGTGTGCGCCGGTGGGGGACTGCACCGTGCACCGCGTGTCCAAATGCACACGTAGCACTGGCATTTGCGTGTGCCAGCCGGTGACACCTATGCAAAGCCGGGTGGGCGGACAGCTGTGCGCAGGGGTGGATTTTCCTCCCCTGCTCGTGGGCCCTCCCCAGTGGGGCTGTACTGGAACAAGGCAGGCAACACCGGAGCTGGAGGTTGGGATTGCGGAGAGCGGGCTGGAGGGGTCTGGGTAGGGATGCTGCAGCACCGTCCCGCTGCGACCCCATCAGTGGGGTGACACTGAGGGGAGCTTGGCTGTGAGTGGTCACACAGTGGCCGTGTGCTGGTCATTTACTGGCCATGCAATGCTCACACAGTGGCCACGCAGCAGTTTTGTAGCGGCCGTGCAGGTAGGTGCCCATGCAGTGGAGGTGCATCCGTCATGCCAGGGCCATGCACTGGCTGTAGAGCGGCCGTGCAGCGGCGATGCCACCCAACACCCCTGCAGCGGTTGTGCAACAGCCGTGCAGCGGTGACTCGCCGCCTGGCAAGGCTGCCGCGGTCTCCAGCGCCGGAGCCCTGGGAAGCGGGTGAGGATGAGTAATACAACAACCATACGGGCGGCAAAGGCTCCGCACAGCAACTCGCAGAGGGAAGGCAGCTGCCAAGCAGAGTAATTACGCAAAGAGGCAGGGCTTCGGCTGGCAGGGAAATTAGCAGGGATTGCGTTACCGGGCGCGCAAGCAAGCAACAACATCGTAGTAGGACTTGGGGAGGGGGGGGGAGCAGGGGGGAGGGAAATTTTTAACGCTTCCCCCCAGGAAGGGCTCGTGGGCAGGCACCGCCACGAATGCATGCACCGCCACCATGCACCGCCGCCATGCACCGCTTTGGAGGAAGGGCCCCCCTGGCGTTCCCGTGGTGCTGGGGCACAGCACGGCCACCCAAGGGAGCCTCGCCGAGGCCAAGCGGGGTGGGGGGCACCCCGAGGCCAGGCCGGGATGGGCATGTAGACCGTGGGGTGCCAATGGGGGCTGTGCCCATGTCGCTTGTGGCTGCACATGTGGCCGCTCCTACGGCAACCCTGGCCCTTGGGTCTCCGGAGAGGGAAGCAGAACAACCACAACTCCAGCCCCCCGCGGCCCCCCAGCCCCTTGCAGTCCCAGCCCCTGCCCCTTGGCTGTTCCCACGACCCAGACAAACCCTGCCGCCATCCCCTTGCGGTCCCCTGACCCCACGCAAACAACTCCTGGCCCCTTGCAGCCCCCCAAAACATATGCTGACCCCCACCCATGCAGCCCCCCCCCAGCTTTGCAAACCCTCAGTCTTTGGCACCCCCAACCCCTTGCGAACCCTGAACCTTTTGCGAACACCAGCCCCCTGCAGCCCCCAAACTGTCCCCCCAACAATCCCCATGCAGTCTCCAGTCCCTGTGCACCCCCGCCAAAACCCCCTGCAGCCCCTAGTGCCACGCAGCCCCCCGTGTCCCTGTACATCCCCCTGGTGCCATGCAGCCCCCCGTGTCCCCGTACACCCCCCCGGTGCCGTGCAGCCCCTAGTGCCACGCAGCCCCCCGTGTCCCCGTACACCCCCCCGGTGCCGTGCAGCCCCTAGTGCCACGCAGCCCCCCGTGTCCCTGTACATCCCCCTCGTGCCATGCAGCCCCCCGTGTCCCCGTACACCCCCCGGTGCCGTGCAGCCCCTAGTGCCATGCAGCCCCCCGTGTCCCCGTACACCCCCCCGGTGCCGTGCAGCCCCATGACTCCGTACAGCTCCCCAGCGCCAAGCAGACCCCTGTGTTCCCGTACACCCCCCTGGTGCCGTGCAGCCCCCGTGTCCCCGTACACCCCCTCCGGTGCCGTGCATCCCCGTGTCCCCGTACATCCCGGTCTCCCCTTCCCCTGGCCGCGCACCCCGGGGGCCCGGCTCCGGTGGCGGCGGCGGCGGGGCGCCCCCTGCCGGGCGCGGTGGAGGCGCCGTCTAAGGCAGCGGCGCGGGCGGGCGGCGCTCACTCCGGGGCGGGCGGGCGGGCGGCGCGGCGGCAGCGGGCGCTGCGGGCGGCCCGGCCCGGCACGGAGCGCGGCCGCGGGCGCCCCATGGCCGCGACGCGGCGCCGGAGGATGCGCCGCCGGGCAGCGCGCAGGGGGTGAACCGACCCCGCGGATTTACCGGCTTCTCCGCCCCCGCCTTCCCCCGCTTCTCCGGTGCCCCCCCTCCTGGGGGGGCGGGGGGCGGTGTGGGAAGCGCTCCGACCCCCGGGCTGGCGGCCCTCGGCGGCCCCGGGCGCGGCGAGCGGCGGCGGGCAGGTGCTGGGGGCAGCCGCCGCCGCGGGGCCGCGCTCCGCCCGCGCCGGCCTTAAGCGGGCCGGGGCCGCCGCCGCCGCCGCCGCCGCCGGGGGCCGCTGCCGGCTCTGCCCGCTCCTGCCGGCCCCTGCCTTGGGACTTACCTCACGCCTCCGCCACACCTCAGGACGGTAAGTGCCGTCCGCGCCCGGGAACGGGGACGGGGCGGCTCCCGGTGCCCGGGGAGGCCCCCGGGGAAGAGGGGCTGGGGGTGTTACCGGTGCCCAGGGGATGCTCCCGGTGCGCAGGGGAGCTGAAGGCTCCCGGTGCCCGGGGGATGCTCCCGGTGCGCAGGGGAGTCGGAAGCTGCCGATGCCCGGGGGATGCTCCCGGTGCGCAGGAGTCGAGGAGGCTCCCGGTGCCCGGGGGATGCTCCCGGTGCGCAGGAGTCGAGGAGGCTCCCGGTACCCGGGGGGTGCTCCCGGTGCGCAGGAGAAGGGGAGGCTCCCGGTGCCCGGGGGATGCTCCCGGTGCTCGGGAAGCTGCCGGTGCGCCGGGGACGGGGATGTTCCCGGTGCCCGAGCCAGCGCGGTCCCCGCCGCCGCGGTCTCTCCGACCCCGTGCTCGGCGGCCCCCGGGACGCGCGGCGGCGGCGGCGGAGCGGGACAGGGCGAGCGGGGGCGCAGCCGGGGCGAGCGGGCACCGGAGCCGCCGTCCGTGCGGGGCAGGAGCGATCTGCCGCGACCGTGGGCCCCGCTGCCACGCACGGCGCTCACGCAGGGGCGGCGGGATGCGGACCCCTCTCCCTGCCGCGGCGGGGCCGGGGCTTTGCCTGCGCTCCCCTCCCCGCACCCGGCAGCTGCTTTCCGAGAGCCGGGGCAGCGCGGGGCCGCCCAGCATCCCCGGGAACCCACGCGAGATTGTCGTGTCCCCCCCACCCCAACAAACCCTCCCGCGTCGTGGCTCCCGACTTCTGCCCTGCGGGAGAAGTCGTTTTCATCCCATCCCTGCATCCCTCCTCCTCGGAGCGCCAACCCGCCGGCTCCACATCCCGCTCCGGCCGCCGCCGATATAGAGATGGAGCCGCGTTTCATGGCGAGGAGGAGCTGATCCACTCGGGAGAGTTTGTGGGAGGAAACCCAGGGGCTGGTTTGGGAAGTTCCAGCAAACCCAGGGCTGCTTTGGGAAGTTCCAGCTACACCAGCATAATTCTGTGTTTACATGCAAGGACACAGGTCCGTGCTGGGGACACGCGCTGTGTCCTCGTGTGTGCTGGGGGACAGTGGTGTTGGATGCGGACTTGGGAAGGAAGGCTGGCTCGGGGAGCCTCCAGCTCTCTGCCTCAGCGCTGCCCCGCTTCTGAACCTCGCAGCCATTAATCATGATCCAGCTCCTTCGGCGGTGGCCTGGCTTTGATAAGGGGATGCTGTCGGCGTAGCGGTGGAGCGGGCTCGGCTCCGCGCTCCTCCGTGATGTGGGCCAGGGCCCGGCCAGCTCTCCCCGTCACTCCCCCTCGCCGCTGGATGGTGCCTTCGGATACTGCAGAGCGTTTCTCTGGTTAAACGCACCTTTTGTTGGATTTTTTTTTTTCCCCCCCTATTAGCCAAGAAAAACTTTGCAACTTTCCTTCGTTTTCGGAGAGGAGCTGCTGCCGCCGCCGCTGCTGGGTTTCATTTTGTTTTTTTAATTTGAGGTCACGTGCACGTTGACAGTGTCTTTGAATCTAAGCGATGGTCTTGTCTCTAGCTTAGAAAGAGCTTTTGAGCTCTTCCCTCTGTTGTTTTCTCTCTGTTCAGGAACAAAGAGATTTTTCTGCCTTTAATTAAAAGGAATATTAATTCTCCGCTCCTTTGTCAAGTGACTTGAAGACACTCTGCAAACGCCCGTCTGCTCGGCAGCGCGGTGGGGTGAGCTCTGCTATGGTACGGGGCACGGAGACATGGGGGAGCCATCCCAAAACCCCACGGCAAATGCAGAGCAGCAGCCGGGGAGGATGCTGACAGCCCCGGCGCCCGCGGTCCTCGGGTGAGGAGCCCCGTGGGGCCGAGCTGCCACCCGGGGCGGGCGCTTGGGTCCCCGGAGGAGGATAAAGCAGGTCCCCGCGCAGAGCCTTTCCATGCAGGGAGAAGTTTTGAGCTTTTGCTGTGGTTGGGGAGGAAAGCAGAGATGAACTTGGCTGTGCAAAGGGATTTTTCCCTGCTGGCTGCCTCCCGGCAGGCCCGGTCAGTGTCTGCGCTGGCAGGTAAGGTTTTACCCGGGGACGGACAGATGTCGGGCGTGTTTTGTTTGAAAAAAAGTGTGGCTGCAGATGTTGGCTTGTAGGGAGGAAAAGCCAAGAAGCCTGGGGGGGGGAGAGGCTGTTCTCCCGTGGCGCTGGGTGCCAGCACGGGGAGGGGTGCCAGGTTCAGGCAGGGGAACAGCGCGGCCTCTTGTGGGTGCAGGATTTGCCCCGTACGCCGCGGGCTTACAGGGTGCAGGGTGGAAAAACACTCCGGTGCTTGGTGGTGCTTCGGTTTGGGAGGGTCGAGCAGCCCCCCAGGTTCTGCCCGTCGCTGCGGCACGCTCGGCACTGCTGGGCTCGGGGGCAGCCCTGTGGGCACGGCCGGGGTGGGCTGCCCAAGGCCAGCGTGCCGAGGAGGGGGCTCTGGCAGGTCCCACAGGGGACCCGGGGCTGGGGGCTGGCGAGTCTCTGCCAACGTCCCCTGTGTCCCTTCCCCTGATTCCTCCTTCTGAGCCACGGTCGTTTTCAGGCGTGGGAAACGCCGTGCAGGATCCGGGCTGCGTGATGTCCAGCTTTGCTGTGGAAGTGGGATCTCGGCTCCGCTCGCTGCCAGCAGTCGGCTTAAATCCCCGGTGCGGTCTAGAGGCAGTTTAGCTCCCTGCCCACGGCCACCCGGGGAAGGGGCGCGGGGTGCCGCGGGATGCTCAGGGAGGAGAGGCACCCCGTAAATGTCCGTTACTACGTCTGTTAATGGAGGTTAATTGCCGGCGAGCCAACCAAGGAGTGCAGGGCTGCCGGTGAGGTGCGCTTGAGTGCTGGCAGGGGGGCAGGGAGCTGACCCCACCACCACCAGCACCAATGCTGCTTCTGCCCCCCATCCAGACCAGCACAGTCACAGTGTGCGCAAGGTTTTGGGCAGATCAGGGCCTGATCCTGCAAACGGGGCTGCCTGGGACCTGGGAGGGAGCGGGGACACCCGTGGGTTGCCCTGCTGAGCTCGGGCTTAAACGCTGCTGCTGGGGTTGAGGGGTTGCGGGTCGGATGCTACAGCCCTGGCCTGTGCTTTCCAAGCCGGACCGCGGGCGGGAGCTGGATTTAGCTGCCCCGCCAGGATGGGGACAGCGGGGGGTCCCCAAGCTGGGACCAATCCTTGCGAGCTTCATGATGGCCAGCGCAGGGCGAGAGCAGGCCTGTGGCACGGAGGAGAACCCCCCTGTCTGGGTGCCATTGGCGTTAGTGCCATTGTCCGGTTCGGGGTTTATTTTTAGATTTCCTGAAGCTTGTTTTCGGCTGTCCCTCCCAGCGTGCTCAGGCTCCCCAGGGGCAACCCCACCTTGACAAGCAGCTTTCCTTCGGAAGATGCTGACCAATGTTTCCAGAAAGCATCCAAGGGATTTCCTGTTTATTTTGAAAATTTCTCATTAATATTTTTTCCTGTGTTGTTTGATTCAATCTCACATGGGCAAAATCGCCTTGAAATGGAGCCTGCGGTTCAAAAATAGACAAAGAGTCAGTAATGCAGCGGCGGTGGGGATGCACGGCTGGATTCGGCACCCCCTCGGAGCCCTTACCGTCCTGGCGTCTGCAGGGCATGATCCAGCCCGGGGTCCCTGGGGAGCCGTCGGCGCCTCGGTGTTCCCACGCTGCAGGGACCTTGCATGGAGCTCCCTGCTGGCGCTGGCGTGTGGAAGGGGATGTTTTCCCTTCCCCAGCCACTCTCTGCCTCCAAAATGCCCCAAGCGCCCTGGCTGCTTGTGCCGCTTGTCCCCGCTCCAGCCGTCAAGGCCACTGCTGGGCACGAGCATCCCTCTGCATGTGGCTGGGCGGCTGCAAAAATTGCAAATTGGGGTGTTTTAGCCTGAACCCCTCCCTGCCCTCAAAGAGCATCCGGCTCTGCAGCTGGGGCATCGGGCTGGTTTTGGGGTGCCCCTTCGGCAACGTGTTGGTGGCTCGGTTCGCCCTGCCGTGGTGATGCACCCGCAGCCCTTGCACCGGGGAGGTGGTTTGCAGCCAAGACGTGGGGTTTTCCCGGGTGGGGGGCAGCTCTGGACGGTGCCGCTGGTGGGGTCAGCCCCAGCCCCATGCCACCACGTGCCTCCAGGTGTGCTGGGCTGGCCACGGCGCTCTGTTTACTCGCCGTGTTTAGCCAGTATATTTAATTTCCAGGAGCATAAGGCAGCTGGGGAGCAGGGAGGGCGTGTGTGTGCCCTTCTCCCCCCCCCGCCCTGGAGCTGCTGGCAGGATGGGTCAGATGCAGGCAGCATCTGCTGCAGATGCTGCGCCCCGACTGGAGGGCTCGGAGGGGGTTTTTTGGCCATCCTGCAGCTCCCCCGGATCCAGTGGTTCATGGGAACCCCCCAGCCTCACTCTCCGCAGGGGGGGACCCCACCGCCTGGCCCCTCTCTGCGCTGGCCAGCCACGTTGCCACCAGCCGCTGTTGACTCACAGGCTCCGACGTCAAGTCCCGGGGCTGAGCCTGAGCTGCTTTTACAGGCGAGGCTGAAATGCACAAAATGTTCGACTTGTAAAATATGTAGCGTGAGAAAATAGCCTTTTCTGCTCTCCTCCTCGCTGCCGCTGCTCCCCTGCCCCATCTGCTCGCTTGGAAAGCTTCCCACAGCCGTAGTGGGGGGGGGCGAGGGGCTGCGAGCCCGAGGCGGTTGACAGCGCCCGGGGTCCCTCGACAATGCCTGCTGGCCCGACTTGAGGATGGCATCCACCCCGTGCCGCTGTGCCCACGCCGAGGAGTAGCCCCTCGGTGGCAGGAGGGCTCCCCAGGGCAGCACGGGCCTCGAGGGTGTGTTTGGTCCCCGAGGATGCTGCCCGCCCGAAGCCTCCTCCATCCTCCCGCCCTTCCCGCCTGCTTCGGCATCCCGAGGTTTCTCTCCCCCGGGACACATTTTGAGAGCAAACGCGGGGCCAGCACTGGGAAAGCCAGCCGGGTTGTGCGGTGGCCGCCACCGGCACAGGGGATGACGCAGGCGGCGTTGGCGCGTCCCGCGGGGCCCCGGGGTTTCCGAAACAGGGCGGCGCGGTGCCTCTCGGGAGGGTGCTGGGAAATACCCCCACGAGGCACCCCGGCAGCACCCGGCCGGGCCGGGAGGGAGCCGCCACGCCGGAGCTGGCCACGAGCCACGGTTTTCACCAGCCACCTTAATCCATCATTATCTGGGCACATTTCGGATCCTTGCCAAGAGCAAGGTGGGAAGGGGGGGTTGTAAGCATGCTTTCCCTATTCCCCTGCCATCCTTTTTGCTGCCTGTGTGTAATTAACAGAGTAATTAAAAACAGGATGAGTTAATTGGTATTCATTTATGTGGCAGATGTTTTTAATTGAGATACGAAACAATTTACCTGTTTACATAAACAATAGCAAATGAAGGCTTGTAAAACAGAGAGGGCGCCTTTTTTTTTTTTTTTTTTGGCTTTTTTTTGTGTTGTTGGTTTGAGGAAAATCAAACCCGTGTCCCTCCTCCCTGGCCACGGCGGCTCGGGGGGGAGCGGGAGCCGGCTGGCATTGCCTGCGCGGGGCCGAGGAGGTGGATTTGGGTCCCTGGGTGACTGGTCGTGGCTGGAGAAATGGGGTTTGTTGGGCTCGGGGCACGTGGGGGAGCTTGGCCCCGGGTGCAGATGTCCCACGTGGAGCCATGCTGTCACCGCGTGGGGGAGGTGGAAGGGGACCAGGCGTTGGGGTCCCTGCTGGCAGCTGCCAAGCGAGGAGCATTTCCCCTGGCGCATCCCCTGGCGGCGCTGGGCGTTCACGGGATGCTGGGACCACTGGTGTGGGCAGCGCGACCCGGGGCTGCTCGCGTGAAGGGTCTGCGGGGAAAGCAAAGCACATGGGGATGTACCTGAGCGTGGTGAAACCCGCTTTGCTCCCGGCATCGGGTGGGTGGGGAGCGTCACAGCCCGGGCCAGTGGCGTGTGACCCATCGCAGGACACCCAGGGGCAAGTTGAGGATGGCAGGGGCAGAGGCTGGCTTGCCAACCGGTGTAAAGGGCTGCCGCGGCGGTGCAAGGACGGCAGGTCCCACTCAGCTGGGCAGCCAAACTAAACCACAGGGACAATGCCCGAATCTGTGGGCTGGTTGGCGTGGCATGGTCACCCACGCTGGGCCAGGCTGCCGCCATGCCCCCGGCTGGAGGAGCAGGGCAGGGCAAGACTCGTGCCAGCCAGGGCATGAGCATCCTTGGGAGGATCCCTGCCTGCGTGCCTGGCAGGGCTGGGACACACTGCCAGCGCTCCCTTGGCACCACCGGGCACATCTGTGTCCCGTTGTCCTCGTGGCGGCCATTACCTGCGGCGAGAGCTCCCCACACCAGCGACCCCGCCATTGCCTCCCCAGGCATGGAGCCGGCTGAAGCCCGGTTCATTTACACCTTGTGCAGAGGGTTTAATTAATTGGCTTTCTCTTTCAAAGGCTTCATTTGTGCTCATTTTGGATTGCTCCCTGCTAGCCTGGCCCCCCAAAATGTGCACACAGGGCAAGTTGGCAGTGGGATAACTGCTGGGAGCGAGCAGCATCCCTGCCGCATCCCTCCAACATCCCACAGCCGCTGTCCTGCTCTCTCTCCCTCTGCGTGCAACTGGGGATGAGCCACCTCCAAGCTGCCTGCTGTCACCTACCCCCATCGTCTCCGCGTCCCTGGGGAGGGGATCAGGTTGGGCACAGGGGAGGAGGGAGATGATGGTGGCCTGCAGCTCCCACCAGCTCTGCCGGGCTCGTGCACGTGGCTGTCGGTGCTGCCTGGCCGCCGGCACTGTGAACTTCCCTAACATGCTCCAGCTGGGACGGCTCGGTCCCTCGCCATCTTACTGGGGAGTTGTTCTTGGCCCCCACGGCAGCGGCAGCTGAGGAGCAGGAATGCTCGCCTTTGTTTCGGAGGCAGCCTGGCTTCGGGAGACGTCGCCTCCAGCATCTGGATTTCATTTGTGGCCATTTGGAGAGCATGAAGGATGCTGGTCTTTTAATTCCCTTTTAACCCCTTCCTCTCTCGGGAAGCTTCGCCCAGCCTGGGAGGGGAGGGCTGTGGGAAAGCCGGAACTTTCCAATGACCGCAGGCAGGGCAGCTCCCTCCCCGCTCCATCCCTGTCCCTGGAGACGACAGCGGTCCCTGGGTGCTCCGCAGTCATCGGGCTCACCGCGGGGCTGGCCCATCCCTGTCTCCATCCCCGGCTGCTCCCTGGTCCTGCCCAAGGCTGCAGAGAGCAGGGGCCGCTCACTGCCCTGGGGAGGACGGGTACCCCAGGCTGGGGCAGAGCCTGCGGCGGGGGGGACGGGCTCCCCGGGACCGTGGGAAGCAACGGACCCTGGGCTGGGCCGGCTGCCGGGGCCCCGTCTGTCAGGTACCAGGCTGCAGGGTGCCATGCATTGGTGCCTGCCGGTGTGCGCAGCCGCACGGTGCCATGCATGGGTGCTTCCCGGCACCCAGCACTGCCCCACGGGGAGCACCCAGACGAGCAGACCCCCTGCCCTAGCTCCGGTGGGAGGCAGGGAGACCGGCTAACAGGTTTTATCACATCTTCCACCGGGGAAGACCCACGCACAAGCCAGGGTGAGCAATTCAGGGGTCGCCGGTGCCCAGCGGGGTCACAAACCCCAACCCCTGCGGTGCTGCCGGGGCGGCGCGGGGCTGGGTGCCGTGGGCAAGCTGGGGCCAAGCGGGGCTTCGTCACCCAGTAGCGGCCGTGCTGGTGTGTCACCCCAGCGGGGACTGTGCCCGGGCCAGCGCGTTGTAGGTTAAACCCTCCGGTGTGACAAATGGGGGGCTTGGGGTCGTGCAGGGGTGTGGGGGGGGTCCGGCATCCGCTGGCCCCGGGAGGCAGGGCGGGGGACGCCTGCTCCCGCCAGCCAAGGAGAAAATACTAATCCTTTTATTTTTATATTATTACTTATTCATCTGGGCTGCACAGGCCTAATGGAAACCAGATGGAGGAAAACAGACACAGCCCCGAGCGGCTGGGACAAATTAACCCAAAGAAAGAAAAAAGAAAAAGAAAGGGGGAAAAAAAAAAAAATTCCAGTGGAGTTTGAGTCGTGTTGGGGAGTTATTTTTTGGAGGAGCTGCCGGGAGGCTGCACTGTGCCCCCCAAAGCCCCCTTCGCCCGCCACGGAGCTCATCCCATCCTGGGTTGGTGCCACGGCCGCGGCTGGATCCTGCGGGCATCCCGGGCTCTGTTTGTTTTGGACATTTCTGGGCTCGGGCACTGAGAAATCCCATCGGGTTCAGGGCCGTCCCTTGTCCTCGTGCCCGCGCGGTGGTTTTTGGGTTGCAAACACCTTGGGGAAAATTTATGGCTTAGAGAAAAAAAAAAGGAAAAGACAAGAAAAAACACGGCCAGGCCCCATTTCCCTGGGTGTTTGCTCAGCTTCGTGGAAACTTTCCTCCTGATGGGAAGTTGTGGAAAAGCCGCGTCGGTGCCAGAAGGAGCGTATCCATGTTTTCTCCTCAGCGTGGGCATGCGCGCGGAGTCAGGACAGCGAGGGGGACAGGGATGGGCATGCAGAAAGGGATGGTGTGTGCCAGGGATGCAGGAGGGGACGGGGAGGCAAGACGGAACGGTGCTGGGAATGCAGGCAGGGATGGTGCCGGGGATGCAGACAGGAACAGGGATGCAGGCAGGGATGGTGCCGGGGATGCAGACAGGAATGGGGATGCAGACAGGAATGGGGTTGCAGACAGGAACGGGGATGCAGGCAGGGATGGTGCCGGGGATGCAGACAGGAACTGGGATGCAGGCAGGGATGGTGCCAGGGATGCAGGCAGGAACGGGGATGCAGGCAGGAACGTGGATGCAGGCAGGGATGGTGCTGGGGATGCAGGCAGGAACGGGGATGCAGGCAGGAATGGGGATGCAGACCAGGGTGAACATCTCGCAGCCTCCTCCCTCCCTGCAAGCGATGGCAGAGCCGAACCCGCCGGTGCAGCCCCTCTGTGCTGGGACCGTGCAGGCAGCCGGTGCAGGTGCACTTACCCGGGTGAGCTGCCACCCTGTCCCCACGCTGCTGCGGCTCGTCCCCATGCCCAGCGGCTGTTGCATGGAGAGCCGGGGCCTCGGGCAGAGCACGTGGGCGGTTGCAGCGTTGCAGACATGAAGAGCACGCTGCCATGCCTCGCTACGCTGCGCCCCGCAGCCCACGCCCCGGGCTCGGAGAGGGCGAGAAGGGCAAGGGGGTGGCCCATGTAGAGCCCCACGTCATGGGAAGGTGCTGGCCCTGCCTGCTGCGGGCAGGAGCCGGCAGGCAGAGGGGACACACGTCGTGCTTTGCTGAGCTGGGCAGCGGGCGATGCCCGGGGGATGCTGAGCCTGAGCCTGGGACACGCTCTGTGCACGCTGGCAGATCGTCCTCTGCTGCCGGGGCTGGATCCTGCTCCGCTGATCGATGGGGAAAGTCTGGAAGGCTGGAGAAGCCTTACCCAGAGGTGGGCATGTCCATGAAAAGGAAAATGAAAGGTGTTCTTCAGGATGTCCCATTTATTTTGGCAGGCCCTGTAAACAAACTGTTGTTTTACGGGGAGGGATGCTGCGTGGTCTTGGGGTTTCTCCTGAGGCTGGAGTGGGAGAAGGGGGTGAGGAAAGGGAAACCGGAGCATGCACATCCAGGCGTCTGCAGGATTCCATGCACCTGGGAGGCTCGGTCCCTGGCGTGGGGATGTTCCCATGGTGCCGGAGCCGTCTGGGAGGATGCTGTGGGACCACGGTGATGACCGCCCGGGAGGTTGGCCCTTGCTGCTGACTCTCCCATCTCCCGGTCCTCCGCACGCAGCATCGGCTGCGGCACAAGCCCTGATAGCATCTTGCTCGGGATGAGGCCCTGGTTTTATTTAGCCCGGACAATGTGCTCTTGCAGGGTTCAATTAATCTCACGACAGTTGCAGCGGATTAAGCATGCATATTAGATTAGTGTTTATCAGCCGTGCCTGGCGGGGAGCGTGCCGGGGCCAGCAGGGACCCCGGGGCCGGGGGGCGGCTGTGGCGGCCGCTTCCTTCTTTGGCTGGGGCCGGCGGCGGCGGCGCGGGCTCGGGCGTGCTGACGGACCACCGCAGCTGCCCACACTTGCAGCCACCCATCACCGCCCGGCGCAGGAGCCGCGGGGCCGAAACCTTGCACCGGGGCCCCGCCACCGCTGTGCAGAGGGGACGGTGCTGGCACGCTTCCCCCGGGGATGCCGCTGCCGGGTGTTATTTGGGGTTGCAAGCACAGGGCAGTGGGACGGAGGCAGTGATGACGGGGGGGAGCCCAGCGCGGCGATGGCAGGGAGTCCCGCGCTGCCTGGTTTGCAGGATCCGGCACGTCGCAGGGCTCCCTGTGGGAGGACAGCCACCAGTGAGTGCGCGGGTCCTGCCATCACTGCGGCCACCGAGCACTGGCCGTAACGAGCCCACGATTTATAGCCTGTGCGTAAGCCCTGTCTGGGATTATGGCAGCCTTGCGCAGAGCTGCTGGGGATGGCGAGGGGTTAGCGGGCAGCCGGGGATTCCCGAGATGTGGGCAGGTAATCTCTGGCAGGAGGGTGCCAGGACGTGACAGCGATGGCTTTGCAGGGACACACACGCTGTTCGTGTGCTGGGCTGGGCTGTGCCGTGTGTGGGGCAGAACCGTCCCCACCACCCTGCATCCACGCCGGGCACAGGGCACCGTCCCCACCGTTGTGCAGCTGCACCATCCCCGCCGTCCTGCGGGCGTACAAGACACCAGGCACCATCCCCGCTGCCCGAGCTCTGCCCGGGCCGAGGGTTGCTGCTGTCCCACACCAGGCAGTGGAGATGCCCAGGCCACCCCAAAGTCCCCAAGTGTCCCCTCTGCCCCTGTCCTGATGCCCATTAGGAGGGGAAGCGCGGCGCTGCCCGGCACACACCCCGCTCACCGCCCCGTGTCCTTTCTCCGCAGATAACGCGGAGACGCGGGCTGCCACCATGCCCGACTCGCCGGCCGACGTGAAGACACAGCCCAGGTCCACGCCGCCCAGCATGCCTCCGCCGCCGCCGGCCGTCACGCAGGGAGCCACGCGCCATCCCTCCTTCACACCAAACACCAGTGAGTACCAGGCTGCTGGCGGGGACGGGGACGGGATGCCAGGCAGGGAAGCTGCCCGCCTCCCTTCGCCTCCGGGTCACACGCTGCATCCTCGATCGGCGGTGTCCTCAGCCCCTTGCGTGGCACTGGCCACACGGTGGGGTGGCATTGCCCATCCTTACACTGGAGAAGGGCTTTGGGCTGCACGCCCTGAGCCCCAGGTCACGCGTGTGTCCGCGGGGAGCACTGTGGCACCGCCCATCGCCAGCAGTGCCCTGCGAGGTGCTTGAGGATGGGGACGTCCTGGTCTCCTGCCACAAGGTCGCCAAATGGGGGCACGGAGCAGCATGTGGCCCTGGGCGCTGGAGGATGCTGCAGGCTGGGGGAGTCCCCATGGTTGGAGCTGGCTCCGTCGGGGGTCCCGGGCGCGTAGGGACCTGCCTGCCCGTCTGCGTGTGGCAGCCGGCAGTGGCAGGGCAGGGTCACAGCCAGCCATGGTGGCAGGGATGTCCTTGCCCTGCCCACACAGTGTGGTGGCATCAAGGGACTCAGGAGGCACTTGAGGTCCGAGTCCTGAGTCTCTGTAGCATCGTTGAACTGGGGGAGCCCCGACGCACTGGTGGCACCAGTGGTGCGTGGGCTTGTGGCACGCCTGCAGAGCTTGCAGCAGGGATCGGTCTCCCTGTGTCGCTGTCACCGTCCCGGCACACAGCTGGACAAGGGACACGCAGGACAGGATCGGGGCGGGCAGGGGCTGAGGCTGGTCCCCCCGGGGAAGGAGCAGCGGTGGCCATAGTGAGCGGTTGCTCCAGCTCCACCAAGACGTGTGTGTGCACAGAGGTTTGCTTGTAGCTGCTTCTTGCTTAGAAACCCCAGCGGGGAAGAAAACACCCCCAAAACAACGCCCCCAAGCCACTGCTCGCCGCCATGGCCCTGCTGCCCTCCCGGCCAGATGCTCTCTAATTAGAAATCGGCTTGTGCTCGGCTGTGCTCTGAGGGGTTTTGCTTTTTAATCCGAGCCCCGCGGCAGATGTGGCACGCTGGGTTCGGCTCGGTGCAGGACGCGGGGCCGGGGGTGCAGGCAGCGTCTCCGCCGTGTCTCGGCCCACAGCGCAAGAGTGTTTCGGTTGTTTTTGGTCTTGGGGGAAACGCGGCAAACCACCCCCTGTGCTGGCGCTGTGCGGGGGTGGTCCCGAAACACGGCGACCGTGTTAGGCAGCCGAGCATCCCTTGAACCCTCCCTCCGTCTGCGTCGGGATGCAGGGACCCGGCTCCATCCCTCGGTCCAGGCGGCTTCGCCCACGGCACGCGTGCCCCTGCCGTGCCCGCCATCAGTGAGCGTTGCCTGCAGGGACCCCCGGCCGAGAGCTGCCCCCTCTGCTCTCTCATCATAGCGTGTTTTATTTTGCTTGCAGATCGAGACGCTGGCCCTCCGACGTTTCTGCCTCGCGGCCGTTTTCATGGTTGCTTGAAATGGTCGATGGTCTGTCTTTGTAAGTAAAATGAAGCATCCGCTCTCATGAGAGACCCGAGCTCCAGCCGCAGCCCCCCCGGGAGGCGCAGGGTCCCGCGGCGGGCACGGTGCCGTGGTGGGGGGCTCGGGCAGGCTGCGCTCCCCCGCGCCAGCCCCTCTCCCTGCCCCGGCGGGTCACGGGGATGCGAACCCCGTCCCCAGCCCGGCCGAGGGACATGTGCGGCGTCTAACTTAGTAACGCACCTGTCACAGGAATAAAAGCAGTTGTGGCCACCGGGTTATTTTCGGCACCTCTTTAGCGGGCGGCTGATACTGCCCGGCCGTAGAGGGAGCGGGAGCCCACCGCGGCAGGCAGGGCAGGCAGGGCGGCGCAGGCGGCGCAAGGTTAGTGCGATCCCAGGAGCCGGGTGCCCGGCGCTCGGCGGGGAGCGGCGCGGTGCATGCCCGGGTGCCGTGGAGCGGCGCGCGGTCAGGAGATGGGGCCAGGCGTGCCGTCGCCCACGCCGGCTGCGGAAAGGTCCCTGCGCTCGCGCGGTCTGCGCAGAGGGCTGGCACAGGAGCGAGGGGCTCGCCACACCGCAGGCTGGCACCCTCAGGTGTATCCCCCCCACCACCAAGTCCCCTGGCATGGGGTGCTCCGCTCAGCTCCGGTCCTTCCAGCCTGGGCAGCAGGGCCAGAGGCGCCGGTGTGCTGCAAGCCAGGCTGGGCTTGGTGGGAAATGGCTCCTGGCTTCTCCTGGGCGGGTGCTGAGCAGCTCCCAGAGGGGCAGGATGGAGCCCCTTCTCTTGGCTGCCTTGAATGTTGAGGAGCAGGATCAGGCCCTCGCTGCGCTGGGGCATGCCCTGCATCCCATCCCTCCCCGCAGCCTGCACCTGCCTCCTGCAGTGCCAGGGACCGGTCCAGGATGCAAACCCAGGGATGCAGCAGCATCCCAAAACCTCCTGGGCGGGATGTCAGCCCCACGGAACCCAGCAGGATGCTCCGGTCCCCCCAGCCCACCCTTGTCCCCGCGGTGCCAGGGCACAGCCACCCGCTCTGACCTCCCATTCCCTCTCTCCTCACAGTGATGAACGGGAGCAGCCACTCACCCACCGCCATCAATGGGGCCCCATCCACCCCCAACGGGTTCAGCAACGGGCCGGCCACCTCCTCCTCCGCCTCCCTCTCCACCCACCAGCTCCCGCCGGCCTGCGGCGCCCGCCAGCTCTCCAAGCTCAAGCGCTTCCTCACCACGCTGCAGCAGTTCGGCAACGACATCTCCCCCGAGATCGGGGAGCGGGTGCGCACCCTCGTCCTGGGGCTCGTGGTACGTCTGACGGGTGCAGGGTCAGTCCCGGGGCTGGTGGGGTGATGCCCTGGCGGGGATCCTGTGTTTTCCTTTTGGGGTGGAGATGGTGCTAAATAGGGGAAGAAAAAGAGGGTCCTGTTGGTGATGGGTTGGCCTAAATCCTGGATTATTTTTTTTTCTGGCATCTCCCGTGATCTGCACAGCACGGTGGGCGGGCAAGGTGCAGAGGGGGGTCCCCATTTCTGGAATTGCCAGCAAAGCCTTGAGCATGGTTTTCCCTCAAGTATGGTTTTCCCTCAAGCACGGTTTTCCCTTGAGCGCGAGAGAGCCGGCGGAGGAGCAGAAATGGGGGAGAAATAGCAAAGCATCTCCCCGGGGGGTGCAGGGAAGGGTGGGGGGCCACGGCCGATGGCGCTGAGCCCGGGCTGTCCCCGCAGAACTCCACACTCACCATCGAGGAGTTTCACGCCAAGCTCCAGGAGGCCACCAACTTCCCGCTGCGACCCTTCGTCATCCCCTTCCTCAAGGTGGGTTCCCCAGCCCGGGCAATGCAGGGATGTCGGGGTTAGCATTGGCATCGCCGGAAAAAGGGGATTCGGGGGGTGGCTTTGGGGTTGGGGCTGGCAGCTGCCCACGGGGCTGCCCGTGTCCCCTGCCCCCCTGGACGCCCAGCTCCTTGCACGTGTGGAGTCACACGAGGCCGGGGCTGTTTGCAATAAAGCGAGGGGTTTGGCCCAGCTGGTAACCATTTGCAATTCATTAAAAAAAAAAATCCCCTTTTTTTTTATTTGCCTTTTAATTTTGCGCTGACTCTGCACCGTCACCCCGTTCCGGAGGGATTCGCCAACCGCTGGCATGCCTGGCAGCACTGGCGCTGCCGGCAGATGTTCAAGCCCGGCGTCGCCTGCCCCTCGTTCGCAGAGGAAAAACAAAATGCAAAAAAAAAAAAAAAAAAAGCCCAAAAGCCCCTTTTCCACCTCTGCCTCCCCAGCCCCCCAGAGCAGAGCTCCGCGCTCGCCGCAGGAATCTGCCTGCAAAGCTGCCGGAGCGGTTTGCTCCTGGCAGGGGACGGCAGGAGCCGAAATGCGGCAGGGATGAGCCGGGGGAGCGGGGAGCAGAGCCCCCTCACCCTCCTGCCCGGGTTTGCAGGGCACCGTGGGAGCAGGGGGACGATGCATCCCTGGCCGCCAGGCTCACGGGGTCCCGGCGGGCGCTGGTGGCTCCGTAGCTCGGGGACGGGCTGGGAGCCATCCCCGCTGTCCCGTTGCCAAGCGCACGGCGGCCCTGCCGGCCGCCCTGGCACCCTGCTCCCAGCTGTTCCCACCGTGGGCTCCAGATGTTTCTCATTATCCTAACTGCAACCAGCCGGGCTCGGCGTGCTTCCCAGACTCGGGGGCTTGCTTGTTTTTGTGGGGTTGTTTCCCCCCCCCACCCCGGCTGGGGAAGGGGAGGGTCCGGCCCCGCTCGCCGCAGCACGCATCTCCGGCTCAGGCACTAACGTGTCCGACAGATGGGAATTTGGCTGCGGATCAGCTGCCTAAAGAGAAAACCAGAGCTGGCAGCCAGAGCGCCCGGGCAGAAAGGGGTCTCTGCTGCTTAATTCTTGCTGCGCTCCTTGGGGCCACGGCGCCCGGGGGGGACATGGTGGGTGGGTGGGGAGTTCACAGCCGGTCCCTGTGCCCCATGGGTGCCGGATGGGCTGGGGGCTCCGGTCCCCAGGGTGAGAGCTGCGGGGACAGCGTGGTGGAGGTGGCCAACCTGGCTGGGGGATGACGCTCTGCAACCCCTGCCAGGCTGCTGCGGGCTCAGTCGAAGCCGTGCGTGTGGCAGCATGTGGCCAGACCCTGCGGGGTGCCACGTGTGTGTCCCCCCCGGCAGCCCAGCTGGCTCAGGCACGCTGCAGTGAGTGGGGTCACAGGGATGTCCCCCGGGGGAAGGTGAGCAGGACCCCAAAGGGAAGGTGCTGCCTGCCCCACACCTCCTGCCCATGGTGGGCTGGGGGCAAAGCTGGGCTGTACTGGGGTTGGGGGGGGGATGCTCGGGTGGCCAGGCTCTGCAGGGGGCTCTCAGCAGGTGGGTGCCAGGTTGGGGGGGGATGGTGGTCTGTGGGGCTGTGGACTGGACTCTCGCCCCCCCTCGCAGGCCAACCTGCCGCTGCTGCAGCGGGAGCTGCTGCACTGCGCCCGCATGGCCAAGCAGACCCCGGCCCAGTACCTGGCCCAGCACGAGCAGCTGCTGCTGGACGCCAACGCCTCCTCTCCCATCGACTCCTCCGAGCTGCTCCTGGAGGTGGGCGAGAGCGGCAAGAGGAGGACGCCAGACAGGTGAGAGCCGGCGGAGGGGCGTGGGGGTGTTTTTTCGGCGACACATCCCTGCCACCCCTCCCTGGGGCGGTGGGCGCCGATGCCCGGTGGGGACCGACCTCCACTCCTCCACCCAGGACCAAAGAGAACGGTTTGGACCGAGACCCTCTGCACCCCGAGCACCTCAGCAAGCGGCCGTGCACCATGAGCCCGGCGCAGCGCTACAGCCCCAGCAACGGGCTCAGCCACCCCCCCAACGGGCTGGGGCACCCCCCCGCCGCCCCCACCTTGCCCCAGCACTACCGCCTGGAGGACATGGCCATGGCGCATCACTACCGCGACGCCTACCGCCACCCCGACCCCCGGGAGCTCCGCGAGCGCCAGCGGCCCGCCGGTGAGTGGCGGCATCCCTGTGCACTGGGGGGGTGATGGGACAGGGGGCTGGGGAGCACCCCCCCAGGGAAAGGGGTGCTGCAGGGGGCTGACCCCTGCCCTGCTCTTGCCTTGCAGCGGTGCATGGGGCACGGCAGGAGGAGGTGATCGACCACCGGCTCACCGACCGGGAGTGGGCGGAGGAGTGGAAACACCTCAACAACGTATGTATTGCCCCCGCCCCCGGCAGTCCCATGGGGCTGGCGTGCGTGCTTTGCCCCCCACACACACTTTGCCCTCCATCCCCACCGTGTCCCCCCCAGGGCTTTTCTCCCGAGCATCCTCTGCCCCCCACAGCCGGAGCATCACCCCGGCCCCGGCACAGCCCAAATCCCCCCGCAGCATCAGGCACCACAGTCCCCCAGCTGTTTATGGCAGAGCTCCCCCCCCTCAACCTGACGTTGCCCCCCCTGCCCCCAGCTGCTGAACTGCATCATGGACATGGTGGAGAAGACGCGCCGGTCGCTGACGGTGCTGCGGCGGTGCCAGGAGGCTGACCGCGAGGAGCTCAACCACTGGATCCGGCGCTACAGCGATGCCGAGGACATGAAGAAAGGCAGCCCCCCCTCCGCCCGCCCCCACAACAGCTCCTCCGCCTCCGAGGCGCCCCAGTTAGGTATTGACCCCCGGGGCTGCGGGGTGCATACGGGGGGTGGGGGGCTGCGCCCCTCTCCAGGGTGCATGTGCCGTTCCCCCGGGGGGTCCGGCGCTGCCGGCGGGGGGTTTCGAAGGGGACGGCATCTCCTAACGGAGTCACTCCATCTCCTTCGCAGACGCTCACCGGGAGTTTGCACCACGGCCCCTCTCCGGGTACATGCCGGAGGAGATCTGGAGGAAGGCTGGTGAGTGTGGGGTGGGCACCGGCACCCATCGGTGTGTTGAGCTGGCAGGGTCTCTGCCACATCCCCTCCCTGCGCTGCGTCGGGCTGCCGGCGGGGCTGGAGGGGGTCAGGGTGGGTTTGCAGCGCGGGGTGGGTGCTCGCAGCCATCCCAGGGAGCTGCTGCAGAGGGGGATCCTCAGCCGCTTTCCTTCCAGAAGAAGCTGTGAACGAGGTGAAGCGCCAGGCCATGTCCGAGCTGCAGAAGGCCGTGTCAGACGCCGAGCGGAAAGCCCATGAGCTGATCACGACGGAGCGAGCCAAGATGGAGCGAGCCCTGGCCGAGGCCAAGCGCCAGGCTTCGGAGGACGCCCTGACCGTCATCAATCAGCAGGAGGACTCGAGCGAGGTGGGGGCCAGTGGGGGCCAGCCAGAAGGGACGGGGTTGGTGGCAGACACAGGCGTTTGGGACCTGCTCCTTTTGCAATCAAGTTTGCAGTGTCTGTGCATGTGAGACTGGGTACCGGGGGGGCTGCGGCAGCACCACGGGGTGGGAAGAGGGGATTTCTTGCACTGAGCTGGATGCGGGGGGGTGCATGATCCAGGATGGGATGAGGGGGGGTGCATGATCCAGGATGGGATGCCCAGTCCAGGATGGGGGAGCACAGTCTGGGATGGAGGTGCATGGTCCAGGATGGAGTACATGGTCCAGGGTGGGGATGAACGGTCTGGGATGATGCGCGTGGTCTGGGATGCAGGTGCACGGTCTGGGATGATGCGCACGGTCCAGGAGGCAGATGCATGGTCCAGGATGGGGATGTATGGTCCAAGACGATGTGCAAGTTCTGGGATGGGGGTCCGTGGTCCAGGACAGGGTGCATGGTCTGAGATGGAGTGCACGGTCCAGGATGGGAACGCATCATCCAGGATGATGTGCATGAACTGGGATGCAGGCGCATGGTCCGGGATGATGTGCACGGTCTGGGATGAGGATATATGGTCCGGGATGCGGCTGCGCAGTCTGGGATGGTGGACTGCATGGTCCAGGATGGTGGCGCATGATCTGGGATGGAGGTGCACGATCCAGGGCTGAGGTTTGGCTTTGCATCCCCGCAGAGCTGCTGGAACTGCGGGCGCAAAGCGAGCGAGACCTGCAGCGGCTGCAACACCGCCCGCTACTGCGGCTCCTTCTGCCAGCACAAGGATTGGGAGAAGCACCACCACGTCTGCGGGCAGACTCTGCAAGGGCTGCCGGCCCCCGCCGCCCCCGCCGCCGGTGTGGGGCTGCCACCGGGCCCGTGCCAGCCCGACGGGGTGGCCACCATCGCCAGCAGCCCCAGCGAGACGGGCTCGGCGGCCGTTTCCCGCGCTGGCACGCCGGCCACCCCGGCCCCGCTGGAGAGCGCGTCCCGCTGAGCTGCCCTCGGAACTGCTGCCGCCGCCGCCGCCGCCGCTGCTACCACCGCTCTCCAAAAGACACGGACTGCACTCGATGCAATTTCCTCAGCTACCTGACTCGTGTGACCTCCGAAACGACCTCTCTAGCTCTCACAAATAATCCTCACGGATCCTCAAACTGGGCTTTAAGTGGAGTTAAGGCAAATACCGGTCTTCTCTGTTCTCTCTTTGGTCTTTGTTTTGGCTATTTTTTTTGGTTGGTTTTCTATCGCTTGGGGGATTATGGTTCCTTTTTTTGTTGTTGGGTTTTTTTGGGGTTGGTTGTTTTTTTTTTTTTTCCCTTTTCTTCTTTCCGGATGAGGGATTTGGCTGCAGCCTCGCCACGCACTGACGTGGGGAGAGGCCGGCCCGGCCCCGGCCCGCATCGGCGCTGCCGAGGGGCTCGCTTGCAGGAGGAAAGAAACTTCTTTTCTTCGTCTCTCTCTTCCTCTTTTTTTTTTTTTCTCCTTTTTTTTTTTGTAAAAAAAAAAAAATAAAGAAAATAAAAAAGAAAACGTCGGACTCTTTGGCTTTAAGTAAGAAATTGTAAAAAAGGAAAAAAAAAAAAAGAAAAAAAAAAAAGAAAAATCCAAAAACCAGACGACGCCAAGTCAAGCCGTGTGACGGACGCTCACCTGTAACTACCTTGCTAGCTAGCCAAGAACAGACCAGACTCACCTCTGCTCCAAAGGAAATCCAAAACCAAGGAAGATCCAAACGTCTCTCCACTGCCAAAGTTCGTTTCGTTCTGTTGTTGCTTCCTTCCCCTCCCCGCAAGGATGGACGGACATGCCCCCGGGGCTTTAAAGAGTTTCTATTAAAATAAAGCAAAAAAAAAAAAAGGTGTTTTTTTTTAAAAAAAAACAAACAAGCCCCCAAGGCATGGGAGGGGGAGATGGTGGCTGAGAACCGCCGGGTGGGCGCAGCCAGAGCCGGCACATCTCTACCTCTGCCCGCCGCCAACCTGGAGAAAGAGAATTTAAAAAAAAAAAAAAAAAAAAGAGATTAAAAGACAGATTTTGGTTTTCTCCCTTCCTGAAGCCGTCGGGGGCCACCTGCGGCCGGACCCCTCCCCCCCAGCCCCTCGCTGCCGGGCTGCTCCCACACCCCGCGCCGGATTTATGTTGCAAGGATTTTTTAAGAGGGAAAAGGCAAAAGGAAAGCGAGCGCCACCTCCTTCCTGGCCGAGGAGGCAGCCAAGGACAATGTTGATTATTTTGTATTTCTCGCATCGTTGTACAAAGCGCAGAGGACGGGAGTGCAATACGGAAAGTCCCCCGGCTCCGAGGAGGGAAGCCCCGCGCGGGGCAGGAGTGCTGTACGCTAATGTGAATGTAAATAGTGTTTGCAGAGGTCCAAAAAAATAATAATAATAATAATAATAATGATGACGATGACGATGATGATGATAGTGATAATAATAAGAGACATTTGCCAAATAAAAGATGATGAGAACCCGCTGGAGGCTGTGGCGTGGGGCAGCGAGGCTGGCCGGAGGCGAGCAGAAGTCGTGTGCTCGATAGGAGCTGTAGTTTTTCCGCATTTGCAAAAACCATCCTGTGTGTTTTCTGTAGGGGAGGAAGAGGAGGGAAAGGTTTGGGGCCGGGTCAGTTGTGTTGCCAGTCACCCAGGGGCCGGTGCTGCCTTCATGGCTGCCTCCTGCGACGGCCGTGCCGTGCCGTGCTGTGCCGTGCTGCAGCAGAGCTGGGCGCATGGGGCGCCTCCAAGGTGACGTTACCAGCCCCGTGCCACCAGCGCCGAGCCCTGCTGCGGCTTTGTGCACCCCGAGGCCTCGGCGCGTCCCCTGGAGGGGGGGTTTCCGTGCACCCCGAGGCTTCGGTGCATCCCTCCAGGGGGGTTTTGTGCACCCCGAGACCTCGGTGCATCCCTCCGGGGGGTTTCTGTGCACCCCAAGGCTTTGGTGCATCCCCCCCAGGGGGGTTCTGTGCACCCCAAAACCTCAGTGCATCCCCCCAGGTGGATTTCTGTGCACCCCGTGGCCGGGAGCTTTGCCGGGTGCCCCTCGAGTGACTGTTCACTTTATTTATGGTGTGACATATGTAATATTGTCTATTTTTCTTACGTTTCCCGAGAAGAGGTAATATATAAGAGTATTGCAGATGCACCTGCTGCAGGGCCGCCTGCTCTCCCGGGTGTCTGTCCCGTCCCTGTCCTTCCCACCGCGTGTGTCCCCGCGTGTCCCCACGTGCCCCCAGCCCCGCTCCGCACCGGGGGCTCTGCCTCTCTACCTCCGCCTCGCCGGGAAACTGTGGACGAGAGCATTACTATGGAGTCTGCTCTCGTTTCCACTCCCTTCTGTTTTGTTTTTTGTGGGTTTTTTTGTTGGTTTTTTTTGGTTTTTTTTTTAATTATTGTTTTCTTTTTTTTTTTCTTAAATAATAACAAAAATACCCTACAGAACCTTGCATTGAAACCAAAAGCCAAGGGAGGGAGGGGATGGGCGGCGCGGCGCTAGCAGATGTCCAAACCAGAACGACAGCTTTAAAGTGTAATATTTCCCAAAAAAATTAGTGATGCAGGGAGGACGGCAGCGGCGGTGCGGTCGCGGGGCCGGAGTGATGCGGGCGCGGAGGGGGCCGTGGTGGCCGAGAAGGCGCTGGCCGGGAAGGCGCTGGCCGGAGCGGCGGGCGTTTCTGCGGGGTTTTGCTCCAAAATGATGTTGAGGAGTGTGGGGGACCAGGGGACACGTGCCCTGAGCCGTGCCCAAGCTGTGTCCTTTGGTGGCTTCGTGGGAGGTGGCAGATGGATGAGTTGTGCGGTGCCAGTGCAGCGTGGCCAGGGGGTAGGGACACCCCAGTGCCCACATCTCCCCTCCTCGGGTTTCGTCCCCACCATCACGGCTGGGGCTGGGGGGCGGTGTTGGTGGCATGGGGACAGCCTGCCTGAGGTCCCGGTCCCCGCGAGGAGGCACAGCCCAGGGCGCTGGGTGCTGGGTGCTGGCTGCAGCACTGGGCTGGAGGAGGTGGCAGGGGAGACGTGGCTCTCCTCTGCCACCAAACATGGCACCAGGGTCCTATCCTTAGCGGGTGAAGGTCTCTCCAGCTCCTTCCTCATGTTTCCAACCCGAAATCCCAGCTGAAACCAAAGTGCCGTGTCCCGGCGAGGCTGGGCACCCTGGAGTGGGGGTCCCACACCTGCCCAGGCTTTGCTCCATCACTGCCAGAGTCCCCCCAGCCCTCCCACAGCTTCTCCTCACCCTCCTTCTCTGGGGCGTGCTGGGGCCCCCCCTTCTCCTTGGGATGCCCTCCTGGATCCTGGTGGGTTTGAGGTCAGGGATAGGATGTCAACTTGTTCCTAGGTCCCAGGCACTGCTCTGGGGTGTCCCTGCCGTGGTGGCAGCCCCGAGGGCTCCTCTGATGCCACCAAATGACACGGCCCCAGGAGGGAGGTGTCATGCCGCCATCCCCCCTCACTCATGGCTGCGTGGGCAGCACCAGTTCCCCGGTCCCGTGTGGGGCTGAGCCCTGCCCGTGTTACCCTGCCAGCCCTGGGGACGGGGACGCCGGGGCACAGCGGTCCCCGGGGGGCTGGAAACCAGAGCCCCCCACCAGGGCTGGGTTGGCAGGGCGCAGCCTGCCCTGCCCCATGGCGTGGGTTTTGGGGGCCAGTCCAGAGAGATGACGTGGTAGGACTTTCCTTCGGCATGCTGTCCCCCCCCCTTGCTGTTTCCCGCTTTCTCTAAGTGTACTGTATGTTTGACCTGTGAAAGATGTAAACTTTATGATTCAGGTTATGTCTGTTCTTAACTCTGTATCTGTGTAATAAAGACAATTTAATATCAACTGGAGGCTCCGTCGCCTGAGCTTGTGCTGGGTGCCCTCGCTCCCCTCTCCCAGCAGCACCCTGCACCCCGTGCCCCCCACCCTAGGGGGCTTCATTATAGCCCTGGAGTCTTTTGCTGCCCTGCATCCGGCTCTGAGGAGGGGTGTCCACGCTGGGGGGCATTCAGGGTTGTCCCCAGGGAACCCAAAGGGATCTCCCCCCCCTGCTGCAGGTGCTGCAGGGTGCCCCACTGCTCCCCCTGTGCTGGAGACGGTTGCTGAGAGCTGGCTGCGGTCCCCAGCACCACCAGCGGGGTCGGTGGCCAAGGAGGGTCGGGGGGAGGGAGTCCCCAAACACAGGAGAACTGTGTCTCCGCCTGGCCACGCGTGTCCACTGCCGCCCCCGGGGCTCGAACCCGCGGTCCCAGGGGCACGGCTGGGCAGGGCCGCCTCCCCCGCCCTGCCGGCACGGGGCGGGGCCTGGCGGCGCGCCCTACCCTGATTGGCCATTGACGTGTGAAAGTGGCGCGCCGGCGGGACAGGGAGGCACGTGGCGGCTGGAGATCGGCACGTGGCTGCGCGCCGCTGGTTCCCGCCGGCACCGCGGAGTTCAGCGCAGCATGTTCCGGGGCCGGGCGAGGTGGGTCCGGGACGGGCGACTGGGACGGGGCCCGGCTCGGTGACAGGCACCGAGGCTCCCAGGGCTGGAGGGGTGTCCCCTTCCCGCCCCGAGGTGGGAGAGTTTGTCCCTCAGGGGGCGCAAACCAAAAGCCCTGGGGCTGAAAGGGTGCGGGTTTGCTTTTGCTTGGGTGAGGAAGGGCTCCCTGCCGCTCCCTCTGTGCAGGCAGCAGCCCTGCTGGTGGGGCTGGTCCTGCCTCCTCTTCCCTTTCCCTGCCAGCAGGCTGTAATGCTTGTGCCTAGTTTATTTTCACCCAAGGGAAGCTGCTTCCAGGTCCCCTCTGAGCTGGGAAGGGGCTCAGTATGAGGCAGAGACCTTCAGTAGCCCCTCAGTCCTGCAGTTCTGGGGGCCTGCTGCAAGCCTGCCTGCAGCACCAAGAGCAGACTAACTGCTTTGGTGGCACCTATTCATCCTGCTGGAAGCACCCTTAAAGCCTTTGCCTGGCTGACGTTCTGCTTTAGGTTCTGTGTTAAATGGCAGTTTGTTTATTAAATGGCTTTTTGCCCCTGTTCCTGCCCAGTTCTCTCTTCCTGGACACTTCAGGGATCTGGTGGCAGGACCCATCATCCCTGGCAGGGGTGGAGGCATCTTGGGACGTGGCAGAGATGGCAGCTCTGCGGAAGGCTGCAGTTGATGACTCAGATGTGAGCCACCTGGAGGGGGACAGTGTGGAGGAGCTGGATGTGCCGGACCCAGTGAGTGCCTGGCTGAATGTGGAATCAGTTTTCTCTCTTTCTCTAAGGAAATGGAAAACTCTCTATGCCTCTCTTCAAGCACTTCCAAAAATTAAGAATAGTCTTGGGCTTCTGTTGTTAAAATCCCTGAGCTGAGAAGCTGGAAATTGAGTTGTCACTCTCCTGCTGCTTAGCTTTCACTGCTGAGATGGCTGGCTGGGCAAGAGTCAATGGCTCCTGTTTGTCACCGGCTTAAATCTCCAGTTCCCTCTGACAGCTCTGGTGCTGCTGGGGCCTCTCTGCTGCAGCACACGCTGCTTCACAAGCAAGCACAGGAAAGGAAGTATTTCCCTGGGTTTTTTTTCTCCCCATGGAAGCTGGGAGCTGAACTCCCCTTTGGTGGGACAGGCCGTTGTCCCCAGCACCCAGCTCACCCTTGTCCCCAGCCTGGGAGGGCACTGCTGGTGGAGATGCGTGCTGTGTAGCACTGCAACGTCCCAGCCCAGGGTGGGGAGCGGCGCAGGGGTGTCCCTGCTCCGTGTGCTGCTCATGTGAGTCTTGGTTTGGGTTGCAGGAGCTGGAGGCCATCAAAGCCAAAGTGCGGGAGATGGAGAAGGAGGATGAGAGGCTGAAGGAATTGCAGCTGGAAGCCGAAAACCGCCTCATCATGAGCTCAGAGGCAGGTATGGGCTGTCCCTGGGTGCTGCTGTTGTTGTCCGCCGCCCCTAGGGACACCTCTGGGGCACAGGGCGGTGATCAGAGCCAGAGCACGCTGCGCTGTCTGTCTCTCCTGGCAGCCTGAGACTGGGCACAAAGGGTGGGTGAGGGATGGAGTCCCAGGCGTGGCATGGTGCTGAGGTTATATCCAACTCCTACCTTTGCAGGACAAGACGCAGTAAATCATTGAATTAAATTCAATTCAGTTAAGTAATTGAGTTTAGCTGTTGGTGCTTCACGCTGAATTTGTGTGAAGAGAGAGGGGACAAAGGGGATGGAGGAGGTGGTGGCAGCAGTGTGGGGATTTGGGTGTGCCCCTGGACGTGACCGGGGACCCAGGGAGCTTTGCAGTGTGGCAGCTGGGAGCAGACCCGCATGGACAGACGTCCCTCTGCCAAGGGGCTCCTGCGACTCCGTCCAGCACGACCCCTTGTCTCTGCAGCTCTCTTCCCAAAGACAACCGAGGAGAAGAAGGAGGTTGACCAGCGATCCATCTACGTGGGCAATGTAAGTAGGAGACCCTGGAGCAGAGCCCACCTCGCTGCTCCTTGCCCAGCTGGATGTATGTTTGAGATCCCTAGCACAGGGGCCTGTGCACCCCCTATCGAAGGCTGGCTGGTCCCATCCCAAATGCCTCTGCCCAGCCCAGACTGGGAATTTGACTGAGCACCTGCCTGTGATCCTCAACCACTTGCAGATAATCTGTTGCATGTGTCAGCTCCCCAGAATATCCTGCTGGAAGCTGCAGGTCATGCAGCATTGCTTGTTCCCTCAAAGGGGGGGGCCTCTCTCTTGGATTTGGGTTTCCAGACCGGAGCATTTCAGCTGGAAGTGTCTTCTGAACATCAGGAGATGATGAGGTCGTGGTGGCAAGGCATGAGCAGGGTCAGCCGGGCCCTTTGCCCCCCGTGATGGTGTGCGAATGCAGACCTACGAGCCGGAGGAAGCTGGATGGTGGTGCTGGAGGGGGCTGGGGCTGTCGTTGCAGGTGGATTACGGGGGCACGGCAGAAGAGCTGGAGTCTCACTTCAACAGCTGTGGGCAGATCAACCGAGTGACCATCCTTTGTGACAAGTTCTCGGGGCATCCCAAAGGGTCAGTGCTGTGCGTGGGAGCTGGGGTTGGGGTGCTGAGGGTGCTGCCCTGTGCTCCCCAGCCTTTGGGAGCAGCGGGGTGTCCCTGGAGCTCTGCTCACCCCGTCCCCTCGCAGGTATGCCTACATTGAGTTTGAAGAGAAGAGCTCCGTGAAGGCTGCGGTGGAGCTGGACGAGAGCATGTTCAGAGGCCGTGTCATTAAGGTAAGAGCTGGATGAGGCCCTGGGATGGTCTATCCATCCCTCCCATGTGCATGGGGCTGTGCCGATCCCCAGCGCCGGCTGAGCCACCCCCTGCCTTCCAGGTGCTGCCCAAGAGGACCAACATGCCGGGCATCAGCACCACCGACCGCGGGGGCTACCGGAGCCGCTTCCAAGCCCCCTGGGGAGGGCTGGCCCAGCGGGGAAGTTACTATGGAGGGCAGCACCCGAGGGTGCGAGGGAGGACGTACAGGTGAGTGGGCAGGGGGTTTCCTTGCATACTTGGGTCAAGATCCCTGTGGAACAGGGTGTCCCCAGGATGAGGATAGCTGCTCCTTTCTCTGGCCGTGCTTAGCTTCTCGGTTTTGCAGCTCCAACCCAGGGGAGGATGGAGGAGGGCTCCGGCAGGAGTATCCTCCTGGAGACCTGTGCTAGAAATGTCTCCTGCCCATCGCGTGCTGTTAGCATCACCCTGGTGCCTGTGGGGTCGGTAGGAGCCTGGTGGTGGCTGGTCTGACTGGGACACAGGCACCTCAGGGGGACTGTGGGCAGCCGGGAGGGGGTAGGGCCAAAGTGAGCAGCCAGCGATGGCGTGGCAGAGACACCCCCGCTGCTTGTCCCGGCATCCCTCGCGTCCCCAGCACAGGCCTGGAGCTATTTTCCAGCACACCTCTCGCTGCTTGTGTGTCTGCGAGCTCGCTGCGGATTAGCTTCAACGATGCCCCAGCCCCTTCAGCGTTGTGGGAGGAAGCGGAGAGGAGCTTTGGGGGAGGAAAAAACACCTGGAAACTCGCTCCTGTCCCCGTGTCCCTGCCAGGGGTTTGGGGGGCTGGTGGGTGGGCATCGCAGTCCCAGCCTGGCCTGTCCCAGAGCTGTGCTTGGCTCTGGGGCTGCCCTGTCTTTTGGGGGGTTCGGTCTGGGATAGCGGGGGCAGAAGGGTGAATCCCAGCTCTTGGAGGGGTGGAGGAGCAGGTAGCTGTGCTTCTAGGCACAGCTGACATCGCAGCTGAGCAGTGCCCCGGTGCTCTAGGGTACTGTTCTTGTTCTTGTTTAGGGGTCGGGCGAGGCTGCTGCCTTGGTATTTTCCGTACTAGAAAGGACTGGACTGCCCTGGTGATGCCGATGGGATTGGAGAGACTTAAGAATATGCCTACCCAAGCCAAAAAAGATGAATTTTAAAATGTGATCTGCTTGGATCTGCTGCACCTGCACATCGGCTGGATCCCTACCAGCATCCCAGGAGAGGCTCACCTGAGCTTTGCTTGAGGAGATTGTGCTTTCATTGAGAACAGGCTCATTCCAGAGAACATCCTGCCCTGGGAAGAGCTTCTCCCAGACCATCAGTCTCATCCTCATCCCATGGAAAAGGGCTGTACTGGAGGGTTTGCAGTAAACCCGGTTTGGCTTTTAGCTGTCCAAATGGCCTCCATGCCCCTGCGAGGGCGGACGTGTCCTGCTCGGCCCGTGAAGCACTCTCAGCTTTGCTGGCTGTTTCTGCAGAGGCTGGATGCTGCTTTCTCTTGCCCATAAGAAGATCCTAAATACCTTGCCAGAGACTGTTTTCTTCTCCAAAGCAGTGGAGGAAGTCTTGGGTTACAGCTCTAGACCTTTTCCTTAATTCTGTCAGCCTCGTGGATTCCTGACCTTGCTCTTGGGAAGATGATGGAACCTAATGATGTGTTTTGGGTCTGGTTTTTAGCTTCGCTGCTGCTGTTGTATATCTAACAACGAGGGGAGGGAAAAGGCATCCTTTGCTATTTCTCTGGAAGCCTCTGTATCTCCATGGTGGTTAAACAAGATCTGGGTGCCACAAAACCCTTCCCTGCTTTTATTTCAGATGTCAAGAGCCCCCTCTTCCCCCGTTCCTGCTTTTTTTATTCTGAAGCTATAGGGATCAAAGAGCGCTGCTAACACATCATTTCGCTTTATTTCTGGCAGCAGCAGTACTACAAAAATCATCTCCACTGTTGCAAACTTGGTCTGATCTTCCTCTTTGCTCCCGTCACTATTCCTGCTGCGGATGTGGGTTTGGGGATGGTGTGAGCCCAGCTGAACTTAGAGGGTGGGGACTGAAGCGCACCACAGGAGCTGGGCACCAGGGAACAGGCGCTGCCTGGCACTTTCCCCTTCCTGCTGATGTTGTGTTTATGACCTCTGAAACCGCTCGGTTTTAAAGGGGGTGGGGGGGGGAACTTTGTGTTAAAAGAGGCAGGCTGCAAACACCGGCAGACAGCGTTACTGTGTGAAGTTCTGCATTGAAATCGGGTTTTATTACGTAATTCTCACGCTAATCTTTCCAGAGCCTTGGTTAGGATTCCTCTAACCCAGATGCAACAGATGCGACTGACTCCTAAAGCAGCTTTTCACAGCTCAGGGGGCATTGCCAGGCTAAAAATCCCACTGGTTCTTTTTTTTTCTTTAAGGTCTCAGGATTTTTTTAAAGCTCGAAGCCTTAACTCTTCACGTTGTGTTGATTTTGCACTTTGTCCAGCGTGGACTGTGCTGCCGAGGCTGGCCTTGATCCGAGCTACCCTTAGGCTTAGACTGGAAAACTGGCTTTTTCTAGGGCTTTAAACTTTTTGCGTTTAGTAGCTTTGTAAATTCTTGAGACTTAATTTTTAACGAAAACTACTTTGGGGTGTTCGGACTCTCTTGTGGAAGAGGAAATGCTGAGCTCCTGTCTCTGAGTGAGAGAGAATGAAGATTTTTTTTTTTTTAATATGAAAATGTTTTGGAATAGCAGTGTACTGCTGTGCCTTGTTTAGATAGTGGGTGAGGCTCAAACACTTTCATCTCCCATTATTTGACAGGTTGTTGTTGATTAAATGTATTTAAGTTCTGTTTGACAGAAAGTATTGTAAATGGCACTAATTTTTAAAATAAATGATCCTGCTGTGTGAACTTCAACTGCAGTGAGACCGCGCTGGCTGTGAGCTGACACTCTGCGCTGACCTGGCGTTCTCCAGGCTTCTTGTATCCTTTGGAGCTGTGCAGCTATATTTATTTATTTATAGCTATGTTTTATATATTTTTAACTGATTAGGTGCTTGAAGCACAGACTGCCCAGTGTGGGGCTTGGAGCAGAGGCCTGCGTTACCTCTGCTGATCTTGCTGTATGCGCAGTCTCGCATAGCGCGAGTCTACTGCACAAGTGATTACGAAGATGGGATGCTTTTCTAGTCTAGCTTGTATTTTTATATATATATATAAATACCTGCTATTGATTTGGTAGTCTTTAATTAGAACAGCAGGGAGCTGCAGGGGGAGGAGATGCTAATAGAGATTAGTTTGGGATAAACCAGGCAGCTGTGCAATCCTGATGTCTTAAATCCACACCAAGACATTATCCCAGCTGTGCTACCTGTGCTCTCCCTGACCGGGGTTGGAGCTGCTGTTAACTGTGTCTCAAAGAGGTGCAAAGTGATAACAGCAAATACTGTCAAATGTGAGTCACCCCAAGATCTGCCTTCCCCAGGAAGGCAAGACCAGTGCAGGGCTCCATCAGGTTCAAGTTGATGCTCTGAGACCAGCTGTTTGCTGTCTGCCAGAGCTTTCTCAAGTATGTAAACAGTGGCTGGGGTCGTAGAGAAACCTGGAGCCTTCGGCTGACTTGCAGAGTTTTCTCTTTCCAAGAACTAATGGCATAAGTACACACAGATCTGGGTGCTCCCAGCTAAGGAAAAACAGGACAAGGAGCCCAAGTATGTTTGAATTAAGCA
Source organism: Larus michahellis (assembly GCF_964199755.1). Classification (NCBI taxonomy): domain Eukaryota; kingdom Metazoa; phylum Chordata; class Aves; order Charadriiformes; family Laridae; genus Larus; species Larus michahellis. The sequence continues at coordinate 1,957,525 of NC_133899.1, forward strand.
CTGCTTGTGTTGTTCCTGTCGGAGTGGAGAGTCCTGAGCAGCAGCAAAGGGGGCTGGCAAAGAGCAGAAAGACTGCTGTTGCTGATGTGCTGCTCCTGCTCTGGGGGAACTGCTCTGAAGCACGAGTACATCTGAGGAACAGTGTCACTCTGTGCATCTCAGCTGACTGAAATCTAGGTTGACCCCAATAATAATCTCTTAGCTGGCTCTTGTGCAGCTGTGCTTGCTGCAATCACAAGCACAGCAGGAACTGCTGTTTTTACACAAAGCCCAATTCCTACAGAAACATCTGAGTTGCACAGAGGCACAGCTGCACATGTTTCTGTAGGGAACTGGCCTCCTATCTGACTCAGCTGACCTTCCTGAAGGAAGAGCTGCCTCTCACATGTTACCTGAAGGCATAAAGCTGAACAGTGACTTCTGTGCTATGCTCAGGCTTGCTAGAGTAGAAATGCGTACAAACCATGCGGGTGTCGAGTTTATTTTACATAGAATAAATTTAAAATACTACACAGAACAAAGACAATATATACATCACTTTGTAGGCACACTCCTGTACGTGGGGAATGTTCTCAATGCTCAGATGAGAAGGGGCAGAGCCTCAGCACACCTGCATCATCATGGAGTTCACCATATTATCAAAAGCCCTAGAGAAGGAAATGAACACAGAATAGTAAAGGAAGCAGCTAGTTCTGCACAGCAGATCTCTTGTAACAAAGCCAATGGCTAACAATGCCTCTTACTGGTTAACAAGCTGCTTTCCCCAGGCTGAATACATGTTTTTACTCTATAGCATGCTCTGTTGAGTAAACGGCTTTTAATTAAGCTGAAGTAAGGACAGTCTTATCCTGGCTGCAGATCTGCCTCAGCAAAGCGTAAGAGAAGTTGTTCTTGCCTAGGCAATAGAAACTTCCAACACGATTAAAATTCCTGTGAGATTACAGATGAGAAACGGGAGGCACCGGCCCTCACACGTGAGGAATTACACATGCTGAATGCCCATGTGTCCTTACAGAAGGATAAGCCCTGGACAAGCGCGGTTGTTCACTCTGTTTAACCTGCTCTATTTACCTATGTTTATGCTCGTATTTACCTATAAAACAGGGAATTTTTTTCTCCCCAAGAGATTTATTTTCTTGAGCCAAAATTTCTAACGCTGGTTCTGAGGTGGGAGTGAGAGTTCACTGTAACTTTCTCATGGGACTATCAGAGTTTTCTGTTATGCAGTAATGGCCCAAAGACAACACAGCTGTTCTCCATTCAGAGCATGCACATCTGAACTGGTCAACCACAGGGGTTATGCTCTTGGTCCTATTACATCATAAGTACACGGCAAGTTCCAGAAAGATGACAAAGATCAGAAAGATCAGTACGATCAACTGACTTACCTGGAATGGATACGGTCCCCAGGGTTATAAAAAGGGTTACACATTATGTCCGTGTATGAATTATGCAGCTTTCGGAACATCTGAAAAGGGATTGTAGTTAATTAATTAATTTTTTTTTTTTTTTGCTTCTCAGCACTTTATGAATAAGCGGAAATAGCAAAAACACTGATGTGGCAAGTTGTGCTCTGATTTCCTGCACTTACACTGCGGATCTCATTGTCTCGAAGTGCTGTGTTTGAAGAATCCACCACCATAACAAACTTCACCTTTGAATTCGTCACGTAGCCGTATCTGTGCAGCTGTTAAGGCATGTGCTTCTGACACACCAGAGCCTGTCAAAGCAACTAAAACAAGGCTGGAATACACTCAAAGAAACAAGCTGAGAGGAAACATGACATTCTTGCTGCACCCAGCACATAACTAGGACCAGATGAGCTAAGCGAGACACTAGATTGCAGGAACCGTATCCCCTTTCTACCTGACCGATGACATCTTTGATAACTCCAGGTCAAGTTTGCTCCTACACTGCCTAGTAAGGCATGCCTTGCAATTTCAGAAGCAGCCTCCCACTAGCTATTCTGGTGAGGTTTTCTTTCTTAAGAAGATTTCGGTGAGACAGCCACCTTATTTATTCTTGTTTGGGAGACCAGAGAGACCTGGAAATATTCTAGTATCAGCCAGTATGGCTGATACTTAAAGACTGAGACTTAAAAAATTAACAATCAGAAAACCCACAAGTCAGGTGTGTTACAGCAGATAACTTCCATCTGTGGGATGCAGAGAAAAAGCCAAAGAAAGTTCTAAAGATCAACTTTGTGAGTTAAAAACACTGGGGCAGCTGTGGCTGTGGAGTACATATTTTAGAGAAATTGGACCACACACCTGGGATTTAGGTAATTGACCAGAGACTCCTTCATACTCCTGCCACTTTCACTTATGTGTTATTAAGGAGTCTAGGATCTGTTCTAGTCACAGGCAACTGTTTAAGCTGAGTGTGGAATAAAGCACACAGTTCACAAAAGGTGAAGTCTAGCTGCACCAGGCACTATTCACACGTTGCGGTCCCTCATGTAGGCTAAAGGTATATTTTTCCACCACCTGGTTGGGCAACAAAGCAGCTGCTGAACTGACAAGGCACCCAACCTGACCCTCTGCGTGACAAACTGATTACTGAACAAGTCCATATATTTTCTGCCAATGTCTTTAACATGGCACTAAGTAGGAAGAGAGGTTTCGCACGTGGAGTCCCTCACTAGGAAGAGCCTATAAATACGTAATGGCATGGCAGTTTTTCATTAGAAAGATACACCTTGTAGTCTTCAGTGGGGTAGAGAAGCCCTAGGTACAGTTCCCTCTGATCTACAAGAGCCTTGCCCATCGCAGAGATCTTTTCATCCACAACATCGAGGGAAGTGTGCACGGTGTAGTGGAATTTCAGCTCGTTTTCAGTTGGAATGCTCCGGATGTAGAGGGGATAGTTCTGAGGAGGAGAACAAATTATGCTAAGTAGGACTGGCCACTCTGCTGTGTAAGTGACAGCTGATGCCACGACAGTATTTTCACCCAAAGAATTGCTGCTGTCAGAAGTAAGCTATTTTAACCATTTTACATTCACAGCTGTCACAGCAGAGCCCCCCCTTACACTTTGCAGCGCTTGTGGAGCAGATCTGTCTCCATACACCAGTGGCAGGAGAATCACTTGCACAGGCACTGCACAAGGCTCAGGTCTCTCCACTGCTTGACCTGCCCCTTTGTCCCAGCAGAGCCTGTCCCCAGCTCATTCTGAGGAAAACCCCCCTCCTGTTCTGTCAGCAGGACACTGTAGGGCACCCTCACACTGCTCCTGCGCTCGCTAGGCCCTGGTCCCAGCCTACTCTGCCCAGCCCACTTCAACTTCCAGCGTCTGCCCCGCTCCTGTCACCCCTGCTCATGCCCCACCATCCAAGACCCTGTCCCCTTCCCCTCACCCCTACCCCACAACCTCATCCAGCCCGACAGCCCCAGTCCCACTACCCTCCTCACTCCTGCTCAGGCCACACAGCCTCACCTGGTCCCACAACCTGAGTCCTGGCCCCACTCCTCCCAGCCCTGCTCAGGCCCCACGGCTCCCCCTGACCACCCTGTCCCCCTCAGGCCCCACAACCTGAGTCCCTGCCCCTCTACCGTCAGCCCCACTCAGACCCCACAGCTCCCCCTGAGCTCCCCTGTCCCCCTCAGGCCGCACACCCTGAGATTCTGCCCCGCTCCCCTCAACCCTACCCTGCAAGCCTCACCCAGCCCCAGTCCTGCTCCCCTCCATCACTCCTGCTCAGGCCCCACAGCCTCAGCCCCACTCTCCCCTCACTCCTGCTCAGGCCCCACCTGGCCCAACTGCCCCACTCAGGGCCCACAGCTCCACCTGGACCCACTGCCCCACTCAGGCCCCACAACCCGAGGCCCAGCGCCGCTGCCCTCACCCCCAGCCCCACCTCCTTGGCGATCACGGCGATGCACACCGCCATCTTGTCTCCGCCTCCGCCGTCCCCCCCGCCCCTCCCCTCCCGCGCGTCACGTGAGGCGGGCGGTACTCACGTGACGCGCGGTGGGCGCGCGGGGCGGCGGTTGCCATGGCGAGGGTGGTGCTGGTGTCCCTCTGCCTGTGCTGGGCTCTGGGCCCCGCCGCGGCCTCCGCGCCGCCCAACATCCTCCTCCTCCTCATGGACGACGTGAGTAGGGCCGGGGGATCCGCGGGGGGACGGGACACTCGTCACTGGGGGTCGGGGGCCCGTGTCGCCGGGAGGAAGTCACTTGGGGGGGTGGCACTGAGGGGGGCTGTTAGGGTGGATGGAGGGGATGTTGGTCACTGGGGAGGGGGCCCTGTTTGTGGCCAAGAAGGGGGCCGTGTGCCTGTCCCTATAGAGGGGCTTGTGTTCCTGGGAAGGGGTCGGTGTGGCTGAGAGAAATTGGGGCATCAGCTCTATAGAGTTCTTATTACAGGGTGTGGGCTGAGCGGGGCTTGTCATTGGGGTGAGAGCAGGGCCCTTGTGGTCAGGCGGGGTGCTGGGGCTATTGGAGGGGCTCCCGCGGTGGCCCACTCTTGCCCAGGCCGTAGCGACGGGGGCACGGTTTGAGCACCAGCGCCTTACAGGCAGAGCCACTGTCGGAAACGCTCTGCTGATGTCTGGGAAATTTGTTCGTGGTGCGTGCACAGCACGTCAGAGATGCTGTGGTGGTGGTCCCTGAGCTCGTGGGAGCATCGTGGCACATGGGCTGGGTCCAAAGTTGTACTGGGGCAGAGGCCTTTAAATACAGATTTCATCAGGGTGGCTCCCCATGAGCCTTATCCTGCAAATTACTCTTTCCCGGCATCCTCCTAGGTGCACATCAAGGGATATTTTTGGGCCTGGTAAGAGCTGTGTTTTGAGAGTGTGTCTTGCACATTTATTTGCTTCTTTGGGCTGCCTAGAGCTCTGTCTCATTGACTCCTGCAGAGCAAGGCGCTCCCTGATGTGTACAATCCCTCTAGGTCACACAGTTTCCAGATTCACTCATCATCCCTTCCAGGTGGCGTGGCCTCTGTGTTCAGCCCTGTGCTGAACCCCCTCCTGTTATCAGTAGACCAGTGCCTGTGGGATGGCACAGGAACAGGGTCTGTACCGTGACTCATGGTCAGAGGTCTTCAGCACAGTGATTCAGGCGCAGCTCGCGGGTTGATGTGATGATCTGGAAAAGTTTGATTGAAATAAGCAGGAATATTTGAATAGGTTTGGAAGTACTTACTCTGAAAGCCGTCACGCTTCGTTGCTTTTTTTCTCGAGTCCTTTGTGGATTTTGTGTAAAAAGTGGTGAAGAATTGAAAGGAAGGCCCAGGCCCGGCATACCCCTGCCCTGCCTTCCTTCAGGGCAGAGCTGCCCTAGGTGACCTCCACTAGAAACACTGCAGTATTAATGCAAACATCTCGTTATTCCTTGTGCGTGGGTGTCCTGCTGAAAACAAATGAGACTTCTCAGATCTAGAAAGTCAAGCCCATATGCAAGTCTTTCGGAATAGGTGCTTACATACCTACATACCTTATCTAGAAGTCTAATCATCTTATCTACCAGTCTGTTCATAACGACTGAGCAATTAAGTCCACAGTCCTTGGCAAAGGATTCCACTGGCTGGTAAATACTGAAAAACAGGGTGTCTTGGTGGTTTTCGAACCTTGATAGAATCATTCTGAAGTTAAGGCTTGGTTTTGTAGCCTACAAAAATAATTGTGGCAATATCTTCTAATACTAGCGATGGATGTAGTGTTAGTAGCACTGAATAAGGTGCAGCTACAAGTGTAGACAAAGAAACTCGAGTACATTTCAGGAAACATTCTAGAAACCCAAACTTGCTTCCTGAAGAACTAAACAAGAAGAAAACTAATTCCATTAATTTTTGCTCTCTGAACTGGAAAAAAAAAAAGGGCAATAAATCATTAAAGAGCAGAAATAATCATAGATTTGTTTCCAACTAAGTCTTTCCACTTTTGCACTCCGTAGTGTCTTAGCCACATGGGTAAGGAAATATATTCATTTCCAACATGTTCAAGGTGCTGCCACCTTCCTGTTTTGCTTCTCTTCTGATATTTTCATGTTGTCTTTCAGGTGTGTTTGTAGTAGAAATGCATTATGTGCCATTTTAAGCTACCCAAAAAGCTAATGAGTGTGGGTATCTGACTTAACAGGTGGGCATGCTCTTACCGCCTGTTTTGGCTCTGTTTTGCCGATTCAACATGGCTGTTGTTTTCATAGTATTTCTACACTCCTGTACAAGATAATTACCTTGTAAGCCTAGTTTTTCTGGCCAGTTGAGCCTCCAGCAGTCCGTCTCAAACTTCCATTCAGCAATATTTCCCCCCAAGCTGGCATTTGTAATTTTCAAGATGAAAGCTCCTTGGGATAGTGATTATCCCACTCTAGAAGTGTTGGTACGGCACGAGACGTGATGAGGCACAGATCTTGACTGGAGTTTTTGTGATCTATTTATTTATTTAAAATGCTGTTCATTAAAAATACATCTCCATGGTCTTTTTCCTTTGATAGTTCAGTAACTTCTGTGACTCTGACACTGCTTTTAAATTACAGCAACATGATTTTTTTTCTTTCTTCCTTGATGATAAAGAAACTGATGAATAGAGAACTCAAGGGTGATCCCATTGAGTCTATTTTAATTCCACACCCTATTGCTGGGTGGTACCATTTAATTGCTCCTCCCTCAAACCTCAACAGTCGACTCTGCAGCTCTCCAACAATTTTTTTTCCAAAGTGCACTGCTGCAGTGTAAATGTTAGACTCTCAAATGGGACCAGACAGATGGTTTTCTAAAGATCTTGATACATTACACCCTCCATATCAGGTGCTCACCTGATACGCATCTGTATTAAAGAAAGTTATTGCCTTTTTTAAAGCATAATGTAATCTCCAGCAACCACGGTGCCTAATTGCTCATTAAGTTGTTCCCTTCTAGAACCTTCTGTTTTAAGTCACTTACTTTTATTTGTATTATTACCAGTAATAGTGTTCAGCAATGAATGTAGACAATGTGATGGTAATTTTACAGTTCTCCTGGTGTGTGACCTCTCTGAATTAGGAGGAAGATGCAGGGTGAAACCACTGTTTTGCAAATAAGCAGAGTGACATACGACGCCTCTGGCAGGTTTCTCTCCAGAGCTTGCTTTTAAAATAAACGCTTTCTCTCTTTTCCTGCAGCACTGCTTTTGACTTTAGACCTTTTCCTTGCATTTCTAGTTACGTATACACAGATGGATAGATGGATAGATAGATTCAGCAGGCTGAGATGGAGTCCTGGGGTCAGTGGCCCAACACAAAGACATGTCACCAGGGTCTGAAGGGTCAGACTTTTAGCTGTACGATATCGAGCATATCATGTGTAACTTCCTTTTCCTCCCTGGTATGCATACACTTGCCAGTCTTCAGGCACTTGTGTAAGAGTGAAGGCATTAGGATTCTTACCCAGTTCTGCTACAAGTGTTTTAATGCCTATTAGCCATTTAATCTCATGTGTGCCTTGGTTTCCCATTTGCGAGTGAAAACTCTACTAGTTCTCTGCTTCACTGGGTTGGGGAATATCATTTTTATCACAGCTGTGAAGTAATCCCTAAATAAGGAGATGAGCACTATAAAGATTTAGAAGTGAAGGGATACAATAAAAGTGTTATGTGGGCCCAGAAGCATTGTCATCGTGGAAGAGTAAATGTACTTTTACATCTTTTGGTGTGTTCTTTTTACAGATGGGTTGGGGCGATTTGGGAGTTTTCGGAGAGCCTTCTAAGGAAACTCCTAACTTAGACCAGATGGCTTCAGAAGGGATGCTTTTCCTGGATTTTTATACTGCCAACCCCCTCTGTTCTCCGTGTGAGTAAACTTGAGTTTAAACTAGCATATAAGCATGCCACCTTCTGAGAAGATTGGGATGTTTGCCAGCATCTGACATGAACTAGCAACCAAACCAGCGATTACCCTCAGGGTAGAGTTTGGAATTAGTGCTTTGATCTTGCATTTTGCTCCCTTTTTATTTACATTTTGATTGGAAAACCTACAATCTTTGGTTCATACAAAGCAGTGTTTTAGTGGTCAAATCGGTCCAGCTAAAGGATTTTTTAAAACATTCTGGTTTAGTATTCTAGCCTCAGTCACTGCATTTTTTTCTAATCTTTCTTATTTTGGGATAAACAGACAAAGCTGTATCTAAATTTTTGCTGAACATACTTTGTACATAGTTTGAGTCCGTTGTCTTTGGTGAGACCATGCAAGGAATGGCAGCAGGTTGTGTCCTGCTTTTGAGGCTGGTGGCTTGCAAGGTTCTTGGGGAAGGGACGAGAGATAAAAGAAACGTTTGGGTCTGGGAGATGCAGATATTTTTATCCTTAATTGTTTTTCTGTGGGGTGGGCTTTTTTTCTTTCTTTTTTCCCTCAAACGTGACTGACAGCCAAGAACTGAAACAAAAATGAGGAACAGGGGCTTTTTATTTGAGCTTTCATTTCGGACATAATTTGTCAGTGTGCTGCTGACGTCCTTGCTCAGAAACGGCATTTAAAATATGCTGAAGTCCTGCAAAGTCCAGTGGTGGTACTGCATATGCTTAAAGTTAAGCATCTATTTAAATGTTTCCTGCAGTCAGGACCTGACTTCTGTTGTCAAAGCTGGGCAGCTCTTTCTTCACTATTACGTGACTTTTGTTCAGGCAAGCTCGAAAACCTAGCCTTAAGCATGTAATCAGTTTCTGTACAATTTCCTCTTACATGTGTATGTCAGGTATTCCTTCTATAATTGCTGAGATTGAAGGGCTGCTACATTGACTATTGAAAGTAATTACTCTACAGCAGTGGGTAATTTAATAAAGGGGCCAAATTTCAGTCGGGTTTGTCCTGGAATAACTCAAATGTTGTCGTATCAGAACCTGTCTATCTCCATGGCTCACTGGAGAGGGGAGTTGCTGCCTGTTCTAATGTGAGTGATCTTAGTAGCTGGCTGTGGCAAAAGGACACTGACATGCTTCAGTCGGTGCGCTGTCCTCAGCCTTAATATGATGATAATGTTAAACAGAGAATGCATGTAAAACAAAACCGTTTTATTTTGTTGTTATTTGCAGCAAGGGCAGCACTATTGACGGGCCGTCTCCCAGTCAGGAATGGTTTTTACACTACGAATGCACATGCCAGAAACGGTATGGGCTTCACTGCTGATTTGCCTTCCTCTCTTGATTTCCCCCTGTGCTTTGTAGGAAGTTTTGCTTTGAACAAAGGCTTGGCTTGGTGATCTTCCAGAGTGGCACAAAAAGATTACCATGTTAACTGCTGGTAATAAGCGTGACATTTATTGCTTCCTTCTCATCAAGCAGAAAACCTCCTCAAATTAAAAGACATAAACAAGACTGGTTGATCCATTTGCTTAGTGATTCCTTTGGCCAGTCTGGTGAAAGGAAGTCATGTGGGGTGTATGTTAACACCCAGAGTAAAGAACAAGCGGGTTACAGTTTTATTCAGCAGCCAGTTTTCTAAGCATTTCAGCCTTGGCGGTTTTGTAGAACCGTTGTGCCCATGGTGCTTCCGGGGAAGATTACCAGTTCATAATGTCCCTGGGTTGATTTTGGTTCCTGTCATTGATTCCAGCATGACAGACACCCCATGAGACCATGCATGCTTGGGCAAGAAGCAGCAGCTGTGTACTGATTCACACTGTATCAGCAAGCGTGCTTGGCTATCTCTGTTCTAACCAATGCCTTCATTTTAGAAAATATAAAGCAAATTTGGAAGTGTAAAGGCAACTCCAGTGCACACCTAAAGCACTCACTCTCTTTATGACCCCCCTTTTCAAGGGTCTTTCCTCCATTCTGTGTTGGCAGCCCCTTTTATTATTGGCCATGGTGTGCAAGTGGGTGGAGAACTCCCTTTGATCTCTCTGAATCAATTTGTTCTCTTCATCTTGTGGCCTGGGAGGACTTCCAAGGAGTGATATTGCTACATCAAACTAATTGCTATTTCTGTCCTAGTAACAGTGCTTCTAATGATAAGTAGCCATGAGCTGCTTGCTCTAATATTTGTAAGAGTTGGAAAGATTTTTTTTGTTTGTTTTACACAGCATACACGCCACAGGATATAGTAGGAGGAATCCCAGATTCTGAATTACTGCTTCCAGAGTTGCTGAAGAAAGCTGGCTACACCAATAAGATCATTGGCAAATGGTAAACTTATTTTAAGATCTCTTGCTTTGAGATTTCACTATGAGTGTGTATGTATTGTGAAGGAGCCTCAGAACAACCAGAACTGCAGGGAAAAAACCACAGTTTTGAAGCTCAGATGTCCAACTTTTGAAATCTCTGGTGGATCATCCCCCCTGCTGTGATCAATTTCTGAATTGAGTGTTACCATTACAAGTACATACGTACATCCTCATAAAAAGAGTTTAAGGGGGTTTTTATGTGTATATATATATATCTATTTATAAATCCTTCAACTCTCTGTGCTTTCATCCATGTATCACACAATTTAATCAAAAAACACCAAGATGTTCTGTTGGAATTTGCCTTGAGCACCTATCTTTCGCCACTGCTATATGTTGGGTTTTTTTGTTAATAGAGTAGACTAAATTGTGAAAGCTTCTTTTGGCAGGAGTAGAAGCGTGTGGTATAGAAATAGAGATGCAGACGTCTCCAGGACTACACTGAAGATTGTTCATCAAGTGTAGAAGGTCAAGGTAGACAGGAATAGGCTTAATTGGGATAGTTGATACTAGGTGTTTTAAAAGACCTAGAGGGCTGATCCAATACTCTGTGAATGTCCTTTGACACTATGGACTTTCCTGGAAGTACAGTATAATCTTTGTAGAGGATACAGAAGAACTTCTAAAAACCAGTGTTTTGTGATGTCTGTGAAGAATCGGAAGGGAAAAGCCTGAAAGATATTCAGATCAAACAAGCACGGTGGAATTACCAGTGGAATAGTTGAAACTGGTGCATTTGTAACATTTGAATTTCAAATGCGCTTGTGGGCTGTAATGGAATCCCATGGGGCCTGGGTATCTCTGAACAGTTGATTCACAGTTTGGAACAGTGCTGTAATAAATAAATGCATAAACAGCAACTTCGAAACTACATAGACACCAGAGGAGTACTGCTTGGCTAACAGAGTAATCGTTAATGAAGAGACTTCGGACAGGAGTAGTATCCGGGGGATACTGTTTAAGAAAGTAATGGGATACAATTTATTTAACAGTTTCGTTAACAAGTTAGAGAAGAGTGAGTTTGAATTGTGGTTGGATTCACCGTTGCTGCTGAAATTGGAAGGAAAGCAAACTAACCTAAGAAAGTGAATTATTTATTACTGCAAATCCAAACAGCAGAGTGGCTGTGAAGAATCGGATCAGTGGGCTGAATGCAATAAGATGCAGTTCAGTGCTAATACATGTAAATTCATACACCCAGGGAAAAGAAATAAACAACGCAAATACAGATTGGTTCCAGGCAGTTCTCTGGAAAACAGCAAATCTGGAAGGACGTGCAGCTGTTAGCAAGAAGCAGACTAAACATGAATATGCACTGCACTATCACTGTGCACCCAAGAAGTGTTACCCGGGACAGGACTAAGGAATGATACTGTACAGTGGCAGTTCTCTGTCATTTGTGCACACCACCTGCTTCCTAGAAAGGTGTAAAGAAATGCAAAGTAGTTAAACTGGAGTCTCATCCTAGCCACACATAGAATTTTAGGGCTTTGAAAGATTTTTAAGTTTTCCAGAAGACGATTTTTTTTATCCTTTCAACATCCCTTTCAAAAACTTTTCAGGGTGTCCTGTGACAGTAAGTTCCACAGTTTAATTATATGTTTGCAAGTCAAGTATTTTCCATGACTGTTTTACAATTTGTTGCATTTCATTAAATATCTTCCTATTTTTTTGTGTTGTGAGAGGGAGAGAGTAATTTGCATCTCAGTAATTATTTGCTACGTTTTTTAAGTCTCTTCCTCTGTAAGTTCTCTTAGGACTTTCTTAGATCAAAGTATTTCTTCACGTCCCCTGTTGTAGAAACACCCAGGAATAGCTCTGTATTACCATGTATGTGAATGAGGAAAGGGCAGAATCCTGCAGGTGAGACTTGCAGTTTTAGTTACATCATCAAGGTATGATCATAGCTGGAATGATGATTATTTTCTGTTATAACTCTATTTTGGAATAGCTCAGAATAACACCATGGATCGTTTTACTTCGGGTAATGCATTTTATGCCCCTTGTATTCTGAAAATGTGCCGAGGGTGATGGCACAAAATGGACAGGTTGCAGATGCAGGTTTGTGAGTGGAAGCTGGAATGATTAAATAAATATTAAGCTATAGAGATCTTCTTTAGCGACTGGGAGAGGATGGGCATTCTGTATATTCAAGATAGTATAAATGAAAGAAATTGAGAATTTGCCGTATAGAAGTTGGAGATTAGAGAGGAGCTTCATCTTGAAGTTAAGGATGGAGAATTTTCAAGCTGCATAGTAGAATGGAGCTGTCATCAAGAGTAGCTAAACGTGTTTTATGTTTGCATGTGAACGTAAAGAACTCATTCTCATTTACATTCAGGTCTCTTTGTACCATTTTGGCAGTATGAGTATTCCATAAAGGGAATACAGATATAATGGTACGTTTCATGAGCTTTACCTTGTGTTTTTATAGCTTAGTGGTATAAAAGTGACTTGTCGTAGATCAGAATCCTTAAGTAAAACACTACGTGCATCTTTGCAATGGCTTTGGGCAATGTAATCCATCAGTACAGATCATCAAGACAGTGTGAGAGAAGATACCAATAGAAGGAAATAATGGAAAACAAAGATTGGACAGTAGACTAAAATGGGATATATGGAAGCACTGGAGTGAGTCTGCATGGATGCACTTGCAACAAGTATGAGAAAGATCAAGACAATGCTCTGCAGTCATTTATTTGATTAAAATGCTTGAAGTTTTTCTTCTTAGGCAAAGATTGTTTTCTTGCATGCCATTCTTATGAGACTATTATTTGCTTCTTTGCAGCAGAATTTTAACTCATCTGTTTCTTTTGCTTCTAGGCATCTGGGTCACAGGCCCCAGTTCCACCCCATGAAGCATGGGTTTGATGAATGGTTTGGATCCCCAAACTGCCATTTTGGACCTTTTGATAACAGAGCGCTCCCCAATATCCCTGTGTATAGGGACTGGGAAATGATTGGCAGGTAATTCAGCTGCTTGCCTGGAAATGTTATTTTCTTTGCTTTCCGTGCTGACATTATAGTGCTGGAAGATAAGCGCTAGCGTAGCAAACCCATTTCAGTGAAAAGGGGGTTGGCAAAAACAGCAGCGGCTTCAGAGTCAGAGTTACAGACTCAATTGGATGGGCAGTGATCTACAGGTACTGTACCCCGTGCAGAGGACTCTGACAGCGTGTCAAGCATTGGGAATATCCTGCCTCATATATGATCTGAGATGCTTACTACAGAGGGCCCTGAATGTCCTGTGGTTCACCAGTAAGCCAGTGCAGGAAAGATGCTTGTAAAAGGTCATGAAACATGTGAAGGGCCCTTCTGGGTCAGGCTCAAGGTCCATTTAATCCATTATACTCTGTGATGACCATTTGTAGTGAATGCTTATGGAAAGGGTATAAGAAAACAGATATGTGCAATGGTCTTCCTCGTGCATGGTTGTCCACCTTCCTAAACTGAAAGTTGCGTCCAGATCTTTAATAGCCACTGACTTAATTTCCACGAACTAGTCTTGTCTCTTTTCTAAACCTATTCATATTTCTGGTCTCTGCAACATCCTGTGCCAGGATCTCATCTCCTGCTTTGCCCTTGTACTTTTGAACAGGATTTTCCCGCTAGTCTGGGGTGGCCAATAACCAGCGTTACAAGGCCTGGGTGGTGGTTTCCATTGGAGCTAAGGCAGAGTGAAGGGAAAGCCTTGTGGGAAAACGCACAAGGCAGACAGAAACAGGAAGGTATAGATTAACTGTCAAGAGGTATGTGAATTTCGCGTCTAGGAGAGGAAGCAAGGATAGCCTTTCATGGGGGAAGGAGAGGTTTTGAAAGCAATGCTGGCAGCAAAGAGTACTCAAGCACTGTTGCGGGGGCAGTACCTGCTGCTTCTCCGTTGTGATTGTGGCACTCTGACTTCTCCAGTTAAAGCTGAGACAATACAGACCTACGGCACTGATGCCCCTCAGTGACGAGGCATGCTAGCTGCCTAATAAACTTTATTCTGAACTCCTAAATGGCTTTTTGTAGGAATCCTGTCTTCCTCATCTCTACCTTACCATCTAGATTTAAAGTTGAAGCTTGTTAAATGTGAAGCTAAATGTTTGATCCTGGGGATGAATAAAGGTCTGAGTACCAAGGCCAACCTGCAGGTTGTGTGCTGACCATCCGGGGATGTGACTGCTGTACAGTGCCTCCCTCCCAGAGATGTTTGCTTATCCTGTCATGCCCTAAAGGCTTCCTGTGGTGATTTCACTCCACTACTTCTTTTGGAAGCTGGTTCCATTCTGTACTGAAAGACCTCTTTATTCCTTCTCTTCCTGTTTGTAATAACCTTTTGTCTGTTTTCATAACGCCATTCTGTGCTCCCAAGTCTGCAGTCTGTGCCATTCTTGTCCATTCACTTTTGCGCCTGGTTATCATCTTATTTCACTTGCTGTTATTCTCCTGAGGAGTGCCCCCCGCCCTTCTTTACTTAATTGGTGTCTAAAGATACGTCTAACATAACGTTTTCAAAGCAGCCCAAATTCTCATTCCAGGATTGCTCTATTTCACTGAAAGTTGTTTTGTACTTCTGCAAATTTTACTCACAGTAAATTGTGAGTAATAATAAAAAAAATAAATACACGATAAAAAAAAAACAGTTCTCTATTGACGGAGTAGTGGCATGAGATCTTTAAGCACACTACCCCTATTCTGACAGCTTAACAGTGAAAAGTCGGTCTCTCAGGTTTGTCCAAATCTTGTAGTCATTAATTTGGATCTAGCCATTTCACTGCTTTCTCCCATGAGAAAAAATATGGTGACGTTCTTTTTAATATCTGAAGGGAATTTGCTAAAAAATATGGTGACGTTCTTTTTAATATCTGAAGGGAATTTGCTGAGTAGCAACAGTAACCTGCTTGTGTAAGGAGGGGGGGGAGCAGAAAGCCTTCTTATGTTGTGTATTCCTTAGGATTGGTTATTTTTTCTCTCTGATTCATTTTATCTTAAGATACTACGAAGATTTCAAAATTGATCTGAAGACAGGTGAAGCCAACTTGACTCAGATCTACCTGCAGGTACTGTCTATTTTAATACTGCTTTCTAAGCCACAGTGACTTTATGTTTCTTTTTTTGGAGAGATTTAGATGGCAGAGGATGGTTCCGTTAAATTCATTTTTATTGTTGTTTACAGGAAGCTCTCGATTTTATTAGCAAGCAGCAGGCCAGCCAGCAGCCATTCTTTTTATACTGGGCAATTGATGCTACCCACGCTCCTGTTTATGCCTCCAAACGTTTCCTGGGCACTAGTCAGAGAGGACTGTAAGTCTTGTTTTTGTGGGTATTGGTTTTATTAGGGTTTTTTTAATTAATACCTCATGCTGCAGAAACAGAAAACCTAAGCAACGTTTATTAGATCCAAGTATATGGATAATTTCTCAAAAGTGTATGTGTGCACTGAAATACGTTAGTTAATGAGGACTTCGCTTGGATTGTTCTTTAATAATTTTGCTATAATCTGAAATGAAGATCATGTGACTAAAATGGGGGAGAAGGGGGAGTCTAAGCTCCTTTGCCAGTTGTGTGAGTAATGAAGTGCTGTATGTGGCACAGATGATTTTTGGAAGGCTTTTGTACGATTAGTGCCTGTTTTAAAAGCCTATAAATCAGACTAGCAAGTAGAAAAACATGCGTGAAAAACTCAATTTACAGGAGGCAAAGAGCTCTGCAGATAATTGTGAGGCTTCCTTCTGAGATTGCTGTTTCAAACCAGCATCTATAAGCAAAACTGCGTTATTAGCCTCAAGTCTATGGTGAAGTGGCTTTGCCTGTATTTGAGAACTTTATAGCTAAATTTATATCGGTTGCTGGTCTCTGTCCAAGAGTGGCTCATATCTAAACAAAATCTGATGCTTAATACCCAGGAGAAGTTGCTCTCACCAGGTAAGAGACACGGGTTTAGCAGTGAAAAACTTTCGTACAGTACTTGATGCATAAGAGAAGTGTTTCTGCAGCACAGGTATAAATTAACGTCCACTAAAAGCGTTGTGGCTGATTGCAATGCATTATGCTGCGTGACACTTTTCCTCTTTTGCTGCCTTTAATGTTTTGCATCTACTTTTGCCTCAGATATGGGGACGCTGTGCGGGAAATTGATGATAGCATTGGAAAAATCCTAAAGCATCTTCAGAAGCTGGGTATCAGTGAGAACACTTTTGTGTTTTTCACCTCCGATAATGGGGCTGCTCTCATTTCAGCTCCTAAACAAGGTGAGTCTCGGATGAACAAACTGGGCTGGGGTTGTGCAATCAAGGCTTAAGTCTCCTTGTCTGGGGGGTGGGGGTAGAGAGAGCTGTACCTGGAGTTTTCTCTTCTGCAGTTAGCAGAAGCCTCAAAATCCAGAGCACTTACATTTAGAGTTAGCTTATGGTCATTACTTCTGGTCACCGTTGGAGGAGATACTCTTAGCTACATGGACTTTTGGCCTGACCCAGTCTGTCCGTTCACCTGTGTGCGTTTCTACTTCGTGCTCCACTGTCAGGGGGTGAATATTTTTAATTTATTCAAGACCAGGCACAATAACTTAGCAGAGTGTTTACTCTCCATCTGCCAAATGCATAGTTGAGCTTTCTGAGTAATTACAGAGAGTTCAAGACGTCCTCCTTCTTTAGCTCTCATGAAAATAGCACGAAGAAAAAATATTTTTGTTACTCCACAAGTTTTCTTTTGTTTAAATGATTGTTTCTCCCGAACAGAGTCATTGCAAATTGATTTTATAACCCACTCTCTTCTGTTTGGAGGCAGGCTGTCTCGTGGTTATTGGACCACAAAGCAGGGAGTATCCTGAGTTCTGATTTCAGCTGAGCCGCTGTGTTTGACTTTGTGTGACCTGGAATCAGTCGCAGGACCTCCCTGTTTGCTCCTCAGCAAGCTTAGCTACGAGGCTGGGTTAAAAACCCGGACATTCCTGCAACGCACTTGCTATCTCTGAGAGTGAACATTCAGGGAATGCATGATTATTTTTCTCATTCTCGTATCTGCATCTAATACTGCTCTGGTGCTTTAAAAGGATTATGAAAAAAATACTGTTTCTGCCTGAAACTGTCAGATTTCCTTTAGTTACAAACAGCAGTTAACATCCTTAAAGGGAAGGGAAATGCCAGCAAAGTATTTTCTGTTTGTTTAGGTTTTGTTTTTTTTTCTTTGTTTGGTTGATAGCAAGTTGTGTTTAACTATCGCTTTCTCCCTGACCTGAAAAGAGACTCCTAAAATTTCATCTTAAAGGTATATTTAAAAAAAAACCCAACACAAAACCAAACAAAACAACAAAAAAACCAAATCCAAATAACTCTGGGCATGTTATTTGAAGAAGCATTCGTGCAGAAATGAAAATTCACTTAAAACTAGCCTAAAAATTCCCTAGTTAACAGTGTCCCTTCGAAATATGATATTGATATATTGTGGGTTGTACGGCTTCTTTTCCTTCTCTAGGAGGAAGCAATGGTCGTTTTCTCTGTGGCAAACAAACCACCTTTGAAGGTGGCATGAGAGAACCAGCTATTGCTTGGTGGCCCGGACATATACCTGCAGGAGGGGTGAGTATCCGCTTTTAAGAATTCTGATTTGTCTTAAGTGGACTGAAGTGAGTGGAATCGTTCTTGCTGGATTCAGTGGGCTTTGGATCACACTTTTAACATGCCTGTGTCAGTCCAGACGTCTGTCTAAATAAGGAGCCGAATGCTGCCCCTCAAGAACAATGCCATTCCTGTTCATTTTTGCAAATTTGCATCTGGAGTGTCTCTGATCAATACTTTTGCGAGCCCCAAGCGGTCTGGTCTTTTTGTCTTCCTGCTCTATTTAAACCCGTTAGTCTTGTGGAACACAATATTTTCAGTGGGTTACATGTTTGAACAAATTGGAGTATAAAGACAGGTTGCTAACGTGTGTCCCAGTCTAGAGCAGGAGTGTGTTGCCCATACGCACTCTCTGTGCCCTGAAGTATCAGGTGGTTTGACCCTCACAGCTCTCGCTTTCATGTTTGATAAAAGTTCCACTAGGGGAGGTCTAGATACCAGACTATTGCTCTTTCCTGCCTGTACACAAATTCAGATATGATCACTTCAAAATAATCCTCCAGTGGCACTACCAGCCTCTCTTGTCCCAGTTCTCATTAAAGAAAGATGCGATCAATTCTTCTGCAGGCAGGGTTCACAGTAAATAATACAGATTCCCTCCCCTTTGTGAGCATCTCTCATCCCTGAAGAAAGTGCTACTTCGTTAACTGGGCACTGTTCTTAAGACTGCAAACTATTCATAAATAAAACATTTTTCTAAGTTGCATTCCTTTTCAGTGGTTTAATTGAGTCAGGATAATGATATTTTATCATTTACGTTTAGGAGGAAGCCCATCAGATAGCTTAGATCTGCAGCTGAGGGCAGGAGGGTAGTTTGGTTTCATCATTTTTAGAGAGTTCACTAAACCTACTAGGGATGTTTTATTATTTTTTTAATTTGAAATGAAAACAGTCTTTTTGTTTAAATTTAAACATTTCCATAAAGCCTTTACAAGCCAAGTTAAACAGCCTTGGGCTAGCATACGAGAACATGAAACTGAAGCTGACTGTTTTGTTTTCCATGTCCAAACTGAATAATGTGCTAAAAGTAAACATGCATTATAAATGGGGACAAGTAAATACCAAATTTAAAAATTCTTTCCATTGTCGTAACTCTGAGGATAATTAAGAACATGAGTAGAGAAATCACTGTGCCTGCTTCTTTTCTAGCCGTAACTGGCCAGTACCCCTCTCTCAGGTAGTCTTTTGCACGTAGCGCAGCAGTGAAGCTTTATGTGGTGCAAAACGATCTCAGTAGCCTGGCGTGATGCATGGCTTCCTGCCTGAGGCCACAGTTGAAGCTGCTGTTTGAATTCCTGTGAACAGTCATTTCTGTGCAGAATTAACGTGTTTGCGTAGGAGGGTGGACTGACCGATGCTGTACTATCACGAGCCCATGCATGCTCAGGGAGCTGGAGAGTGTGCTTACTGTCTCACTGGGCAGGTATGTGCCCGAAAATCCCCTCCTCCACCACTGCTGATATCATCCTTGGCTCTTAAGCACGTGCTTAACTTTAAATCCTTCCTACCCTGGGCTCCAGTTCACGATGTTGCCTGCCAAATGTCTGCACGTGCGGGCGTTACGCTCCCAGATGTCCTCTGGGACTCCACTCGGGTGCCTTGAGAAGCCGTTTCTGAACGCTGTCCCCAGGATGTGCTGCTTTGCTCCGAGTTAGACCCCCACACGATGCTACTGATAAGTAAATATGTGATATAGCTACTTATATGTCTTTTCTGCTTGTATTCTTGCCATCGAGGCTCCAGCACTGGTACCCACAGCAGCACTGACCGCAGGTGAGAGGTTTGGCATTGCTTCTGTGTAATACAGCTCATGCTCCGTTGGCCTGTGGGGCGCCTGTAGTTATTGCTTCATAATTGCCTCTTTTGCTGACATAGTAAGTGAAGAGACACGCGTTTGCTAGTACATTTTTGGCTTCTTTTCTGTATCTTGTGGAGTCTGTAGCTTCAACACCTTCCTGACTGCGAGTTTAAACTAGTCAGCTTAAATCCTGTGTAGTCCAAGAATCCGTAAAATGTGGGAAAACTGCTTCAAAGTCTCTCATTGCTCTTTCTCTTCAAACGAGCTGAAGGAAACAAAGGCTTGGGAGCCCTGAACCAGGGTGGAAGCAAAGAGCTTCTCAGCAGTACCAAGCACAATGATGAAGGGTCAACTCCTCCGTCCTGCGCCGGGGTTGCTCCCAGTGCAACGGTTGTTCTTTCCCAGCTGTGGACATTTTGAGGAGCAGGCAGAGGACCAGTGACTTTTCCAGTTGGCACAACTGCAGCCAGAAAAGAGGACTTGTGTCTCAGGCCAGTGAAATCCAGTTATTGGGTGGAAGGCTCATTCTGCTGATGGGAACTGGCAGTTTATTAATAATCTTATTGATATACAGGGTGTGTGGGGGGGTTATTTCTGTTAAAGGGTACATGTGTTTGCTGAAATAAAGGAGTACCTTTTTATTTAAACGAAAAGTGAGGTGACAGGATTGTGAACACTTGACAGGATATTGGTAGAGGTTAGGATAATTGATGGAGTTGGCTGATTTGCAGTTTTTTGGGGGAGAGGGATGCCTCAGGAGCGCATGTTGCTCTTGGCATCAACATTCAGTTAATTCTGGTCCCCCATCAGGAATATTTATTCACACACAAACAGCCTTTCTGCAGTTTCCTCCTCAGCTACGTTTTCCAGGTGAATTCACAACAAATCAGCATTTCAACATTCCCCACATCACATCTGCCTTCTGGAAGGATCCAGCTGGAAAAAAAAAAAAAATCATATTCTGTTGGTATTTGAATCCTCCTCCTCTCTTCCCTCACCCTCCTCCCCTTCCTCTCTCGTGCCTGCTTCCTGAAGGAGAAAAGAACATATCAACCCAAAGACAGCATTGCAACCTTTTCTTCGCTATCTCCCATGGGGCGCAAATTGAAATTGAATTAGACAGGGATATCAGGTCTGCTCGCTGTGATAACTGTAAAAGGATTTTATTTAAAAACACCCTGACATTTGTTCACCCAGTTTCAAATATTTAGCTTTCCTCCTTTCCATTCCTGGCGGGGGCGACTTTATTAATTGTCGCCTTTGATTCAGAGTTAAAGCTTGAAAGCACTGATAACAGCAGTGGTGACTATTTCTTCTAGCGACGTGGCCCACAGCAAAAGGATTTCATTTTCTTAAAGACGTTATGTGTATACTGAGAGTTTATTAAAAAGCAGGGGGGGAAGGAAGGGGGAGAAATCCGTTCTTACGTGCGTAATACCGGCTGTTTCTCACTGATACGAGCAATATCTGATCTCACTCTTTTTTATATATTATTTATTTTCTCTGGGCTGTTGCCCTCTCTGGATTTTTCTTTTTCTTTTCTTAAAAAAAAAAATAAAATATGGGAAAGGCAACTAGAATGAAAGAGCACTGTTGACAGGAGAAAATGGTAATTTCTTTATTTTTCTCTGAAAATACTTCAAAGTTTTATATAAATATTAACCTTTTTTTTTTCCCCCCCTTCTTCAATGTGGTGCTGCAGAGCACAGATAAATCCAAGTGGCTGTGGCATGGGCATTTAATTTCCTTAAGAAGTTTTCTCTGCTTCACGGAAAAATGTTGTCTGAGACCAGGAACGTAATTTGATGATTAAAGAGAGTCATCTACATCTGGTTATGGTTAATAAGGGCCAGTACAAGAAGACCATGGTGGCCCCACAGGATTGTCACAACGCGATGTATAAATTAGGTGATATTAGAGGCACGAGTCTCAGGTCAGTGGTTGCCTCTTGCTGCCTGTTATCAAAAGATTGAGGCGAGGGAATGGAGCGACGACGAGAAGAGTGACTTTTGGATTTGCCTTATAAATTGTGAGAGACCTAATTACAAAAAGTCTCAGACACCAGCTTGCCCGCCTGCTCCTGACGTAGCAGTTGTCAGGGAGCAGGCGTGTGCCAGATCTCCTCTTTATTAGACTCTGAGCTCTGCATATGGTGTTCTGCTGACCCTGCAGCTCTCCGAAGGCACACTCGGGGTAAATTAACCAGCAGATGAGCCTATGAGGGACTGAGCATCTTTGCTGAGACGCTGAGCATTTGTAATCCCCTCTGACTTCAGAGGGAGTGCAGCAATCCCAACACCAGTGGCCCATGAGGCTGCCCAGCTCTGTAAGGTGTGAGCTGATGGTTTGGATTCGGTTTCTTTTTTGCACACGTGTATACTGATTATTTATTTTTTTTAATGTCAGTCCTTTTTGAGTGCACATCTGAGACCAGAGAAGAGCCTATGCAAGGTGAAGGTCCAAGCAGCACGCAGCACTGTCTGCCCCAGCTAATCCCACGGATGACACAGCCGCCTTTGGTTCTGTGTTTGCCAAATGGCCCTGGGGAGAGCCAGAAGCGGGGTTACCCCATCGGAGGGCTCAGTTCTGTTTCCTTCTCCACAGCTGTATGTGTATGAGAAGATCCCCATCCTTTTCTCCATGCAGAGAGGGAGCTTCATCTATACATCTGCTTTTGTGAGGGATTTGTGGGCTCATCTCTGTTTGTCACTGCCTACAAGGACAGGCTGAGCACGTCCTCTTCCAGGCCGCCTGCTGCAGCAATGGCCAGGAATAAGGCTTAACCTCAAATGTCCCAGACCTTTTGCAAGATCTATTGATCTCGATTGCCTGATCCAACTGCTTTCCTGGGCATGGGTTTCCATGGTCAGGCTTCCTCTTGTGCTTAGAGCTTTGCACTTTGATCTCTTCAGAGTCCTGGAAATATTCTTGTATGCAGCTTTAATATTATGTGTTCCTGCCAACACCTTTTGATGAATGAAAGCCATTAAAATTTGAAATTACTATAATTAAGTAATGTGATATTATAATGTTAAACTTGTGATCAGTCCCCTGCATGTTGCTTTCTCCAGATTATTTTTTTTCAAGCTTGTTAATTTTTCCTTTGTGTTCACTTTTTTCAGCCCAGTCCCTTAATAAAAGGCTTAGTGTCCCAACAAAAATAACATTTTCTCTTCATTTTTTTTTTCTAGAGACAGCATTTTGCGAAAATTCGTTTATCATGTAATCATTTGTTGTTGTATTTAAATAATTAGTGTCAGCTTACAGGCTGGGGGTCTGTTTGTGCGTAAAAAGAGGATTCCGAGATAAAAAGTCTTTGATAGTCCCAGCATCGTAATGTTCACACTGACAATTGCAAGGCTGCTGCTAGAGCTTGGATTTGAGTCAGAAAGTGCTTCTGTACTTACAGATGTGGGCTTGTATCAGATGGCTTCTTGTCTCCGAGCAAGTGGTACGGCTGAAAAGGCTCTTTTCATGTCACATCTTGTGCTGGTGCATCCTGGTGCAAAACAGTCTTGCTCTTGATTGGAACGTATCTGCTTCAATTTAGTGTGTCGCTGGCTAATTAAACATCCTACAGCAGATAACTGTAGCATACCACAAGGAGGATGGGAGCAAAGATTCAGAAAGTATCAGTCAGAACAGACTTTTTAGATTTTTAAAATATAAATAATTAAAACCAGAGAGATAAGTATGGCTTCCAATTAAGGAAGGAAAAAAAAAAAGCTTGCACATCTCCATTGGAGCCAAAACCAGATGTTTTTCTCTCTTATTAAAATATATACTAAAAATACCACAACTTTACAGTTCTTGAATTGTTGGAAATGGTTTGCAGATGAAGTCATTGGGCTCTTTTTGTTATTATCCATCTATCCCAGTGCTTTCTGGGAGCTCTCTTAGGGTATTCTAGACTCCAGAGATGACCTGGAGAGGGAACAAATCAAGGACTGTGTTTTTTCTTGGTTTAAGTGCTGATTTTTCAATCCACGAGTGACTTGGAATTTGCTAAATCAAGTTGAACTCTGCGAAAACATGCTCCTGTAAAGTATGTGCATAGAGAAGTGAGAAGAGAGAGAGGAAAATGAAAAAATGATCCATAATTCTCCGTTTACGGGGAGCATTTGCATTTTGGTTCATCTCCTTTATTATTTTAAGAGGAGGTTTGCTAGTGACTGCAGCACTGTAAAGGAAGATAGTCTCAAAGGATGCTTAGCAGAGGAGGAGGTTCAAGAAGCAATACTTCTGCTTTGGTGGAAACCAGCCTGTTTTCGTTTCGGCTTTTATTGAAGGTCTTCTTGCAAATGCATTTCTGTTGATTTTTCAGGTCAGTCATCAGCTGGGCAACGTGATGGATCTCTTCACCACCAGCCTCTCCCTGGCGGGACTGCAGCCTCCCAGTGACAGACAGATTGACGGCATCGACCTTTTACCTGCCATCTTGCAGGGCAAGCTAATTGACAGGTTAGTTATGAGCCCAGAGCTCCGACTCTTGCCTCCAAAGTGAAGTGATGCCAAGTTTGGGGGTTTCTTTTTTGTTTTGTTGTGTTTTTTGGTTGTTTTTTTTTTTTTAAATCAAGCTTACAGAAATATTTTATAAACTGAATTGATGCATCTTTGCTCCTGCTCAATGAGGTGGGGTTGCACCGGAGCTTTACGCAATGTGCTAATTCTCTGGTGGAGCAAGCAGAGGAGGGATTTCCTAACATGTGGCATGTTGCCGTACAGTGGAGTCTGGGGACAGATGAAAATGTCAGGGGGTTAGCAGGGATCCCTGGAACAACATATGGCAATAGGGGAGATAAAAGCCTGAAAACTGTAGCCTGGGTAGGGGAGAATACATTATTTATTACTGGAAAAACATCCAAGAGTGTATGCTGGGTCTTTGTAGCCCCTGTTTGAGAGAGACTGGGGGGTGTAGGCTGGGCGGGTGCGGATGATCTGGAATCCCACCTCCTCCCAAGGTCTTGTTTCTGTGTATGCTTTTGCAAGAATAGATTTGGGTTAAAGACCTGGGATCTTTTGGGGCGTGGAGGCATGCTGCCAGCGGTTGGGTACAGGCGCTACGATTTGACAGCAAATATCAGCTCGCTCGTTGGAAGGGTTGGAGGTCAAAAGAGGTCTTGTAGTTGTGATTTTGATGAGGAATTTGGCAGCCCAGGAAATCTGAATACAAACATATTCTTTGTCTGTGAGGTAGCAAGGAAAGATACGCGTGGAAAACATATTTGAGTTCTTTTCTGTGTTGGATGTAGGCTTTTGTTCCGTAAAACTGCTTTTGTGCCTGTTAAGCAAAGCATTGCATACAGTATTACCTGAGAGCTCAGCCAGTGGCTGACATAGCACACTGCAGGTTCCTCAAACACAGCTTATCCCATCTCTACTTCTGAAAGTTTGTAAAGCTGCTTTGTCGTTTTAAAAGAGAATTTCATTGCAGTCACCAGCTCCTTGGAACTGGCGGTGTTTGTGTTACACTAGTGAGCAGTCACTCAGGGCACATCGTGGCTTTTCCTTCTTTTCTTTTTTTTTTTTTTTCCTTTTTTTCCTTCTTTTTTTCACTCCTTTTTTCTTCCTTTTTTTTTCTTGTTTTTCCTTCTTTTTTTAGTCTTTTTTTTTCTTCTTCTTTTTTTTTTTCCTTATTTTTATTTTTTCCCCCCAGACCTGATCAGGTCACAGTTCCTATAGCCCCCAAAAACTATCCAGATGATGCAGTTGTCGTGTTCTTTTAAGCTTAAAAAGGAAAAGGTGAATAGGGAAAAAAGAAATCAGTAATAGCAGAATTTTGAGTACAAACTGTAATCTTTTAAAGATGGAAAATTTATTAAAAAAAAAAAAAGGGCAAAAACCTAACCTCCACATCTTCAATCAAAGGGGCATGTAAGAGCTTGTCAAATAGTGAGTGTTACAGCAAAGGAAGGAGACTGGCATGTTTTGTAGTATGTTTGTTTGGGCTTTTTATTTTGTTAATGGGACTGGTTTAGATCAGGTTCTGCATTTTGGCAGACCTCTCAAGCTGCCTTTATTTCACCAGGTGGGTTAAGGATGCAGGAGTGGGCACTACTGGCAGCAAGTTTCCCCTTTGTTCACAGGCAGTTGCTGGTGACAAAGGAGAAAGGCTCATTGTTTGTGCGAGGAACCTGCAGGGGAGGCTACAATTTTAAAATAGAAGAGATGTAAGGCCACTCCTGACATTCAGATGTGGAGATTTTAATCTTATCTTGTATTTAGGGACTGTTTTTTCAAGGTGGCATCACCAGAGTGAGTAGGCTTTGCCAAGTGGCGTCTCTGAATGAAAGACAAAGATGTATGTACCCTACCGATAGTGATAAACGGCGTCACGATCTCGCCCTGTCAGCAGCCTGAAACAACTGGAGAGAAGAGCTGACTAAGTCTGATGTCCTTGTGTGATGAACTGCACCAAGAAATCAAACCTCTCTCCTGCAGATATTCTGTTTCTGTAAAATTTTGTACTGTTCCCTCAAAAAACAAGAGCACGTTATCGGGGAAACCAACAGGAACTGATCTGGAATGCCCAGCATGTGCACGGGTGCAGACCAAATGCTCTGAGAAAAGTGCATTTCTCAAATGTATTCTTATTTAGGAAGACCTCCAGGAAAAAAATATGCAGTTTTCAGCGGTACATTTAGATGATCCTAAGGGAGGTTTTGGGGGAAAAAAAATAAATGAGCAGAAGTTAAAAATATAGCATGTCTGGCTGCCAGGTTTTTCCATATGGATTTTTTCTGAGATGGCATCCAGAACAGGCCAGCATCTGGTGTCCTCCCGGGCCACCCTGTCCATGTGACACTAACAGCACATAGCTTGGTGCTGCCGTACCGAGGAGGCTAAGCATCACATAGTCTCTGAATCCCCCTTTCGCTCTTGTGCGCACATGCACCGCTTCTGAGACATTTGGTGTTTAAATCGGCACGCTCTATAGGAAATAACAGGGTCTGATAGTTCAAGGATTAACAATCACTGGCAGCCAAGCTGTATAATGTTTCATTTTTGCGCCGTGTGAGCTCTCAACTTGATGAACACTTTAAAAAATGTTAATTGAAAACCTTGCAGTGGAGACTATTAGGAGGCAGCCTGTTTCTGACTGATAGCTGAATCGGAAGTCAGACCCCACTGAAGTGTTTGTCTCCCTTATCAGCGGGGCTGCTGCGGCGGTGGCTGCCCGAGCCCAATGCGATGGTGTTTCTCATACAGCTTTGCTCTCCTTCTCAGGCCCATATTCTATTATCGTGGCAACGAGATGATGGCGGTGAGGGTCGGGCTTTACAAGGCTCACTACTGGACCTGGAGCAACTCCTGGGAGGAGTACAGCAAGGTAACAGGACACCGACCTGCACCCTGGTATCGTTCGTTATCCTGGGGAAAAATAATCCTTTAAAACAGAGTTTTAAATTGGAGAATGTCGCTGTGCGCTTGTAAGCCAACATTTTATTCGCAGCCTCTTAAGAGCTACCAGATCTGCTGCAAAAGCTAAGGGGACTGGTGTCACAGCCGCCCTCTACTGAAGTTGGAGACAAGCAGAGGAAAATGAGCAAAATCTGAGTTGTTCTGAGGGGTGCTCTCTTTAATCAGTGCTTAATGCCCCTTCTTTCCCTGCTGAATTCTGAGTTTTCATGTATACCCTTACAAAGCTTGAGCTTGGAGTCTGATGCTGCATTGATCGTGTATCTCGCAATATCTAGTACAAAAAACCTGGTTCCCTCAACTATTCGAATGGAAATGGGCTGGGTTTGTTGGTGTGTTGTTTTGGTTGTGGGGTTTTTTCTTGAAAGGAAAAGGAAAGCCGTAGGAACCACACAGTGGAAAGAACAGCAGTTGTTGAAAACAGTAGAGTACATGTGTTTAATCTATTATCAGCACTTTTGCAAGCCCATATCACTCTATAAGATGTAAAACATTTTATTTGCCAAATAGGCACAGCTTTTGTAATTTCCTGGCTGATCTTCTCACAATGGGATGTTAAGCACTGTTATTTTTCTTCTTTTGTATCTTTCTTGCCTCAGACTTGGGTACTAAACTCTGGGGCATTTCTTGAATGGCAGGTTCACACATGTGCCTTGCTGATTATACCTTCAGACATGAACTAAATGCATTATGGCACAGCTCTCAGCAATTTTGACAGCAGGCTGGTATTGGGGAGGGACTGTTTGTATGATTTATTTTTTTTATGTCCCTTTTTTTTTTTTTTTTAACTTATGGTGGGTCCTCAAGGCATCACAGGTGCAGAAATAAGTGCTGGTGACATTTGTCGATGTAAAAGTGCAGAGTTTCTTTCATTGGGATGTCCTGGGGGTAGAAGGAAGCGTCAGCTCCAAGGGAGTAATTTACATTCGGGGCTGTAAATACGCGTGTTTCGCTTTTAAAGACTGTAATGCTCCAGGACTCAAAAGTTTCTGTTTTACACAGAGTAAGAAGGAAAGGAAAGTTGGCTCCAGAAATGCATCGCACGCTCTGTCTCAATGCTAATTCTACACAGCTAAAATGAGATAATGTATTTGTCTAGGTTAGTATGCGAGTAAAACCCATATATTACACGTGGCACAGTGTGGAAGATTTTTCCCTGTGTGAGAGGCACCGGGAGCTTGTATGTGCCTGCATGTGGGTACACGCGTGGGCTCAGAGGCATGCTTTTCCCATGTGCGTGGAAGATAATGTCACACATGAATAATTGCTCTCCATTGTAATATAAGCACACGCGCACACTTACATACCTAGTTGGGACATAAATAAACATCAACATTGGTCTAAACTTATTTGTACATGTCTGACTACGTGTGTAGACGTGATAATGGGGACCAGTTACTCATTTCAAAGGCTCTCCTACTGTGAGCAATGGCAGTTGTGCAATTAAGGAATATTTATTTCTTTCTAAGTCTTTGTTTAACTACTGCCTGATAAAAGTCAGCAATTATACTGTACATCAGAGAGATGATTAAAAATTCACTTGCTTTCCTGCAGCTTGTATCACATGTGGTTGATGTGGGTAAAATTGGAGCACATTAGTGGACAGACTAGCCATTAACAACATGCAGAGGAAGCTGAGGCTGAAATTTGTTCCAATTCTCCTCATGTCCTCGAGCCATTAATTACAAGCCTTGCAAGTTTAAAAATAGAAATAAATCAGAATGCAGAAGAGTTTCACAGTTCTGAATCCTCTTTTAGGAGTTTTGTAAACTCACCTTATGGTACAGTTGCCTCTTTCAGTGACTGGTGTTCTCAGCTGTATTGATATTGGACTACACTTTTGCTGCCAGAATCAAAAAGGCCAACTGGTTTGCTAATTTCTTTTGAAAAACATATTTAAATACACGCGCGTGTGTGGCATTAGGAATTCTGACTGTCGGCAGGTTTGCTGTTCAATAAGTTTGATTTGCCATCCCAGTAGAACTTCAGCTAATGAGGCTTTGTTAATTGTGTGATATTTTGCATGGTCGTTAACCTTACTGTGAATCCAGTGTCATGATTTATTAAACTCTCAAATGTGAAATGCTTTCGGTCTGAAGGTCCAAAGTCAGACCTGCAATAAACAGACATATCTGGTTGACATGCCATCCATTTCAAAGAGGTCTGAAGTTGGCCAAATGTGTCAAAGCAGCTGTCTGCAAATTTTTCAAGAGGTTTGTTTTATGGGTAGCTGAGTATCTCATCATTGTGACGGATACGTGGCACATTTGAGCCAAACCTCCTTTTGTTTTCAAAATCCCCTTGGTAATTGGCAGTGTGGGAAATCATCAATACAGAAAACTTGCGCTGTTTTTAATCCAGACTTTGTGCGGTTTTGTTTGACTTTTAGATGAGATTATACCATTAAAGCAGCCAGAACCACGTTTTCGTGTTGATGTTGGAAGATGTGAAATTAGTGCATGTCTTGGGTCTGTTTAGGACTACCAGATCTTTCAGGATTAACTAGAAAGAATGTGTGTGATTTTGGCCTCTAACCTGGAAAGCTATGCCTTTGAATTCGGTATAAGTTAGTTAAGTAATAAAGTATGTATATACAAATAAAAATGTACCAGAGAGAAGCGGCTTGCAGAAAGCAAAGCCTAGGAAAGCATAACAGGGATATGAATGCTTCTGCCCGTATGGGAGTTGGAATGTTTACACTGGAAAGATCCCATGCAAGCAGTACACAGGTTTACACTCATCTTAGGCTCCCATGACATTAACGTGTCCTTACTGGTCTGCATCCTCTGCCTTATGGCCTGGGATTAAAATTTGTCATTTTTCACGAAGATGAAGTTTGCTGTTCTGTTCTTCCTATTTTTTTGTTTGTTTGGTTTTTAACCCCAAAGCAATTTTTTTTCTAGTCTAACTGCTCTTACAAACTCCTGTAGTCTTAGTGCTGGAGAGGATACCTTGATGCTGTCTTTGCTGTTAACTGGGTTACCTACGTAACTTGCATTCTTGACTGGTTAGTCTCTTGGAAGCATAAAGGGAAGGCTCACTCAACAGAGCAAGTGCGAGTAAGCACCCTGTGGGACGTTTTTCCTTTAGGATGCTTATTTGGGTCTGTTTACCTGGCTTTCATCTCCATTCATACAGGTGGCTCAAGTTTACGTAGTTGGACATATCTGACATTTAAGAGGTGATAAATAGGACACAGAGGTAGATGAAAAGGAAACTTTACTTGAAAAACGTGTTTATATTTTTAAATAGTTAAAAGATTTTAAAATAGTTTGGTCGAGGGAGAGAAATCTTCACCCTGCACAAGACCTGAGTCCCTATTGCTCTAGGACTGGTGGGTATCAGCGCATAAGCTCTTCCACCATCATTGGCCACCTTTCTTCTAGCAAAAATCAGCAGTAATAAAAGCAGCCACATGTGTTGTGTATCGGAGCAGAAGTAAGAACTCTAAGGATGATCACGGGGACCTCCCTCTCCTGTATGGCACAAGTCACGCAGGACTCTTACTGGAAGTCTCCTGTAAATTGCTGTTCTTGTTGCTCTCATCATCTATCCTTTTAGTCAGTAAGACAATCTTGTTGATTACCAAATTGGAACTGAATTGCAAAGTGCATGACAAATAACGCATGCAAACTTGGCATTTCTGTATTATCGCTACTGGTGCCCACAGCCATGACGCTAGGTGCACAGCTTCCCATTCCTAAAATACGAGCCCTCAGAGTCTGCGTTGTTATGAATTATTTTGTCCATTGGATTGAAGGGAGAGGTACACTTCGTCTTCCTTGTTTGGAAGAAGCGGTTTGAAAAAATGTATATTCTCTATGGATCTGTGTAAGTAGCAAGTCCTCCAGGAATTCACTAATGTAATGCTATGTAGAAAAGGCAGAAGTATGAGCTAGCCAGGGAAAGGAAATTTCCTTCTCTCTGCCTGCCACAGAGACTGTCCAGCAGAGAATAGTTCTTGGGCCCTCCAAGAGCAGTGATGCAAGAAGGGGAAAAAATAATTAAGAAAAAATGTGGAAAACACCTTTGGTTCATTGGAGAGTGGCTGATAACATCAACCTTTCTGCTGTCAGCTTAGTATCTTGTTAGTAGTCTTCAGTGGTTTTCCGTGAGAGCTCCTGTGTCTTTAAATGACTGGTGTAGGTGCCTGCCAGAAGACCCTATTGTTTTAATGTAAAATGCCAACGGGGTTATTCCTGCCGCAGTCTGTCTGATTGCCCTTCTCTTCAACGTGAAGGGATCGATAAAGCCTTTTCTGCGAGGGGGATGTGAAGTCAAGTAGAACCTCACAAATAATGACATTTGATTGTGGTCCTCTGAGCATATGAGCTAGCCATTGATCGCTTCTGCTTGAGAGCCGCTGGAGGCTTGCTGATCTGCCCATCTTCTGGGGTCTCTTCCAGACAGTTAACACATTAGAAGCAATTTTTGTTCAACAGGGTTGAAGCTTGGCAGTCACACTTTCAGGGGTCTGGTCACTTAGAGCTCTGGTTTGGGAGGCTTTTGCTGGGAATTGCCAGGAGAGTGAGAACGGCCGCTTACCCGTGCTGTGGCAAACAGCAAGAAACAACATTCCTGGCTTTAATTAACTGCTGTTCTTTTCCCCTTCCAATATTAATACAGTTTTGCTGCTCTGGGTTTTGTGTGGCGGAATGAGGAGACATGACCAGGAGACAGACCCCAGATTTGCCGCGCCGCTATCAAAATCTGCAGCCGCTTGTCAAGTCGGAGGGATCTGGGATAGCGCCAGGGTGACGAATTGCCAGAGGGCTTACGTTAACACAAGTGGTGATTCCATCACTTGGCGGAGAGCCCAAACTGGCAACCGGCTGTATTTGTCTCATGTCTATATTGACATAGCATCTGTGGTCCATTTGCTCTGGAAATTAAAGCATAAGCTGTGCAACCAATAGCCGCTAGATCTTAAGAAGGGAAAAACAATCCAGGTTACACGATTGCTGGGGAGAAGGGCAGAAAGACGTGCTCACTGAAAGGTTTACCTGATGTGCAGGAAATGTTTTTGTGTTGTTTTTTTTTTGTTTTTGTTTTTTGTTTTGTTTTTTAAAAAAAGGATTGCTGGAATTTCTCCTGCAGCAACCAGGTCTGTTCAGTGGTGCAAAACACTGTGCCCGTGCAAGAGACGGGGTGCAGGAGCTGAGCTATTTCTGGTTGCCATCTGATGCTCTTTTATGGGCTCCCTTAGAAGGCACAGAGCTAACGTGCTCTAAATAGGATCTTCTAGTATGACTTTCATGCTTTAATAATTGAGGAGAAAAGATCCAAGAATTTAGTTAAACACAGGGAGTGACCTTTCTACTTTGTTTGATCAGTGTTACCTGTAAACATGCAAATTACCTTGGGTAGTGTGCAGAGTAAAATGTTATGCACGTGCTTTCACTGGCTATTGATCCTCTGCATACTGTTATTAACAGTCTGCCAAATAAACAGCTTAACGAAGTAACAGCAGATGAAGTGGTAGTTGACGGGGTTTCGTTATCTTGCTGGGTTGGGCAGGCGTAGCTACCTCCCTGCTTTTCTCCAACATAACATGGCTTTATTTTGGGGTGAAGTTGCCATCCCCCTGGCAGTGCCAGAGAGCTGAAGCCGGTCCCTTGTCAGCATAAATGGGGAGAGCACCTCTGCTGCCCGTGGAACGATGTGGCTTTTGCTCAGGCTGAGAATTTGGCCCGTTTGCATTTATTGTTGAAGCTCACAGCGTTCTTGGGCTCCACGGGGCATGTTGTTGGATCAGGCTTTTACAAGGGGAAAAAAATAATAAATTGTTTAATAAAGAGCAAGAAATGATCCAAAATGGTGACATGATTTAAAATTATCCTCTATCAGCCTTCACCACTCTCCCAGGAGGAGAGTGCCCTTCCTCAGCAGGCCTGTTGTCCCGCAGCCTGTCTGGGGTGGCGGAGCTGGAGGGCAGCTCTTTCTCTCCCATCCAAGACATAGAACAAGGAGTTTTGGCGTGTCCCTCCGCCCCAGCTCCCAGCACCACAAGTGACCAAATTTGTATGCTCTCCAAGCAACCCAGAGGCATTGTCCAGATGCTCCGGAGTGTGTATTGTCTCCGCTTTAAATACTTCTCAAATCTTAACCAGATTTAATTTTTACTGGTTTTGCTCCAGAAAAGAAAAGCAATCCAGACTTGGGGATCACAGACTTTCAGTTTACTGGTATAGCTGATGTTTCTCTTTCCATCCTGAGAACTGAAAATGCTTTGACTTACAAAAAAAAAATAATAAAAATGACATAGAGTTGTGTGTGATAAATTAAGGGAGGGAAGACTGATCTCCTCTGGCTGTATCTGTAGTGAATTACTTACTCTGATGCAGGACAATGCCTTGATCAGGGGTACGAGGATGTAATTTTACCTCTTATTTTTTGCTCATTTGTTGATGAGCAGGTAGAAAATATTTTATGCTCTCTCTGTAGGTTGAATATTGGCAGTCACACAGTACGTAAAAATAATAATAGTCAATTTTATTTGTGGAGCTAAAGTTGAAAGGCCTTAGAAATTTAAAGGGCGGTTTCAGCCACGTTTCAAGAGAGTTATTCATCAATGTCATAAAACGGTATGCTTGATTTTTTTTTTTTCCTATTTATTTTATTTTTTCCCCAATAGTCTACTTTTGAAGAGGGCATTGAGTGTTTAGATTAGAAAGACAGATAGCTTGTGGCTAGTGGCATCAGGCGAGTGGTCACAGCCCTTTCTTTCCTGGGAGGCTTTGGGACGTAGCCTGGGTTGTGTTCTGGAGTCTCAGCTACAAGGATTTTATAAGAAACAAAAGATAAAATGTAAACAGAGCAATGTAAAAACAAATACCCAAGAGACTAAAATCTTCTTTCAAACTAAAGCATTTGCAGCTGAAGAGCATTGTACCAATTAGCGGGCTCTTAATTAAATTGCTTGTTTGATTTGCATCCAAATTATAATTTGGATGTTACGTGGGCTTTGATACCTTTTCATTAACCGTTCCTTTGAAAAAATAAAAATAAAAATCTATTTTTCACTGTGTCTTTCAGAGGCCTGTGGTGTCACAAGGTGGAAAGGTCAATCATTTTTGTATCCATTTAAAGTCCATTATTGGTAGGCCACTACAACCTATCAAGCAACTCCCTTATTTTTCCAGTCAGTGATTCAGGAATCTATAGCTCTGTGCAGATAAATGGGATTTCATGGGCTTCTAAACTTCTTGCTTTATTGAAAAGCAGAATATTAACTGCTCCACTGACCAGCTGTCCATTAAAAACACTGGATATTTTTAGAAAATTGTTTGCCAATCAAATCCTACCCACATCTGTAGAGAGCCTTTTCAGTTTGTTTGTTTTATAAGCAAATGCTACAGCTGCTTTCCCACCTCCATTGAAATATTCCCATTTACCTTCTCTCCATGTCTCTGTCCGTGTCTTGGGGCGTTTTGAGGTATTGTAAGGAGCGCAGCGTGTTAGCTGGAATTGTAAAACTGAGCTTTAACAAGTCCATTTGGTGCTAGTCCTTGCCGGTCTGTGGGGCCCCCTGCTTTATTTGCTGTTCAGTGAAATTAGTGCTTTGCATTTTTTGCTATTCCCAGGGCTTAAATGGGTTCTGTTAGCCCTCAAGACTGCAGGCCAGGCTCTAGGTGATTAGGGAGCTCGACACCTGGCTAATAACTGGCTGGGCTTCGGGAGACGCAGCCTGGCAAGGCGTGCAAGGGCAGATGCAGAGAGCTCACCGCTCTGGGCTAGCAGTCGGCTAGCTCAGTCCCTCCGTGGCCAGCGAGCACTTTAAGCCATAGCTGCTAGCAAAGGGAGAATGCCAGTATTTGTGCCCTCCGTATCCACTGCCCCTACTGGGAAAATCCCAACTTCTGACCCTGCAGACCTGAATGTTCGTGACAGGAATGTCTCTGAACTTAACGCAGTTCTTTCAGCCCCACTCTCCTTCCCAGGTGGGTGCCTCAGGTGAGACGCTATGAATCAGATCAACAAATGCACCCCTTTCTTTAAAATTACCCAGATTGGCTTCGTTCTTCAGTGAAACAAATCCTTCAGGTCTGGGGTCAGGTGCTGGCAAGCTGAGTTTTCAGGGAAGCTAGCAGGTGCCCGTTGCCTGTCAGGGTAATGCCCCTTGGTTTCGCTGGGTGTTTCCTCTGGGACCGTCGCTTTTTGATCAGAACTGCCAAGTGATCCGATCCTCTCTGTGTTATTTCAAAGCCAGAGAAACCAAAGAGAGAAGATACTTTCCGGGTGCAGAATTTTTATGATTAAATGGTTTCACCTCTTTGTCTTTTGTTTTGCCATTTCATTTTAATGAATATTTTATAGAGATTACTTTTTTATAAGGCAAGACTGTAAGGTCTGCTTCAGCTTTTATGTCAGTGCAACGCTAACATTGTCACCTGATTTTACCCCATCAGATCAGAATCCGTTCTGCACACTGAAGTGGATTCTTGGTTTAAAATAATTCTGAGGTTTGGTGGGTATATTGGAACAAGGTGCTGAAGAAAGTGGCATCAGCTAAAATTTTTCTCCCTCCCTTGTTGACCTCTCTCCTCTTCACTGCAGGGCATTGATTTCTGTCCTGGGCAGAATGTCTCTGGAGTGACAACACATACACAGGAGGAGCACACCAGCCTGCCGCTGCTTTTCCACTTGGGGAGGGACCCTGGAGAGAAGTACCCACTAAGGTGAGCCAGTTAAGGAAGATATGAAAATTCTCAGCACTCTGTGTATGCTTTATATAGTTCATTTGCCTTGGTAGTTGTTTCATGCAATCTGCTTGAAAGCTGTCCCAGAAAGCCATTACTGGTGGGAGTAGTAAAAAGAAAGGAACAAATCTTCATTTTCAAACGATCAGGTTAGATGGATGCGCACATGTCCACGGCTCAGCTTGTGAGTCTGGTCGTTCTTGTTCTGTGTCTTACCACCCCTGACGGAGGAGGCAAAACACACACTTTTGAACAGGACAGGACTGAGCTCAGGGCAGCTGTGGAACAAAGCAGTGGCACTGATGAGCGTGTGCATTGGAGCTCTGATTCTCTGCATGTTTTGGGGGTAGGGAAGAAACATCTAGCGATCTTCGCATACTCCGCGGTGGTTTTCCTCTGTGCATTGGAATCTGTGGAAGCAAATGTGGTAACCCTCCAATCTTCTAGACTCTGCTAAAGGAGCTTCTCCAGGGGGTCTTTAGCAAGAGGACTTGGTGGCCAATCCTCTTCCATCCTTGGACTCTCCTGGCTGTCTGAATCCATTTTCCTATAAGCCTACTATTCTAACATTTGTCTACGACACACACCATGCCCTGAGAGATTTCTGTAAGGATTCATGTAGTCATCAGCCAGCACAGCCCACGTATAAACCTGCCACCTGCAAAAAAGCTCCCAAGGTGTCCCTACCTCCCTTCTTCCTTCCTTCTACTTACCAAGTTTTACCCTGCGGCAAAACTAGCTGCAAACAGGGGCACGCGGCCTCATCCCTCACCAGTGGCTCCGACTCGGAGAATGTGGAAATAAATAAAGAGAAAACTAGCGGTACTGTGATCGTCTGCACAGAAATGGTTTTGTGCAGCAGCTTTAACAGAGAGATGTCTTCTGAGCTGACAGGACTGCAATTATTCAACTGTTTTAAATAATTGAGTGGATACACTCGCTCCATTACTTTCAAAAGAACTGAGCCTGAGCTGTCCACTAAGTGTTTTCACTAGAGGGAGAAGGGGAGGAAAAATATTTTCACTTCTCTCTCACTTAACAGATGAGCACCCTAGAGGTGCATTACGCAGTGTATAAAGCTCTTCAGAAGCCCAGCATGTTAGTTCTCGCTTTCTATTGCATTTCAGCACTAATGAATAAAGCAAATCTGCAGCTCCTGCATTTTAAATTCAGCTCAGTGAAACTATGCCAGTGGCTTGGGATTCCAGAGGAGACTATGCCCTGTTTGGTTTAACAACTCTTTTATTTTAGGAAGATGAGTGGATAGAAATGACCTCTTTTTGCAAAAATCAAACAAATGGGTAGTATTAAGTGAACTGTAGCGTGTCCACTGCTTGTGTGTCCTCTGAATTTGAGGGAGAGCTCTTCCCTAAGAGGTGTTTGCAGGACACCTGCTTCCCTCTTGTTTAGATGTTCCTTACCACCACCACAGATTAAGCGTTGAAATAAATCCCAGTGTTAGATCCGCAATCATTTCTCATACAGTTCCATTGATTTTTGGACACTCACAAGCTGTTGCTTTGATTGAATTTTATAGCAAGATTATGACATGATTATAGAAAGCTGTGATGTTGTTTAATATGCAGACCCTAATAGAAAGCCTCTTTTTAGTAAATGAATCTTCCTTTCTGCAGCACGTTCTGTTGCTATTGTCTCCTCTCTGGTCACAATGGAAAACTCATGGGAAGTGGGTCTCCTATATTGAATGTGGTAATTAAATTATACTCATTTGTGGAGCTGTTACTGTTGTGTATTTTTATTTAGCTTAATTATCCCCCTTGGCAGACAGCCTGTTGGGAGTCCCGACACTAATGTTTCTCAGAAGGGAATCCAGCATTCTCCTCCAAGCGTGCATCTGTCTGTCCGTACATGCTGGGTGTGCTCGTATCGCTCGTGCTGCAGCCCGAGGTTTCTGTGTGTTCGCGGTCCATGTTGGCCACGCTCCTCTGTTCATCCTCCTGCAGCCCTGCAGGAGCTGGGTGTATCACAGAGCTCTTTCACTAGCTTGGCTCCTCCGCTGCCTCGTTCTGTTGCCAAAGAATTCAGAAAAATTTGCATTGCACCCCTCATTTATTGGTATCTTTCCCTCTTTTATGTAATTTACTCTTACCACTTTGCTTTGTTAAGTCTGTACTGGATTTTATTAGGTTTTCCGCTGCTGCGAAGGAGCAGCGTGGCACACCGATGCCCTGTTCTCTCTGCCTGCCTTTCTCATTTTTTTATTTCATTTATTCCTTATTTTAGTACAGCCTTTTCTTCTCCCTAAAACGATTTTAATAATCTTTCATATCTCCTGATTTGCATTAGTGTTGGAGTGGGGTCAGTTGCAAAACCACCGGTAGGAGGTTTTATTGCTGTGCACGAAGGCCAGGCAGCCCACGATCTCCAGAGAGATTTACTGCTTATATATTTGGGCTCCTGCTAGAATCCTAGGGGATCTCGGAGCCACGGAATCCTAGAAATCAGTCAGCTCAGTCAACTGTGGCAACGCTTTTGACTTGCTCAGGCATCTCATCTGAAATGTCTTTGGGTCGTGACACTGTGCACACAAGGTACTGCCTGACACTAAGGGACTTTTTCAGGGCTACAATTTCAGTTCATCTCATAACATGGGGATTAGCCTTTTCAGGCTCTGTTGGAGAACTGGCTGCTAAAGGGGTCACTGAAGATGCAAGTCCTTCAAGATCTAGAGACAGCACATAAAATTCTCAGTTCTCTGGGTTCTGTGGTGAAGCAGGACAAGTCCTTCCTCTTCCTGACACAGTTCACTGGATTTCCTGGAGCCTGCCTGGAAACAATATCAGCAAAAGCTTATCTCCCACAGGAGCACTTTTCACGCAGTGGAAAAACTGGTCAGGCAATTACAGGCAGGTCCTGTCATCATGTTGAGGACACGTCTGGCAGTTCTGAGCCATATGGCACCCTGCACTTATGTTCCCCTTCATGTAAGGCCGTGCCTGCATCCCTCCGCATGTCTGACTCTAGGAACAGACTCTCCCAACAGGGTTGTGACTGTTTCTTCTTGCTATTGCCCCTCTGGTTTTGTCTGGACCGCCTCCTGCACCCCAGCTTCTGCCAAGGGACGTGGTTGTGTTTACCTCTTTGCCTTGAAAGATAATTACTGATGTTTCTCAGTCTGGACTGGAACTTCAGCCTGGCAATCCAACAGCCTCACAGACTTTGCATTTTGTTAGCTGGGATTCATAGCCGTGCCAAATACTTGTTATGAGTTCTCACGCTGCCCGAGCTTGCCCAGGTGATGGCTTATTTACATCATCACATCAACAGACTGGATGGAGCAAGATCCCTGTCCTGTAGTTGACCTTCAGGCCTGACATGCTCAAGCACTACCATCAGGTATGTTCGCTACCAAGCTCTTATCCCCCTCTCTCCTGGCAAGAGGAGGTCTCACCTGAGAACTGCAGGACTCTGGGGTCCTAGCGTTGAGAGAAGCTTGGCACCGTAGGACAAACTTAATATTTATATGGCTGCAGGATGAGGTAGCGCATGAACATGCCTACAGGTACTGATGAGGCCAAACTGGCATCTGGAGAGGTGCTTTTAATAAGAACATCTGCAATACCAGGGTATATACGGGCAATATATTTCAAAGAAATGTGGTTAATGGTAAATAATCTTGTGTTTGGTTGCCAAAAATTATAATTTAACTGCACTTAAATAAGTGAGAGTTACCTTGTTATCTGGTCCTTGTGTAGTGAGAAACGAACCGTTTGTGTCTTTTTTTCATCCAAGAGATTGTGTAAACTGTGGGATAGATGTCTTTTTCTGTAGCTCTCAACTTTAAAATATAAATCAGTTTGTGTGTTAGGCAGCACAAAAAGCAGAAGCATTTCCCTAAGTCTAAGCAGTATTTTGTTTCCTCCCGAGATGCAATTACAAGGGGGTTTCGCTTCGTATAAAGACACGCAAACTGTGGGTTGACCTTGTTCTCAAATTTAGCAGCATGTAGAACTAAAAGATCTGATAGGTCTCTTTCTTTACTAAATTCATAGAATCATAGACTCTTCATGGTTGGAAAGGACCTTTGAGATCACGGAGTCCAACCGTATTCTGTTATGTTTGGGGTATTGTGTGTCCGCTAAGTACCATATAGGGAACTTGTTTTTCCATTCAGACCTTACGTGACAAATTCGGTAAAATTATCTGTTGGTAACGTCTTCACAACCAGTTGTCAGTTTTATTACCCAAGTCACAGATTACTGTTTATACACACCTTTACTAAAATACTTTATTGCCAGTCAGGAAGAACACAAGTAATAATACATAGCAAACGCCCGCACAGCTTAAAATACAGTTAACGAAATCCCTAATGCAGACTGAAGTAGAAAGAGTGGTTTGAATCAGACTCCAAAGCTGCAAAAAGAATTTATAACAGAAACCTCTGCAATTCTGTCGGTTTGAGCCAGAGGTGCAAAGTTTTAATAACAAGTAAATATAGCGTGCTCGCACCTTGTTGATGCTCCAGGTTTGTAGCGGCTTCTGCTTTGAGCGATTAGCCTCTGTTCACAACGGAGGTTACTAAATTTTGAACGTCAAAATACCTGTGTTTTACTTAGGGCAATAGATTTTACTATTATGGATAAAATGGAGCTGATAAGGCTTGGTTGATGAACATAATGATTTTAGAACACATTAATTAACAAGAGAGCTCACAAGTGCCTATTTCAAGCAGATGGAAAATCCAGGAAATCATCAGAGAGGTAATTGCACTGGTTACGGAGCCAGAAAAGAAGGGAAGAAGCTCCTGAAGGGAAGCTAAAGGCGAAAGGATCTGATTGAAAAGTTGCCAGTCTCACCTTACTGATCAGGGCAGAAACCCCTCTGTGGGGAAAAGACAGAAGGTGCAAAATGGGGAAAAAAATGTGTACAACAAAGAGCCAGAATCTTGCCCAGGGGAGATGCTGACTCCTCATCTTCTTGAAAAAGAAGGAAATGGTACCAGCTGCATTGCAGGGGCAAATTAGCTGCTGCCACAGGAGAGGTGGCATTGAGGAACACTAAATCTGTGGAAACCGTGGAGAGCTATGGATAAAGAGCCTCAGCGATGCCAGTAAAAAACATGGAGCATCAGCCATGTAGGGGCTGGATGCAGGATGGTCGTCAGAAGTATGAAAGCCAGGCGTGGCAGCCGGTACGCAGCCAGCGCTGGAGGGAAGAGGGCTGAAGAAAAATACATCTGCGCAGGACAGTCGCTAGCCTGGGGACTAAGAATGGAGGCAAACTCATCTCAGTCGATAGCTGCTCTTTGCCCAGTCCGGGATCAGCGCTCTGCGTTGTGGCACACCGTTTGAGCAACCTGTAACTTGGGCTTAATCGTGGCAGACCAGCAGCCTGCAGGTATTTTGATGAGTAACTGTCTAGACTAGTGTGGTGCTGTATAAAAAGGAATATTGGAAGTAAAAAGGCACATGAAATGGTTTCAAAAATGCAAAGTGCAGTTTGAAATGGACATCTTCAGAGACAGGTTCAGGCAGCGCTACAGCCTCAGAGAGCAGCCTGAAGGACACATTGCTTAAATGATGATTCAGGAATACCACTGAAGCAACTAGCGGGAGGATCAGGTGGACAGTCGCTATTTTCTGTTACCTGTCCACGCAGAGGCTAAGGCTTTACATAGTCACTCTGCCTTTATCCCCTCTGCCATTTCAATGCTGCGGTCAGTCACAATGAAATCCAGCAGAAAGGCAGGATTCTCGAAGCCGGGGAGTTAACGACTTCCCTGAAAATAGGTGACCAGGTAGAGGATCAGCATGATCGCATCTCCTTGCTGCAAGGAAGGCTGTGGACACCATCAGAGAATCCACACAGGTGAGAGGCATCATCAGTACTCCACGTACTCATGTGGCTGACTGGCCACGTGCCCCGTACAGGGTATTTGCATCTGGGGCCCTGCAGATGCTGCTGGACCACAGAGTTGAACTGCGGTATGAGCAGCCCGGCTTTCTTCCGTTTGATTCCTTTTTTGTTTTTCTTTGGCCCTGTGGATCTTTTCAAGTTGCCATGTTTCAGCAGCAGAGCCCCAAACCTGTTGTCTGCCGCATGTATTGTGCAGACTTTAAATTGAAAATAAGCTTGATAATAGAAGAGAGGAACTGAGGAAGACTGAATAATGGGACAAGATCGAGACTTGGATACGACAGTGCTGAGCAGCCTCACAGCACTGATAACAGATAAAATCAAATTACCTGAATCTGGGTGTATTTCACAATTAAAAATAATGTTTTTAATTAAAATAATTCCAGTGGAGAAGGAAGTAAAATATACTTCCTTCATTAGCCAAGTTTTTTGCTCTTCTCATAACTTCATGTGCGTCTGGTAAAACACGCTATAAATCTGAAAGCATCTATTAAGAGCCCACTGTCAGGTTTCTATGAAGCGCGCTATATATGATACCCATTTTGTTACACTCCTCTCAATAAAAACATGGTCCTGACACTCCCAGGATAGACATACTGCGCTGTGCCCACACATGAATCATCAGGACGAGGTATAAAACATCAAGATCTAGATTTTTAAAAATGCTGAAAATGCTCTTTAATTTGCTCCGGTTCTGATTGATTTGAGGGTGTATTTATGACGGTGGAGAGTCTCCCTCTTCCCCTCCGCGCAGCTCAGGATGCCAGCAGACCTGAAGGTGAAAGACTGACGGCTGCAAGATTAAACCAGAGCTCTAACACCAAAAGCAGCGTGAGACAAACCCTCTTTCTTCCAAACCTGAATTTCAGCGTAGGGCATGGTGGGGTTAATAGCAGAGCAGGTTACACTGGAGTTGTGTTTGGCGAGGGAGGAGACGGGAACAGATTGCCAAGGCACAATTACACTAAATGAAGGAAGCACAGGCCACACCTGTGCCTGGGACCCTGTGCTCGCAATCCAGCCCTGATTGGATCTCCAGAGGCTTCCCGGAGGTAAAGTGTCAATTAGTGTAATGACCCTGGACTTTGTCCACTCCGTTCCCTCATTCTGAGCGTGGAATAATTTCATGTACGCTGGGGGATCTCTTTTAGCAAACTCCTCACAACACCACCTGCTCACCCTCTCATTCTTCCAGTGCTATTCCCAGCTCTCCTTCTGCAGGATTGTTGAACTGGAATACAAAATGCAGCATGCCCTGGAGGCAGCCAGGTCTGGATCTTCATGCAGACAACAATGCCCAAACACCTGTATAGATAATATCTTTTTTTTTTTTTTTTTTTTTGGAACAGAGAATGTAGCAAACCCTGCCCTTGCAGCCTGCATCTGCATTCAGGAAAATGCTGGGACTCCATGCAAGAGTAAAAGAGGTTCCCAGCTCCATTAACAACTCAGACTGATTACCATGAAGTAATTATCCACATCTTACACACAGATTAAAGGCACTCTTCTCTTGCGAATTTTGTCTCAAAATGCCCTTCTTGCATAGGGCTGGAGACATGTTTAACCCTCCGTATGCAGTGAGTAAATACTTTACAAATTGCTGCATGGATATTGGCTCTTGGTTCGTATTGTGGAGCTAATCAGGTTGGTCTGAACAAAACCCGAGCTCATCAAAGCGCGGAATGGGGATCTCCATGGGCCCAAGACAGGAATACCGACCCCCACCGCCATCACGGCTTTGTCTCCGCGTGCCTCCGGTTTCATGTCAATGCCAGCGCCGGGGCTGGTACCATCCGGCAGGCACTGCGCTCCCCTGCTACGTATGGAGACTCGATACGCGTCTGGATGAGGAAGATAGTTCATGTGTTTAATTGAGGCATCTGAAGACGATCTGTGATGATCTTCCAGGATTGAATGACACCTTACAGCACTCGGGGTCTGTCGCTGTCGTGTACTTCAACACAAGGAAGACAGCTGCAATCGGATATGTTTTAAGCTAGTGTCAACAGGTTTAGCCAGCTTAAGAGCATGTTAAGCCCTACTGAGACGAGGTTTATAGGTTAGCGGTATGACTCGGAGCATAAT
This sequence comes from Larus michahellis, assembly GCF_964199755.1. NCBI lineage: Eukaryota > Metazoa > Chordata > Aves > Charadriiformes > Laridae > Larus > Larus michahellis. The sequence goes on from NC_133899.1 coordinate 2,001,144, forward strand.
CTATACGTGTTCTTTAGCTTTAGCCAGCTTTGTACTTATGTGAGAAGTGCGAGTCTTTTATATGTGCCCGGCCATTTCTATCATGCTTCGGGGAAGTCATTCAGCCTATGCGAAATGCTGAAATAATCTAAAAGTGTAGAAGCCGCAGGGGAGAGCGGTTCAAAAACACCAGGAACTGAGGTTAGGCCAAGATTTCCTGTCACTGCTGAGCTAGCTGAAAAAGCCAGGGCTGTCCTGACCATGGGAATTAAAGCAAGACGATGATTTGAATGGCTCGAGCCTACTTTGTTATACTGCGGCATGCACGTGTTGTAGGTTGCTAATGAGCAACAATGCCGTGGATCAATGCAGTAGTTAAGATTATAGCAAAAAGATTTATTATCTTTTTTTCACTGCAGCAGGACTGGCATATTTGGAGCAAAAAGCAGCAGTCATGACAACATATTGTTTATCTTTCATCCAGACCGCAGCTGTGTTTTCCACGGGTCTGTCCAGATTATAGCTAATTTGGAATCCTATGTATGAAAAGCCGTTTCGATGGATGAAATTGGGCGATCTCTTTAGCACTTAAATATTTGCAAAGATGCTGTGGAGCTTAATTAGTTAGCAGCAACATTTTATCGTATGGGTCCACTTCCAAAAGAAGATCTTGAACGCTGGAGAGATGACACAAGCATGTGACAGAAATAAACACGTTTGATAGTTACAAGAGCAGCAGTAGGAAGCATTAAATGATTTGATATCTAGAGTATCTGTTAGACTCTAATAGTTGATTAAAATATGTATTAATTCATATTAATCCTTAATATGAGGATCTTAATAAAGTGTCATTAGCTCGGGTTTGGAAGAGCTTTTGAATCCTGGCACAATAGCTGCATTAGAAATCCAAAACACTGAAATACACGTGTCTCACTAAACCGTGTTTCATCTCCACTTCCATCACTAGAGTATGGAAGGCTTTAAAATGTTTCTGGCTGCCCTGTTTCATCCAGTCTCCAGCTGAGAACGTGCTGTGTGCATCCCTGGTACTCGCCTGCGGTTTTAGGCAGACTCCCTCGCTGCGTTTGTCTCTGGAGCCTTTTCTCTCCATGCGCAGGCTCTCCCGTGTTCGCTGTCCTCTGCGTGTCAACATGGGTTAGCTTTAAACCCTCTCTGCCTCTTTTAAAAAATCTGTTTTGATTTTTTTCAAGCGGGCTGCCGGGCTGGCAATCCTGTGCGCTTGAAATGCGACCAGAGGGCTTCCAGATAAAATCTCGCCAAACTGAAAGGCCATTGTGCCCCTGGGATGCAGCGCTGGCTGATCGCTGCCTTGAGCGTCCTCAGCAGGCTGTGAGTCAGGGACGGGCTTTGGCAGCTCCCAAGCTTCTGCCTGCCCCACTGTTTTCGGCAGAGTCTTTGGGGCAGCGCAGGAGTCAGCAGCTGGCTGCTGTGAGAGCTAAGGTGGGATGCGTGGGGAGAGGAGCGAGCAAATTTGGGAGCTTTGCGAGAATAGTGTGAATTTCAGGGTGGTCCGTACAGATCACGCAGCCGGTCCCGGTGATAGCCGCTCCACCAGGATACAGCTAGCTGGGTGTGAGAGCAACAGATTAGTTTGCTGGAGCTTGTCATTTCAAATTCCCTTCCGGTTCTCTATCAGCAAAGCTCAGGCCCATCCCCACAATCGGCTTCTCTCTGGATGGTTGCCGAGATGTGATATTTATAGGGTTTACTGGAAACTGCTGGCACATTACTGGGCTTCAAAATGTGATTGTTTTTCAAAGAAGGAAATTAGCTGGAGTGTGGGGCTGGTGGCCAGCTTGGACTGTAAGCAAAGGGAGCCTGAGGTCAGGACCAAGCTGCATTGTTTCTTTTATCTTCAGAAGCGATTTGCCGCTCTCTGTTTTTTAAGTGACTCTTAACATGATGGACAAAATGAGATCATTGGGTAGTAATCCTCCATTTTAGAAATAATTCAAGTATTAGTGAAGTACACCCTGAACCACTTAAACAAGTACCTACTGGAGTAAAATCTGGTAATTTATAACCCCGTATGAGGGCTTGGAGCATGACAGATGGGTCCCAGCTTGGAATAATAAAGCTGTAATGGAAGAATGTAGATGGGGCAGAACCCCGGAGTGGATGTTGCGAAACGGGGGAGGTATTCTTGTCTTGGACAAGTCCCTTCTATTCTTCTTCTCCTCCATCTTCCTGTTTGCATAATATTAGTTCATCTGACTTGGTGATTGTGAAGTTTAACTAGCCAACGGTTGTGTTTGAAACCCTTAGCTTGAGAACACTCTTGAAAAACAAAGTATTGACATTACCTTTGTTTCCCTACAATAAATGCCTCTGTGTGATGCTCGTGTTATGGAAAAGCACTTGAAAGAGCGGAGGATGAACACGCAGAGAGCTGGGTGACCTCTTGGGTGACACACAGGAAGGATCGCCTCAGCAAACTTATTTATGTACTAACGTGTCTGGCAAGGTGTTTGTCCTGTGTCTAGGAAGTCTCCCTTGATAATAGTTTAAGGCACAGCTTGAGGACAACCCCAGAAGCACCCTTCTTTGTACACTCCACCTTTGCCAACAAGATCCCCCTTGGGAGTCGACACGACCTTGCAGCGTATCTGCCTGACTACGAAGCGGCACATTTGGGGCCACTGGGACTGGCTGTTTTCAAAGCTGAAGCCCCATGCTGAGAGATGATCTGCCAGGAGCCATGTGCTTCTTTGCTGGGGCGGGCAGGCCATCTGCCGTCCTTGCTGCCCTAAGCAGATCATCTCAGACCCGCAGCCTCCAGGCCCGGCCAGGCTGGACTCTGTCGGCCCAGATGTTTCATTCCCCTACGGACCTGTGGACAATTAGTGTCAACTGCGTGTTTACATACTCTTCTCCTTTGCCTGTGGCCCAGGAAAAGTCTTCTGACCTAGCTTAGTGATGTGGACGCTGTAATGATGCTGTGTATGCAGCCCCCTTAGTAATGTCTGTATTTTTTTCACATTCTAGTTTTGCCAGCGATGAATACCAAAGGGCTATGGAGCAAATATCTGTCGTTGTCCGGCAGCACAAAGCGACCGTGGTGCCAGGGGAGCCACAGCTTAATGTGTGCGACAAGGCCGTCATGGTGAGTGGTTAAAGCATAAACGCCTTTGAGAACCCTTAGCTTAAAATATATTTTGTAAAGGCTTAAAAATGTCACCTCATGCTGGGAAGTGATGGAGAAGAGACCCACGCTCACCCATTTGAAGGGCTGTCTGGTTGTTCCGTGGAGGAGAGGGCTGTTTGGTACCTGTGGAACGCAGCGGCATAGGAAGGCTCGTACAAAGCGCGTGGGGTTAGCTCTACCAACACGCTGTGATAAACTCTGTGGCTTCCTTCCTTAGAGATGCAGCAGTATGTACAGCTGTACGTTCTTCTCCTTTCTAATCCCTTTCTGCAATTCTCAAAAGTCCCCAGTTCGAGTGGCTCTTTTTCAGTGATCTTTGGTCTTGCTCGGTCTCCTCCAATTCCACCCATGCCTGGCTTTTCTGAAGTCTTTATGGCTTGAAACATGACAAACATTTTCAATTCTGTTTTCTGTTTCAAATTGCGTGTTAGGAAGTTACAGTTTGGCTTTCCTGTCAAATGCTGCTTGCTGTGTTGAGAACCTGAGAAAGAAACTGGATAGTTTGTAGGAGGTAAAGTTGTCAGATGGCAAGAGTTTGTGCAGTCTAAAGCGATGCGTCTTTAGACTGACACAAAATAGTAACAGGCAAAATCTTTCTGATGCTGAAATAATCTGGTCTAGCGGGAGTTGTTGCCCTGTTCCACGGCAGGGGCCTTGGAACAAGATGATCTTTAATGTCCCTTTCAACCCAAACCGTTCTATGATTCTGTGATTCTGAAACAAACAGTCAGTACCTGCCGCTTAGGGTCTATCTCCAGCCAGACAGAAAAGTACAAAGCGTGGAGCCGTGTCTCTTTAGTAAGAAGGCAAAGATCTTTCTTAGCTTTGTCACATCTTTTTATTTTTGGATGTTAAGTAGGAAAAAGATTTGAAGGACCATTGTTTCTGTGTTGTTTTCTTTCATTATTCAACTTTTCCCTTAATAAACACTGTTCTGTGCTCCTCTGGGACCTTTTGGGTTCAGGCATTCTCCCCAGTGCCTGGCTGCTGCCAGAGACCTTCACTGGAAAAGCATTTCTTCTGTGCTAATTCCAGTTCCAAAACTGGTTCATAAAATGTAGGCATACTCTGCTGTTCTGCAGCTACCCTGGTGCAGTGTGTTTAGGTGCTGTGAAAACATCTGGTATCCCTGTTTGTCAACATGCAGTGTCTTTGTGTTGCATAATGGAAAAAGTGATGGACTGGATGTCCTGTACTTCGTCCTGTACCCCAGTCCTCTCCTTGGGGCTAATGAGAGTCAGTCTTCTCCCTGAGCGTGCCTTGTTCTAGCTCAGTTGGGTAGGAGCATAGGAAGTTCCACCTAAACATGAGGAGGGACTTCTTTCCTTTGAGGGTGGCAGAGCCCTGGCACAGGCTGCCCAGAGAGGTGGGGGAGTCTCCGTCTCTGGAGACATCCCAAACCCGCCTGGACGTGTTCCTGTGCCGCCTGCTCTGGGTGACCCTGCTCTGGCAGGGGGTTGGACGGGGGGATCTCCAGAGGGCCCTTCCCACCCTATGGTTCTATGATTCTAAGCTTTGCAGACCATGGGCTTCCACTTCTGCTTTGGCTACAGCAATGTCCAGGGCTTGGCCAAGTCCAGTTATGCCTGTCTAGTCTGTAAGCAGAGGCAGCTAATGATTGCTCCAATGCTTGGCCAAGCTCAAACCAGATCGTTGAGGCCATCTGAGGCAGAAAGCCCTCCTCGGTGGGCTGAGTGGTATTCTAATCCTGGGAGAAATGTTCAAATCCCAGCAGGAAGCTTTTTTACCTTATGAGTTTTCTGGTCTACGTAAATTTCCAACAGGCTAGTTACACGGTCACCAAACTGAAATAAACGGGCACTAAATTATTGGCTTTTGAGACCAGAGGTGAAGACAACCAAATCTTTCTGTAGTAATAGTATTGCTGGGGTTGATTGGGCCTAAAATCTGTCTTTGGAGGATGCTGGGAGATAAATATCACATACTAATACTATGTCCAACTCTGTCTTCTAAATTTTTATTTGATATGGGCATTTACTATCCTTACTGGGACAGAGGAGGAGAATTGTCTTTGCTTTTCCGTGATTAAAGTAGATGGATCGTTTTGTAGCTGCTGCAGTCTTGGGATTGATGTTGGACTTGATGATCTTAAAGATTCTTCCCAGCCTAAAGGATTCTCTGATGGAAGCGCAGCAGCATCAGCCCTCCTGAGCAGGGGAAGTGTTTGCTGGCCCATCTGCGGTGTATCCCAGCAGCAGCGTAGATGAAGCTCCTGTGAGAGCCAGTTCTGCTGCGTTTTCCTCCTGTGGAAATGTAGAAGTTGCTCCATGCAGCAGAGCCGTGCTGGCTTGCCTGCGTGTTTGACTTGGGGCACACATGGTGTCCTCAGGGCTCTCACCACTTACAGCACAGATCCAGGAAAGCCAACTTGGACTGCGAGACTGAAGCAGATACAATTTGTTTTTTTCAAAAGAACAAACGTTTCATTTGTTTCTGTGGATCTCTTGTTACCTCTGCGGAGTGGTCAAGCATCTGAAATTTCCAGCAGTGGTTGTGCGTTTTCAAATTGAGAAACGGATTTAGAAAGCAGCATTAATTGTTCTTAAACCGTCTGGAGCTCTTCGGGCAGCGAGGTGCCTTCTGCCAAAGCTCCCCTCTGTGGTCTGCTCCTTCCGCAGAGATAGCTGGTGTCTCACTGCCATCTGTCGTCAGCTGCATGGAATAGAAACCTGCTCTGGCATTTTTTCTGGGGTTAAGCTTTTCTTTTAATTCCAAGAAAACATAAACGACCTGAAGGATAAAAATAAGTAAAATGAAAGGCAATAGGTCAGAGCTGAACTGACCTGTAATAGGTGACAGCAGGAATCTTCCGTGGATGGATAGACATTGAGAGGGGGAGGGACAGAGAACAAACGCAAAAGCTTTCTGAAGGCAGAATGGCAATTGTGACCTGCCATTCACAATACCGCAGTCCCAAATTTTAAGTGACAAGACCCCATGAAATTGAAAAAGTTTTTGCCCAAATTCCTTCCTCCGTTAATCCCTTTGGAAGCTGAGGTTTGCAGTGGGTTTCCTTGCTGACGTCGTTTCTTTGTTGTACGTGTGCTGGAGAAAGGTAGTTCAAGAAACACGGAAACAAGGCAGGGAAATAATTTTGGTCTGCGTGCACTGGAGTAGTTGTCTCATAAATGCCTCCTACTCCATCTGTTCATGAATTCATCCATCAAAATGCTCATTAAAATACCAGCATTCTTATCTCTCTCACACCCTTGGCCTTCTGTTGCTTTTTGCTTGTTTCCTCAAGAAGGTGCATGGATATCTTAGTGCTGAGAATGAGAACTGTTTGCTGGATCCCAGGAAAATTTGGGGTTTCACCAAAACCTCATGGTCTGATTGCTCCATGCTACTACAGGGAAGAGAGGAGGGTCACCAGAGTCCCAGCAGACTGCATTTGTACAGGAGAGACCGCTGTATCCCAGAAGAGGGAATCATCTGCTGCAGAAGGATTTGTAGTCTTTCCTAAAGCTTTTTTTAAATAGCGTTTGGAGTTGGGAAGTTGATGAGCCGCAGGAGCATCAGCTGCAAGAGGAGTTTCATTTTTCAAGCAGGACGTAAGAGCGTCTTTGTGAGGATCAAAAGGGGGTGGTTAGGGCTAGGGCTTAGCAGGTACTTGGTATGAATCATCTTTCTATATATTTTTTGTTTGTTTTTAACAGAATTGGTCTCCTCCAGGCTGTGAGAAACTAGGGAAGTGCCTGAAACAGCCCAAGTCTGATCCTAAGAAGTGCATTTGGCCTCATTGATCTCTGCAGCCCTCAAGAGCTACACGGGAAAGCTATAACCAGCCGGACATATGGTTTACAGTGCATGTCTTCTCATGTTGGCACTCCTGTTTACACAGGAAGGGTGTGATGTACGTATGATATCATCATTTGCTCTTCCAAAAGGGCCAGTGTTTATATTGCTAGTGCTCAGGGTTTAGCCTGTACTCTTCTGCTGTTTTAGTTGTTTCCGTAAATGGTAACTACAGTGAACACTGTTTCAACCGTAAATGCTCTCTGGACAACTGCAACTCTGCCATCACCTCAGAAATGCCATGGATGCACCATTCCTCTTGCTCCTTCCACCCAACCTGCTCTCCCAAATCATGGCTTGTTCGGATGCCCCAACAGCAGCCATGGGGGACTGTTCAGGAAACCTACAGCTGCCAGAAAACCCTGCCCAAACTGCCCTTGGCTTGTTTGTCTGCAGCTTGTTGTTTTAGTGTTTGATTTCCATTGTGAACTCTTTGGACTCCAACTTGGTTTTCCTTTCTTCCTAAACTTGAGAGCACTGGGTGCAGCTGTACGGCTCAGACCGCTGCTGGGCATCACTGGGGGCAAACAAGTGCTCCCTCCTGTTCCCAACCTGGGGGCTGGCTCCCTTAGTATGTCAGGAGAACACCCTTGCCTGCCTTCCATCTGTCGCTTCAAGCATTCCCTAGGTAACAGTATGAAGAAATTTGAAGATCATATTCCTGTAAGTATTGTCTTATTGATGGTGTGCAGGATATTCTTAGGGCGCTGGGAGTCAGTTGTTCATTTAAGGGGTTTTCTTTATTTCCAAAAATCTGGGTCCAAATATGGTTTAAGTCACGCATTCAGTCTCATGATCTGGGTCCAGCCAACTGCAGGCTCAGAAATGCCCGTTTACATCAGATGTTAACTCTTGACCCTGTTTCCAGTGTATGCTCTCTGAGGAATTCTCCTTGTGCAAACTTTCCACAGCCTGGGTGTAGCACTTCTCCAAGCAGAGTTCACGGTAAATGCCGATCCTTCGCACAATTTCACATTGCAAATTTCTCATCTGCTTTTGAGCCTGTTTCGCACCCTTCGTTATTGCTAATAAGCGTGTCTCGAACAAAACCAAGCAAAGTTACTCTGGGGCTTCAAGGGAGTGGCTAGAAGCAACCCCAGCCATGCTGTTTGCACCGGCAGCTCTGCTTCCACCCCTGCAGTGTTTTATACAGTGCGCGTGCCCTCTCCGCATGGCATTGTGCTGTCTTGGGAAAAATCAAGGTGCTCTGTACCTGTAAACAGCCCTGCTCCCTTCCCAAGGAAAGCTTGGGGCTGGCTTGAGATGAGTCGAGAGCTCTGCTGCTGTTGTAACTGCTGTGCTGTTGCCCGCAATGGGCTTCTCAGCTGCTTGTTCTTACCCTCCCAGTAATCCCAAATGCTCTCATTCTCTCCGTTCCCATGGTTTATGCTACCTGTAATCCCCTCCACAGTAATTCCTACTGCGTATCTCCTGAAGCTGGATAATCCTATAAGATTGTAATAAGAACAGCACTTGAGTCAGCTCTTACTATTCCACCTATCGGAAATCACAGCCAACATTTATTTCGTCGGCTGGCAGAGCCTCTGAAACTCACTGTTTGCTCATCTGTAAATGGCATTTGTTTATGGTCCAAATGTCTTAGATACCTTTTGGTGTTGCTGATTGTCCTTCCAGTATATTGAGGCACTTCCAGTTCATCCATAACATTTCCCTCTGTTTTGACAAGTGTGGATAGTTCAAGTCTTGAGAGATTCTTATCAGCTTGTTCTTCAGTGATGCTATATGAGAAGGACTGGTAGGAGGACTTGCAGCAGTCACGCGTGTCTGTCAGCACAGGAGACCACACAAAACCAGTAACTTCCCATTTTCTGGGTCTGGTCCACCTCTGCTTTACTGCTTCTGTCACCCAGAACTGTTCAGAGTCCTACAGTCCGCGATTATCACCAGATAAAGATACCACCAGAGGAGGGAGTCTGTCACTGCAACTCCCTGAAAATCGCTGTCAGCCCTCGAATAATTATGAACATGTCTGCTGCAAACTCTTGACAGCGCTTTGTCTTTCTACGTCCTGCTTATTAAGAGATTGCATCGCAGGATCGCAGCTCATCGTCTGAGCACTAGCCCAGACGCGTTTCTCAGTTCTTAGCATTTGCAGTATGCACATCGTGAGCGTGCTGGATGCCTGCTACCCCGTGTCCCCCGCCTGCCTGGCTGCCTCCTGTTCCCAACGTCTTTCTTTACTCTTTCACCGCTTGCAGTTTTGAAGATGCTGCTTTTCCCCTGTCTGTGTGACTTGCTTGGACGAGCCGTGCCGTTCTCAGCACACACGGTGTTTGCCTGGTTACCCAGCACACAAAGTCCTCGCTGAAATAATCTATCAGTGCATAGATACTGGATGTAAACTTTGCACTGGAAAGCTGGCTGCTATAAGTGAATTGACTTGATGTCTGTTTATTATCTGCTTCGTGTGCGTTTATTATAAAAGAGCAAAGCTTAATGTGAAGAAGCTACTGCTTTAAATTTAAATAAGAATAGTAGTTTTACAGCTGGCTGGCTAGGAAGAATTTTAAATTCAAGCCTTTCCCAAAGATGTACAGATTTTAAAGTTGTGAGATGAAGAACTAATGAAGAAAAATAAACTAATTTATCAGAAATGCATTATATGATTTGTCTGTGCGCACCTGTAAAACAACTGAGTAACACCTTGCTTTGGGACAGTCTCGCAGATACGCCTTCCAGATCACGGGACTGACTTGGGTTAAAAATAGCTTGTTTTGTTTTCCCTGTATTATTTTTAACGTGGATCAATTTCCCAGCCCACACAGCTGCCTGAGTACAATTCAGAGGCTGGTGTGGGGACCAGGGGCACACGTGGCCTGAGGCTGCGTCCACCAGCGCAGCCGCAGGGACGAGCGCTGCCAGCCTGCAGCGTTAGTGTGACGCAGCTCAAAAACACCGATACACGCCTTGGATCACAAAGCAGCCAGCACGTATTGCCACGTCTGCCCTTAATAATTATCCTAAGCCTCCCATCTGAAGTTGGTCCAGGTGACAGTTGCCCAGTTTCGTGAACTGCCCGTACCGGGGCAGGAGTTGGCTTTGCAGGAGCGGCCTGCGGTTGTGTGTGCAATAGGAGTTGACAGAGGAGTGGGTCCGGTGGGGTTTACTGGTCAGTCGGGGACTGCAGCGGTGAAGCTGGTTTGTTGGTGGCTTCCTTTCTCAAGCTGCAAGACATAAGAGCTAAAGGAAAGATGATATCTGTCTAAGACTGCTTCTGTGTGGCATTCCTCCCTTTATATTTAAATATGTCTGCTAAATGCTAAAAGCTTAATATCTGCTTGGGCTAAGAGTCCAAGGAATTTCTTTCTTGCCTTTAATTTCCAATTAGCTGAGCCTCTTGAGTCTCCCTGCTCTGCCCCTGAGGCTGCGTTATCATCCAGCCCTCCATGCAGAGGAGCTTCTGAAATTGATGTAACTAATAATCGTGGAGAAAGTCCTACTGCATTTACAGTCTATGGCTGCAAAAATGGAGTCTTGCTTTAAAATCCTGCAGCGACAAATGGATTATTTCGGTGGCAAATTAGTCTCTGTGGACCAACAATTTGGGGATCTGAACACTGGAATTGGAAAGCAGAAGATCAATTCCGAACACTTAAGAGCCAAGGTTAATGCCCTGCAAACTGTATTGAGTGCGGTGATGAAAGATAACATGCCTCTGCATTTTAAACGGGAAGCCGAGAAACACAGTATTAAAAGTGAAAATGGGCAAGTTCAGGGCGAGAGCGAGTGATACCCACATATTTGCTAATAAAACGTTACACGGCGTCTGGGGACTGAGTTTTCGGGCAAGTGCTGAGGATGACAGTGGGCTTTTACTAACGGAACTGGAATTAATATCGCCGAGGAGGCTGTTGAACCTGGGACGCTCGCTGCCGCGTGGAAGCTGGCAGTTGCCGGTACCTGCCGCATCGAGCCTTTCCCAAACGTGGTAGACAGCTTCCAAAAGCCTCCTGGTTTCCCCTAAAGCGAAGCAGGCAAGATGAGGATCTCCCAAAGGCTGGAGAACACTGGTTTTTTTTTTCCAGTGAGGACATCTTTGCAGTCGTCAAGTGAAATAATTTCAGCAGCTGAAGAAAGACCTTTTGAAGGTGAGAATGGTTTGAATCGGGGCTTTGGAGGGGAAGGCAGTGCTGGGAGGCAGTTTATTGTCTGCAGAGTTGCCAGCAGGCTCTTCAGCCCAGCTAGACGAGAAATCTCTCCCCAGGGATCTTGCTGTTGTCCTCAGCACTGGGAAACTTTATAAACCACATGCGCTTTTCCTCTCCAAGAGTTACTCTCGAGTGCTTGTTCGGTATCCAATTAACTGGTTTGCAGTTGGAGTGGCTTGTTTTCCATTTCTCTTAACAGTTATAATACTTGGAATAGACTTTTGCTTTTGTTTTCTGATAGTATTTGATGTGAGTTTTTCATATGTTATCAGAAAGCAACACGACAGCGCCTCTTGAATTAAACTGTTAGTTTTTAAGAACAGTTGTAAGGGAAGAATTGAAATCTCATTTTTGGTTCTTTTTTCCTTTGGAAACTGGCTATTTTAAAGCCAGTTTAACTGGAGAAAAGATTCCATTTGCCTGTTTTCTTTATATCCCCTTCCACCGTTTATAGTTTTGTTGTTGCTCAAAGTCTAGTTCGGATTATATAAATCCTAAATAAAGGTGGATCCCCAGCCAAAAGCCTGTGGTTTCTTAGGAGTGTAAAAAAACAAACCTCTGCCATACAACTTCTCGAGAGCGGCAGCCTGGCAGCTCTCTATGCCTTTGTCCCTCCCGGAGTCACTTAATACCCTTCTGGGTGATATGTAGGTGGGTAGCACGATTCCCATCTGAAAGGGATAGGGGCTGAAAAGCCCGTCGGCCCGTTCGCCAGCAGCGAGGAATGCGTGCCAAATCCATTAGTTCTGGATCGGACTCAAAATCCCCTCCCGGCTCGGCCAGGCTGACCAGAGGAGAGAGAGGAGTTCTGTGTCTTCTCCAAGGGCCTGATCCAACCTGCCGCAGCGGGCAGGAGGTGCCGGGTTCAGCTCCGCGCAAACAGGGATGCTGTGGAAGGGCAGAGCTGGTTCATGGTGCCTTCGCCTCTTTTAGGGGGGACAAAGCCAGCTCGTTATTCAGTACGGACGCTTCGGTCCCAAGCCCAGGGAGCTGGCTGGGGAACTGCATTTTTCTGCTGTTGAAATAAGATATTTTAAAAAAATGGGTTTAAAGTGCATGCGTTTCTAAAGCTGAAATTGAAACGAAACGTTCCAGCGGATTTGAAAGGAAATTTTAGTTCTCATTTCCCCTTGTGGGGTATGTTGAAATTTTGAGCATTTTGTTCCACTTCACACTGAAGTTTTAAAATCCTTAACGGAACAGAAACTTCCATACTCAGCACAGCTCTTCTAATTGCCTGTTTAAGCTGATTAGAGTTAGCCCGCAAGCTTTTATATCCCCAGTTTTTATGTTGACAGGTTAATAACATCTCTCGTATCAGGATCTCAAAGCACTTCTAAATTACTCATTAGCTCTGTGTCCAAAAGAGAGGCAAAGCCAGTGACCCCCTGTTACGGTACCCTCTGGGGGGTCCAGATCTGAGGTGGTGGTTCCTCCCCCAGGCACAGAACAGCCCTAAACCTCTGGAAGCCGCAAGCGGATGTTGAGACACCTCCCCGATGATATTCCAGAGCCCAAGTCCTTTGACATCACATTTGGAAATTGGTCCTAGGAAAGTTCTTTTCAGATGGAAATTGCAGTAGGAGTCAGCGCTGTTGTTTCAAAGGTTGAACAATGACGGGGAAACTAATTTATTTTGGATGTTAAAAACCAGTCCGGACTGGTAGGTGCAATTCATAACCTTTGAAATGGAGGATTAATGAGGTGAAGTTCTGACAGAGATCTGAGAAATGTTTTTTAAACCTGAGCTGGCATAATTTCTGGCAGCTGAATCATTGGAAGTCCGATTTGGTGTAACGTTTGTGTTCTTCCTGGCAGAACTGATGGTGTCTGAGGCCTGATCCTGCATCAGAGGAGGAGACATCCCGCATCAGAGGACGAGAGATCCCCCCAGCCGTTTCTTCACCCAGCTGCTGGATGCAAAGGGACCGGTGGGAGCCCTCGGCAGCTCCTCCTGGTGAGAGCTGCTGCTTTGCCTGGGGTTGGTTGGCGTGAGGGGCCTGGGAACCTCGCTTAGCCTCAAGAAAAATGTGGTGGTGTCTTCTGCTAGTAACGGTGGCGATTGCGTAGGAGGGCCGCAAACAAGAAAAGTGTGATGAAGACCCCAGCTCACAGATTCTCCATTAGTGAGAGGCAGAAGGCAGGGGGTGCCTGGTGTTTGCACTGCAGGCAGCCTGCAAAAAAGCCCTTTCCCAGCTCCTGCTTATTTCCATGGGTAGGCAGATAAATTCCATGACTTCCATCCGCCAGGAAGAAGAGGAGTTGCTGGAATAGCTCATTGTCCAGTATCGTGGTTGGTAAGGTTACAGGATAAACCCTTCCAGCTCATCTGAGGGAGCGAGGGTGTTGCGAAGCCCCTGTTCCAGTGGAAGACGACGTGCTTCATCTGTGCTTGCTTCACTGGAACAGCTGCTAGCGAGGATTCTTCTGGTGCCAAAGAGATAATCTGACTTCAGGGAAAATCTTAGTCTTTAAGGGAATGGTTGTGAAAGGAGAGACACGGTGACCTCCTGCGCGGGCTGTCTCTGGCAATAGAGAGCTTAACAAGAAAGGGGGCAACCTTTGCACTGGCCTTCAGCTTGTCTCCCTTTGCACCTCAGGCAGACATCCATTGAACGGGTGTCTTTTGCCATCTATAGATGAATTAGGAAGAAAATAGAGCAGTGGAGGATTCGGTGTGTGGCAAATGCTTCCTGAGGGTTTGCACCAAGCACTGGGAACTGTGCAATGACACAGGACGTGTCAGATGCTGGGATGCAGGCAGAATTGGGTTTCTCATGAGCCGTGATTTGTACACGAGCCTGTCACAGCTGAGTTGGAGAGGAGACCAGCCTCTCCTCCTGTCGGCTGCTCCTCCTGTGCGAGAGCCACTTCTCCTAGCTGAAAGGACCCCACAGGGCTGTTGGGAGCAACTAGTCCAGCAAGATTAGGAGAAAGCCAGGCTTCTGCAGCCCTGAGCACCTGTCCCACGGGGTCCACATTAAATCACTGCAAAACACCTGGATAGCTGCTGGCGTGCTGTCACACACCTCAAAGACAGACCGTAACGGCTGTCTGGAGGGTGTGGAGCCGAGCTGTCCCCATCGCAGCTATCGGCAGCAAGCACTGAGCTCAGCCAGGGGTGTTGCATGCTAGAACCGCCTTTCCTTTCTGCAGCGGGTTGTGCCCAGATGCATTTGGAGCAGGCCCAAGTCGTATTTGCTAATGTAAGACGAGATCTGTACTCATTCAGTAGTATGTGTCCTGCCCACGATGGGTTTTGCGTGGGCAAATGGCTATTCACCCATCAGGCGATGGGAGATAGGAGCTGTGTGAGAGTGCCCTGACCTGCCGTGCCAGTAAGTGACACCAGTAGCTGCCGAGCTGTTAGCCCAGGACCGAGGGCGCTCAGACTGGCTGTGTTATCATCCCCCACGAGTGTAATCCAAACCAACGGTTCTAACAACCACAAAATGCGATTCCAGGGGTTCACAAGAGGTGATGGGGACAGAAAAGCAGGAAAGAGTTTGGTGATAGCAGGGCAGGGATGAAGGGAAGTGTAACCTCTGCACACAGGACCCCTTTCCAAAGCTGGCTGGGGCAAGGCAAGGTCCCAGGGCTCCATGCACTGAGGAAAAACACGTGCTGCAGGTACCAGAGCACTCTTCAGAGGCAGGACTGGGGCTCCATGCTGCAGGGTGGTACAGCTCCATGCACTGGGGAGATTGGGACTCTGTGGGTTGGGGTACCGACGAGAGCTCCATGCACCAGGGGGTGTTGAGGTTCCATGCCCCAAGGTGCCAGAACTCTGTGCACCTGGTGACCAGGGCTTCATGCACCAGAGTAGCAGAGCTCCACGCACCGAGGGCATTGGGTCTCTGTGACCTGGGATGCCAGAGCTCCATGCATGCAGGGACCGGGGCTCCATGCACTAGGGGAGTTGGTGTGCCGTGCATGGGGGTGCATGCACCGGGCAGTCAGGGCTCCGTGCCCTGGGGGGACCAGTGCTCTGTGCCCTGGGGTACCAGACCTCCATGCACCAGGGGGTCTGGGCTTTGGAGTACCAGAGCTCCATGCACTAGGGGATCGGGGCTCTGGGGTTCCAGAGCTCCATGCACCAGGGGGACGGGTGCTCTGTGCCCGGGGGTATCAGAGCTCCATGCACTGGGGGTCAGGGCTGTGGAGTTCCAGAGCTCCATGCACCGGGGGATCGGGGCTGTGAAGTTCCAGAGCTCCATGCACCAGGGGGTCAGGGCTGTGGAGTTCCAGAGCTCCATGCACCAGGGGGTCAGGGCTGTGACGTTTCAGAGCTCCATGCACCAGGGGGTCGGGGTTCCAAAGTTGCAGAGCTCCACGCACCAGGGGGGACCAATGCTCTGTGCCCTGAGGTACCAGATCTCCATGCTCTGGGGTTCCAGAGCTCCGTGCTCCGGGGGGGCTGGGGCTCTGGGATACCAGACCTCCCTGCACAGGGGGAGACCGATGCCCTGCGCCCTGAGGTACCAGATCTCCATGCACCGGGGGTCGGGGCTCTGGAGTTCCACAGCTCCATGCATCGAGGGGTCGGGCCTCCGAGGTTCCCGAGCTCCGTGTCCCGGGGTGCCAGAGCTCCACGTCCCAGGGTATCGGGGCGCCGTACCCGATGCTGGCGGCCCCGGAGGCGGCGCGGGGCCGTTCCCCGCCGAGCGCCCCGCCCGCCCGCCCGGCGCTGCGCGGCGGCTGCGCAGAGCGGGGCCGCCGCCATGAGCGAGGAGCGGCTGCGGCGGGTGCGGGACCGGGTGCGGTCCTTCCCCGACTTCCCGGTGCCCGGTGTGCTTTTCCGGTGCGGACGGGGACGGGACCGGGACCGGGGACGGAGAAGGGACGCGGGCTCGCCGCCCGCTCCGCTCCTCTCCTCGCCGCCCATCCATCCTTCCTGGGCTTAGGAGCTCGGTCGGGAGCCAGACCAGCCCCCGGAGGTGACTAACCCCTTTCCTTCTCTTTGCAGCGATATCAGCCCCTTGCTGAAGGATCCTGGAGCTTTCAGGACTTTGATCGATCTTCTGGAAGAGCATTTGAGGGCGTCTTTCCCCCGAATCGACTTTATTGTAGGTGAGTGTTGGTTGCAACACCTCTGAGGCCAGGACAGAGCACCCTGTCCTCGGGCTGCCCGGGGGGGGAGCGTGGGGAGGCTCCTCTGCTAATGGGGCAGGGAATACTATAGCCTTTGGACGTTGTAGTCACCCGAACGTTGGCCTCTATCATATGGTAACGCCGGGACAGGTTATACCCTTAACTTACTGCTGTAGTTTCCTAAAATACTGGTTTGGGATGTGGCAGACTCCATCTGACACTTCAGTGCCAATTCCGTAATTCATTGCTTTCATCATTAAAGAGAGTCAGGAAGTACCGAAAAGTACTGAAAGACAGTCAGACTGAAAGTCTGACGTAAAGTCCTACAGGCGTGCCTGTAAGGTCTCGCATAGTCCCCGTGGCAGGCACTCTGTTCCAGCACGTTTTCCTTCTCAGGGGGCTTTTTTGAGCCAACAGAAACAGCCTTTGTGGTGGTAACACGTTGCAACACACCTATGAAAGAGGCTGAGAATGGAAGTGCTTAGAAAAGCAGTGCTCGGGCTGGGTCATAGCCCAAAGTTCAAGGAGTCTAGACCAAACGTGGTCCAAATGCCTCATGTTAACTGAAGTCTGACCCCCGGTGGTGCAAACTCCCTGGCTGTGTGGCCAAACTGATACTGGAGCTTAGCTGAGCTTATCTCTAAGAAGAAGAGCCAGAGGAGAGGCAAAATAGGCTGATGCGGTGCCCGGAAGCCCGTCAGCAGCACATCTTGGCGAGCGCAGGCAGTGCAGGAGTGTGGTGTGTGTGTTTTCAACCCATAGAAATGGCTGTAAGAGCAGATTGCTTCTAGAGACACTCTGCTGAATACGGGAGGATAAACCTGGGGTATTGTGCAAAGACACCCCCAGTCGAATGACTCTCTTCTGTGCTGCTCTGCTCCCCCCAGGCCTGGACTCCCGTGGCTTCCTCATAGGCCCCCCCCTGGCTCAGAGACTGGGCATCGGCTTCGTGCCGATACGGAAAAAGGGGAAGCTTCCCGGTCCGACTGAGTCAGTCTCCTACACGCTTGAGTATGGCAAGGTAATGCCCGGGGAGAAGAGGGTTTCCGGGCTGGGGGGTGTCAGCGAGAGGAGGGGGTGATAAAACCAACGGGGTGGTCCCCAAGCTGGGTTTCACAGCCAGTGCTGATGCCACGGGCAGCCTGGCATGGCACAAGCTTCAGGAGCGGCGCTGAGCTTCACCGTGCCCTGGCATGGCGGCTCCCTCCCCGAGCCATGGACACGCGGTTTGTGTCGCTGAGCCGCGCTGTGATTTTTTTGTAATTTTTTTTTTTGGGGGGTGGGGGCATGATAACGACTTGATGCTAAATTGCTTTCTTTGGCTTGAATTCAGGGGCACGAATGTGGAGTGTGTTTCCCACTCTTCCAGTAAGTGCTATAAGTAAATGCCTTTATTGCATGGCTTCAAAACAGAGCGCTCGCCTCGTAACACCGCAGCCTCTCCGATTAAAGAGCAGAGGTGTGAGCCCAATAACACGCTACCGCTGGTAACTAACGGCACCCAGGGACCGGCAGCAGAAACACGGAACCTAGGCATTCTTTATGAGGATTGTTTGGGCCAACCCTTGCGTGGGACAAGTTCATCTGACACAGGACGTGCCTGTGGCGGTTTGGATCTGGCTTGGTGGTGCTGTCCAAGCAGAGAGCTCCAGCCCAGTGCATTACAGGAGATTTTCCTCACTGGAAAGCTGCTTCAGGATAAGGTTTCACGAGGGGACCATAACTCACTTGATGAACGTTCAGGATTTTGACGTGCCAGAGGGTTGGCCCAGCAGTCACCTAACCCGCTATATATTTTCGTGGTACTCCCCTGTAGCTGGAATATGTGTTTTTTGGGGTTTTAGGTGCTGAGTGTTAAGGTTGCTCTCGCTGAAGACTCGTCTGCGTTCCACCGCGTGTTAGCAGTTTGTGAAGCGTTTCTCTGTAAGGCAAGACTAAAATGAAGCTACTCTTCCCACCCTGCAGGCTGAGCTTGAAATCCAGAGCGACGCCGTGGAACCAGGACAAAAAGTAGTTATTGTAGATGACTTGCTTGCAACTGGAGGTGAGAAGCAGATGGTGTTAGAGCATGTGTAACCCACGGACGCGTGCGTTGGTGACAGCAGGAGCGGCTGTGGGGTTTGAAGCGTACCTCGGCACTGCTCCTCGAGTGACGATGTTTCTGCTCAACCTCTGTCGTGCAGGTACCATGTGTGCAGCCTGTGAGCTGGTGAAGAGGCTGAAGGCTGAAGTCCTGGAGTGCCTGGTGATCATAGAGTTAAAACTCCTGAAAGGGTCGGAAAAACTCGAGTCCATCCCTTTCTACTCTCTGCTGCAGTATGACTGAGGAGGAGCTGGGAGAAGGGAATGCACGTCATGAGCTGTGCACGAGTTTGGGCTTTATTCGGTGACTCTTTCTTGATGTCACAAGAGGGTGGGTAGGGGGGGAACCTACAGTTTTGATTCGGGCCAGATGCTATACAATCCTAAGTCCTATTTATTTTCCAAGCTGCAGATTAAGCTGTGTTGAGCGTAGGGATCCTTTTTGGAGTTCATCCTTTTGGGAAGAAGGAACAGCCTGATTGTTTTTGGGGAGGGAGACCAAGATGCATCTTCACCAAATATTTTTTTTTTTAGGAGACCAAAGTGAAAATACTCCAGCTGAGGCAGGAGAGCTCTGATAGCTTTGGGGGCCCAGCGTTCCCCTTCATTTGAGCCGTGCCTGGTCAGCCTCCGAGGAACCCCTTGAGAGTTTGCCAAAGAAACACAGATGATGGGCACAAAGCGATGATTAGTCTAAGGGATAAACTCCTATGTATTTGACCGCAGTGAATGGTCCGGTTGCTCTCCGCTGTCGCTCACGGCGGAATAGGCTGCTCTTACATTAAGGTAGTGCTTCCTAAAGAGAATTAAGTGCCTGCCGAGCCCTGTGTCCTGAGAGCGGGAGGCAGCCGCTGCCAACGCGGTGGAGGTTGCTGGTGTAGACGAGCTCAAACACCAAGTCAGCTTGCAGCTTGGCTTGTGCTCTCCTTCCCTTCACCCAGCAGGAAGCTGAAGGTCTCTGCTGTAGGAAACCATCTGCCTTCCTTTGGTCCGGGATAGTTCTTAGCAGTGGGTTTTGCAAAACTAGGAGCCATCTACATCAGGAGAAGTAGCACGCAGCGGGGTGACAAGCAGTGAGGAAGGGGGCCATGCATATGCTCGGGGCTGGTTGCCCGCCTTCTGTCCAGCAGCACTGGCACCTACCAAAGCCTGCAGCTGCAGCCAGGAGCAGCTTTTATTTAGCACAAAATCCCCATCTGCTGCAAGATAGCTGCCTTCCCTGTGCGGCTGCCTTCCCTGTGCGGCTGCCTTCCCTGTGCGGCTGCCTTCCCTGTGCGGCTGCCTTCCCTGTGCTGCCTTACCGGGGCACTGAAAGGATGATGCTGGTTTGGAGCCCATTCATGTTGCTATGTTTGGTGTCAGATAAAGGCACGGGAAAGACAGAAAAGGTGTTACGCTTGCAGCCAAGCTCCAGCGGTCTCACTCGGGTTGTGTGATGGATGAAGCGGGGTTTGGAGATGCTCCCTATAGCATGGTTCACTTTGGTCACAGGACTAGCTAAGACCCAGCGTGCCAAAACTTCCACATGCCTGAAAACATAAGGGACTGTGTCCCTGTCTTTGCAGGGGCTGAACTCACTGGTAAAATAAATGTCGACTTATTTTTTCTAAACTGTCTGAGAGCTGTGCTTGCAGTAGCTGAAGCCGTTTATTACCCACGTGAGCGTCCTCCTCCAAAACCAAGCAGTCAGTGGAGAGCGAGGCGGTGGCATGAGCTCCCCCTTGCCACCCCACATGTGTGGAAGGAAAGTTGGCCGGGACTGAGCAGTTCAGGTATCTTTTCTCTGTGCCTGGCACCCCTCTCTGGCCGGAGGCGGGTGTACCCAGGCTGGTCCTGCTGGTTGTAGTGGAAGCGCCCAGTACCAGTGGGATCATAGACAAGCTCCCCACAGCTCAGCTCACCTTCCCCATCCAGCGCGCAGGGATGCCGCACTCCCTGCCCTTACACTTGTAAGGGCTATTACGGCTATTTTTATCACTGTTTCCTGAAAAGCCACTTCAGTGGCTGCTCAGTTTGCGCCGAGAAACACCATTCCCCGGGGAGAAACCTCCCCCAGGGCACTTGTTTTCGCAGCCAGCCCCTGCGCGGAGCCAAGGGAGGCAGCGCCTCGCGCGCATTCTTGGCACAAGGAGAGGGTCCCTGCTGCGAGGTAGAGAAGGGAAAAATTAGTTCCACCCCAAAGAGCCGTGGAAAGCAGCTGCGTGCTGTGGAAGCGAGCGTAAGCCCCGCCAGTGCCAGAGCTGGCTGTGTGCAGGGCCAAGGGGTGACATCAGGGAACCCAGGGACGGTACCTTCACGTTGGCCGGGCTGTGAGCGACTGTTGATGTAATTGCTTGTAGAGACGGGGCTGTGCAGGGGTGGCTTCCAGGCGGGAGGAAGGTTTTTTTGTCCCAAGCAGCAGAACGGGAGCTTGCCGCGAGCTCCCCTGGGGCGCGTGCGTGGCTGCCAGGCTGCCGAAACCAGCTCCTCTCCACCGCAGCGAGGTCCGTTCAGCACAGCCGATAGCCCGGCCTCGCACCCCAGCCCTGTGTATCCCTCCAGCCTCCAGGCTGGGTTTAAACCCTCCTCCCTGGAAACAGGGCTACCTCTCGCCAGCAGTGCTAGCCAATTGGCCTGCACGATGGCGAGCAGGGTCCTGGAGGAGGAAGAGGAGGAGGAGGAGGGCCTGCCTGCTCCCTGGGGCAGCGCTACGGGGATGCTGCCAGCCTCCGAAACCAGCGCTTCAGGTGGGGACACTTCCCTGGACCAGCGCGGTCCGCCACCCAGAGGGATGAAAGACAGTCCCTGTTCCGTGCGAGTCCTCGGTGTCCCATGCTAAAACCAGCAGAGTTTGGCTCAGAAAGCGGTGCGAGGTGCGCCCGACGCGGCGCTGGGCAGGGGCAGCCCCCACCTCCTCCCTTGTACCCCACGCTGCCCCTCCTGCGGCAAGCGCTGACCTGACCTGGGCGCTGGGCCAGGCCAGCACCTCCGCAGCCATCAGAATCCTCTTTGTCCCTCTTCCCAAACCACTTCAGCCAAGTGACCCGGGCTTTCCCCTGGGGAAGAAGTCCCCCTGCGCCCACCCTCAGCCCTGGCTGCTCCTGTCCCCACGGGAGCTGCTCCGCAGTCCCGATTTACAAAAGCTGCATTCAGTTCCCTGCAAACCCACGCTCACTTTTTCCAGTAAGGCTTTCTCCAGGAGCTGGATGACGATCCAGCCCTTCCCTGCGTGTGCCGGCCGGCGCCAATTGCCATGGAGAGCCACGGTGCTAACACGGCATAGACAGGCAGCTCACGGAGGAAGAGCGCTGGGTTAACACAAGTCAGCTATATTTAAAACATTTAATACAAATATGTTTTGACAAGTCCCGTAGTTGTTTCCAGTGAGTGCTGGAGATGCGTTTTCCCCTCTCTTAAAAACAGAACAAGGCCCAGAACTCCCAAAAACATCAATTTGTGACGACTTCTCTCAGTCCTTCCTGCCTGTTACCCTGCCCAGTCCTGCCTCCACCCCAGCAGGGCCGTTGATGGAAGAAGCCTCCTTTATCAAACCTTCGTGAGAAACCTTCTGCATCAAACCTTCAGGAGAACGCAGCAAGCCAAGCAGAGGTTGTTAGTTCCTCCTCACAGCTTGCGTTGTCACTCCAGGACGCAGGACTGCCTGCCTTGAGCTCAAGGGTTAGGGACCCTGGGCAGACCTCAGGGACCCTGGCAGAGGAATTAGTTAAATTAAGGCATTTTGCTCTTCCTCAGACATCCCTGAGGACGAGCCTCCCGTAAGACCACATCGGATCCCAGAGCGCAGTCAGGATTTGCTACATTTAGAGGAGATTGCACAAGGGAAGCCTCGACCCTTGGGGGGCTTAGGGGGCTTCTGCCTCCTTTGCCGCCTTGGTGAGCCTCTCCGTGATGAGGCCGAGGTCCTTCCCTTTGTCCAGTTTGATGTAGGTGTCCGTCCTGATGGCGTGGATCCCCACCCAGTCGGGCAGCAGCTCTGCGAAGAGGCGCAAGTGTTTCTCCATCTCGCCTGCGAAAAGAAGTGGCAGCCGCCGGGTCAAAGTCGGGTCAAACTCCCCAGCCCTTTCCTCCCGCAAAGACCCTCCCGCGCCAGCAAGGACATCCCCCGCCCCCGGCTTTCCTACCAGGAGGCATCTGCGCGTCGTAGCTCTCGGCCATGCGGGCACAAGCCACCTCCATGGCCAGCGCCTGCTTCTTCTCGGCCACAAAGACGTTGCGCAGGATGCGGGCCATGGCTGGCAGCCGCCCCAGCATGGCGAGCCGCTCCTCCTGCCGCGGGTCCCGCGTCATCAGCGCCTGCAGCTTCTGCGCCTCCTTCGCCCGGATCTTGGGGAGCAGAGAAGACGGGGTGAGACACAGGCAGGTCGTGTTGTCCCCCGCCCTGCCCGGCACCGGTGTTACGGCCAGGACTGAATTACTCACCCTCTCGAGCAGGGCCTGGGACACCCCTTTCAGAGCACTGGAGGTGCTGGCAGGGGACGGTGCTTTGGAAACCACCGGTTCCCCCGCACTGGCTTCAGCGGTTCTTAAGGCCAGGTTGGCAAGAGCTTTTTCCATCTGCTCATGTGGAAGAGGGAGGAGGAGTTGGGTTACAGCTGAGAGCCGCTCGCGCTGGAGGAAGGAGAAATTTCCCCTCCACCGCCCCCGCCGCCACCCTGCAGCCCAGCGCTCCCACCCCAGCATGTCCGACCCGTCCTGCCTGCACAGAGGACACTTTGGGGTGCTTCATCTCCGCTCCCAGCCCCAAAGTCAGCACTGACAGCTCCTCTAGCCTGAAACCAGCCTTACACCACACCTTACACCACAACCTGCAGCGGTAACAGCCAGGCTTGCGTTCCCACCTGCCTACATCTTACAGCGCTCCGAGTCCTGTGGCTCTGGAATGATCCTTCCCAACCCCTATCTGGTAACATCTTCCCGGAGAGACACGTGGTTTGAGGTCTGCCCGCCACAGACGGAGCCAGACCCTGGTCCTGACTCACCTTGGGGGTCAGCATCCCCCGAGCCGTGCTCAGCACCTCCTGGGCCGTGGTGAGCCTGCCCTCCTGGGGCGGCTGCGGCAGCTCTGCCGGGCTGACGTCCGGCACCTCGTCCACGTTGAAGCGGGGATGCCAGCGGGTCAGCTTCTCCTCCGGCACCACCATGGGAGGGCTGAGGGCGGCCAGGAATGCCTGAAGAGGGGAGAGAGCTGTGTCACGGCACCTGCGGGCCAGGTACGGGGGAGCCGGACATTGCTCTGCGCTCCCAGCACAGTTTGGCAACACATAGCAGCTGGCTTGGGGGAAATTCAGAGCCAGGAAAGATTCCAGCTGCCATCTTCTCCACTCGAGAGCATCCCACAGGAACCAGCAATGTCCTTTAGCCTGGATGCCAGCCCGCTCCTTCCACCTGCTTCTCTAAATAGTGACCAGAGCAACCCCAAACCCCAAAAGCGGAGGGCACTGGGGGAGCCTCACCTTGTGGTGCTGCTTGACGATGTTCACCAGGTTGCGGTTGAACTCCTTCCTGCGCTCCAGCAAGCGCGACGCCGACAAGTGCGGGCGGCCGTCCACTTTCTCCTCTGCAAGGAGAGACACATCAGCATCACCCACAGCACCTCGGCCAAGCACGGCAACACCGCGACCAGGCCCAAGCCTCGGCAAGGATGGGATCAGAGCCCTGCCGTGGGGCTGAGTCGCTGCCAGAAGCGCTACCCTATCATCCTCCCGCTTGTCCCAAAAGTGTTTTCCACTTCCAACACGCTCAGACCCTTATGTGCCAAATGATTATCTGACCAAGCAGAGGGCATCCGTGGGGATTCAGGGATCCCAGCCAGGATCCAGTGTGCCACAGCTCTCAGGCCTCCCCCCGCAAAGCCGTACATACCTTCCCCCAGCACCGGCTCCAGCGTGAGCTGATAGTCGGACTTCTTCACGCCATTGCCAAAGGTGGGGATGTTCTTCTCTTGGCGCAGCCTGTAGGAGGTGGGGTACACCGCCTTGATCTGCCCCATGTGCCGCTCCTCAAACTGCCTGCCACAACACCCAGAGAGATCAGGAACCCCAAGGGCTGACACCAGGGCATCACCCCGACAGCTTCAGCTGGGACCCCAGGGCTGCCCACTGCTGCCCACTTACTTGCGCATCATGTCCTGCACCCCCTGCTTGACCTTCGCGAAAGTGATGGTCTCAGCACGGTTGAAGAGCATCCCGGCGATGGTGTCCACACTGCGGAACATCTCCGCCAGCACCTTGAACTTGTAGGGCAGCGTGAGCCCCGGGGGCAGGTCCTGTGCGAGGGTGTGGAACCGCTGGTACGCGGGGGGCTTCTCACTGCCAGGAAAGGAGAGGGGTCAGGGTCCCCCGCACACAACAGCCACGGGCTGTGAGGGTGAACACAGTGCTGGGACAGCCCCGAGGGTGCAGCCGGGGACCGAGACCGGCCAGGACGGTGGTCCCACTGCTGACAGGGCTGACCTCAGAGCCTAGGAGCTGCATGCTCACCGGTTTAGGGGAGATCCCTCTCCTCCCCTCATCCCAAATCTCTTCTCTGAGAAACCAGTGCCAGCATCTGGGTCACATCACCCACCCTTCATGTCACAGGCAGGGACATGGATGCCCCAGCGCTCATAGCAGAGTCAGGGGGGCTTGGACCACACTCGAGTTTTGCTCCAGAGAAGCCCTGTGCATGCAGCGGGGCCAGCCAGCGCTCCCACAGAGCCCCCACACCCCCTCACAGGGGTGGCAAGACCCCTGCAAAGCCACTGTGGGGCCGAGCAGCAGAACAGGGCTGTGGCAGCCAGCGGGACACCCCGATTAGCCCTCAAAGCTGCTCCTCACCCAGCCTCTGCCGCTGGAGCTGTCGACTCGGTGTCCCCAGATGGCTGCGCTCCCGGCGTGGCTCTGCTTCCCGCTTTCTTCTCACGGATCCGCAGCTCCAGTTGCCGCACTTGCTCCAGACGGCTCCGCAGGTCGGCGGTGGCCGCGGCGGGGACAGGTGGCAGCTGGGCCAACTGGGCCAGCGCCTTCACCCTCTGCAGGCGGCACCGTAGCCCGGCCAGGTCCTCCTGGGTGGGGAGGGGGCACAGGGTCAGAGCAGGGCTCGCACACCGGCAAGAAACGCAAAAAAATGGAGCAGAAAGCCAGGCTTGTCACATACCCGCTGCAAACGTCTGGTTGTCCCCGGGTTGTCACCTGTGCTGGGCCGTGTCCCCCCATCCTGTCCCTCGCCAGGGGAGCGGGTGGTGCTGGCCGGGGGGTCTGCTGCCGGGTCCAGCGAGGGTGGCGTCGGGGGGCAAGCAGTGGCTGGAGGCGAGGGGCTGGCGGCCTGCAAAAGAGTGGAGGAGCATTAGAAGCTGCCCCGGGACGTGCAGGGAACGCACCCCCCCTCCCCGGTGTCCCCCCCACCCATGACCTTGCACTAAAGGGGGGGAAGCCATCGAGGGGTCTGCAGTAGGGGCAGGAGGCAAGCCCTGGCGTAGGGGGGTGGTGGTGTCTGCATCAGGAGAAGGGGGACAAGCCCAGGGGGGGTCTGCACTAGGGGAGGGGGGGTCAAGCCCTTGCGGGGGACTGCTCCGGAGACGGTGTCCTGGTTTTACGCTCCGTCCCCCCCCCAGTCACTCCCCCCATCCCCATTTTAGGGCCGCAACCCCGACACCAGCATCTCCCTACCGCGGCCGGCAGCCCCGGTTCCGCGTCCCGGTGCATCTCCAGCCTCTTCCGCGCCGACTTCCCGCTCGGCTCCCCGGGCCGGGCCCTGACCGGCGACTCCCCTTCCATCTCCCGGCGGCTCCGCTTCCTGCCCGCCAGCCCCCGCACCACCGGGGAGCCGCCGCGGGACGGGGTGCGCGGCGAGCCGGGCAGCGGCGGCGGGTGGGCGCTGAGCCCCGCCGGGGCACCGTCCTCCTCCGCCTCCCGGTGCACCGGGGGCCCGGCAAGGGCGGCCTTAAGCCGGCGGCCGCCGCCGCGCTTGGCCGGGGCTCCGGTAGCCGCTTTCGTGCGACCGAAGAAATCGGTGAGACGGAGCTGGGCCATAGCGGCGGTGGCGGTGGTCCCGGTACCGGTGGCGATGGTCCCGGCGCGCCGACACGTGCGCCCACTCCCGCGCGCGCCAAAGGCTCCGCTCTCGGCGGGAACCCGCGCGGCGGTAGCACCGCCCACCGGCGGGGCGGGATGGGTCACGTGGGGCGGAATTGGCGCCACGGGGCTCTTAAAGGGGCCGTGCCTCCCCGTAGGGGTGTATCCACGTGGGGGACGGGAGGGGGCCGTTTGGCGGCGGGGGGACCAGACCCGTTCCGGGGAGGCCCCCTCCGACTTTGCCCGGTGCCGCAGCGCCCGGTTCGGGGGACCGGCTGGTGCACCGTGTGCCCCTGCCCGTTGCAGGGAGGGAGGGAGGCTGCCCGGCCCTCGGCTGGTGCGGGGGGCTGCAAGGTGGGAGACCCTGAGCGGGGCAAACAGCACCTGACATGGCGCTAACCCCGCCCCCTGGGCTGGTGGTCACCCCTCTTATCTGCTCGCCCCAGCACGCTTGGGGCCAGGGAGCTGCTTGTTTCCAGCTCGCGTGGGGCCGAGCCCTGCCCAGCTCCCAGCAAGAGCTCTGCGGTGGCCGTGGGGTCCCTCCAGGGACGCTGCCATTGCTGCCTTCCCCCACATCTCTGTTTCTGGGAAGTGCCTGGTGCTCCAGCTCGGGACAGCCATGGGAACAAGGGGTTCCAGAGGCACCCAGAGCACCCCTTGCCCCCGGCATCCCCCTGCCCCACGGCGTGGCCGTGCGCTAATGGCACTGCCCGGATGTGGGAGAAGCTTGCTTGCCCATAAAACGCCTCGCCGGGCACTCAGGCTGTGCCCGCAGCACATTAGGGGGCCGCACCGTTCTCCAGCATCTCTCTTAAAGCCTGAGCGAGGCCGGCAAAGTGAAGCAGGGCCACTCAGGGCCGGATTCGGCTACGCGAGGCAGGGCTCTGGGGTGCCGTTCCCCGTGCCCATTTACTTCCACAGCCTCCATTCCCAGCCCAGCTGCCGGCTGTGGTGCGGCGGGTGCTCGGGGCCGGGCTGGGGGCGAGACGCCAGCATGGGCGCCATGCGCCACCTTTTCCTGGATCCGTTCTGGGTAGGGGGGATGCAGCCTGGGGCTTTTGCAGCGGCGATTTCCGTGTCTGGGTTTCACAGGCGTGGTGTTAATGCAGAGCTTCGCGGCTCAGCGTTGACGAGTGTTTTATTTATGCGAGTGAATCTGTCTGGGTCACAGCGGTGGGGATCGATGTGGCCGGGCAGAAGGACCGAGACCCTGCTCTGAGGATGCTCAGAAGCTGTTTGGGTGCCCAAAGCCCACCCCAGCTCCCTCGAGGGGCTATGCCTGGCAAAACTCTGGACACACGTGCCGAGGGGGCCCTCAGGCTTGTCCTGCCTGTGGTTCGGCAGCTACGGTGTGGGCAGTGATGTCCGGATGGCTGCAGTTTCTACGGCACGTCTGGGGCTTGGGCCTGGGTGGGGGGAAAGAGCCCCAAGAGCGATGGAGGGAGCCCAGGGAAGGGAGCAGAGCCGCTGAGGTGGGGAGCAGGTCGGCAGAGTGCCATCTGGATGCCAATTTATTAAGTGTGCTTGGAAAACAAATGCGGGGAAGCCAAAGAATGCGGAGAATTTCATGGGCCAATGCTTCCTGTTAGGGAATGGCAGTTACCAGCGCTGCTGGGGTGCTGCCCGCTGCCCCACAGCCGCCGGCGATGCTGCCCTCGCCACCAGCTGTCCCCAGTGCCCAGCGTCCTCCCAGCCAGGGCTCAGCTCACCCAGCCCCCGGGGTGCATGACCATGCCCCCGGCCCCACCATCGAGGCACCCAGCTCCCCTCACCTGGGCACCCAGCTCCGTGGGCGCGTGGCTGTGTGTCTGGCTCCCCAAGGAGTGCGGTGGCCACCCAGCTCTGGGGATACGGGACCGTGTACCCAACTCCAGGGACATGGGACTGTGCACCCAGTTCCCAGGGGTGCACGGCTGCTCCCAGGGGAGCACGCATGAACCCCCCGCTCCTGTGCAGCGCGGCGGGTGTCTGCAGTGCCCCGTGCCGTGTTGCTGCCCGGGCTGCAGGGCTCCGCGCTGGCATTACCGAGCGCCGGGGCCCCGAGCGGAGCACTCAGCCTCAATTAGCTCCGACCTCTTATTTTTCTTTTTGGGTGAAGAAAACAGGAAATACATCATCTTTTCTTTTTTTTTTTTTTTAACTATTTTTTTATATATTTTGGTTTTTCCTTGCTGCCGGCGGCGGGAACCGGTGGGCTGCTTGGCCAGCGCTCACCCCCTTCCCCGTTCCGCTCCGGTGGGGGGGGGGCGGAAATCCCGCTGCCCGTCGGGGCTGAGACCGGCCCAACTCGTGTCGGCGGTGGCGGGGGCTGCAGTGCCGGCGGGCGGCGCTAGGCGGGGCCGGGCCGTACCGTACCGGGGCAGAGCGGAGCCGGGCCGGGCCGAGCCGTGCCGGGCCAGCCCGCCGAGGGAGGGCGGGGGGGGGCGGGCGGCGCCGCTTTATAAAGGCGGCGGGAGCGGGGCGGGGGAAAGCGCGTCCCTTCGCGGAGCTCCGGGACCGGCCAGCAGGGCCTTGCCCAGCCCCGGCGGCTCGGCTCGGCTCGGCTCGGCTCGGCTCGGCTCGGCTCGGCTCGGCTCGGCTCGGCTCGGCTCGGCTCGGCTCGGCGGGGCATGGGCCGGCCCTGAAGGGATGGAGCGGCGGGCGCTGTGCGCCGGGCTGTACTGGCTACTGCTGCCGCTCGCCCTGCTCGCCGGTGAGTGCGGCCGCACCTGGGGCGGGGGTGTGTGTGTGAATTGGTGTCTTTTTTTTTTTTTGGGGGGGTGTTGGGGTGTGTTGTGTCACCCTCCCACGCGTGAGCCGGGTCGCGGTGCTCCCCACCCGGGAGGAGCCGCCGCCGGCCCCCGGGGAGGCGGCGGGGGGGGGGGAGTCGGTGGCGGGACACGCGGCGGGGGAGGAGGGGGGGTGCAGGGGGTATAGGGACACCCCTCAGCCCCACGGGGGACTACCCTGCACGGCTTTCTCCCCCCCCGCCCCCCAAGTCCCACGCGAGACCGAGCTCGCTCTCGGGAAACGCTGCAACTTCTCCGGACCGGGTGCGGGGGCAGCGCCTTGGTTGTGCGTGTGTGTGTGTGTGTGTGTGTGTGTGTGTGTGTCCCCACCTCCCCGGGGACCGGTTGGGGCTGAAACCGTCCCGGTTTGGACACCGCCGTGTCACCCCACTCGCCCCTCTTTGCAAAGGGGGGTAGGGGGCAAAGAGGGCGCCGGGACAGCCCCGATCCCGGCGCTGCTCGGGGGGTGGCTGGCACCCATCCCGGCTCCGTGCCCGGGCACCCTCCCGGCGGGGAGCGGGGCACCCACCTCGGCGGCAGCAGCCTCTGCAAGGCCGTGGCTCCCGAGCTGCTCCCAGCCCGTTTTAAGCAACGCTGGCCTTTTGAAGGCAGATGCACCACCCACCGAGGCAACCGTCTGGCTACCAGCCTGGAAAATACCCGTGTCCTGGGACGCGCAGAACAAGAATCGGCTCTTTGAACCCCGGCTGTTTGGGGGGAGCCCGTTCGGGGATTCTCCGTTTACCTTTACATAGACGCAAAGGAAAAACCTCTCCGTAAACAGGATTGTTCAACGGGTTCCTTGTGCCCGGGCACGGGCAGGGTCCGGCCACCGCTGCCGGGCTCACGCTGCCCGTTCCAGGAGACCCGCAGCCTGGGGAAGCGGTGGCATGACTTTTGGGGTAGTGTCACCCAGAGAGGTGACATCCAGCCAAGCAGCCTTTGTCCCAGCTGCGTTTTGGGGAGCCGGGCTGGGGGTACGTGGTGCTGGCCGTGCCGCCGGCGTGGGGCGAGCTCCGCTGGCAGAGGAAGTCGGTGTCTGTTGAAAAAGCTCTTCTTTATTTGCTCTGGTTTGCTCGAGGAGTGACTCAGTGCATCGTGCAGGATGTGAGGAGGTTAATTATAACCCTGCCTACGGACGGGGCTGGGAAGGGAAGGTGGCCGGGCACTGCTTGCACAAGGGCTCCCCGGCTGGAGGGGTGGCAGCCGCTGCTGCGGAGCACGGGAGCTGCCGGGCACATCCCATGGGCGCACGGGGTGACACGTGGCCTCTGGGCGCGGCCTCACGCATGGGGCCCTCCTGCCACAATTGTGACGATTTGGCCCCAAATTGTGCCAGGCTTGCTTGCCCACTTGCCCCACTCCGGCATGGGACGTTGTGCCGGGGAACCGCAGCCTCCCATGGCTGGTGGTGCCGGTGGCTTTGGCGTTTTCCCTCCCGGTGAGCTCGCAGGTGGCTTGTTTAAATTTGGGGGCCCCGCTTGGGCGGGGGCTGTCCTGGGAGAGCAGCTCCCTCCTGCTCCAGCCGCTTGTCAAAATAACCGTGTGGGTGACTCAGCTGGGTCTGGGGGGGCCTGGGGCCTCACACCTGCACCGAAGGGGAAACTGAGGCACAGGGGGATGTGGCTTGTCCCTCTGCACCTGGGGAGGGGAGGAAGAGCCCCGGAGCATGACCTGCCTGTGGCCCTTCCTTTCCCTGGCAATTAGGCTCTTCCCAAACGTCCGGAGGATGTTTGCTTGCGGCTCCTGGCCAGCTCGGGGTGGGTGGAGGTACGGGAGCTGGCCCCCATGGCAGGGCTCGGGGCAGCCCCCCGCTTCCCACAGGCTGGCACAGGCACGGACCCCCAGGGTGCACCTCCCAGCCATGCCACAGGCCGTATCCCCCCCCCGGCGCAGGGAGATGCCTCGGCTCTGTCCTGCCTGGCAGGGATGCTGGCGTGCATGGAGCTGGCGGGGGGGCTCAGCCTGCGGTGCACATCCCACCCGAGGGGTGACCGAGGTGGGGACCGGGCAGCGCTGCACTGGGACCCCCATGCTGGGTGATGCTCCTGGCCGTGCCGGCTCCACGGTGCTCGGGCAGGAGCAATGGATGAGGGCAGCAGCCCCCCCCTCCCTGGGGCTGCCGTGCCCCCAAAACTGGGGGGCCTGACGCGGGGTGAGGCGAGGACATGGTCCCTCCTGGCCGAGCCCCCCTTGCCCGGCCAGGAGGTGGTGGGGTGCCGGGGGTCCCTGGGGGGGGGGCGGGTCTTGGCCAACCCTGGGTGCTGCAGGGGGCCGGTGCCCAGCTGGGTGCTGGTGGGCGCGTGGGCTGCAGCCAGCCACCTCCTGCGGTCAGGTGCTTTATATAAAATGAAGGGGGGGAAAAAAAAAAAAGAGGAGGGGAAAAAAAAAAAGAAGAAAAATTAAAAAAAAAAAAAAAAAAATAGCCACTGCTGTCTCCAAGAGCAATAACTCCCGTTTCCTCCCCAGGCGCACAGGGGGATGGGAGGTTGCAGGGCCGGCCGCCTGCAGCCTGCCTGGGCTCTGCCCGTGCCGGGGTGCTCGTCTCTCCAGGTCGGAGCCTTTTGCAAAGCCCCTTGAGGTGGGCGATGCTGTGGGGGCTCCGCGGGTGTCCCCACGCTGCCCCTGGGGCTCGTCCTGCAGGGGCTTTATCGCTCCGGGCAAGGCCAGGTTTAACCCTTTGCTGCCTCTGCGCCCCATCGCAGCAGAGTCCCGGGGTGCCCGTGGGGACTGGGCGAGGAAAGGGGGGGTGTTTGGACACAGCTTGGCACTGCCATATGGCAGACACTGTCACGGCCCCGAGCTGCACGTGGGAAATGTTATGGTGGATGCGGGAATGTCCCCGTGTGATGAGAGTGGGGGGTCCTTGGGTGCAGGTGGGTGTGAAAGCAAGAGATGTGTACGGGCATCCTGGTGCTGATCCTGGGGCTCCGGGGACTCCAAGGGCTACTCCGTCCCCTTGGCATGGGCTGCCCCCATCCTGGTGTGTGCCCGGTGTAGGGACTGCAGCCCCGGGGCCGTTGGGTGCCGGGGAAAGGGGTGTCCCCCGGCTCTAGGGTGGCAGCGAGCATCCGCCCCCGGAGCCGTTGAATTCCCTGTCCCGTTGCGGGAGGCACTGGCCGGCTGCTGGGCTTTCCCAGGCTGGCAGCCGTGGCACCCGCTGGCACCCGGCCCGGTGCCCTCCCGGGGCAGCTCCCGCAGCATCCCCCGGGAGCGGGGCTGGCCTCTGCCTCGGCGCTGGCAGGAGCGGGATTAACTTTCCACAAAAACAGGATGCGGCGGGTGAACCGGCGGGGCTGCTCCCTCTTCCCGGAAAGAGGAGCCGGGGCTGGGGCTGGGAACGTGCCGGCGGCTGGCTCTGCCAGCCCAGGGGCTCGCTGCTTTGGGGCTGACCGGATTTTGGGACGGGGCGAGCCTCTGTGATCGGCACTCGTTAGCCTGTCTCTGGTTTGTGGTCAGCGGGTGCAGAGCGCAGGGTCCTGGGGGCAAAGTGACACCCTGGGGACACTGTCTGGGTGTCGTTGTGTCCCCCCCCCCCCAGCCCTGGGGACCCCAGCTGGGGGCTGTTAGCCGGGAGGCAGGACCCGGCTGTGGGGAGGTGGCTTGGCAGAGCTGCCTGGCTCCGGCAGCAGGTAACGGGCCCGTGTGAAAATAGCAGGGAATTAAAGAGCTCTGTTAATTAATCCTGAGCGGCCGCAGGTCCCTGCAGGGCCAGCAGCTGCGCCGGTGCCAATCGGCGTATGGGCTGTGTGTGGGCACAGGGTGGATGGTGCTATGGTGCCGGTGTGTGGGGCTCCCCCATCGCTGCTGGGGGCCGGGGAGCCCCCTTTCCCCATGCAGTTGGATATGGATCCGTCCCTGGGAGCCGGCTGGGCGCGGGACGGTGCCCGATTTGCAGGGGAATGGGCTGCGCCAGACGCCGACCCTCTCCTGCAGCTGCCCTTCCCATGCTTCCCCAGCCCAGTTGCAATGGGAGAGATCCTGGTGCCGGCTCTCCCCACCCTTGCCGCCGGGTCCCTGCCCTCCCCGGGGGTCCCTGCTGACCCCCCTTCCCCTCCCACAGGGGGATCTCAAGGCCAGCGTGATGGAAACCCGGCACATCTCACCCAGCTCCCCTGTGCTGCGATTTATCCTCCTCCCGGCACATTAACGTCGTTAATATTTCAAGTGCTGCTGGCGGCCAGCGCCGGCCGCCGCGGCAGTGAACTCCCCGGCAGCGTGGGAGCTGGGCCGGCTGCTCCTAAATCCCCGCGGTCACGGAGCTGGGGAAGGCGGGGGGGGTGTCTGGGGTGCGGATCCGGGATCACCTTGCTGGGGGTACAAGGGAGATGCTCAGCGCGGGTCGGATCCTGCCCTGTGTGTGCCGCAGAGGCGAGACCGCAGGGCATGGTGGGCGATGGGTGTTGCTCGCACGGGCAGGGGGACGTTTGGTGTCACCGTGGTGGGTGCCACCCACCCGCCTGGCTCCTCGCGGGGAGGATGGATGGGGTGCGGGAGGGCGGGTTTCGCCGCGGGGCTGCTCTCCCCCGCCGCCACCGCCGCTCTCCCCACAGGCCAAACTGGTTTTTCTCCCCACTCTGGCGCTTTCCCCGCTGTCAGCACTGCGGGGAACTGGTTTCCTCCGACTGTGCAGGACACGGAGCACCCACGCACCACCGGCACGGCACGCCCCGCTGAAGCTGGCCCTGCCGAGGAGGTGTGGGTGCAAAGCCAGGTACCGCGGGTGCTCCCAAACTGGGCCGTGCCGTGCCCGGCCACACCATCAGCATCGTTTTTCCCCTCCGTTTTTCATCCTCGAGCCCTTAAAAGCTGGTTGAAGCCAGCAAGCACTGACCATCCTGCCTTCCCGGGGATGCCGCCAGCCGGGGCAGGGGG
The DNA here is from genome assembly GCF_964199755.1 of Larus michahellis. Classification (NCBI taxonomy): domain Eukaryota; kingdom Metazoa; phylum Chordata; class Aves; order Charadriiformes; family Laridae; genus Larus; species Larus michahellis. Next base: position 2,035,141 of record NC_133899.1, read on the forward strand.
GAGCCGCCAGCCGGAGGGTCCCGTGGGTGCTGGTTGTTCAGCCCCAGGGTGCAGAGGGGTGCTCTGCGTTTGCTGTCAGCTGCTGCTAGCCCTTCGTGGTGCCACGGGCAACCTTGAGCCGCTGCCACCAGGATGCCTGCTCTGTCCTGGCCCTTGTCTGGGAGTAATGCCCGCAGTCCTGGGGGGCTGGTGGTGTAAAATACGTGGGTCATGCTGTTCCTCTGGGCATGGGTGGTCCCCGCAGCATATGTGTGCCCAGCGATGCCCTTGGGTCTCCCCACGGTGCCCATAATCCCCGTCCTCCCCACAGCTCTCGGGCAGACCCCAGCCCAGGCAATGCCAGCGGGGCTCCATCACAGCCTTCCCGTGCTACCAGCACCCACAGGGTGACCGCAGCTGGGACGGGGGCTCACGCTGGGGCTGGTTCACCCCAGACACCTGAAGGACCCTGCCCTGGACCATGGGGTCAGTGCCAGGATGGGGGGTGCCGGTGGCCCTCGAGGCTGGGGGTGAGGGGAGGCTGGCTGGCTCCCACGTAAGCTGGAGCGCGGCTCGCCCACGCGCCGGGAAGGCTCCTCTCAGCCCTGTCGCCGCTGGCGCGGGAAGGGGAATATTTGCTCCATGAGATCATGGTTTGCCGAAACGTAGCCAGCAACCCTCAGCAGCGTGCGGGGAGGTGACGCGTCCTGGGGTCACCGTGGAGAGGTGGCTGGCGCGATGGTGGTGTCGGTGTCCCCCCCGCCCCCCCCCAACCCGTGGTTGGGGGCTGTCTGCACTCCCCGGGGGAGGGAGGCAGCTGGGGACCCTGCTGTGGGGTCGGGGACCGGCATTAGCCCTGATGGGTGCCGCGTGGAATGTGCCCCGGGCTGCCGGGTGCGTTCCTGGGTGCCTCCTCTCCCACCGCCCCCGCGCCCTCCAAGGATCCCCTGCCGTTCCTGGGGGGGCTGCACCGTGTCCCCCCAGGCCGCGCCGTCCTTTGCCCCAGGATGTGCTGTCCCATTGAAGCCTCGTAAACACAGGAAGGGCCGTGCCGGGCTGGTGATGCTGAGCACGTCCCCTGGCGCCCAGCCTGCCCCCAGCCCCACGGGGCCGTGGGCTGCCCTGTCAGCCCCCACTGCCTCACCCAAGTGGGGTGCCAGGGGGAGCAGGTCCCTGGCCACGCAGAGCTGGGGTCCCCAGCGCCCGTTCCCTGTGGCTGTCCCCTCCCTGGGCTGCCCCAGAGGGATCCCCCCGACCCAGAGTGGCCAGGCACTGATTTGGTGGGTGTCCCGCAGCGGCTGTGCCCGTCACCGTGGCCTGGTGGCCGCAGGGCTGCCCCGTGTCTGGTCCCAGGTCGCGCCGATGCATGTGCCCGTGTCTGTCACCGCTCGCCTGGTGTGTACATGCAGCCGATGGGAACGCTGCGTCCCCAGCCGTGGTGGCAGCTGCCCCGGGATGTCCCCGCCGTGCGGTCCCTGTCCCCGCCGGCGGCAGCTCCGCGGGGTGCTGGCTCAGCCCCGCTCCCTGCCCAGCTCCTCCGACGGTTTCACGCCTGCAAACAAGCTGTAATTTAGGTCTAAAAATATGCGAGGGGGAAGGTGGTGAGCTGGTGGCGTGCCCAGAGCGGGGCTGGGTGCAGGTGAGGGGCTGTGCCACCCCCGGGGTGGCTGTGGGTGGGGGTCCCAGCCCGGTCATGGGTGTCCTGGCTCAGTCGTGGGGGGGCCCTGCAAACCTTGCAGGAAAAACGTGGAAATGCGGCAGATTTTGCTCATGGCTCTTGTCTCCCTGTCACCCCACGTATCTGGGACCACTGGTGTGTGTGTGTGTCCCCCTCCCCGTGCCACCCATGCGGGTCACAAGGACTGACCCAGCCCGGGCTCCTGCCCATGTCCCTCTCTTCCCACTGGCATTTCTGGGGGACTCGAGTCCCTGCCTGGGACTACCCATCGTTTTGGGGTGTCCCTCCCCTCCCGCTCGGGCGTCCCTCGCTGTGCAGTTCGGGGTGCCGTCCTGGGGGATCCCCGGGGCGGGGGGATACAGCCGAGGAGCCTGGGGGGGTGCGGCACCCCCCACCCAGTGCCACATCCCCGGCACTAACCCTGCCCCTACCTCTGCCCCCAGCCTGCCTCTTCCGCTTCAACGTCCTCTCCCTGGTGTACCTGCTCTTCCTGCTGCTCCTGCCATGGTTCCCGGGGCCCACCCCGCGCTCGGCCGGAGGTAAGGGGCTCAGCCTGGGGCACGGGGACCGGGCAGAAGGGTGGGCATCATGCGGGCAGCTCCGTCCCGGGGAGGGGGGAAGCCGGGCAGCGCGGGGGCTGTCAGCCGCTCTGCGGCAGGTACCTGCCCTCCTTCTCCTGCGGTTTCCCCCCAGCTGGGCAGCGTGGCTCCGCGTGGCAGCCTCCCTCTGTTAATTATAGCCCAGCGCGGCTATTAATAGGCCTCCCGCTCCAAAACGGTCAGTTTTGAGCCCCAGCCTTATTAACCAGAAACCTCAGGGCTGGGCTGTGCCCTCCCAGGGTGGGCAGGGATGTACCACCAGCAGCCCCTCCGCCCTGCCCGGGCACGTGGGGCACGTCCCCCCGCGGTGGGCATGCTTTGGGGGGGCACAGGGGGTGCATCCCCCACGGCGGCTGCATGGGAGCATCCCCTCCGGCGGGTGCACGGGATGTGTCCCCCCATGGTGGGCACAGGGTGCCCGTAGCCCTGCTGTCTCCCCGCCCTCCGTGCCAGGCTGAGCCATGCTGTAACGCAAGCCGGCAGCGCTTGGCACGGCCGTGGCTAAAAGCTCTGCCCTCTGAATATTTCATGGGCTCGCACGGCCCCGGAGTCCGGACGCTGCCGAGAGCTTTCACGCGGATTTACAGGAAAAAAACAAGTGGAGGGAGAGTTTTTGGCCTGGGGCCGCCCACCGGCCGGTGCGCAGCTGCGGTGGGCTCACTGCCTGCGCCGTGGCCAGGAAAACGGGCGTGCGGCCCGGGGAGCCGGGCGGGATGGGGGCACGGCTGCAGCTGGTGGAAGGTTTGACGGGGCTCGCGGTGCGGGGGACCCCCTGGCACCCACCCGCAGCCGCCCCCGCAAGGCATTCCACCAGGGATTGGGATGGGAATGGTGAGCTGCATCCCGATGCTGGTCCCGCTGCAGTGGGGCTGGGAAGCGCGCAGTGCCAGCTGGGTCGGAGGGTGCTGCAGGGGCAAGGGAGGGTGGGAGGGAGTGTGGTTCTGGGGCCCTGGCTCCCTGCATTGCCCCGTGCCTCAGTTTCCCCAGGAATGCAGTAGAAAGAGTGTTCTTAGGCTGTGCTGGGCGCACGGTGAGACATGCAAGGTCCTGGTGGGACCCTGTCTCTGGGGCAGACCCCTGGCGTCTCTTGGCATGGCCACAGTGCACTCCTTCCCAGCTCTTCCCGGGGTTGCTGGGGATGCTGGTGCTCCTTGGTGTCACCCCGGGTGATGGGTAATGGGGTGCCCGTGTCTCGCAGGTCACACTGTCCGCCTCCTCAAAGCTCTGCTGGGGACCAGCATCCTCTTCCTCCTCGCCCACTTCGTTTTCCAAATATGCCTGTACACGCTGCCCATCCTGGACCAGCTGCTGGGGCCCAGCTGTGAGTACGGGGTGCCAGGGCCGCCTGCCATGGGGGTGCCCACGCCTGCCCTCCCCCTCCTGCGCCTCTGCTCTCCCAGGCGTCACCCTCTCCCCGCAGTGCCCCGGGGCTGGACGCCCAAGGTGGTGACATGCGGGTGCGGGGATCCCATCCTGCTGCGTGCTGGGGGGCTGCTGAGGCTCTGCGGGGTCCCAGCCACGTGCCCAGCACCGGGGCATGCTGTGCCATGCCAGGGTGCCCGCTGGGCGGCCGCTGCGCTGGGCACAGACCCCGTCCCGGGCCCCCATGGGTGTGGGGTGTTCTTCCCGTGGGGAAGCCCCTGCTCTGGGTGGGCTGGGAGCCTGCCCGCACGGGGTCTGCCAAACTCAGCGCCTCCCTGCTTCCCCACAGGCAGCACCTGGGAGGTCCTTGCCCGGCACATCGGGGTCACCAGGTAAGGGTACCCTGGTGGTGTGGGGCTGGGGGGATGGCAGTGGCGGCGGGGGGACACCCCTGAGCCCTCCCCTGCCCCACTCTCCTCCTCCCACCCCCCAGGCTGGACTTGAGCGACATCCCCAACTCGGTGCGTCTGGTGGCACCCGACGTTGGCATCCTGCTGGTCTCGTCCCTCTGCCTCTGCCTGTGCCGCCACCTCGTCCCCAAGGCCGGTGCTGTCGCCCGCAGCCGGAGGCCGGAGTCCCTGGAGCCCCCTGAGCGGGTGAGAGCCGGCCCTGCCGCCGTCGGCAGCATCCCACCCGCCACATCCAGCCTCCCCGCGGCATGGCGACCGGTCCCTGTCCCCTCCCCAGGGAGGGCAGCCCGGCACGCAGAAGCTTGGCGTGGGGACATCCCTGGTGGCCAGGGACCCAGGTTGGGGCAGTTTTGGCTGAGCGGGCAGCGGCGGAGGGCTGGGTCATCGGCACGGCACCTCATACGGGGCTGGGGTGACTCAGCCGCGGAGGAGCGCCCGTGTTTGCTCCCGCGTTGCTATAGGGATCCCGGCAAACAGCCCGGCCCTACGGCACCGCTTGATGCGGGGCTGCCCGACGGTGGTGGGAGCGCGGTGCCCGGACCCCCAGGCTCCAGCTGGCACCGCCGCACCGAAGCCCCTGGGCCGAGGAAGGGCAGCGGGGTGGGCAGTCGTGGGATGCTGGCGCCCAGCTTGAGCTCGCCGGCAGGGCGCAGGGCTGGGTGCCGTGCTGTGCCAGCGGCAGGGCACCAGGACACTGTGCTCGTGTGGCACCGGTGTCACCCAGGCAGACACAACCCCGAGTCGATGGCACCCCCCAGCTCAGCAAACACCCCTCGGGGCTCAGCCCTGTCTTGGGGTGCTCGCCTCTGGTCCGGGCTGTCGTGGTGGGCGCTCGCCTGCCCGGCTCCGGCCGTGGCCGGGCTGTAACCGGAGCGCTGGACCATGCGGATGCCTTTGCTGTGAGAGCGGGGCCAGCGCGGGAGGCAGCCTGGAAAAAAGCTCAGTGCTGGGAACCCGGGTGCCGGCGCCAAGAAAAACAGCCGCCTTTCGGAGGCGCTTTCCAAGCGGCTAATGAGATAAACACAGCCAGGTGCCGGGCTGCGCGCCCGCACAGCGCCGGGCAGGGCGCCCCGGCCGTCCATCCGTGCTCTCCCTCAAGTGGGGAAACTGAGGCACGGTGAGCAGCAGTCTGAGGCCACGGCGCTCACACCGTGCTCCTCGCCTGGCAGGGGGAAGAGCAGGACGTGGAGCGGCACGGTGATGCGGCCGATGGGGACACGCCGCTCAGCACCAGGCTGCGGGTGACGGCTCACTGGCTGCTCTGGCTGGCCGGGAAGGGCCTGGCCATCCTGCTGCTGGCCTTGGCCGGTGGGTATGGGACAGGGGGTGACATGCGGTGAGCCAGGGAGGGTCAGTGGCCACGCTGCCGTGGGGGATGCTTGGTCTGGGGAGGATGCTCGGTCCAGATGATGCTCGGCCAGGGGCTGCATGGCCGGAGGATGCTCGGCCGCGCACTGACCGCCCGCGGGGCACTGCTCCCCAGGGATCACCCTGCCCTCCGCCTCCTCCAGCGTCTACTACCTGCTCTTCGTGGGGTTGTGCACCTGGTGGGCCTGCCACCTCCCCGCCAGCCGCCTGGCCTTCGACACCCTCTGCGTCCTCATCGGCGTCTATGCGGGCAGCCACCTCCTCTGCCTCTATGCCTACCAGACACCCTTCGTCCAGGGGGTCTTCCCGCCCCCCACCATCTGGGCACGGTGAGTCCCGGGGGAAGGAGCCGTGCCGTGGGTCTCCGTGACGCCCCGGTTGAGTGGCCAGCCCGTCGCCCCGCTCGGCCCCCGTCCTGCTGCCAGCTGCGGTGGGTCCCCGGGGAGGGTGGCCAGAGGCTGCCCAGTGAAGCCGTGTGCTGTGCCAGTGCTGGGATGGTACCGTGGCTGGCAGTGGGGGTCCTGGCTCAGCCGGGGGGTGATAACGCCACCCGCTTTGTCCTCGCAGGGTGTTTGGCTTCAAGGACATCATCCTCTACCGCAACTGCTCCTGGCCCAACGCCCTGGTGCTCAACACCGACCACCCCTGGCCTGTCTACGCCAACCCCGGCATCCTGCTCCTGCTCTACTACACCGTGGCCACCCTGGTGAAGCTGCGCCGGCTGGATGCCAGGGTGAGGGGCTGCGGGGCTGAGCCAGACCCCATGCTGATGCCCGGCGTGCCCTGCTGCTCTCACTGCCCCAGCACTGGCATGGGGGGTTGCCCAGTGGAGGGGGGCTGGGAGGCAGTGGGGTGCCCGTGGTTGCGGGGGGTGCCTCGGCAGGGGGACAGGACATGATCCTGCTCCCCCAGCGGCTGCAGCGGGGTGCCCTGAGCTGGCTCCTGCCCCTCACAGAGAACTGCGGCACCGGCACAGCCACCGGCAAGGTCCCCGGAGAGGGAACTGGTGGAGCTGGAGAGCTGGCCCAAGGACACCGATGGCGTGGCTGAGGACACCAAGGTGGGTTTAGGGGGGTGTGCCCCCCCTGCAGCAATGCCTGAGCTGTGGGGAGCAGGTGCGGGATGCTCTGGGGGTGCCGGGGTGGGCTCTGAGCCCTCTCTGCCCCCCCAGCCCATGCTGTCCCCCAGCACCGGGAAGCCAGGCGCTGGGGCTGAGAACTGCACCATCCACGTTATGGGCAACTCGCCGCAGCCGGGTAAGTCCATGCCCACCACCGCCTCCCCCTTCCTGTGGCCAGCCCGTGGCCCGGGGGGTGGCTCACGGTCCCCCTCCCCGCGGCCAGGCAGGAGGCGTCCGGCGGACCGGCTGCCCCTGCACGCCTTGGGCCATGTCATCATGAAGCAGAGCTACGTCTGCGCCCTCATCGCCATGATGGTAAGGGACAGGGGCCGGGGGGGATGAACATGGTGGGCACCTCCTGGACCCAGTCCAGGCGAGTGGCCGCATCCTGCTTGCCCGCAGGTGTGGAGCATCACCTACCAGAGCTGGCTGACCTTCGTGCTGCTGCTCTGGGCATGCCTCATCTGGACGGTGCGGAGCCGGCATCACTTCGCCATGCTCTGCTCGCCCTTCCTCCTCCTCTACGGCATCGCCCTCTGCAGCCTGCAGTACGTCTGGGGCATGGATCTGGCCCCCGAGCTGCCCACCCGCGTCGGCTTCATGAGCCTCAAGCAGCTGGGGCTGGAGCACCCCACATATCCCTGCTTGGACCTGGGGGCCAAGGTAAGCTCGGTGTCCTCGTCCCTGTCCCCGCTGGCACCCGGCTGTCCTCGCTCACTGCCTGTCCCCGCAGCTCCTGTTCACCCTCACCTTCTGGCTGCTGCTGCGGGAGTTCGTTAAGGAGAAGCTGCTAACGAGGAGGTCCCCAGCCACCCCGCTCCTGGAGGTGACCGTCTCAGACGCGGGTGAGGGCTCCTGGTGTCCCCCAGCCAAGAGGGACTCTGCGCCGGGCTGAGCGTCCCTGGGGTGCGAGTGCCCGGATGCAGGCAGCTGCCGGGGACCGGGGACACGCGTGTGTCCCCCCGCCCGGCTGCCTGCAGCCCCCTCCCTGCCTTGCAGAGCCCAGCCGGCAGCGGGACATTCTGAAGGCCCTGGGGGTCCTGGTGCGGGATTTCTACGCCAAATACTGGATCTGCGTCTGCGCCGGCATGTTCATCGTGGTGAGCTTCGCCGGGCGCCTCGTCGTCTACAAGATCGTCTACATGCTCCTCTTTCTCCTCTGCCTCACCCTCTTCCAGGTAGGGGGTGCCAGGGACCCCCTCCCCGTCCCCATCTCTGTCCCTGTCGTGGCCCCGCTGATGTCCCTGTCCCCGCAGGTGTACTACAGCCTGTGGCGCAAGGTTCTGAAGGGCTTCTGGTGGCTGGTGGTGGCGTACACCATGCTGGTGCTCATCGCCGTCTACACCTTCCAGTTTGAAGACTTCCCCATGTACTGGAGGAACCTGACGGGCCTCACCTATGAGCAGTGAGTGTCCATGACCCACCGTGGAGTCCCTGCCGCTGCCAGCCCTGTGGTGGCACCAGGGCATGGCCCAGGGATGTGTTGCACAAGGGGAAACTGAGGCACGAGGGAAGTTGGGGTTGAACCCCGGCGTGCCGGCTCGATGCCCGTGCAGGGTGGGATGGATGCGGCCCCGTGCTGACCCTCCCCTCCCTGCCCAGGCTGGGCGACCTGGGCCTGGAGCAGTTCAGCGTCTCCGAGCTCTTCTCCAGCACCCTCATCCCAGGCTTCTTCCTCCTGGCCTGCATCCTCCAGCTCCATTACTTCCACCGGCCGTTCATGCACATCACTGACCTGGACCACATCCCCGCTGCCACCCCGTCACCCTGCCACATCCCCAGGTAGGGCCCCACGCTGGGGTGGCTCCTCCCCTGCACCCCAAGACCCCATCCCTGCCCTGACCCCTCCACCCCGCAGGCCTGAGGAGCTGCACGGGAGCCGGCTCCTGCGGGATGTGGCTGCTGCCGACAGCGCCGAGACGGGCGACTCTGATACCGCGTCGCAGGGTACTGGGCAGGGATGGGGTGGGATGAGGTGTCCTCCGAGGCAGGAAGGGGCTGGGGGGTGCAGGGACGGATTGGAGCATCCTCCAAGCCGGGAAGGATCTGGGAGAGTAGGGAGATGGGATTTGAGTGTCCTCCAAATGTGGGACGTTACAGGGATGGGTTGGGGCATCTTCCAAGCCAGGAATAGGCTGGGGGGCTGCAGGGATGGATTGGGGTGTCCTCCAAGTCTGGGAGGGGCAGGGAGGGTGCAGGGATAGCTTGGGGCATCATCCAAGCCAGGAAGGGGCTCAGAGGGCACGGGAATAATTGGAGCGTCCTCCAAGAATGGGGAAGGTATGGGGATGCATCAGGGTATCCTCCAAGCCAAGAAGGAGCTATGAGGGTAGGGATATAGATTTGGGGTGACCTCCAAGCGTGGGAGGTTGTGGGAATGGATTGGGACGTCCTCCAAGTGTGGGATGATACGGGGATGGGTTGGTGTGTCCTCCAAGCCAGGGTGGCTGCGGAGGTGTCCGTGACAGTCCGTGTCCCCACAGTGCCCACCAAATGGGGGCTGGTGCTGGAGCGCCTGATCGTGCTGGGCTGGACCTTCTCGGACACGCTCACCCGTGGGCAGGTCTTCGTGAGGCGCCTGCTGGAGCTCCACATCCTCAAGCTGGTGGCCCTCTACACCGTCTGGGTGGCCCTGCAGGAGGTACCAGCCTCAGGACCCCGGGGTGGGGGGGCTTGGCCGAGCACCTCGGGGTGCTGATGTGGCCACTGCCCCAGGTATCGCTGATGAACTTCTTGCTGGTGCTGCTGTGGACCTTCGCCATGCCCTACTGCCGCTTCCGCCACATGGCCTCCTGCCTCTCCACCGTCTGGACCTGCATCATCATTGTCTGCAAGATGCTCTACCAGCTCAAGATTGTTGACCCCAGCGAGTACTCCAGCAACTGCACTCAGGTGCCTGGGCGACCATGCTGGGGGGGTTGCCCGGTCCTTGGGGTGCTTGTGGCCATGCAGCCGGGGTTCCCTGGCTGGAGGTGGGGTCTGGCGGTAGGGGCGAGGGGCGCTGATGCCCGGTGGTGCTTCCCTTTGCAGCCCCAGCTCAACGGCACCAACCTGAGCCCGGAGGAGATGGGCAACTCCACGCTGTACCGTGGTCCCGTGGACCCTGCCAACTGGTTCGGCATCCGCAAGGGCTACCCCAACCTGGGCTACATCCAGGTGGGCATGGGGACACCCCATCTGCGGGGACCACGTTGGGGGATGCTCAGTGGCGTGCCATGGTCCTGAGCACCCCCTTGTTCCCCCAGAACCACCTCCTGGTGCTGCTGCTGCTGGTGTTCGAGGCGGTGGTGTACCGGCGCCAGGAGTACTACCGCAAGCAGCACCAGCTGGTGGCCCCCGTCACCGAGACCATCTTTGAGGACATCTCCCGCGAGCACCTCGACCACGGCCTCGGCAGCTGTGCCAAATACTTCCTCAATTACTTCTACTACAAGTTTGGCTTGGAGGTGGGGAGCGAGTGCTGCGGGGGGGGTCCCACCGCTCGCAGCACCCCAGGGCTGAGCATCTGCATTCCCCGCCCGCCCCCTCCCCAGATCTGCTTCCTGATGACGGTGAACGTGATCGGGCAGCGGATGAACCTGATGGTGATCCTGCACGGCTGCTGGCTGGTCGTCATCCTGACGCGGCGTCGGCGGGCGGCCATCGCCCGCCTCTGGCCCAAATACTGCCTCTTCCTCGTCATCTTCTTCCTCTGCCAGTACCTGCTGTGCGTGGGCATGCCGCCCGCCCTCTGCGTCGGTAAGGGGCAGGGGGCACGGGGGGCACCTTTGCAGGGGTCAGGGAGGTGGAGGTCCGTGCGTGGGCAGGCTGCCCGCCCTGGGTAAGGTGTCGGGGGGCCGGCATCGAGCGTGCCCGCCGCCCCCCAGACTATCCGTGGCGCTGGAGCCGGGACATCCCCTTCAACTCGGCGCTCATCAAGTGGCTCTACCTGCCCGACTTCTTCGTGCCCCCTAAGTCCACCAACCTCATCAGTAAGTAGCCCCCCTGCCCACGGGGCACCCCGGTCCCTGGTATCCCCCTGCCCATGGGGGTGCCCTGTCCTCCCCCTCCAACCCCAGCAGCTCCCTGGCCATGGGGTACCGCATTCCCCAGCATCCCCCTGCCCATGGGGGTGCCCTGTCCCCCCACCCCAAGCCCTGGCAGCCTCTTGCCCATGGGGCACCCCAGGCCCTGGTATCCCCCTCCCTGTGGGGTGCCGTATCCCCCCACTTCAGCCCCTGGCACCCATGGGGCAGCCCTAGCGGTGGGGGTCCCATCCTGCCCCAAGGAGGGTGAGCAGAGGGGAGGTGGGAGGGCAACCGGGAGGGTTGGAGGAGCTCCCCCGGGATTCTCCCCTGGTCTGAGCCATGTCCCCGCAGATGACTTCGTGCTGCTGCTGTGCGTGGCCCAGCAATGGCGGGTGTTCGAGGCCGAGCGCACCGAGGAGTGGCTGCGGGCGGCTGGCGAGAACGCCGACCGGCTCGACCTGGCGCGGGACCCCCACAACCCCACGCCCAACTTCATCCACTGCCGGTGGGCACCTGCGAGCCAGGGATGGGACAGGCTGGGGCACCTGGGACCATGGGGATGGGACCCTCCCCTGGGATGGGACCCCCTGGGGTATGGACAGGATGGGATCTGCAGGCAGTGGGACCTGCTGGGCTGGGATCCCCTAGCATGGGGATGGGACCCCACCAGCGCTGGGACCCCTTTGGGCCAGGGAAGTCCTCCCCCCTAGGCTGGGCTGGGACAGGATCCGCTGCCCACATGGCTGGAACAGGAGCCACTAGGATGGTACCCCCAGGTCTGGGACAGGAGCACCCTGAGGCTGTGCTGGAAGGAGATGTGTTGGTCCGGGACACCCCTGGTGATGGTGCAGGACCCCCGTGGGCACTGGGACCCCATAGACTGGGACAAGGCACTTTGTCCCCCAAGATAGGGCTGGTGCGGGGATTGGGACCATACTGGTTTGGCTGGGGTGTGGGGAAGCACCTTGCTGCACCCCAAAACTAAGTGGTGCCGAGCGTGAGTGCTGGGAGGGGACAAGGGTCCTTCTCTGAGTGCCCCATCCCACAGGTCATACCTGGACATGGCAAAGGTGGTGGTTTTCCGCTACCTCTTCTGGTTCGTCCTGGTGGTGGTCTTCATCACCGGTGCCACCCGCATCAGCCTCTTCGGCCTCGGCTACCTGCTGGCCTGCTTCTACCTCCTCCTCTTCGGCACTGCCATGCTGCGCAAGCCGGCGCGGGCTCGCCTCGTGCTCTGGGACTGCCTCATCCTCTACAACATCACCGTCATCATCTCCAAAAACATGCTGTCGGTGAGGGCTGACGTGCCCTGGCCATGCAGCGTCCCCCGAGCTCCTCCTCAGGGCCACCCACCTCCTGGGCATCCCCTGGGGAGGGGTACGGGTGGCAGCACTGTCCCCCTCTCGCTGTCGCCGGGCTAACCCCACGCTCTGCCCTCTCTCCCTGCAGCTCCTCTCCTGCGTCTTCGTGCAGCAGATGCAGAGCAACTTCTGCTGGGTGATCCAGCTCTTCAGCCTGGTCTGCACCGTCAAGGGCTACTACGACCGTGAGTGCCGGCCTGGGGCCGGGGGGGGGGTCTGGGTGCTGCCCTGCCTGCGCTGGTGGGGTTGGGGGTGCCGGTTTGGGCTGCTGTCTGACCTGCCCGCATCTCTGCCTGCCAGCCAAGGAGATGGGCAAGGACCAGGACTGCTCGCTGCCCGTGGAGGAGGCGGGCATCATCTGGGACAGCATCTGCTTCTTCTTCCTCCTGCTCCAGCGCCGCGTCTTCCTCAGCTACTACTACTTGCACGTCATGCTGGACCTCCAGGCCTCTGCCCTGCAGGCTTCCAGGTGGGGCTGGGTTCCTGGAGGGTCCCCGTGGGTGCCGGGGTGACAGTGTCCCCCCCCCCTCACCCTCCCGCCGTCCCCACAGGGGTGTCGCGCTGTTCAAGGCCAGCACCCTGAAGAGCATGCGCTCCCACCGGCTAGCCGAGAAGAAGTCGCTGGCCCAGCTGAAGCGGCAGTGAGTGGGTTTTGGGGGGCACAGGGCAGCCCTGCAGCTGCCACCACCTTGGGGCACCCCTGTGTTGGATGGGGGTGCCCCCGGGGGGGGGTGGTCTGGGGGGGAGCGGGCTCCGCAGCAGCCTCTGCCTGGCAGGATGGAGCGGATCCGAGCCAAGCAGGAGAAGTACCACCAGGAGCGGCTGCCCAGAAGCACTGCCGAGGGGGAGGATGAGGCCAGCCCAGGTGAGAGCCAGGGGCTCCCCGCCTTGTCCCCTCCACCCCTCTGGGCACAGTAGGGTGATCGTGACCCATCGCCAACACCCGTCCCAGTGGAGCCTCTCGGAGCATTGCGGTGAACCCCCCTCCCTGCTCCCCTGGCTCACCCCCGTGCCAGGGGGTGGGTGCACCGAATGTGACCGTGCTCAGCGTCCCCCCCTGTCTGCTGTTCCACAGCACCCGGCAGCCCGGTGGACCCTTCCCGGCAGAGGGAGCGGTGGTGGCGGCCATGGTTAGACCACGCCGCAGGTACTGCCTCGGCACGGGGGCCATAACGGGGCACAGCCCCTCGGCAAGGTCCCTCCGCCGGGGACCACTAACACCTGCGGGGAGCGGTGGTGACGGTGCTTTCGGCAAGGTGACACTCTGCATGTCCCCCGACCCCGTGCTGGGCTGCAGGGCACTAACCAGGGCTTCTCTGCTTCCCAACGCTAACGGGGTGTTGGACTGGGGGTGCCGGGCTGGGTTTGGGATTACCGGCATTGGTTGCCTCCGAACGCCAGTGCCGGAGGGCTTGTCTCTAACGGAGATCCCCACGGGTGTCCTCGGCACCGTGCTGGCAGCGCCGTGTCAGGCAGAGAGCCTTGGGGAGTCGGCAGCCGTGCCGTGCCACCCTGTGCCGTGCCACCGGTCACCGGTGGTGCCATGACACCCCGTGCCATGGCACCGGCCATGCCGTGACACCCTGTGCTGCCCCGGCAGTGCTGCATTCGGGGGAATACTTCCTCTTCGAGTCAGACAGCGAGGAGGAGGAGGAGGCGATGCTGGAGGAACCGCGGCCGGGCAGGCAGAGCGCCTTCCAGGTGAGTGTGGCCGGGGTGCTGGGGGGAGTGTCGTGGTGTCCGTGGGGCACTGACAGCCCCTCTTTCCCCCCGCCAACAGCTCGCCTACCAGGCCTGGGTGACCAACACCAGGACGGCGCTGCAGCAGCAGGAGCAGATGGAGGCACCCGGTGCCGAGGTCGCTGCAGGTGGGTCTGGCTCACCCCAAAATGGGGCTGAAAGGGGGGTAGGAGGGGGTGCAGCCGTGCCCTGTGCCTGCTGTTTGCCCTGGCTGCTGTTGGCGTCCCGTAATGGGGCATCGCCTCAGTGTGCGTGGACTCTCTGATGGCTGCAATGGGGTTGGGCACGAGCCGTGCAGCTCTCCTTTGGTGCCCACGCTGGTTTTTAAGCTGGATGGGGGGAAGGGCTGTGGGGTGATGAGCGGGAGAGCCCCACTGGGGACCAGAAACAACGTCCACCCTCTGCTGAGGTGGTACTACCCCTTCCCGGGGCGGGGGGGTCTGACCATTGCAGGGGACAGCGGAAGGAGAGAGGAGTTGGAGGCACACGAAGAGGCTGAAGGCCAGGAGGAAGAAGAGGAGGAAGGCTCTGGTAGGTGGGCAGCAGGACCACAGCATAAGGGAGTGCTGGGGGGGGTGCAAACAGGCACGAAGTGACCCCCCGCCCCGTCCCTCTCCTCGCCCTGGCAGAGCGGAGCAACGTGGTGCAGCGGGCGCTGAACACCCTGCGGTTCCTGTGGGTGCTGTGCCGGGCCATGGTGGACGGGCTGACCCAGTGGCTGGACGCCTGCACCCGGGAGCACGCCGACATGTCCAACGTCCTGCGCCTCGAGAGATACGTCCTCACGCGCCGCCTGGCCACGGTGAGCCCAGGGGACACGCCGGGGTACGGGGAGGGTGGTGGCAGCCCCGTGGTGGCGCTGACCCCCTGCCCGCTGCAGGGAGAGGATGTGCACCGTGGGGTCCTGGACGAGCTCTACCTGCTGCCACCGGAGGAACCCCCCGAGGAGTCGAGCCCACAGGGGTCAGGGGGTGCGGACCCCCAAAACGGCGTCGCTTCCAGGCAGGTGCATAGATACCCCCCGAGGGGGCAGCCGGCAGCGCCGCGGGCAGGGGTCGGCAGGCAGGGGGCTCACCCCTGTCCCCATGCTGTCCCCAGCGGGCACCAAGGAGACACCCCTGCCCCGGAAGGATACCCGCTGCCCAGGGGCAGCCAGGAGCCGGTGATCTCGGGGTCCCGGGAGGAGGTGGCTGGGTCTCAGGAGCTCCTGGCCCTGCCCCAGAACCGGAGCCGGACGGCCAGCGAGCTCCTCCTGAGCAGGTATGGGGACGTGGGGACCGTGGGGCCAGGGCCAGGGGGTGGCAGGTCCGGCTCACCCCCCTGTGCCCCGCAGGCGGCTGTACTTCCCTGAGCTGGAAGAGTCCGAGAAGTTTTATCAGTCCCACAACCGGTTCCTGAAGCTGCTGCTGGCCGGGTACCGCTGCGTGGCTGCCCACTCCGAGCTGCTCTGCTACTTCATCATCATCCTCAACAACATGGTGACCGCCTCCGTCATCTCCCTCTTCCTTCCCATCCTCGTCTTCCTCTGGGCCATGCTCTCCATCCCCAGGCCCAGCAAGCGGTTCTGGATGACGGCCATCATCTTCACTGAGGTTGGCAGGGGATGGCTGGGGAGGGGACAATGCCACCCGGCCCCCAGCTGCCACCTGCTGACCCCAATGTCCCCACAGGTCATGGTGGTGGTGAAATACCTCTTCCAGTTTGGGTTCTTCCCCTGGAACGGCTATGCCATGCTGGTGCGCAATGAGGGCAAGCCCTTCTTCCCACCCCGCATCCTGGGTTTGGAGAAGACCGACCGCTACATCAAGTACGACCTCATCCAGCTCCTGGCGCTCTTCTTCCATCGCTCCCTGCTGCTGGTGAGTCCTGGAGCATGGTCACCACCATGGGCATTGCCTGGGTGGGCATCCCCAGGAGCTGGAGATGCTCCTGGGGGTGATGGGGGCTCTGGAGAGCACCCGGTGGGCACTTGGTGGCTCTGCCTTGCTTCCCACCCAAGGCACCCATTGCTGGTTGGGTCCTTGGGGTGCAACGGGAGCCGATGCTGCAGGCTGGGGGGTGAGGTGCATGGGGTGGGGGGCATCAGGAACTCCATCCCCCTGACCGCCCTCCTTCCCAGGCCTATGGGCTGTGGGACCATGAGGAGGACCCCTTCCCCAAGAAGAAGGCAGAGGTGGAGCGGGTGGAAGATGAGGAAGAAGAGGAGAGGCGGGCAGAAGCAGTGTCCCCACCGCTGCCGGTGGGTGAGGAAGGGACGGAGGCGCTGGCAGAGCCGGAGCCACCGGGCTCAGCCGTGGGGCTGGAGCCAGAGGGCGATGCCGTGGGGCAGGAAGAGGGGACCAAGGCCACACAGCTCCGCTTCAGGAGGAAGAGGTGGCGGGGGAAGAAGAAGCTGGAGACGGCTCCGGAGGAAGGTGAGTGCTGATTCCCAGCCCTCACGCCCCAGCAAGGGGTAATGCAGGCGTCCCCCAGGGCAGAGGGGTGCTGGGGACGGGCGGGATGCGGCCCTGCAGGACCCTGGGCTGTCACCCATGCTGTGCCTCACCCACAGAGCATGGGGAGGAGGAGAAGGAGGAGAAGGAGAAGGAGGAGAAGGAGGAGGAGGAGAAGGAGGAGGAGGAGGAAGAAGAGGCAAAACAGAGCCATGCTCAGAAGAAGCTGAAGGCGTTTGGGCTGCGGGTCAAGCTCTTCTTCCTCACCATGTGAGTGTCCCGTGGTGCTGGTTGGGGTGAGGGATGTGGAGTGCAGCCCCCCCCGGTCATCTGTCCCCTCTGTCCCCTCCAGGGCGCAGAACATGTACCAGCCGGTGCGTGGATTCTTCTGGGACATCCTGCACACCCAGCACCGGGCAGCCACTGATGTCTACGCCTTCATGTTCCTGGCTGACGTGGTCGACTTCATCATCATCATCTTCGGCTTCTGGGCGTTTGGGGTGAGCAGGGAGTTCCTGCAGGGCACAGACCTCCAGCTCCCACCACGGGGTCAGGCTGGGCCATATCCTGACCTCTCCTGCATCCCCAGAAACACTCAGCGGCCGCCGACATCACCTCCTCGCTGTCGGATGACCAAGTGCCAGAGGCCTTCCTGGTCATGCTGCTCATCCAGTTCACCACCATGGTCATCGACCGTGCGCTCTACCTCCGCAAGACCGTGCTGGGCAAGCTCATCTTCCAGGTCATCCTGGTCTTCAGCATCCACCTCTGGATGTTCTTCATCCTGCCAGCAGTCACGGAAAGGTACCGAGCATCCGCCAAGGACGTCCTCAAGGGCACGGCGTGGTCCTAATGTGGCACCTTTGTATCCCCAAGCCCACGTGGTGGCCCAGCCTGGCCAGAGAGGTGGCCAGAGGAGTGACACCTCCTTCCTGCAGGTTGTTCAGCCTCAACACGGTGGCCCAGCTGTGGTACTTCGTGAAGTGCATCTACTTCTCGCTGTCAGCCTACCAGATCCGCTGCGGCTACCCCACCCGCATCCTGGGCAACTTCCTCACCAAGAAATACAACCACCTCAACCTCTTCCTCTTCCAAGGGTATGGCGCGGGGCCACGCGGACACCTGGGTGCCCAGAGGGTGATGTACCAGCCCCCTCTCCCTGTGTACCCCCCAGGTTTCGCCTCGTGCCCTTCCTGGTGGAGCTGCGGGCTGTCATGGACTGGGTCTGGACGGACACCACGCTGTCCCTCTCCAACTGGATGTGCGTGGAGGACATCTATGCCAACATCTTCATCATCAAGTGCAGCCGCGAGACAGAGAAGGTACGGCCCCATTGGGCTGGGAAGGGACCTCCAATAAGCCCCTCATTGCTTGGGATCCCCCCAAGCCTACCTGGCGCCATGTGCTGTCTCCCCTCCCCCAGAAATACCCCCAGCCCAAGGGGCAGAAGAAGAAGAAGATCGTGAAGTATGGCATGGGGGGCCTCATCATCCTCTTCCTCGTGGCCATCATCTGGTTCCCGCTGCTCTTCATGTCGCTGGTGCGCTCCGTGGTGGGCGTTGTGAACCACCCCATCGATGTCACTGTCACCCTCAAACTGGGGGGGTACGAGGTGAGGATACGGGGAGGGGGTGCCGGGGTGCCCATCTCGGACTCCGGGGTCCCTTGCCCCACTGACAGCACCTTGTCCCCCCACAGCCGCTGTTCACCATGAGCGCCCAGCAGCAATCCATCCAGCCCTTCACCCCCCAGGACTACGAAGCTCTCACCAACGAGTTTGAGAGGCAGCCGGTAAATCCCCCCCAAACCCCCATCCTGCTCCATGGGGCTGGCAGAGACGGGGAGGGGCGCCCCGGGCTGGGGGTGTCCTTGGGTGGGGGGCTGAGCTGTGTGTGTGTGTCGTCGTCCCCCGGCACCAGGTGGCCATGCAGTTCATCACGCTCTACGGCTACGAGGACATCGTGACGGCCCGCATCGAGGGCAGCTCGGGATCGCTCTGGAGCATCAGCCCCCCCAGCCGGGAGCAGATGCGACGGGAGCTGCAGAACGGCTCCTCCGACATCACCCTCCGCCTCACCTGGACCTTCCAGAGGTACCGCTGGCATGGTGGGGACGGGGCAGCCCTGCCTGCACCCCCCCCCCCCCCACGCACACTCACTCAGCCTCTGCTGCCCGCTCTGCCCGCAGGGACCTGGGCAAGGGGGGGACGGTGGAGCACACCTTCGACAAGCACACCACCGACCTGCAGCCCGGCGCGCCCCAGCGCATGGAGCTGGCCCAGCTGCTGCAGGGCACCCGCGACTCCCCCGTGTGAGTGTCCCTGGGGAGGGGACACCCCCCCCGCCCCCCGTCCTCAGTGGGACGGTTTTCTTGTGTCCCCCTCCCTCCCCCGGCTCACCCCACTCTCTTGCAGGCAAGTGCCCAAACTCTTCCCCAAATACATCCGGGCACCCAACGGCCCTGAAGCCAACCCAGTGAAGCAGCTGCTGCCAGGTGGGTCCTATTGTGTCACACCCTCCCCCCCCCCCCAAAAAAAAAAAAAATAAAAATCAGTGTTGGGGGCACATCGGTGGCCGTGCTGTGCCCTGACGATGCCACCCCCCCGCCCCCGGCAGATGGGGAGGACAGCTACTTGGATGTGGAGGTGCAACTGAAACGGGAGCGTGCACGTGCCGGCCGAGGAGGTGACAGCTTCTTGGAGTGGTGGGTGGTGCGGCTGAAAGAGGCCCCCCCACACGACGGCAACATCCTCCCCATGGTCATCTTCAACGATAAAGTCAGCCCCCCCAGCCTGGGCTTCTTGGCTGGCTATGGGTACGTGGAGGGGGTGCACGAGGTGAGGGGGGGGGTGGTGGTGGTGGACCACCTGGCTGCACCCCAAAAGGGGTGCGAAGCTGGGGGTGGGATACAGGATGCTCTCCCCCTGCCCTTGCAGGATCATGGGGCTGTACGTCTCCATCGTGCTGGTAATCGGGAAGTTCGTGCGGGGCTTCTTCAGCGAGATCTCGCACTCCATCATGTTCGAGGAGCTGCCCTGCGTGGATCGCATCCTGAAGCTGTGCCAGGACATCTTCCTGGTGCGGGAGACGGGCGAGCTGGAGCTGGAAGAGGAGCTCTACGCCAAGCTCATCTTCCTCTACCGCTCCCCCGAGACTATGATCAAGTGGACACGGGAGAAGGAGTAAGGGGAGGGGGCTCTGGGCCCCCTCCCCCTTCCCGGGGACATCACCGCCAATGCCTTAACCAGCCCCTCCCAAAGCTGGGGCCACATCCTGCTGGGGGAGGCAGTGGGACGCAGGGGTACTCGGCACTCGCTTTTAGGGAGGATGTTTTTCTTACGTTGCTTTGAAGCCGTCCGACCTGCGGAGACCACGTCGTGCCTTCCCGGGGCAGGGGGACAGGAGCTGCCCGCCCCTGCCCCCCCCCCACACCTGCTGGGCACCCCTGGCTGTTGGGGAAGGGGTGGCATGGGGGCGGCAGGAGCTGGCCTGTGCCCCCTCCTCGCTCTCCCCAGCCCTGCTCCAGAACCAGGTTGAACTCAAAAGCAATAGCCCCCCAGGATGGGGGGCCCTGGGTCACGGCCCCCCCCAGCCGCGGGGTGAGGCTGGACGCCCCAGCTGGACTCTAGACACTCGTTGTGACTTTGTTTTTGGTTGTTTTGTTTTTTTTTTTTTTATTAATTCAAATGGTTTATTTATACAGATATCTAATAAAAACAAAGCTGAGACCTCCCCGGCTGCTGTGCTGGGCTGGGGAGAGGGAGGCGCAGGGTGGTACGAGGGCCCTGCTGCCCCCAGGGGGGTACCAGCACCCCTGGCACCCACCGAAAGGGGTCTGGGGGCTGTCCCTGCCCCCTGGCTGTAACCAAAACAGGGTGCAAAAGCAGCTGCCTGGGTGACAGGGGTCCTCAGAGGCTCTGGTCCCCTACCATCCAGGGACTGGGGGGGCCACCCTGCCCCAGCGGTGCCCCAGAGGGATGGGGGTCTGTGTCCCCTACCGTCCCCAGCCCCTTCAGCTCTTGCCGGGCTCCTCATCCTCCAGCGGGACCTCCTGGCTCTGCTGCTCCATCTGTGCCCTGCGAGGGATGGACATGGCGTGGATGGATGTGGCATCAAGGGCCGAGACAGGGGGGATGGGAGGGGACCCCGCTCCCTCCTACCTGCGGATCCTGCGCTGGGCCTCGGCACGCACGTAGGGTGGCAGCGTGGCGAGGGGGCCCTGCAAGAGAGGAGCCATGGGGATGGGGACACCCGACCCCAAGGAGAGCCACCCTCCTGTGCCCCGAAAGCCTTACCAGTTCCTTAAAGGTGAGGCGGCAGCCGTAGCACAGCAGCGGGATGAAAGCAGCTCTGCTCTCAGCCCTGGGGGGACAGGGACCATCAGAGGTGCTGGCACAACGGCCCCGGTGCCGGCACGGCATCCCCCCTTCCCGCATGCTCACCCTGCTGCCGTGGCATCCTGGCAGCACCCGTCCCCCGCCGGCTCTGTCTCCTCCGTGATCAGCGTGGGCTCCAGGGCCAGCTCCTCCTCTGCAAGAGCCGCAGAGCAGGGGTGCGGCTGGGGGTGCATGGCCGCCCCCTCTTAATCCCCTGTGCCCGCCACCGCCCCCCTCACTCACCCCCAGCGATGTCCAGGGCGCACAGGCAGAGCAGGCAGCGCTGGGACTCGCTGCTCGCCTTGGCCGGAGCCGGGCTCAGCTTCTCGCCCGTCCTGCAGCCAATGTGGGGGGGGGTGAGGGGTTCACCCTGCTCACCCCCAAACTGCCCCCCTCACCCCGCAGTGCCCTCGCGCAGGGGACGCCGTACCTGTAGACAGTGCTGATGGTGGAGGGGAAATCCTCCTGCAGTCCCAGGAGGAAGCGCTCTATCAGGCGATGGATGCTGGGCTTCTCCTGGCGCTGCGGGAGCGAGCAGAGAGGACAGGGGTGGGATGGCAGCAGGGGGGTCCCATCCCCATCGTGGGGACACAGAACTTGGGCTCCCCACTACAGGGGGCGGGGGACATCGCTACCTTGGTGGGGAGGGGTGGCGCGATGACGGTGGGGACATCGAAGAAGTGGTTGTAGAAGGCGATCTCCTTGGCCATGTACTCCCGCATGGGACGCACCACCATCACGTCACCGTGGCGGTTGTCCACAAAGCCCTGCAGGTGCATGGCTACCAAGGGACTGCACTACCACCAAGCCACAGACCCCTCCCGCGGCATTGTGTCACCCCTCCAGGCGAGGACAGCCATCCCCAGCTCAGGGACAGGGTACCGGCGGGCTGCTCACCGTATCGACGGCGAGGAAGGCACCGCGACCCAGCGCTAGGTTGGTGAGAAGCTTGATGGCCACACGGGTGCAGCTCTCGCCTGTCATCACCTTGGTGTAGCCCCTGGTCCGGGCTGTCTGCAGGATGAGGTGGGTCCTGGGGGACAAGATGACGCTGGCTCAGAGCCACTACGCCATGCCCGGTGCCGATGCCGGGCAGGATCGGACCCTCACCGCAGCATCTGCAGCAGCTCCTCTCTTGCTGTCGACGTCTCCACGGCCTCAAAGAGCCGCAGCAGCTCCTGGGTGCGGGCAGCGATGGGCAGGCGGGGGGTGGGCGGGGAACCCACCGCGTCCTGGGTGCCGAGGTCAGGCAATGAGGTGCCACCATCCCCGTCCCCCTCCTGCCGCTGCTGCTGGATGAAGCCCTCCACGGCCTCCTTGTAGGAGGGGCTGGGCTTGCCGGACTTCTCCGGCCCTGGCTGTAATATGGATGCGGGCAGCTCCAGCGCCTGCGGGGCAGAGATAAGTACCAGGGGGAGGTTGGGGGTGGCCAGGCGTGTCCCTCCTACCCCTGCCACCTCCATACCTGCTCCAGGTGGGCCAGGTGATAGGGGAAGCCGGTCGCCTGCAGCAGGGTCTCCATGCGGGCCAGGCTCTGCTCCCGCTGTGCCGCGCTAAGCCCGCGCACCGCTCCCTCTGCAAGGCAGGGGGGCAGCGCCGGGGCCACCGTCACGGTGAAGAGGGGGCACCCACCCCATCCCCCGGGGTGAGGGGGACACCCCAGGTGGCAGCCCCCAGCCCTGACACGGCACAGATGGACACTACGCCGGGAGCGGGCAGTGGGGCAGGGAACAGGCAGCAAACGGGCAGCGGGGCTAATCCTTACCATCAACGTAGATGAGGCTGGGGATGAAGCGGAGCTTCTTGGCCGTCTCCCGGCTGAGCCCCTGGCAGAGGCGCAGGGTGAGGGAGGTGGGTGAGCGGTGCCCCTCCCCGTCCCCCCCCATTGTCCCCACTCTCACCTCCTGGACCTGCCGGAGCATGGCACTGGAGGCCGGCCCCCCCGACAGCGCCAGCAGCACCTGCGGGGACGGGAGGGACAGTCATCAGCTCCACTGCCACCACACGGGTCCTCCCAGCATCCCTGTCCCCCCCGAGTACCTTCTCTCCCGGGAAGATGACGCGGTTCTTGCCCAGCATCGCGCGGAATTTGTGCACAAAGTACTCGCGGAAGCAGTCGCTGCGGGGACAGGGCCCTGAGCCATGCAATGTCCCATGCCCCACACACTCCATGTCCCCGAGCCCTCTGTCTCTGAGCTCTGCTCTTCCCAAGCCTTGATATCCCTGAGATCCAATGTCCCCAACCTCTGATGTCCCCAAGCCCCGCTGGCCCGGAGACCCAATGTCCCCAAGCGCTGATGCCCCCAAACCCCAATGTCCCCAAGACCTGCATCCCCAAGCTTGGATGTCCCCAAGCCCTGCTGTCCCCAAGCCTCGATGTCCCAGTGACCCAATATCCCCAAGCCCTGATGTCCCCAAGCCCCACATGTCCGAGCCCCGTGTCCCCACACACCGCAGCCCCACAGCCCCATCCCGTCCGGGTCCCTCACCGGCAGAAGGCGTCCCCGAGGCGGATGACGAGGGCGGCCGTGCCCTGCCCACACTTCATGCAGGGCCGCGAGTGGCTGCGGGGACACGGGCGGTCACCGGAGGGGACGGGACCTCGACCCTCCCCAGGGGCGGTCCCGGGCGGGGGGGTGCGCGGCGGTCCCGGTCCCTTATCCACCCCAGGAGATACCGCGGGCAGCACCGGGAGATACCGGGGAGGTGCCAGAGGAGCACCGGGGGTAGCACCGGAGGGGGATCGGAGGTGGCAACGGGGGGCAGTACCGGGGACGACACCAGAGGCAGCACCGGGGGGGTACCGGAGGGATACCGGGGACAGTACTGGGGGGTGCCGGCGACAGCACGGGGGGATACCGGGGGGCTGCAATGGAGGGCAGTACCGGGGGCAGCACCAGAGACAGCACCGGCAGGTACCGGGGGCCAGCACCGGAGAGGGTACCGGGGGGATACCGGGGACAGTACCGTGAGGGTACCAGGCGGGTAGCGGCGGGGTACCGGGGACAGTGCCGGGGACGGTACCGGCAGCGGCCCCGGGGGGGCCAGCCCGTGTCCCGGGTCGGGCTCCCACCTGTCTGCCGGGAGGCGGCGGCGCCGTGCCGGTGCCGCGTCTGCCCCGCACCCTCCATCGTCTCCCGTCGCGTCGCACATGGCGGCCCCGTTCGGCCCCGTTCCGTTCGGCTCCGCTCCCGGCGCACGGCGATGACGCGGCGGCGCAGGGTGACGTCAAGGCACCGCCCCCCCCCCGCCGCCGCCGCCGCCGCCGCCATGTTCCGGAGCCTGCTGGTGGCGGCGGCGCAGCGGCCGCAGGCCCCGGGCGGGCCCCCCCGGGCGCCGCCCCCCGCCGCCGAGGCGTTGGAGGCGCAGTTCAGCTGCCCCATCTGCCTGGAGGTCTTCCACCGCGCCGTCGGCATCGCGGGCTGCGGACACACGTGAGACCGGCTCCGGGGCGGGGGCGGGGGCGGCGGGGACCCCCCGAGGCCTACCCCGACCACCGGGGCCTGCCCCAACCTCGGGGCCGGGCCCGCCGCGCTCTCTGGGCGCCCTTCCCCGTGCACTGGGATCCCTCTGGGCCCTCTGCCCTGTGACCCCAGAGAGCTCCGGGATCCCTCTCCCATCCCCCGGGTGGTGCTCGGCCCCGGGACCCCCTTCCCACCCCCAGCTGCTCCACCAGCACCGGGTGCCATGTCCCCACCCGCTCCCGGGGAGCTGGGTGCTGCCCTGTATCCCCCCCCGACTCCCCGGCCCCGGTGTGGAGGGCACCCAAGGGTCCTTCCTATGCTGCCCACCCACTGACCCCAGCCCCTTTCTCCCTCTGCGCCCAGACCTGGTTCCTGCCCCTGGAACCCCCCCCAAACTCTGCTCCAAACACCCTGGCAGTGCCGGCTGTGGGAGTCCTGCCCTGACCCCCCCATCTAGGCCACCCGTGGGTGCTGTGTCCTGGCCCCCGCAGAGAGGCCACCTAGGGCACAGCCATGAGGAGCTGGGGTCTGCTTGTCACCCCAGCGTTTTGGTGACACCTCCTTGTCCCCCTTTCACAGCTTGTTTTTGGGACACCTTGGCCTCCCCTTGAGGCCACGGCTTTGCTTGGTGCCCAAGCATGGTCTCGCTCTTCCCCCCGTCCTGCTTGTTTGGGGCTGTGGGCGCTTCATGGGGGAGATGCTGGGGCAAGAGGCGCCATGACTGTCCCTCCCCGTGCAGCGGCAGAGGCTTAGCAGCACGTCATTCCCCTGTTCTGGGTGACATGGGTGGGCAGGCAGAGGGGATGGGGATGCTGTGACAGCTGACTTTGTGGGCACCGAGCTGCTTTGCCTCGAGCCCGGGGGTGCCTTGCTGCGCTTTCTCTCCGCTGCTTTGATTTCTCATCCGTGCTCCTGCAGGCATGAGGACCTTGAAAGGAGGTGAGCCGAGCTTTAACGTGCTCACTCGCTTTATCCCTGCGTGGCCTGGATGCTCGGCATCGGTCTTTGTTTGGCTGCATTCAAATCCGTTCCCGTCCATGGGTCTTGGAGTAGTGGCATTGTCTGAGCTCCGGCTGCGCGTTCAGAGAGCTCCTTCCGAGCTTGGGCTGTGCCTGGTCTCCCCACATTGTCTCCCAAGCTCCCCGTTCTCTCCAGTTCCTCACAGTGAGGATGCTGATCCCTGGGTTTTGGGGCTGCCCTGCAGCCTGGGGCGCACAGAGTCCCTGGGGCTGGGGTCCTGCTAACCCTCTTCCTTCTGGGCTGGGCTGTTCAGTGCTGCTCTTTGTGCCCCCAGGTTTTGCGGGGAGTGCCTGCAGCCCTGCCTCCAAGTGCCGTCCCCGCTGTGTCCACTCTGCCGCATGCCCTTCGACCCCAAGAAGGTGGAGAAGGCTTCCAGTGTAGAGAAACAGCTTTCATCCTACAAGGCTCCCTGCAGAGGCTGCAGCAAGAAGGTAAAGCTCGTGGGAGAAGGCTGTCTGTCCCTGTCCTGCTGCCGATCCCGCAGCCAAGGTGCTGGGGGAGGGAGGTTGCTTGCTTTCCACAGTTGGATTTGCAGAGTCCGCTGTTCGGCAGGTCCCCAAACTGCACCTGCGAGGTGTGGTGTCCCCTCTGCGTGTCACAGGTACTGCTATGAGCCAGGCAAGCGGAGCTGTGCGGAGATGAAGGCGCTCTCTCCTAGCTGCCTTTGTCAGCAGACTGGAGCTATTATTAGACAGTGGGGACCTTCAAAAGCAGGTTGAGGTTTTCCTGCAACACGGGAGAGGCTGAGACAAACCAGCTCTGCTGCTGTTCCTAACGAGGGTAAGGATTTAGGTCTTGTTTGAGGTGCTGTAATCCTGATGGCCGTGGGGGAGCCAAACTGCCAGCATAGCCTGGCCTGCCCTGGGGCAGCCTGGGCTGGGACACTTCAGGGACCGGCTGTAAAGCCGTGATTCATGGTGTGCATCTCCGCTGATGCACTTTCTGGCTTCTGTTAGATTTGGGGATCTTGTAACGCCCAGGCTGCGGTCCAGGACTAATCTCGTGTGGTGTCAGAGCAGTTTGGGGTTTCCGGCTGTCAGCAGTTCCTCCTTCGCAAAGGAAAATAGAGATAGTGCTATGATAACGCAGCCTAGGTGGCTCGTGTGTGACCTCCGGGGACATGTGCAGCAAGTGTGCAACCCCATATCTCTCCTGTGAGGAAGGGCGGTCTGGTACAGCGTTGCCAGGCTGGTGTGGATCATCTTGCAGACCAGTGTTCACTCTGATGTTGACTTGCCAAAACTCGTCTCCTGAGCTGTAGTGGAGGCTCCAGCATTGTGTCTAGGTGTTCCTGCAGCCTCCGGGAATGTTTCTTCTCTCCTTACTCTCCAGGTGACCCTTGCAAAAATGCGCTCTCACGTCTCGTCCTGCGCGAAGGTGCAGGAGCAGATGGCCAACTGCCCCAAGTTCGTTCCGGTTGTCCCCACGTCGCAGCCTATCCCCAGGTACCACCATGCATTGAGTGGGGATGTGTGTCCCTCCTTGCAGACTGCACTGGCACTCCCTTCCTTTACAAGCCCTAAAATCCGAGCGTGTGTTTCACTTTCCCCTGGGCAATCGCAGGGAGAAACAGCAGCACCTTTTTCATTCTGGCATCTGCAGCCTCTGTACTGTCCTGTGTTCCAGAGTATGGCATGGGAGGAAGGACCAACCAGACCAGGGTGGTTCAGCCTGGAGTGGGAATGAGCTGGGCTGGTTTCCACCGTGAGTGGGTGGCACAAAGCCAAACAGGGGTGGCTGGGTTAGTTTGTAAGGAGTCGATCCAGTCACTTTCTGGGATATCTGAGCTTGTCCTTGCTCTCTTTAGCAATATTCCCAATCGCTCGACGTTTGTGTGCCCGTACTGTGGGGCCCGGAACCTGGACCAGCAGGAGCTGGTGAAGCACTGCATGGAGAACCACCGCAATGACCCGAACAAAGTGGTGAGTGATGCCGGGGCGCTGGGATGGGCTGGTTCTGTGCAGGGTAACTCCTGGAAATCCAAATACACCATAGCTGATGCTGTGTCTGAGGCCACCAGCATGCAGAGCTGTTGCTGCTGCGCATAAACTACAGCTGTGTTTCCAGATGGTTTAGTTTGTTTTAAATCCCTTTGATGGGAGGTGGGGACCTGCCTCTGTTTGCTTTGTTAGAGGCTCTCTGGAACGAGCTGCCTCTGTCCCCCTGTGCCTGCAACCTGGGTGGTGCTGGATTTCCTTTCCCCATCCCCGCTGGGTTGACTGAGGCAGGGAATTTACAGCTCTGGCACCATCTCAGAGGTGCTTGTGCACATGCGTGTAACTTATCAGTGGGCTAAAAGCAGCTTGGGCCGTGTGCCAGAGGCTCTGTGCACCGAGGGATCTGCTCGGTGGGGTGGGAGACCCCCTTATTTAGCACAATATCTGCAGGACACGCTCTGTGAGAGAGAGAGAGAGAGAGAGGGGACCTCTACTCATCTCTCCCTCGTGTCCCCTCCTCGGGGGAGATAGAGGTGGAGGAGATCTACGCTCGTGAGTCAGGGTTCCCCTTTGTCCCTGCCCACTGCAGGTGTGCCCGGTCTGCTCAGCCATGCCCTGGGGGGACCCCAGCTACAAGAGCGCCAACTTCCTCCAGCACCTCCTCCACCGGCACAAGTTCTCCTACGACACCTTCGTGGTGAGTATGGCTCTGAGCCGAAACAGGGTTATCTTCCCCGAGTCCTAAGCTGAGTGGCTGGGAGATGAAACCAGCCCTTCCCTTCCTGTGCCAGGACCAGCCTGTCCTGCTGTGCAGCCCCTCAGGAGGGAAAGGGGATGGATCCTTCTTTGGGCTTTGCGGGAGGCACATGGCGCATGCGTAGCCCCACTCGGGAGACCCCCATGGGTGTGGGGCTGGGCTCCCCGCCTGCTCTGGGAGGTGCTCAAACCGGTCATTGTCAGACACCAGGAAAATGTCTCTGAAGGAGGGGAGGGAAAGGTTACTGCTCTCTGTGAAGATGGGTTGTTTCCTCCGTGTGCTCCATTAAAACTCTTCCCCTGAGGAATTGTAACACAAAAGCCCTTTTCTTTGAGGCTTCACAAGTAGTGGGAGGGGAGCAGCTCAGCCTTGGGGGTTCTGGCTGTTGCACGTGGGAGGTATCCATGGCCCCTCTCTCGGGGAGCTGCTGACCCCTCGTGTGGGGGTAAGGGTGTGATCGCTCAGCCTTGGCTGCAGTGACCGAGGGGAAATTTCGTTAGCATCCTGCTTTTATTGCAGGGAGACTAGATTTCAGGGAAAGGGACCCACAGCTATTTACAGAGAAATATCCCCACCTTCGGGAGCGATTACTGTGTTGCATAAATCCAAACTGGAGTGCTGGAGAAGCCCGTGGCCTTGATAGAAAGCTTTAGCCTTTGGCCACAGCTTCCCATGTGGGCTAGCCGCTGCCAGATCAAAGAGCGGGATTGATGTTGGCAGGTTCCAGGCAGGAGAGGGACCATGGGCACGAAGGTTTCCCCAAAGAGCACGGCATTCCTGGGGACCTGTTTGCCAGAGGAGGTGGAGGCTCACAGCCTTGGGCGGGCCAGTAAGGAGCAGGAAGGGCTCCTTGCCATGACCACCCCTCCTGCTTGATGGAGGCTGTGTGGCCTGGCCACGCCAACTCTGCTGACCACCCCTCTCTGTTTTTTAGGACTATAACATCGATGAGGAGGCAGCGTTGCAGGCTGCCCTGGCACTGTCGCTCTCTGAGAACTGAGGGTGACTGCAGAGCGTCGGTTCGGACCCCCCCCTCTCACACCCCGTCTCCTTTTGCACACTCGGCCTTTCTGCTGGGGAGGCACGGAGCTCGTCAGCCCGCCGGCGACCCGCTGCTGCCTCTCTTCCCTCTCCTCTCTGGGCAAAACCCACCTTGTTTAAGAAGGTGGAGTCTCTTTAGCATCGCGCTGGACTGGTGAGTGAGCAGAGACATCCGCTGCTGGGGGGAGAGAGGAGTCAGCACCGAAGGGCTGGGATCGTTCCTTGGTTAGGCATTTCATATCCGTATACGGAGTATATACGTGTATCCAGATCTATTTATTATTAGATGCTTTTTGGCACCATTTGTCTTCATGCTCTCTGTTGCAATTGAATAGGTACGTAAAACTATGATGCATTTTATGCAGAAATGCCCTAGTTTGAAACTGCAATCGTCCACGTCCTTTTTGAAAAGGAAGAAAACGGCACGGAGCATATCTTTTTTTTAAACTCCACGAGGCTATTTCTGGAGACGTCGGTCTGTCCCGTCCCCTGTGCTGTGGCAGGAGCTGCCTCCTTTGCCTGCTACTGCACAGGCCAGGCCCAAAGCAGGCCGGGCTGAATCCCAGGGCGAGACGGTTGCCCTCGTGTGCCCTGTGATGGCAGTGGGTTCGGAGGAGTCTGCAGGGATGGCATCTGGCGTCCAGTGAAACTCTCACCTCCCTCGTTTTGTACCGGCTCTTGTGATACTGAGTTCTTGCATTTTTCTACATTAATTGGCGTGATGCCTTTTCCACGTTTTATAGAGCGGGAACAGAAGCTGTTACTCTTCACACTGCAATATCTGTCACTGGGGACAAGAGTATTTTTATGGAACATTATTAAGAAAGTATATTTTTTACAAAAAAAAAAAAAAAAACCCAAACAAACAAACATGCTGTGGATGTGAAATCAGGTGGGAGGCAGGAGCTGGACCCCAGGCCAGTGCGTGGGACTCTGTGGGGGCTGTGGGAAGCACGCGGGTGTCATCTTCGGTTACTTCTGGACCGTTCCCTTCCCTTGTCGACGTGTTTCTCCTCAGGTAGGTGGTGCTGCAGGAGAGACCGGGTCAAAGCAGCACCTCGTTGGCTGCCGAGCGGCTCGCGGGGCTGCCTTTTTGAGGAGCAGCAGCACCACTTGTGTTCTCAGCCGCTTGTCCGGCTGTGCTCTCTGAGCTGCTCACCCTCTCCAGGGCGCATGGTTGGGTTTACGATGGCTTAACTCGGGCAGGCAGAGCTCCGTGACGGTGCTGGAGGTGGCCGTGGGCAGAGTGTAATCTGGAGCGGTGCTTTCTGCCTGCGAGGGAGCAGGCGGGTTAGTTGTGATGTGCTGGCGCTCGGTGCAGAGCGGCTGCCTCGTATCCGGGCGATGGGTGCGCAGGAGGGACCTCTGCCCGTGCAAGAGCCCGTCCCCAACGCTGAGCATCTTGTCCCCCTGAAATAGGGGGTTGCGTCTCCCTTTCCCAGGTCTCTGCCTGGGAATGGGGCACACCTGGGCAGATGTTGATCTGGGAGATGCTCCACAGCATCCCGGTGACCTGTCCCCCCTGCCCCCCTTCCTCTCTGCTCTTCCTGCTGCTGCTGGAGTTTCCTCCTGGCGGCTGGGAGAGGGTGGGAGGGAGATCTTCTCTGCCAGGCCTTGAGTGGGCTGCTGCCAGCCTGAGCGTGGCCCCCGTGTGCAGCAGAAGCTGTGTCCCGTCTGAAGGGATGGGGGAGAGGTGCTTTGTGCTGGGACCCTGCCACCCTTTGGTGTCACCCCAGCGACAGGATCAGCCCAAGGCTCTCGGTGAAGGAACTGCGGGGAGGCGGTGGTGCACGATACCCGCAGACCTGCCACGCCGCTTCCCAGCAAGGGTTTGCGGAGAAGAGGTGTGGGAGAGCAATCCCTCTGCATGTCCCTGCTCGGAGTAGTGCCCTTTTGTGGTTTATCCGAGACCTGGCTCCAGCTCCAGCTCTGCCCCAGCAATACGGTCTTGTTTTTTACTTTGATCTAAATAGTACTGGGTGTTTTTTGGGGCTGTGAGCTCCCCTGTGCCACCGGCAGCTGTATACGAGGAGTGTGCAGAGACCCTCCCCTCCCTCGAGCAAGGCTAGCGAGGAGGGACGGGGTCTTCTCTTACCAGCACGGCATCCCTGCCACCTGCCTGGCCCCGGGGGATGTCGCTGGTGGGATGGAGAGCACTGGCATCTCCCAAAAGGGACCCGGGAGGATTCCCCTGTCCGTCCTCAGCTGGGACCCTCAGGTCCTGGAGCAGCCTCCATGGGAGCTCTTGCAGGGAGCTCCCTGCCTCTGCTACAGTGCTATTAATCTCTCTGTCTCCTTCCTCCTTCTCTTCCTCCTTTTTGCCCTGCGACGCCAGAGCAGGGGGGCAGCAACAGCTGCGTTTGTAAAGCACTTTAGGGCCCAGGCGGCGAGGGCGCAGGCGGGCGCTGCGCTGCACAGGCAGCTTCTGCCTCTCCCCGTTTGGCATGGGGTCGGATCCGGCTCTGCCCGCTGCCAGCCGGGCTGTGCCAGGGCTCCGGCTGTGCCCCGAGCCGTGCTCGTCAGTGTGTTACCCATGACTTTTTGCATAACTAGACCTTTTAACGAGACGTACTGTTTTTTGAAGAAGAATAAAATCAATGACGTATTTGTAGCAAACCATTTTTCTCAATAAAGGCAGTTTCATCCACGGGCGGCCTCTCTGCGTGGTCTGTGCCGCGGCTCTGGCGTGTCGGACATGGCTGGGGCTGGGTACCCCCCACTCCGGCTTGTCGGGGCTGCTCCTTCCCCAAACGTGGGGCTTCTCTTTACAGCTTCATCCCTGACTTGTCAACTCCTCCCGTTAACGGCAGCGGTTTGGCAATGCCATTTTGTCACCGCAGCCCTCCTCCCTGCCCTGGGCTCCCCCAGCCCTTATCTCCCCCTACCCGAGCACGTCGTGACCTGCTGTCCTAGTGCCTGGTGTTGCTAAACCTGCCTGGGGGCTGTTGGGGGGATTCCCCCACACCTCTCCTAGCATCCCCCCAGCTGTGTGTGCTGGTGGCCATGCCCCCTCCCTGGCAGCCGCGTCCTGGCTCTCAGAGGGAGGACACTTGGCACCGTGTGCCCAAAGCCCTGCTGGGCGCTGGCCAGGGGAGCGCGGTGGGTGTTTCTCCTGCGGGTGTCCCTGGGAGATGTCCTGGCCCTGGGGTTCCCCAGGGACATGGGCTGTCTCTGCGCAGCCGATTCCCTCCATCCCGGGCATCTCCCTCCCCGGGGGCAGCCACTGGTGTCCTCTCAGAGAATTTAGGGGATTCCACCCTTGTCCCAGCACTGGCCGGAGCGTGGCTCCTGTCCCTGGGGGCAGTAAAAGTCTTGGGGGGACAACGGTCAGGGCTGATCGCATTGAGGAACCACCTTATCTGCTCCCCAAACAGCGCCCACGGGGCTTTTTGGGGCAGGGAGGGCACCACAGGGGAGGGGACAGGCATGTGGCCATGCAGCCGCAACCGTGGCTGCCTGTCCCTGAAGGGAGAAGGGGTGTCGGGGGTCCCCGTGAGCCGAGGTGCCTGCTCCGTCCTACCCCAGGGGAGTGTTGGGGGGGGTTATGCTGGGTGCAAGCCAGCCCGGCTGGGCGGGGGGATGCTGCGGGCAGTGGGACCCCATGTGGGGTGGCAGTGCCGGGGGACAGGGCTGTCCCCAACGCCGTCCCTGGCACCAGCAGCGGGGCGTGCTGGTGGCGAAGGCCAGCCCTTGGGTCCCGGCGCCCTCCCCACAGCCCCGCAGCGGTGGGGACAGCCCTGTGCCCACTGGTGTCACCCCAGGCGCTGGGGCGGGGGGGGGACGGTTTGGGTGGGTGCCGGAGGAAGCCGCCGTGTGCCCCCCGTGCTATTTGCAGCTCTGCCCAGCTAAATCAGGCCCTGCACCTGTGCCGGTGGCGGGGCCGGGGGGGGAAGAATTCCATGGCCCAAAATATCCGCAGGCTGTCCCCTCCCATGGAAAATGCTTATAAATACCGGAGGGGGGGGGGGTGCACGTCCAGGGAGCCCCTGCCCCGCCACCAAGGAGGTCCCCAGAGCTCCCTGCTATGGAGAGGGGTGGGATGAGGAGGATGCTGCTCCTCTTATCGCCCTGGGTGTTTATTCGGGGTGGGATGGGACCTGCGCCCCCCCCCCTCCCGCCCCCCGCCATCGGTGACCCCGTGGGAGTGGGACTGTGCCCACCAGCACCACGTTGTCACCCCCGTGCCCGGCGTGTGCCCCCCGCCACCCCCAGGCACCCGGATTTGTGGGATATTTTCCACTGCAAGTGAGTGACCAGAGGTCAAAAATACCCCCGGGGGGGGACACGCGTGCGGTGGGGCCTGGCTGGGGGTGCCCGTGGGGGCGGGA
The DNA here is from genome assembly GCF_964199755.1 of Larus michahellis. Classification (NCBI taxonomy): domain Eukaryota; kingdom Metazoa; phylum Chordata; class Aves; order Charadriiformes; family Laridae; genus Larus; species Larus michahellis. The sequence continues at coordinate 2,068,179 of NC_133899.1, forward strand.
TGGGGACACCCAGGGGGTGCTGGTGGCTCCCAGCCCCTGGTATACTGGAAGCACGGGGGACTCCGGGACTAATGGGGTCACTGCAAGCACTGTAGGGGGACGGGGAGCACTGGGGGGATGCCGAGGGCGCTGGGAGCCCTGGAGGGGCACTGGGATAGTGGGGTGCTGGGCATACTGGGAGCACTGGGGGTCGCGAAGGCACTGGGAGCGCTGGAGGCACTGGCATACTGGGAGCAGTAGGGGCCCTGAAGGCAATGGGAGCACTGGGGGGGTACTGGGAGCACTGGGTACTGGGGGGTACAGGGGTTTTGGGACACTGGGAGCACTGGAGGGGTACTGGGGACACCGGGGCAGTGCTGGGGTAACTGGGAGCACTGGTGCGCTGGGGGTACTGAGGGCACTGGGGTAACGCTGGAGCACTGGGACGTTGGGGTTGGGGGGGGTGTTCGAGAGCACTGGAGGGGTACTGGGGACACCGGGACCCCCGGCCCTGCCCCGCCGCCGCCGGTCCGTAAGGGCGCATGCGCGGCTCCTTCCCGACTCGAAGATGGCGCCGCCGCCTGCCCCTGCCAGCGCCGGCAGGGGGCGGGGCGAGGCGGGGCCGCTCCGTGGTCCGATCGCTGCCATTGGACGCCGGGAGCCGGGCGCTGCGGCGCCGGCCAATGGTGAGGCGGCGTCCCGCCACGGACCACGGACACGTGGGTGGCGCGGGGGCGGGGCTTGAGGCCGCCCGCACGGAGCCGGGAGCGCCTCGGGAGCGGCGGCGGCGGCGGCGCGATGGCGGAGGAGCGGGCGCTCGCCATGGTCACCTGCACGGCCCCCGTCAACATCGCCGTCATCAAGTACTGTGAGTACCGGCGCCACGCCGGCCGGCGGCGGCTGCCCCTGCGGCCGGGACCCCCTCTCGGGGCTGGGCAGCCCCCGGGACGCGACCCCCCGGCGCAGCGGCGGGGCAGGTGGGGCGGAGAGCCCCGGGAGGAGGGCGGGCCGGTGGCGGGGACGGGTTTGCCACCTGCTGGGGGGGGGGAAAGTGGGCAGAGAAGCTGTGACAGGCCGTGCCGTGCCGTGTTGTGCCATTCCGTGCCGTCCTGTGCCATGCCATGCTGTGCCGTGCCAAGCCAACCTATGACAAGCTGTGACATGCCATGCCATGGCATCTCAGGTGATACTGTGCCATGCCGAGCTGTGCCATGCTATGCCAAGTGATATTGTGCCATGCCAAGCAGTGCCGTGCCATGCTGTGCTGTGCCAAGCCAACCTATGACATGCCATGCCATGGCATCTCAGGTGATACTGTGCCATGCCGAGCTGTGCCATGCCATGCCAAGTGATATTGTGCTATGCCAAGTGATATTGTGCCATGCCAAGCAGTGCCGTGCCATGCCGTGCTGTGCCAAGCCAACCTATGACAAGCTGTGCTGAGCCATGCCATGCCAAGGGGTGCCGTGCCGTGCCATGCCGTGCCATCTCTTGCAGGGGGCAAGCGGGACAATGACCTGATCCTGCCCATCAACTCCTCCCTGAGCGTGACGCTGCACCAGGACCAGGTTGGTGTGGGGGTCGGGGTCAGGATCGGGCCCCTCTGCCCCCGACCTGTGCACAGGGGGATGCTGAGCCCCCCCACTCCCCGCATTCCCCCCCCTCTCTTCCCTGCAGCTGAAGACCACCACCACGGCCGCCGCCAGCCGGGACTTCGCAGAGGACCGTCTGTGGCTGAACGGGGAGGAGGCCGACGTGGGGCACCCCCGGCTGCAGGCCTGCCTGCGGGAGGGTGAGTGTCCCCCACGCTCTGGGGCCGGGCGGGGTGTTCCCCGTACCGACCCCCCCTGCATGGCTCCCGTCCCCTCGCAGTGAGGCGCCTGGCCCGCAAGCGCCGGGGTGGCAGCGCCGAGGATGTGGCCCCGCTCAACCTCTCCTACAAAATCCACATCGCCACCGAGAACAACTTCCCCACCGCCGCCGGCTTGGCGTCCTCCGCTGCCGGCTACGCCTGCCTGGGTGGGTGAGCGGGGACAGGGCGGGTGGCAGAGGCGGGGGGTGGTGGTGGTGGGGGGGTGGTGTCCTCCCCTGACCCCGTCCCGTCCCCGCAGTGTCGGCGCTGGCGCGGCTGTACGGCGTGGAGGGCGAGCTGTCGGAGGTGGCCCGGCGCGGCTCGGGCAGCGCCTGCCGCAGCATGTTGGGGGGCTTCGTGCAGTGGCAGCGGGGCGAGCGGCCGGACGGCAGGGACAGCCTCGCCCAACAAGTGGCCCCCGAGACACACTGGCCGGAGCTCAGGGTCCTCGTCCTGGTGGTGAGGGACTGGGGCAGAGGGGGGGGTTATGGCTGTACCCACCACCCCCCAGCTGGGTGGGATTTGGGTGCACCCCAGCCCCGTGTGGGTGCAGACCCCGCGGCTCAGGGG